>NW_027361698.1:5287500-5887500 GCF_039654945.1 Dendrobates tinctorius | reverse complement strand
AAGGTTTTGGATTTCCTTCATAATAAAAACCTTCATTTAAAAACTGCATTTTGCATTTACTTGTGATATCTTTGTCTAATATTTAAATCTGGTGATCTGAAACATTTACAGAGTATAAGCCAACCCAAGTATAAGCCGATGCACCTAATTTTGCCACGGAAGACTGGGTAAGCTTATTGACTCGAGTATAAGCTGGGTATGCATTGTCCCCTCATCCCTGTCCTGGTATGCATGGCTTCCCCGTCACTATCCTGATATGCGTGGTTCGGCTCCCCCATCTTGTCCTGATATGCGTGGCTCTCCCGACCTGTCCTGGTATGCATGGCTCCCCCCGTCGCTGTCCTGATATGTGTGGCTCCCCCGTCCTGTCCTGATATGCATGACTCCCCTGTCCTGTCCTGGTATGCGTGGCTCCCTGTTGCTGTCCTGGTATGCGTGGCTCCCTCGTCCTGTCCTAATATGCATGGCTCCCCCCATCCTGTCCTGGTATGCGTGGCTCCCTCCATAGCTGTCCTGGTATGTGTGGCTCCCCCATCGCTGTCCTGGAATGCGTGGCTCCCCCCGTCGCTGTCCTGGTATGCTTGGCTCCCCACCTCACGTCCTTGTATACATGCTTCCTATTAAAAAAACAAAATAAACATCCTACTCACCCTCCAGCTTACCCTCACAGCACCTCGTTCTGGCTTCCAGCAGCTCTTTCTGTTCTTAGTGATCACGTGTCACCTCTCATTAAGGTAATGAATATTCCTTCCACAAATATGGAAATGGAGACACGTGCATATTCATTACCTTAGTCAGGGTGACACGTTATTGCTCAGCACAGGAAGTGTTGCCAGAAGCCGGAACCAATGAGATGCTGCAAAGACGTCAGTATCAACGAGATGCAGGGCACGCTGGAGGGTGAGTATGATGTCTTCTGGAAGCCGGCGGCTCTGGCTGTAGCTGTCACTGTGTGCGCTATAAGAGAAATTAATATTCATTTCTCTTTTGCAGCGGCACAGGCTGTAGCCACAACCGCCGACTCCTGCCTCTATTCACCCACTGCTCTGCTGCTCCCCCGCTGGCCCTTTGGGACAATTGACTCGTGTATAAACCGAGGGGGGGCATTTTCAGCACAAAAAATGTGCTGAAAAACTTGGCTTATACACGAGTATATACGGTAAGTGTGACAAACCTATAACAGAATAGGAAATCAGGAAGAGGCAAACACTTTTTCACACAACTCTATAATAATAATAATTTTATTTCTATAGTGCCAACATATTCCGCAGCACTTTACATTATAGAGGGGACTTCTATAGACAATAGACATTACAGCATACTAATTAACACATAGATCTAAACAGATACCAAGAGGAATGAGGGCCCTGATCGCAAGCTTACACTCTATAAGGAAAAAGGGAGACATTGTTCAGACCAGCAATAGTGTAAGAATCGGGTGTTTCTGTGATGCTGCATGAACCAGTTAACAATCTTAACAGACAGAGAGGGCTATTAAATGCATAAAGCATGTGTGAACATGATGCGAGGAACCTGGTTATGGTAAAAATTTTTGAATGAGCCACACAGGGATATTTAGTCTGGACAAATGCGTTATTAAGGCACGCTTAAAACTGTGGGAATTGGGGATTAATCGTATTAACTTGGGTAGTGCATTTCAATGAATTGGCGCAGCACGTGAAAAGTCTTGGAGACGGGAGTGGGAGGTTCTGATTATTGAGGATGTTAACCTCAAGTCATTAGCAGAACGGAGGGCACGGGTAGGGTGGTATATTCTGTATATATATATATATATATATATATACTGTGTGTGTATATATATATATATATATATATATATATATACAGTGGGGCAAAAAAGTATTTAGTCAGTCAGCAATAGTGCAAGTTCCACCACTTAAAAAGATGAGAGGCGTCTGTAATTTACATCATAGGTAGACCTCAACTATGGGAGACAAACTGAGAAAAAAAAATCCAGAAAATCACATTGTCTGTTTTTTTTTCATTTTATTTGCATATTATGGTGGAAAATAAGTATTTGGCCAGAAACAAGCAATCAAGATTTCTGGCTCTCACAGACCTGTAACTTCTTCTTTAAGAGTCTCCTCTTTCCTCCACTCATTACCTGTAGTAATGGCACCTGTTTAAACTTGTTATCAGTATAAAAAGACACCTGTGCACACCCTCAAACAGTCTGACTCCAAACTCCACTATGGTGAAGACCAAAGAGCTGTCAAAGGACACCAGAAACAAAATTGTAGCCCTGCACCAGGCTGGGAAGACTGAATCTGCAATAGCCAACCAGCTTGGAGTGAAGAAATCAACTGTGGGAGCAATAATTAGAAAATGGAAGACATACAAGACCACTGATAATCTCCCTCGATCTGGTGCTCCACGCAAAATCCCACCCCGTGGGGTCAGAATGATCACAAGAACGGTGAGCAAAAATCCCAGAACCATGCGGGGGGACCTAGTGAATGAACTGCAGAGAGCTGGGACCAATGTAACAATGCCTACCATAAGTAACACACTACGCCACCATGGACCCAGATCCTGCAGTGCCAGACGTGTCCCACGGCTTAAGCCTGTACATGTCGGGGCCCGTCTGAAGTTTGCTAGAGAGCATTTGGATGATCCAGAGGAGTTTTGGGAGAATGTCCTATGGTCTGATGAAACCAAACTGGAACTGTTTGGTAGAAACACAAGTTGTCGTGTTTGGAGGAAAAAGAATACTGAGTTGCATCCATCAAACACCATACCTACTGTAAAGCATGGTGGTGGAAACATCATGCTTTGGGGCTGTTTCTCGGCAAAGGGGCCAGGACGACTGATCCGGGTACATGAAAGAATGAATGGGGCCATGTATCGTGAGATTTTGAGTGCAAACCTCCTTCCATCAGCAAGGGCATTGAAGATGAAACGTGGCTGGGTCTTTCAACATGACAATGATCCAATGCACACCGCCAGGGCAACGAAGGTGTGGCTTCGTAAGAAGCATTTCAAGGTCCTGGAGTGGCCTAGCCAGTCTCCAGATCTCAACCCTATAGAAAACCTTTGGAGGGAGTTGAAAGTCCGTGTTGCCAAGCGAAAAGCCAAAAACATCACTGCTCTAGAGGAGATCTGCATGGAGGAATGGGCCAACATACCAACAACAGTGTGTGGCAACCTTGTGAAGACTTACAGAAAACGTTTGACCTCTGTCATTGCCAACAAAGGATATATCACAAAGTATTGAGATGAAATTTTGTTTCTGACCAAATACTTATTTTCCACCATAATATGCAAATAAAATGAAAAAAAAACAGACAATGTGATTTTCTGGATTTTTTTTTCTCAGTTTGTCTCCCATAGTTGAGGTCTACCTATTATGTAAATTACAGACGCCTCTCATCTTTTAAGTGGTGGAACTTGCACTATTGCTGACTGACTAAATACTTTTTTGCCCCACTGTATATATATATACACATAAAATATAGGAAAAATATAAATAGCAAAGACAGTAAAATACTTTAAAGGGATTGTCCACTACTAGGAAAACCTCTTCTCATACCCCATGCTTGGCCCCAATAATATAAAAAAGCCTATACTCACCTCCCATAACTGCGCTGTTCCCACGATGTTGCCACTCGCTCCCCATCATCTCTTCAGACAAATTGAACATGAAGAGGAAGTCAGACATCAGCTTCCTCTTCAAGCTCAATTTGTCTGAATGCGGGGACAGTGATGCCAGCGCTGATTGGGCGCCAGGGTCACATGTCACAACAAATGTAAGGGAGCCCCGGAGAGAGTGAATGCTTACACCGCGGGAACAGCACCAACACGGAAGATGAATATAAGCTTTTTTATTTTATCGGGGCCAAGCATGGGGTATGACAAGTTGTCCAAGTAATGGACAATTTCTTTAAAAAAAGCACTCCTATCAATTTTTTTATCCTCTTAATGTATTGCTGTCATCATATTATATAGCTGCCTTCTACCCAGTAAATTCTTCTCTTTTCTTAGGTCTATTACATCACGTGATTAAAAACTGACTAGCTGAATGCATGAGTCATCACTGCAATAATCCCTAGCAGACGGGTGGAATGGAGCAGCTGGGTAAGGAGTTGATGAGAGGGATGACTAATGCAGGGAAAAGAGACTTCCTGTTTCTACATAGAGCAGAGAAAAGAGAAAAATGATCTGGGAGAAAGACAAAATGAGCAATTGTAAGTACACAGTGCATTATAATATGATGAATGCAATATGTAAAGAGGATATAAAGTTTGATGGGAGGAGAGCTTCATTAACAATAAAAGTCCGTAATAAGTTAACATTAGTCTGCAGGTCAAATCAATTACTGTGATACCACATTTATAAAGTTTTACTACTTTTTGGAAAATAAAATCACTTAAAAATATACCTTAATATTCCTATATTCTGGGAGCTAAAAGTGTTCTATTTTTCTGTTGACAGGGCTGCATGAGGGTTTGGAGACCCCATTTGCTTTAGCAAACATCAGAATTCTATGATTGCATTGCAGGGGCAAAGTTTATATTGAAGATAAATTGCAGAAATTAACTTAAAAGACAACTTAATAATTTGTGCAAAAGGTATAGAGAATAAAGCGTAAATTTTTAATTACTAAAAAAAAGCAAATTCATCCAAAAACTGAAGAAACAAAAATGATGACTCTGGTTCTTGGGAAGCTGAGTAGGGTTCCACTTGACTCTCCAATGTAGAAATAAGTGATACCTTTTGTTTATTATTGGTGGGCCGAGTCCTTCACTATTGAAATCATACTGACAGATTGCTCAGAGGGAAAATGGACCCAACTTAAGGGATAATGTGACTGGGAAGGCTATGAGTGAATTTTAATCAGCTCTAGTGGTCTTGGAACTTCCATCTATAATTGTCCTGAGAAAAGCTATCCTAGCTAGTGGACTACAGCCATTAATCTAGCACCACACACACAGAAACACATCGACCATAAGTCCCACAGTATAATGTAAATTTTATTAATAAAATAGGTAAATAATAATGAAGAAAAACAATGTATTGTATAAAATGCGTATATACAAAAAGGGGCAATACTATCCAGACAAATGGTATACCAAAGTGAATAATTCGCATAAATATCAAATGTTAAAAATCAATCAAAATATGTACAGTAAATACATACACCAAAACCACAAGATGATAAAAAAATATAAAGTGCATGTGCAAAAGGACACCAGTAGGTGTCACTATAAAGGTATACCAGGAAAGACAATAATCAATGACACCAATAGGCGTCAGTGTAGCGGCATATGCGCAAAGACCAGGACAACCAGAGGTAATACAAGTTGAAAGAAATATCACACTAAGGTATATATAATAACTTACAATGTAAAGAGTTGCCTAGTCACCTGGATAGACGCCCGCCCCAATGCGCGTTTCGGAACGTTGCCTTCGTCAGTTACCTGGGACTTATGGTCGATGTGTTTCTTTGTGTGGTGCTATTGGTATGTTTCCGACTGTCCTGTGGTTTTTAATATTTGGTCACCTAGGCAGCAAGAATTTATACTAACATGTGATTGTTACTTTTATTTATGACTTTATATTAATACTGTGCTGATTATCGGTACACTCTTTAGTTTTCTGTTGTATATAGCCATTAATCTAGATAGGAGATATATTATCTTTAGGAGAGTAATATCCCATAGAGGAGCCCCAAACAAATGCTACACAGCAATACCACCTGAGTAATTTTAATCTTTATCTGTTAGACTAAATGAATTGCAACAAAGTCAAGTTTTAACCCCTTAGTAACGGGGCCAAAATTTTAAACTCTGTCCAGTGTCACTTTATGTAGTAATAACCCAAATGCTTCAACAAATCCCAGTGATTTTGAGACTGTTTTTTCGTGACACATTATACTTTATGATAATGGTAAATTTAGGTTGATATGTTTTGTGTTTATTTATAAAAAAATATCAGGAATTTGCCAAAAATGTAAAAAAATTATCAATTTTCAAACTTTGAATGATTATCCCTTTAATCCAGATTGTCATACTACACGAAAACATTAATAACATTTCCCTCGTGTCTGCTTTAAATCAGCACCATTCGTAAAATGTTCTGTTATTTTGTTAGCATTTTATGAGGTTTAAAAATGTAACAGTAATTTTTCATTTTTTCATGGAAATTTACAAAATTTATCTTTTTTAGGGACCTATCCAGGTTTGAAGTGACTTTATGGGTCCTATATATTGGAAAACCCTCAAAAGTGATACCATTTTAAAAACAGTACCCCCTGACATATTGAAAACTGCTGTCAGGTAGTTTGTTAACCCTTCAGGAATTACTGCAATACCTAAATGTCGCTAACTTTTGATCAGGCCTCTGTAGCCGGCAAACTCTAAGGCTGATATTTGGCCGTGAACTGCTATGGCAAACATCAGGATCACACAATCATGATCTCAGGGTGCCCAAGAAGATAAAGAGGGAGCCCCTACACTCTTTTAACCATTTATATGATATTATTATTATTATTTATTGTTATAGCGCCATTTATTCCATGGCGCTTTACATGTGAGGAGGGGTATACATAAAAACAAGTACAATAATCTTAAACAATACAAGTCATAACTGGTACAGGAGGAGAGAGGACCCTGCCCGCGAGGGCTCACAATCTTCAAGGGATGGGTGATAATACAGTAGGCGAGGGTAGAGCTGGTCGTGCAGCGGTTTGGTCGATCGGTGGTTACTGCAGGTTATAGGCTTGTCGGAAGAAGTGGGTCTTCAGGCTCTTTTTGAAGGTTTCGATGGTAGGTGAGAGTCTGATATGTTGTGGTAGAGAGTTCCAGAGTAGGGGTGATGCGCGAGAGAAATCTTGTATGCGATTGTGGGAAGAGGAGATAAGAGGGGAGTAAAGAAGGAGATCTTGTGAGGATCGGAGGTTGCGTGCAGGAAAGTACCGGGAGACGAGGTCACAGATGTATGGAGGAGACAGGTTGTGGATTGCTTTGTATGTCATGGTTAGGGTTTTGTAATGGAGTCTCTGGGCAATTGGGAGCCAGTGAAGGGATTGACAGAGTCAATGATATAGTCATTATTGACAGCAGCATCTACGGGTTAACCTCTTAATGACCAAGCCTATTTTGACCTTAATGACCAGGCCATTTTTGCAATTCTGACCAGTGTCCCTTTATGAGGTAATAACTCAGGAACGCTTCAACGGATCCTAGCGATTCTGAGACTTTTCATGACATATTGGGCTTCATGTTAGTGGTAAATTTAGGTCGATAATTTTTGCATTTATTTGTGAAAAAAATCGGACATTTGGCGAAAATTTTGAAAATTTCGCAATTTTCAAATTTTGAATTTTTATTTTGTTAAACGAGTGAGTTATGTGGCACAAAGTAGTTGCTAAATAACATTTACCACACGTCTACTTTACATCAGCACAATTTTGGAAACAAAATTTTTTTGTTAGGAAGTTATAAGGGTTAAAAGTTGACCAGTGATTTCTCATTTTTACAACAAAATTTGCAAAACCATTTTTTTAGGGACTACCTCACATTTGAAGTCACTTCGAGGGTTCTATATGGCAGAAAATACCCAAAACTGACACCAGTCTAAAAACTGCACCCCTCAAGCTACTCAAAACTACATTCAAGAAGACTATTAACCCTTCAGGTGCTTCACAGGAACTAAAGCAATGCGGAAGGAAAAAATGGACATTTTAATTTTTCCAACAAAATTTTCTTTTTGCATCAATTTTTTTCATTTTCACATGGGTAACAGGATAAAATGGATCCTAAAATTTCTTGAGCAATTTCTCCTGAGTACACTGATACCTCATATGTGGTCATAAACCACTGTTTGGGCGCACATCAGGACTTGGAAGGGAAGGAGCACCATTTGACTTTTTGAATGGAAAATATGCTGGAATATTTAGCAGTTGCCATGTCGCGTTTGGAGAGTCCCTGTGTGCCTAAACATTGAAGCCCTCCCACAAGTGACCCCATTTTGGAAATAATTTTTTTAACCCACAATTTTTTATTTTCCCAAGGGTAACAGGAGAAATTAGATCCCCAAAGTTGTGCAATTTTTCCTGAGTACACCGATACCTCACATGTGGTCATAAACCACTGTTTGGACCCTCGTCGGGGCTCGGAATGGAGGGAGCCCTGTTTGACTTTTTGAATGGAAAATATGCTGGAATATTTAGCGGTTGCCATGTCGCGTTTGGAGAGTCCCTGTGTACCTAAACATTGGAGCTCTCCCACAAGTGACCCCATTTTGGAAACTAGACCCTCCAAGGATCTAGATGCACAGTAAGCACTTTGAACCCCCGGGTGCTTCACAAATTGATCCGTAAAACAAAAAAGTACTTTTTTTTCACAAAAAATTTCTTTTAGCCTCAGTTTTTTCATTTTCACATGGAAAAAAGGATAAAATGGGTCCTAAAATTTGTTGGGCAATTTCTCCTGAGTACACCGATACCTCATATGTGGTCATAAATCACTGCTTGGGCGCACGACAGGGCCCAGAAGGGAAGGAGCGACATTTGACTTTTTAAATTAAAAATTGGCTCCAATCGTTAGCGGACACCATGTCGCGTTTGGAGAGCCCCTGTGTGCCTAAACATTGGAGCTCCCCCACAAGTGACTGCATTTTGGAAACTAGACCCCCCAAGGAACTTATCTAGATGTGTGGTGAGCGCTTTGAACCCTAAAGTGCTTCACAGAAGTTTATAATGCAGAGCAGTGAAAATAAAAAATCATTTTTTTCCTCAAAAATTATTTTTTAGCCCGCTATTTTTTAGTTTCACAAGGCTAACATGAGAAATTGGACCACAAAGGTTGTTGTGCAATTGGTCCTGAGTACACCGATACCCCACATTTGGGGTGACCACTGTTTGGTCGCATAGGAGTGCTCAGAAGGGAAGGAGCGCCATTTTGGAATGCAGACTTTGATGGAATGTTCTGCGGGCGTCATGTTGCGGTTGCAGAGCCCCTGATGTGCCTAAACAGTAGAAACCCCCCACAAGTGATCCCATTTTGGAAACTAGACCCACCCAAGGAACTTATCTAGATGTGTGGTAAGCACTTTGAACCCCCAAGTGCTTCACAGAAGTTTATAACGCAGAGCCGTGAAAATAAAAAAATAATTTTTTTTCCTCAAAAAATGATGTTTTAGCCAACAATTTTGTATTTTCACAAGGATAACAGGAGAAATTCGACCCCAAAAGTTGTTGTCCGGTTTGTCCTGAGTACGCTGGTATCCCTTATGTGGGGGGGGGAACCACTATTCGGGCACACGTCGGGGCTCGGAAGAGAAGTAGTGATGTTTTGAAATGCCGACTTTGATGGAATGGTCTGCGGGCGTCATACGTCATGTACATTTGCAGAGCCTTTGATGTGAATAAACAGTAGAAACTCCACACAAGTAACCCCATTTTGGAAACTAGACCCCCAAGGAACTTATCTAGATATGCGATGAGCACTTTGAACCCCCAAGTGCTTCACAGAAGTTTATAATGCAGAGCCGTGAAAATAACAAATCATTTTTTTCCACAAAAATGATTTTTTTAGACCCCAATTATTTATTTTCCCAAGGGTAACAGGAGAATTTAGATCCCCAAAATTGTGCAATTTTTCCTGATTAGGCTGATACCCCATATGTGGGAGTAAACCACTGTTTGGACACACGTCGGGGGTTCGGAATGGAGGGAGCACTGTGATGTGCCTAAACAGTGGAAACCCCTCAATTCTAACTCCATCCCTAACCCCAACACAACCCTAATCATAACCCTAACCTCAACCCTAACCCCAACACACCCCCAACCCTAATCCCAACTCTAATCCTAACCACAAGCCTAACCCTAATCCCAACCCCAACCCACCCCTAACCCTTAATCTTAACCCTAACCCTAATTCCAACCTTAACCCTAATTCCACCCCTAACCCTAATTCCAACCCTAACTCTATTTCCAACCCTAACCCTAATTCCAACCCTAACCCTAATTCTAACCGTAATGGAAAAATAAAAATATTTTCTTTATTTTATTATTTGTGCCTACCTATGGGGGTGATAAAAGGGGAATTTATTTACTTTTTTTATTTTGAGCACTGTGAAAGTTTATCAGAGTGATCAAAATGAATGAATGAATCTGCATTTTGCAAGATGGCGGCGCCCATGATCCGGGATGGCGGGACACCGGGACGGCCAGAGGGATATACTAGGTGCCGGGGGTGAGGGGGGATCGGAAGCTGGGGGGGAGCGGAGGCAAGGCGAGGGGACCAGATCATGACAGCTGTGGCAGATCGGTGGCGGGGGGCAGATCACCCCCATTAGCCATGGGGGGGGTCTGATCAATGTCTCCAGCCATGTCCGATGCTACTGCAGCATTGGCCATGGCTGGATTGTAATATTTCATCAAATTTCATTGATGAAATATTACTATCGCTCTGATTGGCTGTTTCACTTTTAACAGCCAATCAGAGCGATCGGAGCCACGGGGGGCGAAGACACCCCCCCTGGGGTGAAGTACAAAGCCCCCTGTACCTGCGAGTCGGGTGACCTTTCATTGACCCCGGTCACTCGACCCGCAGGGGGGCTTTCAAGTCATGACACAGCATATGCGTCAGGTGTCGGATTGGCACCGACTTTCATGATGCATACGCTGTGTTACTGATCAGGAAGGGGATAAACAGATATGGACGGTGCCGACACTGATCGTGGCTAATACAGCAAGTTGTCAGCTATAGTGTACAGTTGACAGCTGCTGGATTGTCACCTGTATGGGGGAGGAGGCTATTCTCTTACATCTCAGGTCAGTACAAAGAAGTATTGACGGTCATTAAGGGGTTAATCACATTATCCCTTAACCCCGTCATGACTGGAGGTATTTTTGTTTTTGAGTTTTTGTTTTTTGCTTCCCTTCTTCCCATAGCCATAACATTTTTATTTTTTGGTAAAAATGGATATGTGAGGGCATGTTTTCTGCAGGACAGTTGTACTTTTGAAAACCATTGGTTTTAACATGTCATGTACTGGAAAATGGGAAAAAATCTCAAGTGTGGTGACATAGCAAAAAAGTGTAATTCCACAGTTTTCTTTTTTTTTTTTTTTTTTTTACCATGTTCACTAAATACTAAAACTGACCTACCATTATGGTTCTCAAGATCATTACGAGTTCATAGACATCAAACATGTCTAGGTTTTCTTTTATTTAAGTGGTGAAAAAAAACAAACTTTGATAACAAAAAAAAGGTGCCATTTTCAGAGACCCAATTTTCGGAATCTGGAGCTGGTTGTGAGCTTATTTTTTGCTACACACAGATGATGATCTGATCGCCTGTGTGTAGCAGAGTTTCAGGAATACGTGAAGCACTAGTGCGTCTTTTAATCTTTCAGACAGTCCCTGACAAAAGTAACTACTAAGAGCAGGATTGAGTGTCAGTGGCCCATCTACGGAACTCTGATCAAAACTTCTCTGCCGGACGGTCTCCCTGCTGGAGCTTACATAGCTTAGCCTCAGCAAGGGAGACATTGTCTGGATCATCATACACGAGTCTGATGGAAGTGAAGAGGCCCAGGACTGAGGATCTCCTTGAAGGAGAGAAATATCAATCCCAGCCCTTTGCTCCTCACTCGCAGATGAACGAGGACAAAGCCTAAAATAAGACTTGCAGGCTTCACAGAACACAACAAATTTATCTCATCCCCCAGAAAACCTATTCGGGAGGGACATCCTTTTGTAGCCAACCATGAGTCTTTTAATTCTTGTTTGAGGGATTTTCTTGGAAAATTCTCCAGGTCTGTGAGATTCCAGGGTTGTGTTGAATGCACTGCTATTTTGATGTCTAGCCACTGATTTTCAATCATGTTCAGATCAGTAGACTGTGCGGGCCATTGTATTGTAAAACCTTCATCTTGCAAATTTTGAGGTAGTCTATTGTGGATTTTGAAGTGTGTTTAGGATCAATGTCCATTTGTAGAAGCCATCCTTTTTCTAATTCAGCTTTTTTACAGATAGTGTTATATTTGCATCAACAATTTGTTGAAATGTCATTGAATGTTCCCTGTGCCATTGGCTGCAACACAACCCCAAAGCATGATTGATCCACCCCCATACTTAATTGTTGGCGAGATGTTCTTTTCCTGAAATTCTGTGCCCTTTTTTCTCCACACATATCTTTAATCATTGTGGCCAAAGAGTTCAATTTTAACCTCATTGGTCACAGGACTTGATTCCAAAATGCATCAGGCTTTCTCAAATGTTCCTTTGAATACTTCTGACACTGAATTTTATGGTGAGGATGCCGGAGAGGTTTTCTTCTGATGACTCTTCCATGAAGGCCATATTTGTGCAGGTGTGTCTGAACAGTAGAACAATATACCACAACTCCAGAGTCTGCTAAATGTTTCTGAAGGTCTTTTGCAATCAAGCGGAGGTTCAGATTTGCCTCTCTAGCAATCCTATGAGCAACTGTCGCTGAAATTTTGCTTGGTCTTCCAGATCTTATATTGATCTCCAAATTTCCTGTTAACTGCCATTTCTTAATAACATTTCGACCTGAGGAAAGGGCAACTTGAAAACGCTTTGCTATCTTCTTATAGCCTTCTTCTGCTTTGTGGGCTTCCACCATTTTTATTTCCAGAGTGCTATGCAGCTGCTTAGAAGAACCCATGGCTGCTGTTTTTTGGCACAAGGTTGCAGGAGGCTAGTTTTTATAAAGCTGGGAAACTTGCATTACCTGGCCTTTCCCAAAATTTTTAAAATGTTAAAGATGACTATATATATATAATATAATTGGCTAAACGTCACTCTGTCTGAAGCCTTTATAGACTGCGCAAGCGTGTTGCGCCTGCGCAGTCTGGCTCGAGACAGAATGAGGCATCCAACGGTGAGGAGTGTGTATGGCGTCGGAGATGGCGGTACGCGTACACATTGCATACCGCTATGTCCAACGCCATACTTACATACTTATCTGACCAGGAGGAGCATTGCCATGGCGCTTCTCTTCTGCCGGAGATCGGGGCAGGAGTGCGGCCGGAATCTCGCATGCGCATACCACGATCCGGTGCCATTTTACTGAAGACACATTTTCAGTGTGTCTTCAGCAATATGGCACCGGACACCGCTATGGGCATGCGCGTACTCCGGCGCCAGACTCCTTCCCTGGCCTCCAGCAGAACGTGGTGACAGCGCTGGAGCACAGGAAAGAAGGGTGAGTATAAATGTTTTTTCTTTTTGTATGTGTGTAGTTTAATAGGGATGAGGGGGACCATGCATACCAGTATTGGGGGGTGAGGGGATCATGCATACCATGGAATGGGGGTGAGGGGACCATGCATACCACAAAAGGGGAGTGAGGGGACCCATGCATACCATGAAAGGGGAGTGAGGGGACCATGCATACCACGAAAGAGGAATAAGGGGACCATGCATACCACGAAAGGAGGGTGAGGGGACCATGCATACCACGAAAGGGGACCACGTATACCAGGATAAGGGGGTGAGGGGACCACGCATACCAGGAAAGGGGGGTGAGGTGACCATGCATACCACAAAAGGAGGGTGAGGGGACCATGCATACCGAGAAAGGACGGTGAGATGACCATGCATACCAGGAAAGGGGGTGAGGGGACCATGCATACCACAAAAGGGGAGTGAGGGGACCATGCATACCACGAAAGAGGAATAAGGGGAACCATGCATACCACGAAAGGAGGGTGAGGGGACCTTGCATACCACGAAAGAGGAATAAGGGGAACCATGCATACCACGAAAGGAGGGTGAGGGGACCATGCATACCACGAAAGGGGGGTGAGGGGACCACGTATACCAGGATAAGGGGGTGAGGGGACCATGCATACCGAGAAAGGACGGTGAGGTGACCATGCATACCAGGAAAGGGGGTGAGAGGACCATGCATACCAGTATTGGGGGGTGAGAGGATCATGCATACCATGGAATGGGGGTGAGGGGACCATGCATACCACAAAAGGGGAGTGAGGGGACCATGCATACCTCGAATTGGGGGTGAGGGGACCATGCATACCATGAAAGGGGAGTGAGGGGACCAGGCATACCACGAAAGAGGAATAAGGGGACCATGCATATCACGAAAGGAGGGTGAGGGGACCATGCATACCACGAAAGGGGGGTGAGGGGACCACGTATACCAGGATAAGGGGGTGAGGGGACCACGCATACCAGGAAAGGGGGGTGAGGTGACCATGCATACCACAAAAGGAGGGTGAGGGGACCATGCATACCGAGAAAGGACGGTGAAATGACCATGCATACCAGGAAAGGGGGTGAGGGAACCGTGCATACCACGAAAGGGGAGTGAGGGGACCATGCATACCACGAAAGAGGAATAAGGGGACCATGCATACCACGAAAGGAGGGTGAGGGGACCATGCATACCACGAAAGGGGACCACGTATACCAGGATAAGGGGGTGAGGGGACTATGCATACCAGGAAAGGGAGGTGAGGTGACCACGCATACCACGAAAGGAGGGTGAGGGGACCATGCATACTGAGAAAGGACGGTGAGATGACCATGCATACCAGGAAAGGGGGTGAGGGGACCATGCATACCACGAAAGGGGAGTGAGGGGACCATGCATACCACGAAAGAGGAATAAGGGGACCATGCATACTACGAAAGGAGGGTGAGGGGACCATGCATACCACGAAAGGGGGGTGAGGGGACCACGTATACCAGGATAAGGGGGTGAGGGGACTATGCATACCAGGAAAGGGAGGTGAGATGACCACGCATACCACGAAAGGAGGGTGAGGGGACCATGCATACCATGAAAAGAGGGTGAGGGGACCATGCATACCACGAAAGGAGGGTGAGAGGACCATGCATACAACGAAAGGGGGAGTGAGGGGACCATGCTTACCACGAAAGGGGGAGTGAGGGGAACATGCATACTACAAAATGGGGGTGAGGGGACCATGCATACCATGAAAGGAGGATGAGGGGACCATGCATACCACAAAAGGGGAGTGAGGTGACCATGCATACCACGAAAGAGGAGTGAGGGGACCATGCATACCACGAAAGGAGGGTGAGGGGACCATGCATACCACGAAAGGGGAGTGAGGGGACCATGCATACCATGAAAGGAGGGTGAGGGCACCATGCATACCACGAAAGGGGAGTGAGGGGTCCATGCATACTACGAAAGGGGAGTGAGGGGACCATGCATACCACAAAAGGGGAGTGAGGGGACCATGCATACCACAAAAGGGGAGTGAGGAGACCATGCATACCACAAAGGAGGGTGAGGGGACCATGCATACCACAAAAGGGGAGTGAGGGGACCATGCATACCACGAAAGGGGGTTGAGGTGACCATGCATACCACGAAAGGGGGTGAGGGGACCATATATAACACGAAAGGGGGGTGAGGGGACCATATATACCACAAAAGGGGGTGAGGGGACCATGCATACCACGAAAAGAGGGTGAGGGGACCATGCATACCACAAAATGGGGGTGAGGGGACCATGCATACCACGAAAGGAGAGTGAGGGGACCATGCATACCACGAAAGAGGAGTGAGGGGACCATGCATACCATGAAAGGAGGGTGAGGGGACCATACATACCACAAAAGGGGAGTAAGGGGACCATGCATACCACGAAAGGAGGGTGAGGGGACCATGCATACCACGAAAGGGGAGTGAGGGGACCATGCATACCACGAAAGGGGAGTGAGGGGACCATGCATATCACGAAAGGGGAGTGAGGGGACCATGTATACCACAAAAGGGGGGTGAGGGGGCCATGCATACCACGAAAAGGGGGGAGGGGACCATCCATACCAGGATTAGGGGGTGAGGGGACCATGCATACCGGGATTGGGGGGTGAGGGGACCATGCATACCAGGATTGGGGGGTGATTGGGGGGTGAGAGGACCATGCATACCAGGATTGGGGGGTGAGGGTAGCATGCATACCAGGATTGGTGGGTGAGGGGACCATGCATGCCAGGATTGGGGGGTGAGAGGACCATGCATACCAGGATTGGGGGGTGAGGGGACCATGCATACCAGGATAGGGGGGTGAGAGGACCATGCATACCAGGATAGGGGGGGGTGAGAGGACCATGCATACCAGGATGGGGGGGTGAGAGGACCATGCATACCAGGATAGGGGGGTGAGAGGACCATGCATACCAGAATAGGGGGTTGAGAGGACCATGCATACCCGGATATGGGAGTGAGAAGACCATGCATACCAGGATAGGGGGGTGAGGGGACCATGCATACCAGGATTGGGGGGTGAGGGGGGGGCCATGCATACCAGGACAGGGGGGTGAGAGGACCATGCATACCAGGATGAGGAATAGGGTGCCATGCTTACCAGGATTGAGGGGAGGTGAGGGAACCATGCATACCAGGATAGGGATGAGGGGTGCCATGCACACCAGGATAGGAGGGGGGCAGCACATACCAGGATGGGAGACCATATACCAATAAAAATGCTCGCCACCCGGGCGTAGAACGGGTTCATAGCTAGTATATATATTGCTCAAAAAGATAAAGGGAACAATAAACAATATATTGTATTGTTTAGTGTTCCCCTTATTTTTTTTGAGCAGTATATATATATATATATATATATATATATAATTTTTTTTGCCTAAAATACAAAAGAAATGTGTCATCTTTAACTTTAGCCCTTTTAGAGATCATTTCATCTTCAACTTGCTTAACTGTTCACAATAACAGTAATTTTGACCAGGGGTGCCCAAACTTTTACATGTCACTGTATGTATCTTCTATTTGCCTTATATCTAACTATATATCTATAGCTTTACACATCTTTAGCACATAGAAATCTGTCATTTCTATCCTGCATTCTATTCTGGTACGTATCACATGGATGGCAAATTGATGTAATCCATGTGCACATGTGCGGTACGTATTGTCATCCGTACTGCCAGAAAAAAAGTACATGTCTACGTGTGATTCACGCAAACACACGATGTGTGTGAAAACACGGACATATGCACAGTCCCAATGATTATAATGGATGTGCGTGTGTATGCTTATCTGGTACATGTGAAAAACACGGATGTGTGTAGGAAGTCTTATAGTTTCGTGTTAATGTGTTGTTATACTGTATAGGAGTCCATAGTTACTTATAGGTTCACAATTTAAAGGGTTATTCCTAGAAAAAGGGTTTTGGATCCCAAGAACTTTACAGAGCCCAGTTACTGGGAACCAGAACCCCATTTTAGGAATGCTGGGGATCGTACTCTACAATCTCCCAGCGATCAGTAAGTAGCCCCCTATTCCACGGATTTGGGATAACTTTTGATACTGGGAATAATGCTTTCAATACATGTTTTAGTTACTTTGCAGTGGTAGCATAGTTACAATCTCTTGTACGTTATCCCCTATCGTATGCCCTGAAATGTTGGGGAATCCTAGCAGTTGGATCCCCACATATCAGCAGGTTATCCCCTATTCAATGGATGGTGAGAACTTGAGTTTTTGAGGAAAAACCTTTTAAGTGGAAATGGAAAAAAGATTTCATCAAAGGCTCCTTGATCTCTTCTATTTGTATTCAGCGGCTATGAACGGGCGGTCAATATTTTCCTCTGCCTTGTGTATTTAACTTGTTTTAGGAGACGTTATTTTCCCACACTTTTATCAGCGTACTCGGAGCTCAGAGGAATAAATCATTGCTGAGCAGGGCTGCCGAATGGGCTGTAATATCACCTTATTGATTCTTACTGAGTGTTCATCATGATACCAGTACACACAATTACTGACCAGAATAATAAAACAATAAGTGGCTCAGTTTGTGCTCTCAGTCTTTTCTATGATATTATGCTGAACTATATGTTATGGCAATACCATAAGAAAAATAATTAAAAAATAATCAATGAATGAAAAAAAAACTATAGTTTCCCTATGGTTATGGTTCGGAGTCACCCCTGATTTCCATTGGAAAGGGATACTGCCACTCCTACTTTGTGCCCCTTACAAAAAAGTATTTCCCTTTTGTGCTCCCCGCAAAGAACTGGGAAACTGCCAAACTGACTTTGTGCCCTTTACAAAATAATACTTCCCCTTTGTGTTCACCATAGAAGTACCCCCCTTTGTGCAAAGTAATAATGCCTTCTTTGATGCACTAGTAAACAAAGTACCGCAAAGTATTAATACCCCTTTTGTACATAATGTAATAGTGCCACACATGACAATTTTTCCTTTGTGTCCCCCCCAGATAATAATAAAGCTCCCCTTTGTCCCTCTATTAATAATAATAAGATTTAGAAACACATAATTCTGTTCCTACATCACAGTGATAAAATCCAGGGCACCAGTTCCAGATGCCCGGAGCTAGTGAGCAGTCTCATTGAGGCTGAATCTGTACCTACACAAACAGTTCTGGGTGCTGCCAGTCTGCAATCTTCCTATTTGGTGCAAGTATTATTATTATTATTATTATTTATTATTATAGTGCCATTTATTCCATAGCGCTTTACATGTGAGGAGGGGTGTACATAATAAAAATGAGTGCAGTAATCTTACACAATAAAAGTCACGATTGGTACAGGAGGAGAGAGGACGCTGCCCGCGAGGGCTCACAATCTACAAGGGATGAGGATACAGTAGGTGAGGGTAGAGCTGGATGTGTTAGGTGGTTACTGCAGGTTGTAGGTGTCAGGACTCTGGATTCCCTGTTCATCTTTTGTTCTTTATAGCCCTTTTTCAAGATGGCGTCTGCTGCCTCGCTCCTGCTCATGTGATCCGCCTTCCCTGCCTTATAACCCTAGTTTGCCTTCCAGTCCATATTAGTGTATTCTGCTTGAATCCCTGGATCTGTGCTGGAGACTGCTTCCCTCCAGAAGATCTAGTTCAGTCCTTCTAGTAAACCTCTCCAGCTCTCAGTGTTGCACCTGCAGCAAGCTGTGTGTGTTTTCTGAATCTGCCTCAGTCTGCCCGCTTAGGACACGTAAGCTCGGCCTGCTTCAGCTAATTTTGTTTGTGTACAGTGGCGGTATATTTACTGTTCTGGAATCCAACATGCTCACAGCTCTCACTGTTTTCGGGACTCTTATGCAGAGACTGCCAGCCCTGCTGTGAACTGTGTCATATTATCAGCTTTCTGTAGTGTGTGCCTCTCCCAAGAGACTTTACTTGCAGCAGTTCTGCATATGTACTACTTCTGGTATCTCCCTGCTTGCTGTTCGTTCTTGAACTGTTGCTCAGTTGTGGCACTTACGTTTATTTGTGTAATAAAGACTTGTTACCATACTCTTGTTCAGCTGACTCATTTGTCTCAAACCAAGAGGTTCCTGAGTATTCCACTATAATTGTTACAGTAGGTTTGTCAGAAGAGGTGGGTCTTCAGGTTCCTTTTGAAGGTTTCCATGGTAGACAAGAGTCTGATATGTTGGGGCAGAGAGTTACCAAGTATGGGGGATATACAGGGTGGTCCAAAAGTAGGTGGACAGTATGTGTAATAGGTTTATCAAACATGGTGTAAAGTAAAACTGACTCAGTTGCCCTTAGCAACCAATCAGATTCCACTTTTCATTCTTCACAGACTCTTTGGAAAATGAAAGGTGGAATCTAATTGGTTTCTAAGGGCAACTGAGTTAGTTTCACAGATCCAGTTTGCACAGATAAATCACCCCCAAATCTGTTTTCTTTTCAGATAATTCAGATAACTCATAATGGCAAATAATTTAAATACAGATTAAAGAAAATGGATTTTAAAAGAGTATTGAAAATCTCAAAATGCTGAAACAGTTAGAGCAAATTGGGTTGAAATATTTGGTACTCAAGCCCCAAAGAGACAAACCATTTACTGCATCTGTGACAAATTCGACGCCACTGGCTCAATCCTTAATGCTCCAAAAGCCGGTCGACCCAAAACAGCCTGTACAGAAAATAATAAACAACTTGTTGCCGAAACATTTGTTCAGAGTCCAAAAAAGTCCACCAGAAGAGTCTCTTCAGAATTTGGAATTTCATGAGCTTCCATCATGCGAATCCTGAAATCTATTGGGTGGAAAGCTTATCGTCCACGTCTAATTCATGGTTTGTTGGAGGATGATTCAGACAGGCGGCTGCAATTTAGCGAGATTATGCTTTACAAAATTGAAGAAAATCCAGTAATTTTAGATAACATGTGGAGTGATGAAGCTCCTTTCAAATTATCTGGCCATATTAACAGACATAATTGTATTTACTGGTATAATGCGAGCATGCATTTCACATTAGAGCAACAACTAAATGAGCCTGGTGTCAATGTTTGGGGTGGTATTTCAAGTTTTGATGTTTTTGGACCTTTTTTTTGATTGAACAGTCACAGGAGATAAGTATCTCGAAATTCTAATGAATCCAGTTGTTGCCCTGTTAAAGCAACAGCCTAATTCAAATTACCTTTATTTCCAACAAAATGGGGCCCCTCCACATTATTCATTCAAGAATAGTCCGCGAGTATCTTGATGAAACATGACCTAATAAATGGATTGGCAGAAGAGGCCCACTTGATTGGCCGGCACGTTCAACAGACTTGACCCCAATGGATTTTTTCTTTTGGGGAGTACTCAAGGACAAAGTTTATAGTCGAAAACCAAAAAGAGTCAGTGATTTGAAAAATTACATAAGAGATGCATTTCAAGAAATTAATACCCAAAGAGACTTGTGCAAAAATGTTTGTCGAAGCGTAAGAGGCAGACTTCAAAGCTGTGCAAATTGTGATGGAGAACAGTTTGAGCACCTGCGTTGATAAAATTTAATGGCTTTTGTATTATTGTTCAGAATAAAATGTAATTGTCAATGCTATGCTTGTGTTAGTAAGTATCATTTTATATATAAATCAAAATAAATGTTATTATTTTCTGTCCACCTACTTTTGGACCACCCTGTGTATATATTTTTTAAAATGATCAGCGACTTCTTGTTTCATCATCTGGGCAGTTTAACAGGCCTCCGATTATTTGTATCCTCACTAAAGGGTACACAGTCTTTATTACTTCATGGATGCACACTTGTTGTAGCTCTCTAGGCAACACAATCCTCTGGCTGCAATAAAGGTTGAAGGCTTCTCAGCTGTAGATACTTCCAGGTGGGGTTGCCTGAGTAACCCATCAGTATTTGTTACCAGCTCCTATGTGTTCTTCTGAGACCAGCACATCACAGTCAGGGAGGCAGTCACATTATGTGCGTGTGACAAGGGAAAAAGAATGAAGGCCTAGGGTCACTATCATATCGCATTGGATACCATACGCTAGTCTGTTTCCAGCCTAGGGAATATGCTTTCTACAGCAGATTGATACGCAGAACACTAAGAGAAGGACACAGGTGCTGACCCTTATCACTGCTATCATCTGTACTCCAAAGGAGCACATTCTGATATCAATGCAGCTATAACTGGGCAAATAGAATGAGGGAACCCGTCTTTATCTGCGGGGGCCAGCTATTGTGGCCAGCTATCTGGCCAGCTATTGTGAAGGTGGTGGCAGGTTGCCTTCTCTTTTTCCTTGGGGCGCTACAGAAGGGTTAATAGCTGTATAGATGGCCTGCATTGGATTAAAAACATCAAACTGCAAAATTTTTGCACAAATACATGTTATGTGAAAAATTAGGCAAAATTTTAAGGTTTTTTTTGTATACTGCTTGATGAATCGCGAGTCTTTACTTTTAAAGTATGTTGTTGACAAGATGGCTTGGTGTCTCCTTAAAATTAACCAAAATATTTCAATTGAATCAAATATTTCTTCATGATGTTTAAAGGGATTGTACAGTGAAAGCAAGATATCACCTAATTATAGGTGATATGTTACTGATCGGTTAGTGTCTCATCTACGGTACCCGGAACCGATACGTAAATTGGGGAATTTTTATAGTCCTTACAAAATGGAGTGGGTCGGTTGCTTGACAGCTGCTCCATTCATTTTCTATGGGGCTTGTAGAAAACAAATCGAGCACAGTGCTTTTCAGGCAGACAGGGACTGATAGGAGCAGAGGTGGAGGATGTGGAGCATGGCTGCTCCATTCTAATGCGGAGAAGTGGCCCTTTCTGCCGATCAGTGCCAGTACTGTTGGATAGGTGAACACTTGCTTTCACCAGACAACCCCTCTAGAAGTTGATAGGGATGGGAAAACCATGTGTCTTAAGCAATAAGGATTGTATTAGGGTAAGCAATTTATGAACAAGGATAATTATGTAAGGTTCCGTGTTCTGTTTTCAATTCCTAATGGAGGCCACGAGATATACCAGTGGCTCCCATCATATCCCAATGTTATTAGCTGTAACAGGAAGAATACCAATGTATATAAAATATATTTTGATGAGCTGTAATTTGATATACTTGTCAAATTGGAAGTAAAAGTCTGAGTTTGTGGCAGAGGATCCAAAACCAAGGGAAATGTGAGCAGGCCTAACAACGTAAAAGGAATATGTCACCAGGTATTTGGTACCTCACCTGAGTGCAGCATGATACTGGTGCCTCAGAGACACTGATTGCAGCAATGTATCACTTACTGAGCTACTTGCTGTAGTTTTGATAAAATCGCTGCTTTATTGGCTGCAGTTCTGCCAGTTCTCTAATGCCGAGCTCTTATAACCCCGCCCACACAATTGATTGGCAGCTTTCTGCCTATGTATCATGTGCACAGAAAGCTGTCAATTAGAGTTGAGCGAAACGGGTCGGTCAAATTCATAAGTCGCCGACTTTCGCTGAAGTCGGGTTTCATGAAATGAAACCCGGCCATAGCGTGAGGTCGACCACGAGGTCGGCGACCAGAGCGCCAAAGTCACGTTTCAAATGATGCTTCCAGCGCCCTTTTTCAACCAATGATGGAGGATGCACACTGTGGGCAACGCGATGACATGGGCATCGGTCACCACCATCTTTGAGAAGGGCATGCAAGTGACTGGCTTGCTTTGTGTGGCATCACAGGGGCTATAAAAGGGCGTGCACGCCGACCGCCATCTTACTTCTGCCAATCTTAGCATAGGGAGAGGTTGCTGCTGCTGATTCTTAATAAGGGAGAGCATTAGGCAGGGAAGAAGAACAAAAAAAACTGCTTCTGCTGTTAGCGATTTCCACTGTACAACCCAACAGTTTTTGTGCAGTGACAGAGGAGGAAATATTTTTGTGCATCAGCTCTGTTGGTTATTAGGCTGCCTTATAAGGCTCCCTGATAGCTGCATTGCTGTTTGCACACTGCTGTGCAAACTGCTTTTTTAAAAGCAAAAATACTTTTCTTCCTCTTTTCTGCACAGTTACCAAGCGCTCATTTTTCCACACTTTTGTGTGCAGCAGTCCTGCTTATTAGGCTGCCTGCTGCCATACTTGGACTGAGAGCATCATTGTCAGCCTCCTAAAATCTCTAGGGAGCTTACAATTCTCCCCAATACTATATACACCTTGTGACTTGTCATGAACCTGCCTATTTCAGCCTGTTAAATTGAGGTGTAATCTATAGTGGGCCTGAGATAATAGTTCAGCCTCCAAAAATCTCTAGGGAGCTTCCAATTCTCCCCAATACTATATACACACCTTGTGCCTGGTCATACACCTGTACTCAACACAAACCCAATAAATAGTACTGTAGGCAAAAACTCAAAAGTCTCAATTAATGCACGACACCAAACTAGTATAAATTGCCAATAATAACAAAATTTTATTAAATACAATAACATGACATAACAAGAAATTTCACAGATAAAACAGGGATACTGCGATCTTAAAGAGGAGCCATATTGCACATTTGCCCGAAGTTGGCATTCACAAATGCATAATATTGCAAAGGCCTTCATGCCTACAAAAAATACCAACATCAACATATGCCATTTTTTCAACCTCCCTAACTGTTCTGCCTCCCCCCAAGGGCCGGGGTCACCACCTGGCACACGCACCCGTGCGAGTGCCGTTGCCCTGGACAGGTGGGTGGGCCCACTCTTGGGTGACGGCACTGGCACAGGGTCCCTCATAGTACAATCAAGTGTCTCTGATGGTGGGGGTGCACACCCGCCATCAGACACACTGGCGTACTATGAGGGGCCCTGTGCCAGTACCGCCGCCCACGAGTGGCCCCCCCCTGCTTGCTCAGGGCCCCAGCACTTGCAATACTTACCTCTCCCTGCTCCACCGCTGTGTAATCTGGGCTGTTAAATCCTACACTGGGACTGCCAATACAAATTTTGTGAACTGATAGATGATGGTTAAGACGTAGCTATGCCCTGTCTTGCTGGGCTCTATCTTCAGATGATCAATGGCTTCCATTTGTTATGGACGTCGACTCACAATGAGATGCAGTGGTGGTTTATCATCAGCTTTCACGGTTTTCCTACTCACAGACGTGTGACATTCCTGCCCACATTTTTAAATGTGTCCTCTCATGCCAATCCAATAGAATCACCTACGGCCTGTGGCTTCTGTCTTTTGCACTCCAAAGTTACCTGACAGCCCGTCCCTACTGTAGAGCCTTTACCCAACAGAGAAGTCGGCCCAGTTCTCCAGTTCCAGGAACACAAACCCTTCCTTCCTGTACCAGTTTCTAAGCCACTTAGAGCTAGAACCTCTTCTCATGACTCTGGAGCAGTTTTTCCCTGTCTAACACCCTGTCAAAGACATTAAGGAAAGCCTCGATGTTGTCCTCAAGAGTTATTTTTTGCAAGGCCTCTTGTACGGTTTGAGTCACATGAGTACTGTCACTTTGGTTGACAGGAGGTGCCATCTCTCTGACCCGGACAGTTTCTGTCAAGAAAGCCATTTGGTACTGATACTGCTGCTCTTGGAACTGCTTTTACTGTTGAAACTGCTGGATCAAGAGTTTGTTGGTTTCTTGTTGGGTCTGCTGCTGCAACTGCAGAATGCCTGGATCAGGTGTCTAATAAGCTCCTCCATGCTTTCAGACCATTTTTACAATGCTGTAGCTGCCTTTACCCAAGACATTCAGTCTTTAATAGCCATTTGGATGCAGAGGGTTTTTATATCAAAACAGAATAAAGTTTATTGTCCTTCATAAACGTCACAGCTCCAAACATAAAAAGTCTTTCATCAGCACAAATGAAGAACTAAACATTTCTCTGGGTAAGGCAAAGTAAATCAAACTCATCAACTTGGTATTACAGGAACCTCATATGCTGCAATAGACTTACCACCAGCTTTGCTTTTCTCGATCTTCAGTGCACTACTGCTACCTGAGCTAGACAAGGTGCATTTCATTTAGCCAGCAAGACCCGGACTGTAGCATGGGAGCAAACTTTCTCATCCAGGCTTTTTTGGTCATTCCTAAATCCCAGACCCAAAATCTAGTAAAAATAAAAACCATCTCATTAACACTTACCTGTCATCCAGGACCTTACCTTACCTGCCTTCTTACACTATTTATGTAGTAGTTTCTAGCATATAAGAATTTGATTTGTATGCTACGCTGCTCCACATTTGTGCATCTCAGCAGTCAGAGTTGTCTCATGAATTTGCATAGATCAAGATTAAATACATCAAGAGCGTCAGGAGCATTGTAGGAACACTTTGGAGTAAAGCAAGGGGCAGTTTGGGACTGCCCCTATAAACTTCTCTTGATGGGGACTAAAATGGCAAACTATGGACTGGTGATGGCGACTCATCTTTCTGACACTGCACTTATGATGTCTGATTATGTGTGTTCCCCCTCTCATCTGAACACAAGGTTGGTGTATTACTGCTTCATTATCATGGATTGATGCTAAATTACAGCAGGTTCTTACCTACCTATAAATGTAGGCATTGCTGAGAGAGGTGTCCACATTCACCCAGGAATTCAGACATCAGCTTAAGAGAGGTATTCACATGGATAGGGACCCATCAGTTTTGTTGAGACCACCTTGACCTTGGTTGATGGGCAGATGGGTCGCCCTCCCAGGGCTGTGGGGTACTCGGTACCGGGCTGGTCTCTCAGAGGGGATTGTCACAGCAGCGGTGACCCGGTCCATGGCCCTGGGCGCCCATGCAAAAGGGGTTGAGTTGGGAATAAAGTTTATAAGTGATTCATGACGCCATCTGTGGTGTTCGGCAATGAAGGTGTTAAGCCGACGCTGCAGACAGATCCTCTGGGACAGATGGTGGGGTGCAGCAATGATGGTGTAGCCCTCCACAGCCAGGGCTATAGGTCCCAGGGCAATGTAGATAAAGGTTTAGGAAGAGGGTGCAGTGTTTGGCACAGAGATGTAGCAGTGCTGAGGATGTTGCAGGAAGGAGGCAAGGACACAACAGGGTGCAGTTTCTTTACCTTTACTTGGCAAACGCAGTCCAGGGGCCTGGTTACAGATGGCACAGGAGCAGGCTAGCCTGGAAGCAACTCAGGGATCTTTCTATCAGATGGGTTGTGTAGTCTCCTTCCTAGCGCTGGCTTGAGGTACATGCAGTACGTGTTACACTGAAGTTCCTCCTTCTTATCTTCTCTTAGAACTACCTCGTATGGCAGACAGCTGTAGCCCTCTATCTCTCTTGGCTTACCCGTCGCTGTTGTGCTTCCAAGTCTTAGTTAGGAATAGAGCATTTACAGCTTCCCATTCCTCTGGTTTCTGTTGCAGGACCATCAGTATCCATACAACCATGGAAACCAGGCTCCAGATCATGCGCTATCACTGGGAGGGAGCTCTCTATCCTCAGCTCTACCTCCTGCTTCTCTCCACACGTCTATACTCTTTGCCCTCCTCACACTAACTCCTGATTTCCCTTCCTGGCCCTCAGAGAGCACTCCTCCCCCAATCCTGGTTCAGAGCTCCCTCTGCTGGCCTGGAGTGGGAACTGTGTTGCATGGCATGGTTAACTGTTAGAAAGACCCTTCATTGCCTCCAAGCCTGACATCACCCTCCCTGGAGGAAGGCAATGCCACTGTGGTGACCAGTGACCATACTTCTGGGGGTGCCACACAGACATAACTTGGCCAAATTGTGTGCAAATTGTCTCATTTTTTCTAGTATTGAGACGCTATTGATGTTTCATATATTTCACATTGACATGCTTTAGCATGATAAGTTAGCACTAGAGTTGAGCGACTTTTGCTTTTTTAGGGTCGAGTTTCATTTCATGAAACCTGACTTTTCCAAAAGTCTGGGCGAGCAAAATCGGCCGACTATAGGGAAAAGTCGGGGGTCCGACCGAAACACGAAACCCAATGTAAGTCAATGGGGAATTAAAGTCGGCAGTGAGAGGAGGACAGGAAACACACCTACAGTGCCCATTTGAATGCCAAAAGCATCAATTCTTCTTACGTAAGCTTGTCAACCTTAATTAACTTCATAATACTAGTTACGCACTGAAAAATGGGGGTTATTTGGCTAAAGTTGTGGGGGGTAGGGCTGGCTCCAGGTTTTCATGTGCCCTGGGCAAAAGAGCGCCCCTTTAACACATACCACAACTCATGATGCTCCGATACGGCAGACAAATAGCGGTATAGTACAATGAAAAATACTTCACTTTTTACATCTCATGACGAGGCCCATCTATTTCTCCATACAGAATCATTGGTCCCATATAATGTTTGAAACAGTATATGATGAGCTCCACATAATGCTACAGTATATGTTGGTCCCCATGGATGAAGCTCCACTGTCTTATGGGCCCAAATAATGCTCCAAACATAATGGGCCCCATTTCTAATGCTCTAGTGTATAATGGGCCCTGTAAATGCTGCTCCAGTGTCTGATGTCCACCTTTGGAATGTTCCATTGTATGGTGGGCCCCATCTATCATTCTCCAGAGTATAGTGCTCCCCAAAAATTGCTGTCCCAACATTGAAAACAATGAAATAAGTCTCCTCGCTAGGGAATCCCTGTACTAGTCTGGACTCCTCGTCGTCCCCATCTTCCATCTCACTGCACAGTATTTCAACCTTGCAAGTGCTGTGATCCTGAGCAAGCAGGGGGGGCCCACTCGTTGGCGGCGGCACTGGCACAGGGCCCCTGATAGTACGGTGGTGTGTCTGACGGCGGGTGTGCCAAACCTGCACTTTCATCTGCAGCTTCCTCTTTGTCACCGTGTAAGAAGGAACTGTATATGGGAAGGGTAACCTGAGTTTTATCAGGGTCAGATTCCGGCTGTGTAGCACGCGAGGGGAATGTAGTGGTCTGGGTCAATGTACCAGCAGATTCATCGAGCAGTGGCTGGGCATCAGAGTACTTGTGTCGCCCCCAGGAGTACGGTCACCACAGTGGCATTACCTTCCTCCTAGGGAGTGTGATGTCATGCTAGGGAGCAACGAAGGATCTCTCTAGCAGGTTAACTTATTGGGTGGCGTTATTCCCACGAGTCACGACCCTCCAAACAGCGTTCATGAAGGCAAAGTGTTTGTTTTACGTGGGCAGTATGGTTGCAAAGCTGAACCTTAAAGGAATGTCCAGAAGGGCACCACCAGGAGTGGAGCCTACGGCGTAATTTGACTCAACATGGGCAACCTCAACCATCCAGCCACAAAAAAGATGCACACATTGCAAGCTTAATTCCGTTAACGAACGAGACTCCGTCATGCCCCGCGGTCCGAGTCCGGCTTTCTAGAGGGACACGTGAGGCTCTGGCACGTGAGATTGGCCAATAACTGGTGTGTCATGCCCTTACATGTCCGTGGCTGCATGTGCGCTACACTGAAAAGGCCAGCGTTTGTCGCTTACAGGTGCAGATAACCCGCTGAACAACGTTAGTGATGGGGATCTGGGATTACAATTATTACCCGTGAACGATGATTTCCCAGTAAGTGCAGGTCAACCGCAGTTCCGGAATTAGGCCTAACCATCATTCCTGAAAAAATGAAAAACTTACGTGTGCAAACCACAGGTGCTGTAGCTTGCTTAACAGCTCGCCAGCCGTTCTCAGGCCCAGTATGGATTACACGTGATTGCACAAAGGTGAGAAAGGGTACCGTATCCCCGGATAACATGTATGGATAGCATAGTGTACACATTCAAAATATATGTCTATAGATCAGGAGGCAGGCTCAGACGGTGTCAGGCCCAGTATGGATTACACGTGATTGCACAAAGGTGAGAAAGGGTACCGTATCCCCGGATAACATGTATGGATAGCATAGTGTACACAATCAAAATATATGTGTATAGATCAGGAGGCAGGCTCAAACGGTGTCAGGCCCACTATGGATTACACGTGATTGCACAAAGGTGAGAAAGGGTACCGTATCCCCGAATAACATGTATGGATAGCATAGTGTACACATTCAAAATATATGTCTATAGATCAGGAGGCAGGCTCAGACGGTGTCAGGCCCAGTATGGATTACACGTGATTGCACAAAGGTGAGAAAGGGTACCGTATCCCCGAATAACATGTATGGATAGCATAGTGTACACATTCAAAATATATGTCTATAGATCAGGAGGCAGGCTCTGATGGTGTCAGGCCCAGTATGGATTACACGTGATTGCACAAAGGTGAGAAAGGGTACCGTATCCCCGGATAACATGTATGGCTAGCATAGTGTACACATTCAAAATATATGTGTATAGATCAGGAGGCAGGCTCAAACGGTGTCAGGCCCAGTATGGATTACACGTGATTGCACAAAGGTGAGAAAGGGTACCGTATCCCCGGATAACATGTATGGATAGCATAGTGTACACATTCAAAATATATGTCTATAGATCAGGAGGCAGGCTCAGACGGTGTCAGGCCCAGTATGGATTACACGTGATTGCACAAAGGTGAGAAAGGGTACCGTATCCCCGGATAACATGTATGGATAGCATAGTGTACACAATCAAAATATATGTGTATAGATCAGGAGGCAGGCTCAAACGGTGTCAGGCCCAGTATGGATTACACGTGATTGCACAAAGGTGAGAAAGGGTACCGTATCCCCGAATAACATGTATGGATAGCATAGTGTACACATTCAAAATATATGTCTATAGATCAGGAGGCAGGCTCAGACAGTGTCAGGCCCAGTATGGATTACACGTGATTGCACAAAGGTGAGAAAGGGTACCGTATCCCCGAATAACATGTATGGATAGCATAGTGTACACATTCAAAATATATGTCTATAGATCAGGAGGCAGGCTCTGATGGTGTCAGGCCCAGTATGGATTACACGTGATTGCACAAAGGTGAGAAAGGGTACCGTATCCCCGGATAACATGTATGGATAGCATAGTGTACACATTCAAAATATATGTGTATAGATCAGGAGGCAGGCTCAAATGGTGTCAGGCCCAATATGGATTACACGTGATTGCACAAAGGTGAGAAAGTGTACCGTATCCCCGGATAACATGTATGGATAGCATAGTGTACACATTCAAAATATATGTCTATAGATCAGTAGGCAGGCTCAGACGGCGTCAGGCCCAGTATGGATTACACGTGATTGCACAAAGGTGAGAAAGGGTACCGTATCCCCGGATAACATGTATGGATAGCATAGTGTACACATTTAAAATATATGTGTATAGATCAGGAGGCAGCCTCAAACAGTGTCAGGCCCAGTATGGATTACACGTGATTGCACAAAGGTGAGAAAGGGTACAGTATCCCCGAATAACATGTATGGATAGCATAGTGTACACATTCAAAATATATGTCTATAGATCAGGAGGCAGGCCCAGTATGGATTTGACGGCCCTGACTACACAGCGGAGGAGCAGGGAGAGGTAAAGATTGCAAATGCTGGGGCCCTGCCCAAGCAAGGGGGGCCCTCTCGTGGGCGTCGGTACTGGCACTGGGTCCCTCATAGTACGGCGGTGTGTCTGACGGCGGGTGTGCACCACCACCGTCAGAGACACTTGATTGCACTATGAGGGACCCTGTGCCAGTGCCCGCGCCCAAGAGTCGGCCTACCCACCTGTCCAGGGCAGTGGCACTCGCACGGTTTCGTGCGCTAGGTGGTGACCCTGGCCATGGGGGGAGGAGGCAGCACAGTTAGGGAGTTTTAGAAAGTGGCATATGTTGATGTTGGACATTCAGCTGATGCAAAAGGCGAAATTGTTCAAGTCCCAGGAAGAGAAGGACCAAAGCAAGCCATTTTTCTGTCACCCTATGTGTCATCAGGGGAAGGTGGGACAAAATCCTTGGAAACCCATGCATGGTTCATTTTAATGAAGGTTAGATCATCCACATTTTGGGTTGACAGACGGGTCCTTTTTTCTGTCAGGATTGATCCAGCTGCACTGAAGACTCATTCCGATAGCACACTTGCAGCTGGGCAAGCGAGCTCCTGTAAGGCATATTGTGCCAATTCAGGCCAGGTCCAGTTTAGCGGCCCAATAGTCAAAGGGGAATGACCTGTGTGGGAGAACATCGCTATGGGAGGAAAAGTAGTTTGTAACCATAGTTGACAACTGCTGTCTCCTGTCACTTTCCATCGATGCAGTATTACCAGTTGTGTGAGCGGTACTTGAAAAATCAGTCCACAACATTGTCATGAAACCCCTGTCTCCAACGCCACTTCTGCTGTGTGCACCACGAACACCTCTGCCAAGCTGCCCCCGGCCCGTACGGCTCGTGTGAGAACCATCACCGCTGCTGTGTGCTGGGAATGCCTCAACCAACCGGTTTACCAGAGTTGCTTGTTTATTAGCCAATATTAGGTCAAGGTTCTCGTGTGGCATGATGTTTTGTAATTTGCCTTTATTGCGTGGATCCAGGATGCTGGCCAACCAGTAGTCATCATCGTTCATCATTTTTGCAATGCGGGGGTCCCTTTTTAGGATCTGCAAGGCATAATCTGACATGTGGGCCAATGTTCCCGGTGTCAATGATGCACTGCGAGTGCTGGTTGGAGGAGCACTTTCTGGCAAATCCACATCCCTCCAGTCACGCACAAACCCTGTACCAGACCTTGCCATGCCAACATTTTCACTTGCCCCACGAGATGCATCCTCCTCCCCTAAGTAATCATCCCCATCATCTTCCTCCTCATCCTCTTCTTCCTCCACCTCGTCCAGGAAAGGTCCCTGAGCAGACAATGGCTGAATGTCATCAAGGATTCCCTCCTCCTCTTCCTCCTCGTCAACATTGGCTGCAGACGCCTGCTCCTTAAGGTGCGTCAAAGTTTGCATGAACAGACGCATAAGTGGGATGCTCATGCTTAGGGTGGCGTCGTCTGTGCTTACCAGCCGTGTGCATTCCTCAAAACACTGAAGGACTTTACAGAGGTCTTTCAGCTTCGACCACTGCACACCTGTCAACTCCATGTCTGCTCTCAGAGTGCCTGGCCGTGTATCCTCCCACAAATGCATTATGGCCTGCCTCTGTTCGCACAGCCGCTCAACCATGTGCAGGGTGGAGTTCCACCTTGATGCATTGTCGATAATGAGGCGGTGGTTGGGAAGGTGGAGCAATCGCTGCAGCTTCTGCATACGAATGGAGTGTACAGGCGACCGGCGGATGTGCGCGCACAGTCTTCGCACCTTCTGGAGCAGGGCTGTTAACTCCGGATAATTGTTGACGAAGCACTGCACCACCAGGTTCAAGGTGTGAGCCAAGCAAGGTATGTGGCTGAGTTTTGAAAGGGCTATGGCTGCCACAAAATTACGGCCATTATCACTAACTACCTTGCCTGCCTCAAGATGTATACTGCCCAGCCATGGACTCAGTTTATCGCTGAAAGTACTCGGCCAGCACCTCCGCGGTGTGTCTGTCGCCCAAACACATCATCTGCAACACAGCCTGCTGACGCTTTCCACTAGCTGCTCGATAGGGGGACACCTCGTGTGCAACAGTGGCAGCTGCAGATGGAGTGCTCGTACGACTGCGCTCTGTGGATGAGCTTTCGCTTCTGGAGGAGGAGGAGGAGGGTCGAACGCCTACAGCCAACTGTTTCCTATACCGTGGGCTAGGCAGCACTGCCCCACCACCGCTGTCTCGTGTGGACCCTGCATCCACCACATTAACCCAGTGCGCAGTGATGGACACGTAACGGCCCTGGCCATGCCGACTGGACCATGCATCTGTTGTGAGGTGCACCTTTCCACTCACTGACTGTTTGAGTGCATGGACAGTGCGGTCTTTCACATGATGGTGGAGGGCTGGGATGGCTTTGCGAGAGAAGAAGTGGCGACTGGGTAGGTCATAGCGTGGTACTGCATAGGCCATGAGTTCGCGGAAAGCTGCGCTTTCCATCAACTGATAGGGCATCATCTCTAACGAGATTAGTTTGGCAATGTGGGCGTTCAAACCCAGTGTACGGGGATGAGAGACTGAGTACTTTCTTGACCTACTCATAGTCTCTGGGAGGGTGAGCTGGACTTGAGAGCTGCATATGGTGGAACTAGCGGTGGACAGGGCGGACTGAGAGAGAGTTGATGATGGTGATGGAGTTGGTATTCTTTCTGATGGCCTAGATTCAGTCTTTCGTTGATATAACAGTGGGATTCCCTGACTGCTTTGGCCTTGCAACAACACCTCAACATTTGCTGCTGTGCTAACCGGTGGGCTTACAGTGGGGGAAACAATGTAGCGTTGCTGACTACCTTCTTTGTGATCAGTTGCACATGTGGTACTTGAGGTTTGGTGTTGTGTCCACGCTTGCAAGTGCATGCTGGTTAAATGTCTAAGCATGCAACTGGTATTCAAATTTTTCAGATTTTTCCCTCGGCTAAAGGTCTTTGCGCACTTCTTATAGATAACCTTGGCCTGATCATGAGGATTTTGTTCAAAAAAGTGCCACACTGCACTCTTCCTACTTTGGAAGACATTTTGCGGCCTAGCACGCTGTGCTATTTTGACCGTCTGGACAAGCTGTCCAGCAACTCTTTTGATTTTTGGAACCTGTCTTTGGAGTGCTCCGGGCCTGCCAGATAACAGCTGTTGCGATGTCGATGTCTGCTGTGGATGCTCCTCTTCCTCATCTGAGCTATTGGAAGCAGCACCCTCTTCCCCCAATGGATGCCAATCTGGGTCAACAACTGGGTCATCCATCACCTCCTCTTCAATGTCATGTGCACCTTCCTCTGTGTCACCGTGTATGGTGATATAGTATGCGGGAAGGGGCACCTGAGTCTCATCAAGGTCAGAATCTGGCTCATTACACTGCGAGGACAATGTAGTGCTTTGACTGAATGTACCAGCAGAATCATCTATCAGTTGCTGTGCATCAGTGCACTCCATGTCAGATTCATCTTGGCCTGGGTAATTCACCATTTCACTTGATAACCCAGGCATGGTATGTGAAAACAGCTCCATGGAGTAATCAGTTGTATGGCCTGCGTCATCCTTCAATCTTGGTTGGGGTGAAGGACACGAGGAAAGGTGTGGTTCATGAACATGACCATCCAATGACGACTCAGTGCTTTTATTTTTTACAACTTCAGAAGAGGAGGCGATGGAGCTGGAGGCTGAGTCAGCAATGTAAGCCAAAACATTTTCCTGATGCTCTGGCTTTAAAAGCGGTTTGCCAACTCCTAGAAAACTAAGCCTTCGAGGCCTTGTGGAGCCAGACGATGACGCAGGCTCAACACCTCCTGCATTCGGTCCTATTTTGCTTTTGCCACCACCATCAGATCCACCACCAACACCATCATTACCAGCTGCCAACCCCCGCCCAATTCCACGGCCTCTTCCACCAGTCTTCCTCATTTTTGGTAAAAATGTACACAAAATCCCACAAACTATATAGTATTGTAAAACAAGGTACAAGGTGTATATAGGACAGGGGAGACGTCAAATTTCTGAACACACTTGTGGACACTGTTGAATTGTGTGAGGCCCAGTTAATATCACACCGCTATGTCACAGGCTCAATGTCGCAGGTGTGAAAAATGTCACTATTGGACAGGGGAGATGTAGAATTTCTGAACACACTTGTGGACACTGTTGTGTGAGGCCCAGTTAATATCACACCTCTATGTCACAGGCTCAATGTCGCAGGTGTGAAAAATGTCACTATAGGACAGGGGAGATGTAGAATTTCTGAACACACTTGTGGACACTGTTGTGTGAGGCCCAGTGAATATCACACCACTATGTCACAGGCTCAATGTCGCAGGTGTGAAAAATGTCACTATAGGACAGGGGAGATGTAGAATTTCTGAACACACTTGTGGACACTGTTGGATTGTGTGAGGCCCAGTGAATATCACACTGCTATGTCACAGGCTCAATGTCGCAGGTGTGAAAAATGTCACTATAGGACAGGGGAGATGTAGAATTTCTGAACACACTTGTGGACACTGTTGTATTGTGTGAGGCCCAGTGAATATCACACCGCTATGTCACAGGCAGAAATTGGCTAGTGTATGACAAACTAAAAGGTGTATATAGAATTGGGCAGAATAGGAATCTTCCTAGAGTGTAGGTCTGTAAGAACGGAACATGTCCTCGAATTATTCTTACAGAGTGACACACAGATAGCTTTGCTGTGGCCGTGATAACAGCCGTTACACGGTACTAAGAGAGGAGCATGCACGTACACCGCTGTCCGGTGTCCGTAAAATTGTCAAGCTCCATGTTTTTTAAGTATACGGACTGACACACGCTGTCTCTCTATAGTTTTGAATGTGATCAAACAGCAAATATACTTAACTGTTTGAAAAGCAGACAAAACTAGAAGGTGTAGGTCTGTAAGAACGGAACATGTCCTCGACTTATTCTTACAGAGTGACACACAGATAGCTTCGCTGTGGCTGTGATAACAGCCGTTACACGGTACTGTGTGAGGAGCGTACACCGCTGTATGGTGTGAAAAAATGCACGCTCAGTACCTCACCAGGACAAAAAAAAAAATTTGGATTGCTTTTAAAAAAGCAGTTTGCAGAGCAGTGGGAAAACAGCAATGCAGCTATCAGGAAGCCTTATAAGGCAGCCTAACAACCAACACAGCTGATACAGCACAATATAGCCTCCCCTTGCACTGCACACACAGTGACTGGTGTGTTGAACAGGCAAAATCGCTAGCAGCAGAAGCAGTTTTTGGTGACTCTGTCCCTGCCTAACGCTCTCCCTACAGAATCAGCAGCAGCAGCAGCTCTCCCTATTCTGAGATCAGCATGAGTAACATGGTGGTCGGCGTGCACGCCCTTTTATACCCCCTGTAACGCCCCCCAAAGCAAGCCAATCACTTGCATGCCCTTCTCAAAGATGGTGGTGACCCCTGCCTATGTCATCACGTTGCCCACAGTGTCCGTGGATCCTGATTGGCTGAAAAAGGGCGGAAAACAAACTTTTGAAACGCGACTTTGGCGCTAAAGTCGCCGAACTCGTGGCCGACCTCACCCTAGGGTCAGGTTTCGTTTCATGAAACCCGACTTTACCAAAAGTCGGCGACTTTTGAAATTTTTCGACCCGTTTCGCTCAACTCTAGTTAGCACCTATTCGCATTGGCTTGGATGTGCCAGTCAGTTTTTTGCTATCTCTTATCTACAAAGACATGAAACCCCAATGTAAGGACTCCATGGAAGTAGTGGTATCCAGGAAAGGAAACTGGAGAACTTATTATTTTCTCCCAAGATTATTACCAGGCATACTAATTTGTCATCAGATGTAGGAAGATCCGTAATGTATGCAGGCAACCTGGTATAAAAAACTGCCCTGTAAGGTCTTGTCATTACAGATCCTCAAGGATCAGAGCTAGGCCCCCTCCTCTTCTCTTTGTACACTGCCCCTATTGGTCAAACAATCAGTAGATTTGGTTTCCAGTACCATCTCATAGAATCATAGAATCATAGAATCATAGAATCGTAGAGTTGGAAGGGACCTCCTGGGCCATCTGGTCCAACCCCCTGCTCAAAGCAGGATTCGCTAAATCATCCCAGTCAGATGTCTGTCCAGCGTCTGTTTGAAGACTTCCATTGAAGGAGAACTCACCACTTCTCGTGGCAGCCTGTTCCACTCATTGATCACTCTAACTGTCAAAAAGTTTTTTCTAATATCTAATCTGTGTCTCCTCCCATTCAGTTTCATCCCATTGCTTCTAGTCTTTCCTTGTGCATATGAGAATAAAGTTGATCCTTCTACAATGTGACAGCCCTTTAGATATTTGTAGACAGCTATTAAGTCTCCTCTCAGTCTTCTCTTTTGCAAACTAAACATTCCCAAATCCTGCAACCTTTCCTCATAAGACAGGGTTTGCAGACCGGTCACCATTCTGGTCGCTCTTTTCTGAACTTGCTCCAGTTTGTTGATGTCTTTTTTAAAATGTGGTGCCCAAAACTGGACAAAATATTCCAGATGAGGTCTGACCAAAGAGGAGTAGAGGGAAATAATGACTTCACGTGATCTAGACTGTATGCTTCTGTTAATACATCCTAGAATTGCATTTGCCTTTTTTGCTGCTGCATCACACTGTTGACTCATATTCAGTCTGTGATCTATTAGTATACCCAAGTCTTTTTCACATGTGCTGTCACATAGCCCTATTCCTCCCATTCTATATATGCTTTTTTCATTTTTATTGCCCAGATGTAGTACTTTGCATTTCTCCCTGTTAAAAACCATTCTGTTAGTTGCTGCCCACTTCTCCAGTTTATTTAAATCGTTTTGAATCCTCTCTCTCTTCTCTAGTATTAGCTATCCCTCCTAGCTTTGTGTCATCAGCAAATTTAATCAGTTTACCCTCAATTCCTTCATCTAAATCGTTGATAAAGATGTTGAACAGTACAGGGCCCAGGACAGAGCCCTGTGGTACCCCACTTGAGACATTCTTCCAACTGGATGTGCAGCCATTTACGACCACTCTTTGGGTCCGATCACTAAGCCAGTTATGAATCCACCTAACAGTTGCCTTGTCCATTCCATACTTAGTCATTTTTTCAATAAGGATTGTATGAGAGACTTAGTCAAATGCTTTGCTGAAGTCAAGATATACTATATCTACAGCATTTCCTTACTATGCTGATGACACCCAATTATATGCTTCTTCTCCTGACATCACGCCTGCCTTTCTAGAAAATACCAGCGATTGTCTAAATGTTGTGTCTAACATCATGTCCTCACTATATCTGAAACTGAACCTGTCAAAGACTGAACTCCTTGTGTTTCCTCCCGCTACTAATGTACCTATACCCGACATTGCCATTTCCGTGTGTGGTTCCACTATTACTCCCCAGAACATGCCCGCTGTCTTGGGGTCATAGTTGACTCCGAACTTTCCTTTGTCCCCCACATCCAATCACTGGCTCGCTCTTGTTATCTGCACCTCAAAAACATTTCTAGAATTCGACCTTTTCTTACTTTTGACTCCGCAAAAACTCTAAGGCTAAGTGCACACGTACCGGAACTCTCGCGGAAATTACCGCGAAAATTCCGGAATTCCAGTCCGCAGGAAAATCGCATTTTAAATTCCCGCGATTTTCCTGCAGAAAAACTAGCATTTTGCAAGCGTAATTAGCTTGCAAAATGCTAGCGTTCTCCAAGCGATCTGTAGCATCGCTTGGAGAACTGATTGACAGGTTGGTCACACTCGTCAAACATAGTGTTTGACGAGTGTGACCAACTTTTTACTACTGAGGCCGCCTATGTAGCATCAGTAGTAAAAGATAAAATGTAAAAAAAAATAAAAAATAGTGTTATTCTTACCCTCCGACGTCCCGCGCATCCGTTCCCAGTAATCCTTTGCGAAAATGCCCGCGATGACGTCCGTTCTCGCGGGATCGCGACGTCTCGCGGTCATTCGCGATGACGTCGCGCGAATGACCGCGAGACTTCGCGATCCCGCGAGATCGGACGCCATCGCGAGCATTTTCGCAAAGGACTACTGGGAACGGGAGCGTGAAGAGAAGCGGAAAGGCTGCGCGGGACGCCGGAAGGTAAGAATAACAATATTTTTTATTTTTAAATTCTTTTTTTTACAGGGATATGGTACCCAAAGCCCGGAGGACAGTCTCCTCTCCTCCGGACCATGGGTACCATCCGCAAATGTTCTGCTTACTTTCCGCATGTTGTGCACAGCCACATGCGGAAAGTAAGCAGAACAATGCATTCCTATGGGTGCGGGATCGCCGCGATTCCGCAAATTAATGAGCATGCTGCGGTTTTTACCGCAAAGCGATTCCGCCGCGGTAAAAACCGCAGCATTAGCACAGCATTGCGGAATCCCATAGGAATGCATGGGATGCTTATTTTTCGCGTTTTCGCGGCAAAATCGCGCGGTTAAAACAGCCGCGGAAACGCGAAAAAAACGCCACGTGTGAACTCAGCCTTACTGTTTCTCTTATTCATTCTCGTCTCCACTATTGTAACTCTCTTCTAATCGGTCTCCCTCTTACCAAACTCTCCCCCCTCCAATCTGTCTTGAATGCTGCTACCAGGATCATATTCCTCTCCAATCGTTACACCGATGCCTCTACCTTGTGCCAGTCATTACACTGGCTACCCATCCACTCCAGAATCCAGTACAAACTTACTACCCTCACCCACAAAGCTCTTCATGGCTCAGTACCACCCTACATCTCCTCCCTTGTTTCAGTATACCATTCTACCCATGCCCTCCGTTCTGCTGATGACCTGAGGTTAGCATCCACAATAATCAGAACCTCCCACTCCCGTCTCCAAGACTACACGTGCTGCGCCAATTCTTTGGAATGAACTTCCCAGGTCAATACGATTAGTCCCCAATCCCCACAATTTTAAGCGTGCCCTGAAAACTCATTTATTCAGAGTGGCCTACCGCCTCAACAAATTAACCTAATCTATCCCTGTGTGGCACAGCCAAAAGTTTTTACCATAACCAGGTTCCCCGCATCATGTTCCCACATGCTTTATGCACCATTAGGCCTCTGTGTCTGTACTGTTACACACTTGACATTATGGCAGGTCCAGACAATCAGGGCAACTGTTACCACCCACTTTTCGTGTCTCCCTTTTTTCCTCATAGATTGTAAGCTTGCGAGCAGGGCCCTCATTCCTCTTGGTGTCTGTTATGATCTATGTGATTATTGTTATGCTGTAATGTCTATTGTCTGTACAAGTCCCCTCTGAAATGTAAAGTGCTGCGGAATATGTCGGCGCTATAGAAATAAAATTTATTATTATTATTATTATTATGGTGAAATAAAACAAATTGGATCTGAAGTAAATTTTTTGTGAAAAAAAGTTAAATGTTCATTTTTTTAAACATTCCAAAAATTCCTGTGAAGCACCTGAAGGGTTAATAAACTTCTTGAATGTGGTTTTGAGCACCTTGAGGGGTGCAGTTTTTAGAAAGGTGTCACTTTTAGTATTTTCTATCGCATAGACCCCTCAAAGTGACTTCAAATGTGTCGTGATCCCTAACAAAAAATGGTGTTGTAAAAGTGAGAAATCGCTGGGCAACTTTTAACCGTTATAACTTCCTAACAAAAAAAAATTTGGTTCCAAAATTGTGCTGATGTAAAGTGGACATGTGGGAAATGTTTATTTATTAACTATTTTGTGTGACATATTTCTCTGTTTTGAGGGAATGAAAATTCAAATTTGGAAAATTGCAAAATTTTCCAAATTGTCGCCAAGTTTCCGTTTTTTTCACAAATAAATGCAAGTCATATCAAAGAAATTTTACCACTAACATGAAGTACAATATGTCACGAAAAAACAATGTCAGGATCACCAGGATCCATGGAAGCGTTCCAGAGTTATTACCTCATAAAGGGACAGTGGGCAGAATTGTAAAAATTTGCCTGGTCATTAACATGCAAACCACCCTTGGGGGTAAAGGGGTTAAACAAGGACCAAGGTTTAAAAAATAAAAATTTTTATTGTTGCAAAAAAAACATAAAAACATATAAAGAGAAGTGAGACCAAACTCTAGTCCAATAGTTTCCATGCGGCTCTTGGATACCTGCTGTTTACCTTAGATACCAGCGTGCACACTGGTTTCCAGGGTAAACAGCGGGTATCCAAGAGCCTCGCGGCTCTTAGAAACCCACTGTTTACCTTAGATACCAGCGTGCAGCGTCGCTGATTGTTTGTCTCCCGCTGCCACACGCAGCGATGCGTGCTGGCCAGCGGGAGACCAACGATCAAAAAATGGCCCAGGACGATCAAGTGCGATCAGCGATACCCGGCAGTGGGGCCAGTCGCTGATCCCCGTCACACACAGCGATGTCGCTGGCGAGATCGCTGATGCGTCACAAAATCAGCGATCTCGCTAGCGATCTCACTGTGTGTGACGGGGCCTTAAGTCTGCTAATAGGAAACTTATTGGGACTCTTTAGGACACATTTTTTCTGCAAAAAAAATCACATTTCATAATCCTTTTGATAACCTCGAGTTAGTAGCACATCATAAAGTAAAGTCCCCATAAACATTGTCCATAATTCTTGCCAAATCAGACAAGTTGATTTTCTGGATTTGTTTTCTCATTTTGACTCTCATAGTTGTGGTCTACCTATGATGTCAATTACAGGCCTCTCTCATCTTTTTAAGTGGGAGAGCTTGCACAATTGGTGGCTGACTAAATACTTTTTTTCCCATTGTATATGGGGCACTTGCCAACTGACTCTTGGAGAAGATGTTGATTACTTTGTTCTCCAAGAGATGGAACATTGACAGAGATGTTGGCAGCTTTCTCATAAAGTACACAGGAGAACTTGACCAAATGAGCGCTCCTGTATACAGGAGACGAGGCCCAGATAGGAGTCGGATAAGCGATTGTCCAAAACATCGTTTGACCGAAAGTTATCTAATATGTATGGAGGACTTAAGGTGTAGTTAGGGGCTAGTCAGAAGTAATCAACAGTTGTCAGCAAGGTCACAACACACAAACAGAAAAATCAGTCAGAGAGAAAGACAAGATTAATAGTAGAGAAGAACAGCAAGTACCAAGCTTTTATCCTAAAAACAAGAAGAGTCATGTAAAAGCTTAGGTCAATAACTGGATCAGGAACACACAGAGACAACTGTGTAGCAAGATTTTTCAGGAACTAGTTGTCCAAAGGGTTTTTTTTTAACTTGAAAAAACCCCAGTTTGGCATTGAAACACCTAGTTAAATTAAAAAATATCTGATTTCTACTATCACAGCAGAAAGAACTGTTTATCCAGAAGCTATCTGTAAAGTATTTTTTCCTACTGGTAAATTTTACCTCCCAGCCACAAGGCAGGAGCGACTAGCATTTATAAAGAGCTACCCCGTATCCTCCTAGGTGAGCAATACCATTTTATGATATATTCTTACTCCCCTAATAGGGTCACCCTATTGTGTGCGCTTTCCTTCACTCTACAGCACATCCTAGCACATGGAATTGCAGCAGAAAAAATAGAGGGAAAAGTATGCACAATCATTGGGGATGTGGAACAAAGAGATCTGACTTTTCCTTATAATAAAGGATGAATTTCAATATAGCAGACCACATGTATCATTATAAACAGCCCAGAACATCGCACCATGTGTTGACACAACAGAGCATCTGATACGTCATTCTTCTCTGCCAGAAATATTTATGTATAAACACTTAACGAGCCCAGAATTCTCCTGTTTGTGGTTATTCATTATCATAAAGGTTCGGCGTGGTACAAGACTGATGGTTTATTAGAGACACCATCCATGCAGATTGCTTGCAAAGCTGAGTAATAAACTAAGGCTTATAGTGTTGTGGAGAAACTATCCTGGTGATCTGCCACGCTTCACTAAGCAAGACAAACAATATCGGTAAGACATGTGGATGACTTCATGGAAAAGCCAAGTAGGCAGTGCGAAACGTTTATGGCCATTGTGGCACGTAAGCTGTTATAGTCAGTTGGTACAGCACCAATGGATGAAAGAGCGTAAAACTGCATTGTGTTACCACATTTACTAATAGTCCCGTTTTTTATATATCTATTGCGCTCTCCTATTTGTCACATAAGCTGTAGAAATCTAGCAGTTCATTAACCCCTTCACCACCTTGGGTTTTTCTGTTTTTGAGTTTCCATTTTTTGCTCCCCTTCTTCCTAGAGCCATAACTTTTTTTATTTTTCCGTCAATATGGCCATGTGAGGGCTTATTTTTTGCAGGACAAGTTGTACTTTTGAACGACACCATTGGTTTTGCCATGTAGTGTGCGGTTAAACTGCAAAAATAGTGTTAATTCTTCTTTTTTTTTTTTCTACCATGATCAATAAATGCTAAAACTGACCTGCCATTATGATTCTCCAGGTCATTACAAGTTCGTAGATACCAAACATGTATAAATTCTTTTTTATCTAAGTGGTGATAAAAAAAATCCAAAGTTTCTAAAAACAAGTCATTTTTCGTGACCCGTAGCATCTCCATTTTTTGTGATCTGGGGCTGAGTGAGGGCTTATTTTTTGCGTGCTGAGCTGACATTTTTATTGATACCATTTTGGTGTAAATACAGTCTTTTGATTGCCTGTTATTGCATTTTAATGCAATGTTGCAGCGACCAAAAAACATAATTCTGGCTTTTAGATTTTTTTCCTCTTTACGCCGTTTACCGATCAGATTAATTCTTTTTATAAATTGATAGATCAGATGATTATGAACGTGGCGATACCAAATATGTGTGTTTTTTATTGTTTTATTTTGAATGGGGCAAATGGGGGTGATTTTAACTTTTACATTTTTTAAATATTTTTTTTTAATTTACACTTGCTTCAATAGTCTCCATGGGAGATTAGACGCTGCATTCATCCGATTGCTAATGCTACACACAGCAGGGCCTCAGTCCTGCTCTGTGTAGCAGTAATGCTCACTTGCCATATCTTAGCTATCTGGCATTGACAACCACAGGGGCCTCCTGCATACCTCGAGTTGTCATGCCAACCCTTTTGGCGACCCGTGATCACGCGACACGGGGTGCCGATTGGCAGGATTAGTGATGTACTTCTGGCGCGAGCATGTTAAATACTGCTGTCAGAGTTTGACAGCAGCATTTAAAATGTTAACAGCCGTGGGTGGATTGTGATTTCACCCGCGGCAATTAGGCTATATGCACACATTGCGGATTTGTTGCGTTTACGCAGTGTTTTTTCTGCTCGGACATGCTCCAAAAATGCAATGGATTACTTAACCCCTTAACGACCGCCGATACACGTTTTAATGGCGGAAGTTAAGGGAACTTAAACCACAGTGCCGCTTTTAAATGGCGCTGAGGTTTAAGGTTATAGTGCCCCCCAGCGTCGGAATTTCTCCGGGGTCTCGGCTGCTGGGGGTAGCCGAGACCCCAGAGAACATGATTTGGGTCAGTTTTTACCGACCCCGGTGTTGCGATCGCCGTTATTAACAGTATAACGGCCACTGCAAAAATGAAGTCAGATTTTCCATTTAATTTCTCTCTCCTCTGATGTGATCGCACATCAGAGGAGAGTGAAATAGGGTTCCCCATTCCCCCAATCACCCACCAGTACCTCAGTTGTCCCTGCAGGCCCCCTGAAGTCCCGCTGGCTTCTTCTTCTTGGTGAAAATGGTGGGCGCATACGCAGTGCGCCTGCCAAGATCTGCCGGCCGGCACCTGACAAAAATAGGAGATTTTTTCCTATTGGTTCAATTTGATCACAGTGATCAAAATTAAAAAATAGTAAATATATCAACACCTTTCACATCCCCTTAGTTAGGGAAAAATAATAAAATAAAAAAGGATTTATTTCCATTTTTCCATTAGGGTTAGAGTTGAGCTAAAGTTAGGGTTAGGGCTAAAGTTAGGGTTAGGGTTGAGGCTAAAGTTAGGGTTAGGGTTGGGGCTAAACTTAGGGTTAAGGTTGGGGCTAAAGTTAGGGTTGAGGCTAAAGTTAGGGTTAGGGTTGAGGCTAAAGTTAGGGTTAGGGTTGGGACTAGGGTTAGGGTTGGGACTAGGGTTAGGGTTGGGATTAGGGTTAGGGTTAGGATTAGGGTTGGGATTATGGTTAGGGTTGGGATTAGGGTTAGGGGTGTGTTAGGGTTAGGTTTGTGGTTAGGGTTATGGTTAGTGTTGGGATTAGGGTTAGGGGTGTGTTGGGGTTATGGTTGGAGTTATAATTGGGGGTTTTCATACATAAGGGGGTCTCCAAACCTTGAAGAAGTCAAATGGCGCTCCTTCCCTTCCGAGCTCTGCCGTGCGCCCAAACAGTGGTTTACCCCCACAAGTGGGGTATCGACATACTCAGGACAAATTGCAAAACAACTTTGGAAATCAAATTTCTCCTGAGACCCTTGGAACAATAAAAATTTGGGGGCAAAAAGATCATTTTTGTGGAAAAAAAATATGTTTTTTTATTTTCACGGCTCTACATTATAAACTTCTGTGAAGCACTTGGGGGTTCAAAGTGCTCAACACACATCTAGATAAGTTCCTTGGGAGGTCTAGTTTCCAAAATGATGTCACTTGTGGGGGGTTTCCACATCAGGGGCTCTCCAAATGCGACATGGCATCCAATCTCCATTCCAGCCAATTCTGCGTTGAAAAAGTCAAACGGTGCTCCTTCCCTTCCGAGCTCTGCCGTGCGCCCAAACAGTGGTTTACCCCCACATATGGGGTATCAGCGTACTCAGGACAAATTGTACAACAAATTGTGGGGTCCAATTTCTCCAGTTACCCTTGTGAAAATAAAAAATTGGGGACTAAAATACCATTTTTGTGGAAAAAATATGATTTTTTATTTTCACAGCTCTGCGTTATAAACTTTAGTGTAGCACTTGGGGGTTCAAAGTTCTCACAACACATCTAGATATGTTCCTTGGGGAGTCTAGTGTCCAAAATGGGGTCAGTTTCTACTGTTTAGGCACATCAGGGGCTCTGCAAACGCAATATGATGCCCGCAGACCAATCCATCAAAGTCTGCATTCCAAAACGGTTCTTCATCCCTTCCAAGCTCTGCCATGCACCCAAAGAGTGGTTCCCCACCACATATGGGGTATCAGCGTACTCAGGACAAATTGTACAACAACTTTTGGTCCAATTTCTCCAGATACCCTTGGGAAAATAAAAAATTGCAGGCTAAAAGATCAATTTTGTGGGAAAAAAAATGATTTTTTTATTTTCATGGCTCTATTTTATAAACTTTAGTGAAGTGCTCACCACAGGACAAATTGCACAACAACTTTGGGGGTCTAATTTCTCCGGTTACCCTTGGGAAAATAAAAATTTGGGGTGAAAAGTTCATTTTTGTGAAAAAAATGTGATTTTTTATTTTCACAGTGTAAGAAGATGAACCAAAGCAATGAGGGCCACAGTGTTTCTGGGCTGGAACTATTGGGACTGCCACTATTGTTGCAGGGGGACAGAGAACCTGACCGGGACAGACCTCTGACCCCGACTGTCAAGGGGCTGTACGCGGGAACCAGGGGAAGACAGAAGGAGCATCAGGTGAAGGTTAGCTCCCTCCCTGCGGGTAATCCTACGGACTGCAGACTACGTTTGAGTGCGGACTTCCCAGCATCCAGGAACAGCATCAGTGACCGCTTACCGCTGTCGGATGCCGAACCTATGCGACCCCAGGCAGGAAACGTTGACCGTACTGCGCAACGCCTGACCGCTGACAGTATAGGGTGTGCAGTCACCTTCAGAGACTTCAACTCTACAGTCGCAGCTGCGGCCTTGATACCGGAACCCTCCACCTCATTCGCTGACACAACAGCCACTGATACCCGGACATACAGTGGCCCACCAAAAGTTCCAGGACTCTTCACCTTTGAAACATCCAGGACCGCTTCCTCACCATGACGCGCCATCTGTGGCGCCATGGTGGGATCTTCCAACCACTTCCGTATGGACAACAGAGTCTGATAAGTTTAACCCTACTTTTTCTTTCCCGCCGTTAGCAACTCTGATTTACCATTGTTGGCAGCTGAAGTCAGGCTGTCACCGCATTATACTGTACTTTCACATATTTGCCCGCACAATACTACTGTGCATCTTGTATATATTAGCTCCCTGCATGGAAAAGTGTTGTTATCTTTTTCTCTTGCATTATAAAAATACAGGTTAACACTTGCTCTGCCTCCTGCTCGTCACTGCATCCTATGCACCTGCTATACTCTCACAACTGCTCTACGCTATAAACTTCTGTGAAGGACTTGGGGGTTCAAAGTGCTCAACACATATCTAGATAAGTTCCTTGGGGGGGTCTAGTTTCCAAAATGGTGTCACTTGTGGGGGTTTCCACTGTTTAGTCACATCAGGGGCTCTCCAAACGCAACATGGCGTCTGATCTAATTTCCAGCCAATTCTGCATTGAAAATGTCAAATGGCGCTCCTTCTCTTCTGAGTTCTGCCGTGTTCCCAAACAGTGGTTTGCCCCCACATATGGGGTATCAGTGTATTCAGGAGAAATTGCACACCAAATTTTGTGGTTTGTTTTCTCTTTTTATATTTGTGAAAATAAAAAAACTGTTTCTGAAGTAAAATGTTTGCGAAAAAAAGGGAAATCTTAATTTTTTCCTTCCACATTGCTTCAGTTCATGTGAAGCACGTAAAGGGTTAATTAACTTCTTGAATGTGGTTTTGAGCACCTTGAGGGGTGCAGTTTTTAGAATGGTATCACTTTGGGTATTTTCTGCCATGTACACCCCTCAAAATGACTACAAATATGAGGTGGTCCCTAAAAAAATGATTTTGTAAATTTTGTTGTAAAAATGAGAAATCGCTGGTCAACTTTTAACCCTTATAACTTCCTAACAAAAAAAATTTGTTTCCAAAATTATGCTGATGTAAAGTAGACATGTGGAAAATATTTTTGTGGCATATCTCTCCGATTTAAGGGGATAAAAATTAAAAGCTTGAAAATTGTGAAATTTTAAATTTTTTTGCCATATTTCCATTTTTTTCATAAATAAAAGTCATATCAAAGAAATTTTACCACTAACATGAAGTAAAATATGTCACGAAAAACAATCTCAGAATCAGCGGGATCTGTTAAAGCATTTCAGAGTTATAACCTTATAATGTGACAGTGGTCAGAATTGTAAAAATTGGCCTGGTAATTAAGCCCCAAATAGCCTCTGTCACTAAGGGGTTAAGCAATATTAGTCAATGGCATGCTTGAATTGCTGTGCACATGCTGCGGAAATTTCAGTCCTTATTTACAGCATTTTATTTTTATTTTCTGCAGCATTTCAATTCTTTTTGCGGATCTGCAGCGTTTTTCATCCACTGACTTCCATTGAGTCAGTCAAATCTGCAGCAAAAACGCAGGTGTAAAAAGGTTTGCAGATTTTTTTAACTCGTTTATTAACCCCTTCCTGACATCAGACGTACTATCCCGTCCATGGGACCCGGGCCCCTATGCCCATGGACGGGATAGTACGTCTCAGCGATAAGCGGCGCCCACGTGGTGAGCGCCGCTGATCGCGGCCGGGTGTCAGCTAATTATCATAGCTGACACCCGGCACAATGTGTCAGGGGCGGTCACGGACCGCCCCCGACACGTTAACCCCTTGCACACTGCGATCAAACATGATCGCGGTGTACTGGGGGTTAAAGGGAAGCATCGGCAGCGAGGGGGCTCCCTCCGTGCTTCCCTAAGCCCCCCACAGCAGCACAATGTGCAGCGCTGCTGCGGGGGGTTCCTTCCCTGCAGGCCCCCGAATCCAAGATGGCGACGGGGGCCTTCGGGGGCCTGCAGGGAGCCGGCTTCCTCAGTGCCTGCAAAGCGCAGGCATGAGGAAGTCTGCAGCAGTGCCTGTGACAGATCGCTGAACTGTCACAGTGATCTGTGATGTGACAGATCAGCGATCTGTCACAGGACAGTGATTTCCCATCTGGGACTATGTAATGAAGTTAAAAAAAAAAAGTGTTAAAATAATTTTAAAACAATTGCCAAATAAATTAGAAAAAAAAAAATTCCCCCAATAAATCCATTTCTTGGAAATAAAGAAAACAAAACAATAAAAGTACACATATTAGGTATCGCCGCGTACGTAACAACCTGCCCTATAAAACTGTCCCATTAGTTAACCCCTTTAGAGAAACCCTTAAAAAATAAAAATAAAAAACGAAGCAAAAAATAATGATTTATTATCATACCGCCAAACAAAAAGTGCAATAACGCGCGATTAAAAAGACGCATATAAATATGCATGGTACCGCTGAAAACGTCATCTTATCCCGCAAAAAACGAGCCACCACACAGCATTATCAGCAAAAAAATAAAAAAGTTATAGCTCGCAGAAGAAGAGATGCAAAAATAATTATTTTTTATATAAAATAGTTTTAATTGCATAAAACCGACAAAACATAAAAAAAAGACCTAAATGAGGTATCGCTGTAACCATACTGACCCAAAGAATAAAACCGCTTTATCAATTTTACCGCACGCAGAACGGTCTAAACGCACCACCCCAAAAGAAATTCATGAAACGCTGGTTTTTGTTCATTCTGCGTCCCAAAAATCGGAATAAAAAGCGATCAAAAAATGTCATGTGCCCGAAAATGGTACCAATAAAAACGTCAACTCGTCCCGCAAAAAATAAGACCTAAATTGACTCGGTGGGTCAAAATACGGAAAAATTATAGCTCTCAATATGTGCTGATGCAAAAACTATTTTTACAATAAAAAGCGTCTTTTAGCGTATGACAGCTGCCAAATATAGAAACCGCCATAAATAGTAAATCACCACACATCTAGATAAGTTCCTTAGGGGGTCTAGTTTCCAAAATGGGTTCATTTGTGGGGGGGTTTCCACTGTTTAGGTACATTAGGGGCTCTCCAAAGGCAACATGACACCCGCAGACCATTCCATCAAAGTCTGCATTCCAAAACGTCACTACTTCCCTTCCGAGCCCCGACATGTGCCCATACAGTAGTTTTTTCCCACATATGGGGTGTCAGCGTACTCAGCACAAATTGGACAACAACTTTTGGGGTCCAATTTCTCCTGGTACCCTTGGGAAAATGAAAAAATTGGTGACTAAAAATCATGTTTGTGGAAAAAATACAAATTTTTTATTTTCACGCCCGGGCGTTATAAACTTCTGTGAAGCACTGGAGGAGTCAAAGTGCTCACCGCACATCTAGATAAGTTCCTTGGGGGGTCTAGTTTCCAAAATGGTGTCATTTGTGGGTGGTTTCCACTGTTTAGGTACATCAGGGGTTTTCCAATCACGACATGGTGTCCGATCTCAATTCCAGCCAAAAACGTCAAATGGCGCTGCTTCCCTTCCGAGCTCTGCCATGCGCTCAAATAGTGGTTTACCCCGACATGTGGGGTATCAGCGTACTCAGGACAAATTGCACAATAACTTTTAGGGTCCTGTTACCCTTGGGAAAATAAAAATTGGGGGTGAAAAGATCATTTTTGTGGAAAAAATATGATTTTTTTAATTGTACCGCTGAACGTTATAAACTTCTGTGAAGCCCTTGTGGGTTCAAAGTTCTCACCACATATCTAGATAAGTTCCTTGGGGGGGTCTAGTTTCCAAAATGGGGTCACTTGTGGGGGGTTTCCACTGTTTAGGTACATCAGGGGCTCTCCAAACGTGACATGGCGTCCGATCTGAATTCCAGCCAATTTTGCATTGAAAAAGCCATACGGCGCTCCTTCCCTTCTGAGCTCTGCCATGCGTCGAAACAGTGGTTCCCCCCCATATATCAGGTATCAGCGTACTCAGGACAAATTGCACAATAACGTTTGCAGTCCAATTTCTCCTGTTACCCTTGGTAAAATAAAAAAAATTGAACCTGACGGATTTTTTTTGTGAAAAAAAGTTAGATGTTCATTTTTTTTTTAAATATTCAAAAAAATTCCTGTGACGCACCTAAAGGGTTAATAAACTTCTTGAATATGGTTTTGAGCACCTTAAGGGGTGCAGTTTTTAGAATGGTGTCACTTTTGGGTATTTTCTATCATATAGACCCCTCAAAGTGGCTTCAAATGTGATGTGGTCAGTAAAAATAAAATGGTGTTGCAAAAATGAGAAATCGCTGGTCAATTTTTAACCCTTATAACTTCCTAACAAAAAAAAATTTTGGTTCCAAAATTGTGCTGATGTAAAGTAAACATGTGGGAAATGTTACTTATCAAGTTTTTTGTGTGCTGTATCTCTGTGATTTAAGGGCATAAAAATTCAAAGTTGGAAAATTGCGAAATTTTCAAAATTTTCGCCAAATTTCCATTTTTTTCACAAATAAATGCAAGTTATTTGAATTAAATTTTGCCACTAACATGAAGTACAATATGTCATGAGAAAACAATGTCAGAATCACCGGGATCCATGGAAGCGTTTCAGAGTTATTACCTCATAAAGGGACAGTGGTCAGAATTGTAAAAATTGGCCCGGTCATGAACGTGCAAACCACCCTTGGGGGTGAAGGGGTTAAACATCAGGGTACAAAGAATACACAACATACTCAATGACTTATGATAACAGGCACTCTACCAGCATACATGCCTCCATCTATAATAAAATATAATACAAAGATATTGCACACTCTTATAAATGAACAAGGTAATGTGTACATTTCTGTCCAAGCATATGCAAAAGAAAATGACTGTTTATTTATTTCCCCATGTGTATATCATTCTAATTTCACAACCTTGCCATGTCATGCGACAGTAAGAACTAACTAATACTCCTAAACTACGACTACCACTACGTCAACTAATACCCACTATTTCCGCAGCCTAGTTTCCTATACCATATTATTTCACATGTGATGCTCAGTCTTGCAGAGTAAGGTGAGAGGAATTCCACCTCTCCCAAATCTTTCAAACTTACCCTGGCATCCCCTATTTTGGTATAGCGTACGCTCATATGGAACAATTGAATTCACCAATTTAATCCAAAATCTAAGGAAAGGATCCGAATCCCCCATCCACTTCAGTGCCAGCACCTTTCGTGCCATAAACAGCATCTCGCGCAAGAAAACCCCAGTGTAGCGATCCCAGATCTCCTCCTCCCATACCCCAAACAAGCAAACCAATGGTGTTAGAGGGACAGGGGCCCGCACCAGAGATGTCAGTAGTGTAGTCACCTCTTTCCAATAGTGTAAAATAATAGGACATTGCCACACCATATGAATAAAATCAGCATCTGGCAAATGACATCGCATACATTCTGACGATTGAAGTTGACCCATCCTAAAAAGTCGCAAAGGAGTTAAATATGATTGATTTATTATATACAGTTGTATCATTCTGTTATTAATAGATGGTGCTACTCCAATCGGAGATTCCAGAATCTCCTCCCACTCCTCTCCTTGCGTATCAGGGATGAGTCGTTCCCACCTCATCTTAATAGAGCCTATGGCCGAATCTGCCCCTAGTGCCAGCATATATGTGTACAAGGAGTATATGAGACCCTGGGGACCCTGCGAGTTAAAAATTCCTATCAGAGGTAAAGATGAAATAGTACTGTCCACACCCCCATCCCTCATATGCGACAGAAGAGCCGATCTCAGCTGCAGATAGCGAAAAAATTGGGATCTCGGAATGTCGTGTGTGGTTTGCAATTGTTCAAAAGACTTTAAGGTCCCTTGGTCATACAAGTCTCCAACCGAAGAAACGCCACACTGAGTCCAAAAAACAGCGGATGGGTGATTCAGCAGCTCGGGAAAATAATTATTACTCCATAGAGGCATTTCAGCCACAACACCCCTAAACCCTATTACCTTCTTGATTTGTCTCCATATTAATCGTGCCAGCCGGAGCAGGGGCAGCAGACGTGGAACATTAGTCCTTTCCAACTCAAGGAAACCTAATGGGCAATCTGCCTGTGCAGCGTGAAGCAGGTGACTTTCAGAATAAGGGAGGCAATTACCCGGCATCCATTTATTTAAAGCTTTAGCCTGCCCCGCTAAGTAGTACAGGAAAAAATCTGGCAACGCCGCCCCACCTCCCTTCTTTGGTTTTTGTAAAGTGGACAATTTAAGTTTGGGCCTAGCTTTTCCCCAAATAAAGGACGTGACCAAAGAATTAAGTTTGACAAAAAAGGACTTGGGCACCGCTACCGCACTGTGCTGGAGTGAGTAGCTAAACTTAGGGAGTAATATCATTTTAATCAGATTAATGCGTCCAGCCACAGATAATAGGAGCCTACTCCAAGACGCAAATTTATCTTTAACCAGGTCTAAAGGCCCCGTCTCACTAAGCGATCTCGGTGTGCTGAGTCACAACTTTTGTGACGTAACAGCGATCTCACCAGCAAGATCGCTGTGTGTGACAGCGATCAGCGAGCGGCCCCCCTGCCGGTATCGCTGATCGCTGGAAGAAACCTCTGGACATTTCTTTTGTCGCTGGTCTCCTGCTGGCCAGCACGCATCGCTGCGTGTGACAGGCGGGAGACCAGCGGTCAGGTGTAAAAAATAATAAAAAAAATAAAAAATATAGTTATTCTCACCTTCCGAAGTCCCGCGCAGCCATCCTGCCTCTCTCCACGCTCCGGTCCCAGTGATCCTTTGCACGAATGACCGCGAAACTTTGTTATCCCTCGAGACCGTGACATCTCGCGGTCATTCGTGCAAAGGATCACTGGGACCGGAGCGTGGAGAAATCAAGCATGCTGTGATTAGAGATATGAATGCCCAAATATTTAAAACTAGATACAGTAGGCAGCGAGTCTCTAACCGGGGCATCGGGGCATGGGAAAGGGGTAACAGGGCAGACTTCTCCCAATTTATATGTAAACCTGAATATTTAATGAATCTATCTATAATGGATATCACCTGTGGCAAAGTTTCTTCCACATCATTCAAGAATATCACCATGTCATCGGCATATAGGCCTATGGTATCTACCCGACCTGCTAGATCGATACCTCGGATATTAGGGGAGGACCTCATGCGTATTGCTAGTGCCTCAATCACCAGGGCGATGAGAGCTGGGGAAAGAGGGCAACCCTGACAGGTTCCCCTATGCAGCATGAAAGACTCAGATATAGAATTATTTATTATAATATGGGCCTTGGGTTTCATGTACAATATTTTTATCCATGTTATAAATTGATTGCCGAAGCCATACCTTTGCAAACATGCGGTGAGGAAAAGCCATTCAAGAGAGTCGAAAGCCTTGGCGGCATCCAACGATGCCAATGCTCATCTATTGTCTGGCACCAAGGAACTATATTGGACTATTGACTGGACTCTTCTGATATTAATAGAAGTACTTTTGCCAGGCATAAAACCCGTTTGATCTGGATGTATAAGATTCAATATAATGGAATTCAATCTGGTAGCTAGAATCTTGGTAAAGATTTTATAGTCCACATTCACTACTGAGATGGGACAATAGGATCCACATTCTAAAGGGTCCTTCCCCTCCTTCCGAAGCACTATGATATTAGCCCCGTAAAAGGACTCGGGCATAGAATTCCCTTCCCGTATTCCCCAAAATACCTTTACCAAAAGTGGCGTCAATATGTCTCGATACTTCCTATATAGTTCAATAGGCAACCCATCGGGTCCAGGGGCCCTCCCAGAAGCCATATCTGTTTTAGCCTTATCTATCTCTTCTGCGGTGAACTCAGCGTCCATAAGGGCCCGCTGTTCTGAATCTAATGTGGGGAATGATATATCTGACAGATAGTCTAAGCACCCCAAAGTGTCAAAGTCACTTTTAGATTCATATAATGACCCGTAGTACTCCTGAAAGCAGCCAAGAATATCCTCAGTTGAAGACACCAGTGCACCATCCATCCTGCGAATCTGCAATATCGCACTAGAGGTATTATGTTGGCGCACCAGATAGGCCAAAAATTTGCACGCCTGGTTCCCCAATTCGAAATAGGATTGACAAGTAAAGAACAATTTATGCATGGACCTAGTGTCCATGTGTTGCGTATATAACCTCTGGGCAGCCAGCCACTCATTCCTGTTCCCGCTGGTTTGGTTAGATATATATGTTGTCTCTGCGTCTCTCAGTCGTTGCTCCACCTCGTCATCCTTCCCTGCGGTTACCCGCTTAATAGAAGAAATCGTGGAGGACAAGCAGCCCCTCAGGTATGCTTTAACGGCATCCCAGAATAAATTAATATCCTGAGGTTCCGGGTGGGACGCGATGAAGCAATTCAACTGATCAATCGTTCTGTCGGGAGACCCTATCAATTTTAACCAGAAAGGATTTAACTTCCAAGTTATCCCATTGTTTACTCGCCCAAACTTAAGTTTAAGGATAACCAGGCTATGATCGGAGATCCCCTTACTTCCATGCTCTATATAAGTCACCCACATTGCCAGACCTCCAGAGCCAAATATATAGTCTATGCGTGATAGAGAGCGTGGATGAGTGACAAGTGTATTCCCTTAGCTCAGGATGATGCATTCTCCACAAATACAGCCACCCGCCACCCCCCATAAATGATGACAACGGGGTTGTAGTCATTGGGGAGGATCCCCCGGTCGTTTCGTCGCCCAGCCTCAGTTTATCCAAACAGTTGTTCATGACCATATTGAAGTCGCCCATGCAAATAACATCTGCGTCCGGGTAATTAAGGGCAAAACTCATTGCCTTCTGCAGGATGGAGATACGAGCTGGAGGGGGGTTATAAATACATAAAACCACATATTTCCTAGTGTTTATCAACGCTTGGACAAAGATAAAGCGACCCTCAGGATCCCTTCGAGTTTCCCTCGCCTCCCATCTGACGTCTCTATGTACCAACAGCGAGACCCCTCTCGAGTAACTGGTATGAAATGTATGGGCTGACCACTGTACCCAGGGCTTCTGCACACACCGCACTGTATCCCTAGTCAAGTGTGTCTCCACCAAGGCCACAACTTGAGGGCGGTAATGCCTGACCTGTGAGAAAACCATGATCTTTTTTCGAGGGGTTTTTATTCCCCTCACATTCCATGTCATACAAATTAACTCCGACCCCATATTGTACTCCTCTGAACATGATGCATAGTATTACCCAGGCAAAATTTAGAAACATCACTTAGAGACTGAAATTGTTGTTGACTGCAATTATTAAAAACAACAAACAGCGTAGGAGCAGAGTCCCGTACTCCCATCACCAAGCAAACAAGGGGATACCATCACTGAGCCCAGTGTCTGGTATTGTTGGAAATCTGAACGCCGTCAAGTAAAGTTCCAATCAGCCGATTAATAGAAAAATTCCAGCTAGCAATCTATGTATTAGGATTCTTTTCCAGCAGACCCTCCATGGGATCGCAACCACTCCGCCGCTTCCGCCGGATCTGTAAAAAACGAAGCAGAACCCCCGTGGACCAACTGGAGCCGGGCCGGGTAAATCATCGAGTACACAATATTCCTCTCCCATAGATGTCTCTTGACCTCCATAAACTGCGCCCGTTGCTTCTGGAGTTCCGCAAAGAAATCAGGGAAAATCGAGATTGTGGCGTTATTGAACTTGATCGAATTCTTTTGCCGCACCAATCGTAGAGCTACGTCTCTATCCCTGCAATTGAGAATGCACGCCAAGAAGGGTCTAGGCGGGGCTCCTGGAGGAAGAGGCCTAGCAGGGACTCTCTGAGCCCTTTCCACCGCAAAAATTGAGGAGAATTCATCGCCCAAGGTGGTTTTGAGGCAATCTTCTAGGAATTGCTCCGGATGTTGTCCCTCCGATCGCTCCGGCAGGCCAATAATTCGGATATTGTTCCGACGCATCCTGTTTTCCAGGGCATCAGCCTTTTGCCTCCACACATTCATGGAGCCCACCACTTTCGTTAGCTTAGCTTCCATGGGCGTAAGGATGTCTTCCACCTGGGATACCCGCGTCTCCACCTCCGTAATGCGGCCCTTCATGGATTGCATATCTTGTCAGAGGCGTCCCACCTCGGTGTATACGTCCTCTATCTTCCCAGACAGAGACGTCCTGGTCAAGGAGATGGCCTGCATGAGTTGCTCGGACGCCTGTTTAAGGGTTAATTCCCCCTGCTCACACTCCTCCCCACCTTCAGAGGGGCGGTTCTTACGCTGAGTTTGTGTGGGGTTATTTTTTGTGGATTTTGAGCTCTCAGCATGGTCTATTCTGGCATATTCTTTTAGCTTTTCAGCCGCTGTTCCAGACCCCATAGAACGACTCATTTTAGAAGCAATAGGACAAAGCCAGGGAGCAGGAACCGTGCACTCCGGGGTCTCTGATCAGGATGACAGACAGAGTATGACAAGCAAATAGTGATTGCAGGGTCCCAGATGCAACACAGACCCTCAGTGTCTCACAAGGGGGCAATATCTAGCCCCAGGCGGCATGCAGGGGCCCCTTCAGCCAAGGAAACAACCCCCAAGGCCCCACAGGGATCACAGCCAGTGAGGTATCCAAGTCCCACTAGGTATGGCGCTGGCAGGGCAGGCAATATGGTGAATAGGGGGACGCGGGGCCCAATTTTTCAGGGCACACACCGCTTGTCCCTCACAAATGATCCGGTTTTCTGCTCACCGTCCCTTGTTTCTTCAGCGCTGCAGGATGGAGCCTGGTGTCGCATTTCACACAGACAGAGCGCGCGCCTTCAGTATGGCTGCCACCCCGTGCAGGCCCCGCCGGCCACCCAAGTCCTCAGAGCCGCAGGCACAGCAGAGTCCAGCCACGCTCTCCAGCAGGGGTCCAGGAGTGACCCCGAGTTCAGGGGAGTCAGAAAGCAGGTAAGTGTGCCCCCAAAGCACGGGTCCGCTGATAGGATTTAGTCAGGACAGCAGGAGCTTCACAGAGCGCGTCCTCACTCTGTCGCTGCCATAGCCACGCCCCCAAGGTTTGCAGATTTGCTGCCAAAAACGTTGACGAATTGTCAAAGGAAATGATGTCAGAAGGAGGAAGAGTGTGTGGGCAGAGAATATGTGTATGTCTGTCTGTATCTGTCTGAGTCTGTCTGTGGGTGTCTGCGTGTGTGTGCGGGTGTCTGTCTGTGTGTGTACCCATGCGATTAACAGCCCATAGTGATTGTACTTAGGCGTCGTCTGATGGGACTACTACTCCCATTCGGCTATGTCTGCTGTCACATATAACAGAGACAGCATGAGCCGATAATGAGAGAATAGTCTCATCATCCAGCACCTGAGTTCAGTTGTAAAAAAAAATCAAAACATTGACAAAATCACATACAATATACATACTTACAGAACACCTAATCCCTGCGCCCACGTCTCCTGCAAGCAATCTAAAATAATAAACTAACATATACTCCCTGTCCGCCGTAGTCCATTTAATGCCGAGTGTCTCATGTCGATGTCACCCGGCGGCTGGCGATACACTGACAGGTGGTAATCGCTTCCGCAGTGTATCACTGAGCCGCCATGAGAGTTCACCGGAGTACATCAGCTGATCAGCTCTAGTGCTCTCACTTACGGCACTGCTGCATGAGAAAGTTCTTAAACAGCAGTGAACTCTCACAGCAGCGCTTACCTCCTGTCAGTGTATTGTCAGAGGCCGAGTAGAGTAGTCACATCTCCCGATGTGACTTTCCTACACGTGAGATCGCCATGGGACACCCAGTATAAAATGGACTACGTTGGACAGGATAGTATTATTTCTTGGTTTATTATTTTATTTTTGTTGCAGGAGACGAGGGTGTCGGGGATTAGGTGTTCAGTATGTATGGTTAATTAAGGAGTCTGTGTGATTATTTGAAATAAAGAAGTTTATTCTGGCTGTGTCTTTACCATATAACTATAGGATTAGTAATGAATAGGTGTCTTAGACTCCTCTCCATTACTAACCTGTGGGCTTGATGTCACCTGACAATACAAAGGTGACATCAAGCCCATAAATATGAACCCCACAAATATGAACTCCACTTGCCACCGCTACAGGGCAAGTGGGAAGAGCGAGGCTAAGTGCCAAAATTGGCGCATCCACTGTATAAGATGTGTTAGGCTAATTTCACATTAGCGTTTTTTTGCGCAGCGTATCGTGCGCAATAGAAACGCATGCAAAAACACATCATGCGTTTTTGCATGCGTTTGCGTTTTTTATGCGCATTCGTTCTCCAGTGTGTAGTCATGTTTTTACTCTTAAAACGCATGCGCACGCAAACGCAGGCGTACGCATTTCCATGCGCACAACCGCGTTCCCATAGATTATAATGCGTTTTTTTACGCAGTCAGGGCACAAGCGAATGCATGCGTTTTTTTTAACGCCGTTGGACAGACCCAAAAATGCAACAGGTTGCGTCTGGCGTGTCTAGACACACACCTTGAAAAAACACATGCGCACGAAAAAGCAGCCGAACGCATGCAAACGCAAGACCATGCGCACGCCATGTTAAACATAGGTGCGCATGACGCATGCGCACAAATGTGCACAATGCGCTGAGCAAAAAAATGCTAATGTGAAACCAGCCTTAGAGTCATATGTCAAAGTTTGGGCACCCCTATTAATGTTAACCTTTTTTCTTTATAACAATTTTGTTTTTTGCAACAGCGATTTCAGTTTCATATATCTAATAACTGATGGGCTCAGTTATATTTCTGGATTCAAATGAGGTTTATTGTACTAACAGAAAATGTGCAATCTGCATTTAAACAAAATTTGACTGGTGCAAAAGTATGGGCACCCTTATCATTTTCTTGATTTGAACACTCCTAACTACTTTTTACTGACTTCCCGAAGCACTAAATTGGTTTTGTAACCTCATTGAGCTTTGAACTTCATAGCCAGGTGTATCAAATCATGAGAAAAGGTATTTAAGGTGGCCACTTGCAAGTAGTTCCCCTATTTGATTCTCCTATGAAGAGTGGCATCATGGGCTCCTCAAAACAACTCTCAAATGATCTGAAAACAAAGATTATTTAACATAGCTTTTCAGGGGAAGGATACAAAAAGTTGTCTCGGAGATTTAACCTGTCAGTTTCCACTGTGAGGAACATAGTAAGGAAATGGAAGAACACAGGTACAGTTCTTGTTAAGCCCAGAAGTGGCAGGCCAAGAAAAATATCAGAAAGGCAGAGAAGAAGAATGGTGAGAACAGTCAAGGACAATCCACAGACCACCTACAAAGACCTGCAGCATCATCTTGCTGCAGATGGTGTCACTGTGCATCGGTCAACAATACAGCGCACTTTGCACAAGGAGAAGCTGTATGGGAGAGTGATGTGAAAGAAGCCGTTTCTGCAAGCACGCCACAAACAGAGTCGCCTGAGGTATGCAAAAGCACATTTGGACAAGCCAGTTACATTTTGGAAGAAGGTCCTGTGGACTGATGAAACAAACATTGAGTTGTTTGGTCATACAAAAAGGCGTTATGCATGGAGGCTAAAAAAACACAGCATTCCAAGAAAAACACTTGCTACCCACAGTAAAATTTGGTAGAGGTTTGGGGCTGTGTGGCCAATGCCGGCATCGGGAATCTTGTTAAAGTTGAGGGTCGCATGGATTCAACTCTGTATCAGCAGATTGTTGACAATAATGTGCAAGAATCAGTGACGAAGTTGAAGTTACGCAGGGGATGGATGTTTCAGCAAGACAATGATCCAAAACACCGCTCCAAATCTACTCAGGCATTCATGCAGAGGAACAATTGCAATGTTCTGGAATGGCCATCCCAGTCCCCAGACCTGAATATCATTGAACATCTGTGGGATGATTTGAAGCGGGCTGTCCATGCTCGGCGACCATCAAACGTAACTGAACTGGAATTGTTTTGTAAACAGGAATGGTCACAAATACCTTCATCCAGGATCCAGGAACTCATTAATAGCTACAGGAAGCGACTAGAGGCTGTTATTTTTGCAAAAGGAGGATCTACGAAATATTAATGTCACTTTTATGTTGGGGTGCCCATACTTTTGCATCGGTCAAATTTTGTTTAAATGCAGATTGCACATTTTCTGTTAGTACAATAAACCTCATTTGAATCCAGAAATATAACGGAGTCCATCAGTTATTAGATATATGAAACTAAAATAGCTGTTGCAAAAACCAAAATTGTTGTAAAGAAAAAAGGTTAACATTAATAGGGGTGCCCAAACTTTTACATATGACTGTATTTATGGGGTGGCTGAGAGCTGATGTTTTTAGCCTTGGGGGCCAATATACATGGCCCCTTCCCAGGCTATTAATATCAGCCCACAGCTGTCTGCCTAGCCTTTGCTGGTTCGATTTTATAGGAGGACCCCATGTCAATTTTTTCCTGGGGTTTCCTTGTAAACTAGTCAGTAAAGGCTAATCAAACATCTGTGAGCTGATATTAATAGCCAGGGAACCTTTATGGCTATTGGCTCCTTCCCAGAATATTAACATCAGGGTTCAGCCATCGGCTTTCCCTCTGCTGGTTATGAAAATTATGCGGGAGCCCAAGCAATTTTTTTTAGAATTTTTTGAAAACTAAACAGAAACTGTGTTTCACGCAGATTTCGTGTGTCTGTCTTTATTTAGCTCTTTATGTACCGTTTTATTAATGAGGGAATCTGTCTAACATCTGTTCATTACTAAACCTCAATGATTTGTACTAGTTAGATTGATTCTTCCTCTTTATATAAATCTGGCATATATTTCTGTTAGGCTACCTTTTCTGGTACAAATATGGTTAAAATATTAATTAATGAATACATTCACAAAATTCTTTATAAACATATATTTTTATTTTTACACCTTCTAGTGGATATATATTCATTCATATATTTTTTAATAAATACATTTTTTAATATTCTCATTATAATAAAAATTCCCTTGAAGATCTGCATCTGTCCTGGTGAAATGGTTAGAGCTTCTGTTCTTTTTTTCTTTTTTACAAGTGGGATCGTTTTTTCGGACATAATAAAAATTTTTTTTCCATATTATCTGTGAATGAATAAAGGAATTTTGTTGTTTTATATAGAAATTGAAGATTATGTTTTAACATGTGATAGATCCAAACGTCATTTGAACTTTGACTTCTTGTAAAAAACATGTGACTATTGGCGCCAAATTTCAAAAATGGTGTCATGATCACGTGTGTCTGGTCGCAGATGATGCCGCAAGGCGAACCCATAACACACGTGACCCTGGATACACCGCCTCCAGTGGGGCGAATTTAAATAATAGAACGAGCAGGTGGATACGCCGCCTCCACCTGGCGAATTTAGGTATTACACGTTATACATATACATTTCTGGAAACACCGCCTCCAGTACGGCGAATTTAAATAATAAGGGGGGAACATGGGAAACTTTAACAATGGTGGGCCCTGCGATAGGGAATGGGGACATGGAGACCTCCTAAGCTCCCCTGAGCCAGCGTCCCTGCACTCCTTACATTCCCTAAACAGGCTCCGCACCTGTCGCCGCACGCGTACCTTTACGCCCTTGCTCACCTTGACCCTAAACCCTCACTAGGGAATGGGTCGGTGCGGAGACTAATCCCACCACTGCACTAATAACACACATGAGGAAAGAGACAATACAGGGGAAACACCACTTAGCTTTGCTCTGTTGCGTACGCTCCTAGCAACAGAGCCCACCACCTGTGTGCATCTTCTCCTCCACCCTGATCCATCACCATCGTGCAGCCTGGGAGCAGAGTCCATCACCACTTGCAGCAGTCCAGTACACAGAGTCCCAAGATGAGTCCAGCCTCTGCCAAGAATCCAAGCATGCTCGAGTCCAGTTCTCAGCAACCAAGTCGAACATGCTGAGTGCAACTCTCTTCCTAGTCGCCACTCCTCTAAGCCATGCCCGCACTTCCCGCCGACACCATAAACTGCGACTCCACCAGGCCATGCCAGTCCTTCCTGCAGACACCATTAGCTGGCACTCGTTCTCTCTGGCTGACTGCGCAGGACTCCTATCCAGCTCCATCATTCCACCAGGCTCTCCAACAACTCAGCAAGAAATATCACCAGCAGTGAGTGAACACCCTGAGCACACCTTTATAGGGTGTCACACCTGATCCATAATTAAGTGAACATTAACCTAAACCTAAGGTGCGATACCATTCCCCACCACCGGGCAACTTAGAATGAATGACACCACGTGATAATTCTAATGGCCACCGGGGGCAATCACGACACACTTTGGAACCAAAGGAAAAAAAGTTCACTTAATGCATTTAATACCGCCAGATCCAACACTGGATCATGACAAATGGAGTGTATTTAGTCTGGAAACAGCGCTATTTTTTCATGTCTGTCATCCCCTGAGGAAGATATAACTTTTACTTCGAAACGCGTTGGGAATAAAACATCAATCTTTCATCTCAACTGGAATTGTGTCTATTGTTAAGCAGCGCACAAAGTCCATAAAAAAGTTCCATAGGTTTTGACATTACTAAACCTCGGCTTTTATTACATATATATATACTATATATATATATATATATATATATAGTATATATTTATATATATACAGTACAGACAAAAAGTTTGGACACACCTGCTCTTCCAAAGAGTTTTCTTTATTTTCATGACTATGAAAATTGTAGATGCACTCTGTCTTATATTCCAGGTTCTTCAAAGTAGCCACCTTTTGCATCAAGAGAATGCAAAGAGTATGCAAAGCAGTAATCAAAGCAAAAGGTGGCTACTTTGAAGAACCTAGAATATAAGACATACAGTATTTTCAGTTGTTTCACACTTTTTTGTTAATTATATAATTCCACATGTGCAAATTTCTAATTTTGATGCCTTCAGAGTGAATCTACAATTTTCATAGTCATGAAAATAAAGAAAACTATTTGAATAAAAAGGTGTGTCCAAATTTTTGGTCTGTACTATATATATATATATATATATATATCCCATATATACTCGTGTTTAAGTCGACCCCTGTATAAGCCGACCCCCTTAATTTTGCAACAAAAAACTGGGAAAACTTATTGACTCAGGGTGGAATCCATAGACAATGCCCCCATATGCTGCTCCATAGTTTATGCCCCCATATGCTGTTCCATAGAATATGCCCCCATGTGCTGCTCCATAGATTATGCCTCCATAAGCTGCTCCATAGATTAGACCCCCATATGCTTCTCCATAGTTTATGCCCCCATATTTGCAGCTCCATAGTTTATGCCCCCATGTGCTGCTCCATAGATTATGCCCCCATATGCTGCTCCATAGATTATGCCCCCATATGCTTCTCCATAGTTTATGCCCCCATATGCTGCTCCATAGACTATGCCCCCATATGCTGCTCCATAGTTTATGCCCCCCATATGCTGCCCCATAGACTATGCCCCCATATGCTGCTCCATAGACTATGTCCCCATATGCTGCTCCATAGAATATGCCCCCATATGCTGCAAACAAAAATGCCATACTCACCTCTCCTGGGTCCATCGCCGCTGTCTGCCGCTTCTTGTGTCAGTGACTGTTCAGCCAACAGAGGGGCGGCACGCACTAACCATGTCACCACGCCCCCTGCTGCCTAAATGTCACTGACACAAAACGCAGCAGAGACAGCGGTAGGCAGCGATGGACCGGGGTACAGGTGAATATCACTATACTCACCCATCCTGCTGCGGTCTCTGCAGCCTTGCTTCTCCACTGTCTCCCTTCCTGTCTTCAGCGGTCACGTGGTACCGCTCATTACACTCATGAATATGCGGCGTGTGTAAGCCGAGAGGGGACTTTCAGCCCAAAAAAATGGGCTGAAAATCTCGGCTTATACATGAGTAAATATGTATGTACACTTATACAGTATTTATTTTGCGTGTAAACATTATAAATTTGAACATGGTATGTAATGACATTATGGTTTTCAATGGAGAATGAAAAAGAAGAGGTTCAACAAGGAAATGACATCACAATTCATTTAAAAAAATAATATATCTTTATTTAGCTCTATGGATTTACAAAAACGCATACAAAACCGCATGAAAATCCGCAACAAAAACGCATAAAAAACACGGATTTTCCACTGCGTTTTCTGCCAAGAGATGCAGAAACCGTGCAGAAATTTCTGCAAACAAATCCGCAACGTGCGCACGTAGCCTTATGGACACATATCAGCTAATGAAATCAGCTGACATATACCGGAAAAGTTGCGGGTTCATTGTCGAAGTTCACAGCAAGCATGGTGAGGCTGTCATGATCCAGGTTGGGGTTTGCTTTCTGCTTCCTGAAATGGTCAGGTGGGGGTTATTATTATTATTATTTATTTATATAGCGCCATTAATTCCATGGTGCTGTACATGAGAACGGGGGTTACATACAAAGTTATAGATATCGTTAACAATAAATAAATTTACAATGTCAGACTGGTACAGAGGGGAGGGGACCCTGTCCTTGCGGACTTACATTCTACAGGATAGTGGGGACGAGACAGAAGGTCGGGGGTGCAGCAGCTCTGGTGGTGATGAGGCAGCAGCTCAGGTGGTGGTGAGGCGGCAGAATGGTCATTGCAGGCTGTAAGCTTTCCTGAAAAGATGGGTTTTCAGGTTCCGTTTGAAGGATTCGAGGGTGGTGGATAATCAGACGTGTTGAGGCATGCATTCCAGAGGATAGGTGATATTCGGGAGAAATCTTGGAGGCGGTTGTGTGAGGAACGAATAAGTGTGGAGGAGAGTAGGAGGTCTTGGGAGGATCGAAGATTACGTGAGGGAAGATATTGGGAGATTAGTTCAGAGATATAGGGAGGGGAAAGGTTGTGGATGGCTTTGTAGGTCAGTGTTAGTAGTTTGAACTGGATTAGTTGGAGAATTGGGAGCCAATGGAGGGATTTGCAGAGGGGGGAGACGGGAGTGGCGAGGAGAGAGGTGGATTAGTCGGGCAGCAGAATTGAGGACAGACTGGAGTGGTGCAAGAGAGTTAGCAGGGAGGCCACAGAGGAGAGTGTTGCAGTAGTCAAGGCGGGAGATGATGAGGGCATGTACAAGAGTTTTAGTAGATTGAGGACTGAAGAAGGGACGGATTCTGGAAATATTTTGAGTTGGAGGCGACAGGAGGTGACAAGAGATTGGACGTGTGGTTTGAAGGACAGGGCAGAGTCGAGAGTTACTCCGAGGCAGCGGATTTCAGGTGCAGGAGAGAGCGTGATGCCGTTTACCATAATAGATAGATCGGGTATGGAAGATACGTGAGATGGAGGAAAGATAATGAGTTCAGTTTTGTCTACGTTGAGTTTTAGGAATCGAGAGGTGAAAAATGAGGATATGGCTGATAACACTCCGGGATTCTGGACAGCAGAGAGGTGAGATCTGGGCCAGAGAGGTAGATCTGAGTGTCATCTGCATACAGGTGGTACTGGAAGCCATGGGACTTTATGAGTTGTCCTAGGCCAAGAGTATAGATGGAAAAAAGTAGGGGCCCCAGGACAGAGCCTTGGGGGACTCCAACAGAGAGGGGGCGGGATGAGGAGGAAGTGTGGGTGGGGGAAACACTGAATGTGCTGTCAGAAAGGTATGAGGAAATCCAGGACAGGGCAAGGTCTTTGATGCCAAGGGAAAAAAGAATCTGTAGCAGTAGACAGTGGTCAACTTTGTCAAAGGCAGAGGACAGGTCAAGAAGGACGAGGATGGAGAACTGTCTGTTAGCTTTGGCTGTGAGTATGTCATTAGTAATTTTGGTCAGGGCAGTTTCAGTGGAGTGGTGGGGCGGAAGCCAGATTGCAGGATGTCAAGGAGGGAGTTAGATGAGAGGTGGGAGAAAAGTTGAGCATGGACATGCTGTTCAAGGAGTTTGGAAGCAAACGGGAGCAGTGATATGGGGCGATAGCTGGGCATAGCAATTGGGTCAAGGTTTGATTTTTTGAGGATGGGTGTTATGGTGGCATGTTTGAAGGCAGAGGGGAAGGTACCAGAAGTTAGGGATAGGTTGAAGAGATGGGTTAGGGCTGGAATGATCATGTTAGTGAGGTTGGGGAGCAGGTGGGAAGGGATGGGGTCAAGTGCATAGGTGGTGAGGCATGATTTGGAAAGGAGATGATTAAGCTCTCCTTCAGTGATGTTGGAGATGGAGGTTATTAGGGAAGGGCAGAGGTCTGGTATGTGGAGCGGTTGGGGTGGTGGAACTGTAAAGGTTTGCCTTGTTTGGTCAATCTTGCTTTTGAAGTAGGTGGCAAAGTCCTTAGCAGAGATGAGGGGAGTTGGAGGTGGCAGTAGTGGGCGGAGGAGAGAGTTGAATGTGCTGAATGGTTGTTTTGGGTTGTGAGATAATGAAGATACAAGGTTTGTGAAATAGGTCTGTTTAGCAGAGGTGAGGGCTGATTTAAAGGCAAGTGTAGCTTGTTTGAAAGCAGTGAAGTCGTCTGGCAGGCGTGTTTTCTTCCAACGCCGCTCCGCGACCCTGGATGCTTGTCGAAGTTTTTTGGTGAGGTTGTTGTGCCAGGGTTGCCTATTGGTTTGTCGCACTTTGCCATGCATGAGAGGGGCGACTGAGTCTATGGCTGATGTGAGTGTGGCGTTGTAGAAAGCGGTGGCACTGTCCGTGTTGTGGAGTGAACCTTCTCTGCCACTCTCTGGTGTATGGGTGGTTATTTCGCTGCACTGTGGCTGGCAACTGATGTCAGTGATAGTTCATGTCTTCGGCGAGAGCAGCTGACCTAGGGTACTCTGAGTGTGTCCTTTGCTATCTGTCTGCCCGTATTTGTATTTGCCCTGTTCCCTACCTCTGACTTAGTGTTTTCTGTGTGACTGTACCCCGCAGTGTATGTCCCGGCTTGATTCTGACCTGCCTATCCATCTTCCATTCCTGTTTTGGATTGTTCTGTCTGGCTCTGATGTTTGGCATGTTTCTGGCTGTGCTTTCATCTTGTCCACTGGTTACTGCGCTCTCTACCGGCTTTTTGACCTCTGGCTTGCTTCAGACCTTGCTCCTTCCTTCTCCTCTGACACTGCGTTCCTGGCTGTTGCTTACTTGGCTTGTACGACCTCTCTACTGTCCCCTAGCGGAGTTTGCTTAGCTCTACAGGTCTTCGCTTGAGGTGAGGTCCTGTTACCTCCCTTCCTCGCCCTCTGGTGGTTTTGCCTGTATTAGACAACATTATGACTGACCGCATAGTTAACCTAGTGGAGGTCTATTTTTGTTTTCTGTAGTATAGATCCACTCCGCACTTTGCCGAATCAAGTAGCCAGTCTTACTGACGTTTCTTTACATTCCCCTGAACCTTCTGTTAAACTCCCTGACACCTTCTCCAGTGAGAAGGAAAAGTTCTGTGTGTTCAGGGAAAGTTGTAAGTTGTTGTTTTCTCTTAGACCCAGATCTTTGGGGGATGAGAGTCAGCGGGAGGGAATTATCATATCTTTATTCAGAGAAGGTCCACAGTCTTGGGCCTTTTCCTTACCCCCGACCGCCCCGGAGAGAGTGTCTGTGGATAGGTTTTTTGACACCCTAGGACTAATTTATGATGAACCTGACCAGGTCAGATTGACGGAGGACACGATCATGGGTCTCTCTCAGGTGAAGCTCTCTGCCGAGTGGTACTGCTCAGACTTTAGGCGATGGTCCACCGAGGTGTCTTGGAACGACTCAGCGCTCAGGTGCCAATTTCGGAGGGGACTATCTGATCATCTAAAGGATGCTCTGGCCCTTCATCCACCACCCAGTTCCCTAGAGGAGGCAATGACGCAGGCTGTCCGTATGGATCGGAGACTACGGGAGAGAGGAGTCATGCAACGGGAGGCCTTCAACCTCCAAAGTGTCGGGAAACGCCTAAGTCTGGGTAACTGTTGAGGAGGTTACCAAGACTCTCAGGTACACTTTTCCTCATTTCTTAAAGTACCGCTTAAAGTAGAACTTGGTGTTAGGAACTGTTTTACGCCCACTTCGGCTTTTGTGGACTGTGAGTCATCGGTGAACTTGATTGACTCTAAATTGGTATCCAATTGCAAGTTAGGGACAGTTAGGTTGGAAACTCCCATGAATGTTGTGGCCATTGATTCTACACCCCTCACTAAGGACGGTATCCATTTTGTCTCTGAAGAATTTATTCTCAAGGTGGGGGCTTTATACCAGGAGCGCATTTCATGTTTTATTTTGGACAATCTTCCTGCGGGGTTGGTGTTGGGGTTTCCCTGGTTGCAACTACACAACCCGATTATTGATTGGGAGTCCCGGGATATTGTGAAATGGGGACCTAATTCTTCCAATGATTGTTTTGTTTCTGTACCTGTGTCATCCGTCAGTCTAGAGGGTATTCCGGAGTACCTGAAGGACTTGGAGGATGTTTTCTCTGAAAAAGAGGCTGAGGTTTTACCACCACACCGCCCCTTTGATTGTAGTATTGACCTTGTTCCTAATGCTAAATTGCCCAAGGCCCATTTATACAATCTCTCTGGTCCTGAGCAAGTTGCCATGAAAGAATATATCTCCGAGAGTCTTTATAAAGGACACATTCGCACTTCTGCTTCTCCCGTGGCGGCGGGATTCTTTTTTGTAAAGAAAAAGGATGGTGGTTTGCGCCCATGCCTCGATTTTTCGAGAGTTAAATAAGATAACTGTGAGAAATACGTACCCTCTCCCACTTATTCCTGATTTATAAAACCAATTGTCTGAGGCCAAATGGTTTTCTAAGTTGGATCTCCGGGGGGGGCATATAACCTCATCTGGATACAGGGATGAGTGGAAAACTGTGTTTCTCACATCTGAGGGGCTCTTTGAGAATTTAGGTATGCTTTTGGTCTGACTAATGGGCCGGCAGTTTTCCAGAACTTTATTAACCATGTTTTTGCTGACTTTATTGGGTGTTTTATGGTGGTTTATGTGGATGATATTTTAATCTACTTACCGGATAAACAGACTCACATGGGTCACCTTCGTGCAGTTCTCCAGAGGCTCCAGGAGAACTCCCTATTTGCTAAACTAGAAAAGTGTTCATTTTTTGTTCAGGAACTATCATTTTTGGGGTTCATTCTGTCCACCTAGGGGTTCCGGATGGACCCTAGGAAGGTTCAGGCCATTGTTGATTGGGTTCAACCCAGAGATCTGAAAGGTCTGCATCCCTTCCTGGGGTTTGCCAATTATTGGAAGTTCATAAGGGGGTTCTCCCAGGTGGTCAAGCCCCTCACGGATTTAACTAAGAAAGGGGCTGATATCAAGAGTTGGTCAGCCTCAGCCGTTGAGGTGTTCTCTTTGTTAAATAAATGTTTTATGGTCGCCCCTGTGTTGATTCAGGCAGATCCTTCTGAACCGTTTATTGTTGAGATGGATGCCTCGGAGGTGGGGGGGGGTGTTGTCCCAGGGACCTGCCACTTTAACCAATTTAAGACCTTTTGCTTTCTTTTCTAAGAAGTTCTCACCTGCAGAAAGAAATTATGATGTGGGGGACCGGGAGCTTCTGGCCATTAAATTGGCATTTGAGGAATGGAGGCATTTTTGGAGGGACGGTTCACCGAATCACTGTAATAACGGACGACTAAAATTTGGCTTACATTGAGTCTGCTAAGAGGTTGACTCCTAGGCAGGCAAGATGGTAACTTTTTTTTCACGATTCCAATTCTATATCATCTTTCAGCCTGGTTCTAAAAATGCCAAGGTGGATGCCTTATCTCATAGTCTAGAACTAATATCTCTTCCCGAACCTCCTTCCTCCATTCTTCAACATGGGGTAGTTGTGGCTGGCATTTCCGCTGTGTTGGAGCAGGAGTTTTGTGAAGCTCAGTCTATTGCTCCTCCATCCAGGCCCGTTAATAAGCTTTTTGTGCCTGTTCAGTTTCATGTCAGAGTGCTCTGGGAGTACTATGACTCGGCCCTGAGAGGGCATCCTGGAATCTCGGCCACCCGTAAAGCCATTGCTAGGTTGTTTTGGTGGTCATCTTTGTCCTGGGATGTTGTGAGGTTTGTGTCTGCCTGTTCGGTATGTGCTCGTGCCAAAAACCAGGGAATTGGTGCCTTTGCCGATTCCAGAAGGAACATAGACTCATCTGTTCATGGATTTTATCACCTATCTTCCTCCTTCTAATGGTAATACTGTCATCTGGGTGGTTGTGGACAGAATTAGTAAGCAGGCGCATTTTGTGCCTTTGACAGTCTTGACCAATGCTGAAAGTGTATCTAGATTGTTTGTGGAACCTGTGGTACGGTTGCATGGTGTGCCTTTGAGTGTGGTCTCGGACAGCTTGTCTCCAAGTTTTGGAGGGCGTTTTGTAAAAGGTTGGGTATTTGTTGACTTTTTCGTCTGCTTACCATCCGGAGACTAATGGTCAAACTGAGAGGACCAATCAGTCTCTGGAACAAATTTTGCGATGTCTGACCGCTGCCCAGCAGGATGATTGGTGTTCTTCTTTACCTTTGGCGGAATTTGCTTTTAATAACCGCATTAATCAGTCCACGGGCACCTCCCCATTTTTCTGCAATTATGGTTTTCACCCTCATTTTGGGTATTTTCTCGATTAGATTTGGGGTGTCCCGGGGCAGGTTTGGCTATCCGGCGGTTGGGGGAGGTCTGGAAGGAGGTCCAGAAGAATATTGGGGAGGCTCAGAACAAATATACATTTTTTGCTGACAAAAGACGGTCTCTGGGGCCTGTATTATGTGTAGGAATAAGGTAACAAGAATATTGGACTTAAGGTTCCTTCTGCTAAATTGGGGTCTAAGTTCATTGGTACTTATGAGATTATGGAAGTGGTCAATCCTGTGGCTTTCCGTGTGCGTCTTCCACCGTCTCTACGAATTCCTAACATATTCCATAAAGTTCTTTTGAAACCATTGGGGTCTTCATTTGAGGAGTCTCCATCTTCCCCGCCACCGGTCTCGGTGGATGACCAAGAAGAGTATGAGGTGGAACGGATTGTGGACTATCGGATGGTCCATCAATCTCTTCAATATCTTGTTCATTGGAAGGGTTATGGATCAGTCGGTCCATGCGGATCGGTTGGCCCAGGCCTTTCATGCCAGATATCCTGGGAAACCTGGGGGTCCATTGGCCCCCTGTTGAGAGGAGGGTACTGTCATGATCCAGGTCAGGGTTTGCTTTCTGCTTCCTGACCTGGTCAGGTGGGGGTTAACCTTCTCTGCCTCTCTCTGGTGTATGGGTGGCTATTTCCCTGCACTGTGGCTGGCAACTGATGTCAGTGATAGTTCATGTCTTGGTGAGACCAGCTGACCTAGCATACCCTGAGTGTGTTCTTTGTTACCTGTCTGCCCATATTTGCATTTGCCCCGTTCCCTACCTCTGACTTAGAGTTTTCTGTGTGACTGTTCCCCGCAGTGTATGACCCGGCTTGACTTCTGACCTACCCATCCGTCTTCCATTCCTGTTTTGGATTGTTCTGTCTGGCTCTGATCTTTGGCATGTTTCTGGCTGTGCTTTTGTTTCGTCCACTGGTTACCACGCTCCCGACCTGCTTTTTGACCTATGTCTTGCTTCTTCAGGCCTTGCTCCTGTCTTCCCCTCTGACACTGCATTCCTGGCTGTTGCTGACTTGGCCTGTACGACCTCTCTACTGCCCCCTAGTGGAGTTTGCTCAGCTCTACAAGTCTTCGCTTGAGGTGAGGTCCTGTTACCTCCCTACCTCGCCCTCTGGTGGTTGTCCCTGTATTGCACTACAGAGGTAACCTTAGACGTACCTGTTACCTATACGTCTATGGTTGTAAAGGGGTAAACCCTTCATGTCTACATGTTTCCTATACAAAGTGTTTTCCATTACTAATCACAAGGAAACTATTGTTGTATGCTTCATGGCATCTTGTAGTCTTGAGATATTCTCTTTCTCATCTTCCACGTGTTTCAAAGCCACGAGAGTCTCCATTTCAGCATTCATGTATTGTGACACCTTAAACGGAAAATGTAATTTTAGAAAACTTTTCTCCATTTGATAGCCAGTGTGCTAAAGAGCAAAATTGTAAATCACTTTAAATATTATCTTACCTCTGTAAAAATGCCCTAACGCGCTGACCATGGGTGTTCCCCTTCTCTGTAGCTTCCTGTCTTCTCTCTGTTTTTAGGATTCATCCATGGAGGTGAGGCTTTGTTTCTTCTAGTTGTGAGCTGCAGTACAAGGAACGGATAGAGCCGGGGACTTCAAAGTCATGCACAGCTCAACTAGTTTCACTCTCTTGTCCCTCCTCTCCTTGATCTCTGCACTGTTCATAATCTTTACACCACACACAATGTTCAGTGAAATCTCTGTCCACCAGATCTTCTGCACTATTATAATTAGTCTCTTCAGCTTATTTCCACATGTAGCTTTAAGCTTCTTTCAGCACTAGCTCACATATGATTTAAGAGATACAGATGTAATAACATATAAAATGATAGTCACATACATGCGTAGATAAGATTATTACGAAAAAACAAACAAAACTATTCTCTCTCTCTCTGTGCTGTCACCTCGATCTCCTCTCTGGCTCTCACTGTGTTGTCACCTTGATCTCCTCTCTGGCTCTCAATGTGCTGCTGTTTGTAAACTTCAGATCTCTCCTATCACAGCTCCTACAAGAATACAAAGAGAAAGGGTTTCTGTTTAGGGCTTATTACCTCATTAATTAATGACAACTTCATAGAAATGCATGAAGCTGTCATGCTCGAGTTGGGAGATCAGCGGCCAGTCAGTGTATTAGTTCTATGAGCTCGGACTGTTAAGTATGGACGTCTGAATGAATCATTAGTAAGAAAACATGTGGGGTATACAATGCTGAGTGCCTTGTAGATACGGTATTACAGGACACAAGAGTAAGGCCTTTTAAAGAATTTCAAGGTCTAGTATTTTTACATTTCATGATAAGTATCATTAATTGGTGCATCATTAACATAGGGCATCATGATGGCTCAGTGGTTAGCACTTTTGCTTTGCAGCTCTGGTATCCTGTGTTCAAATCCCACCAAGGACAACATCATCAAGGAGTTTGTATGTTCTTCCAATGTTTGCATGGGTTTCCTCCGGATTCCTTGATTTCCTCCCACATTTCAAAGACTTACTGATAGGGAATTTAGATTGTGATCCCATTGACAACAGTGCCAATAATGTCTGTAAAGGGCTGTGGAATTAATGGCGCTATATAAGTGAGCAAAATAAATTTAGATAATTGAAACCATTACTCTCATAATTGCCATTTTGATTCAAAGATAGGTACACAATTTTTTTTTTAGAAATCAAAGAATAAGGAAATGTCTAAGAAACCTGATTTAGACACAGGGAAAACATACACCACTGAAAACATAAAACTAAGAAACATTAAACTGAACTAGAATGAGCCTACACGTGTTTGCCCCCGGGCCACGTGTTGCCTGTCTATTTTCATTAACAAAAGGTTGGAAAAAGTGTTCAGAAACGTCTGCCCGGGGCTATCTTTGGTAGTCTATTTGCCAGTGAGTTAAATAGTTGGATCAATATGATCCTGAGTTGATTAGGAAGCTAAATAAGGATCATTTGAAATTACAAAATTGTAGTCTCCATCTTCATCTGACAATTGTGCCAGAGAAGCTTATAACAATGAAGGGTCATCCTCTGACCTCTGGACAGCACAGATTTGTGGCAAAGGTCAGAAAAAGGATTGAACCACACAAAAAATGAGAAAAGAGTTGAAGAAAATGCCTAAATATGATGTTTCCACAAGAAGTATTTAGTGTCTTTTTCTCTGCTGTGTAATTTGGGAGTAAAAAAATTCAGCATCTTACATGAGCAAAGTGAATGGGATTTATAGAAATTTGGCAACATGTCATGCGGCCATATTTTATGGATACAACTGCACACAGTGCTGTAATTAGTAAGTGACACATCCCTGGAATCAGAGTCATCTCCTTTATGTCATGCTGTTCTGAGATTGCCTTTAACTTTTAATTAAGTAATACACCATAAAATGAACACATGGTGGTTAAATAACTGCCCCTGTTTCCATATAATATTAAAAGTATTAAAAGATAACAATATGGGTGTGAACCACATAGTTTGTGACTTGTGGTGCCCTGTTATTTTTTTTTCTGGTTTCAGCATCATTTTGTTTTGCCCAGTTGTTTTTGTATTTTTTGCTGGGCTTTCTTGGATGGTAGCACACAATTGCAATTTCTTCATCAATCATGTCATTCGATATAGAAACTGTGGTGTCAGTATGGAAAAGCTTCAAATTCAATGAAATATATCACTATTGCACTGTGATCAAAGTAAATCTATTTGACAACTGTGCATTTTTTTGTATTTAGGTAACTGGGCACACTGTTGCAATAGAGGACAATGACTGAGTTTCTATGAGTTAATTTCTGTGGCAATGCCCCATAAAAATTCACCAAAAGTTGGTAGGTGGTATTAAAGATGATTCACATTATAAGCTGCATACATTAATACATAGACTTCCAGTTTGAAAATCCAAGACAGAATGGCTGAACAATCATCTTGCTTAACTCATAAAATGCTGATATTTATTTGAGGATTATGCAATCATTTTGACATGAATTTTCAAATGAAATACACCTGCCTCATCTTGTCTGTTCAGTGAATGACTGTTTTGCTGCCCTATGGAATATGGATCGTGCCGAGTTGTCTGTGTTTTGATTGATAGCTCAGCAATCCAATCTGTGACTGGGAGGTGCTGGGCTTTTCTCCAGGTGTTCTCTGTTCTGGAAAGTGCCCAGCTACTTAACTGAGCTGTCTGCCTCTGATCCCTGCCAGATCTAGTTTGTGCTTCTAGGTGAGTGTTTACCTGATTCTGTTGTGCTAAGTTCTGATCTTCCGCTGCCTGACCCTTTGGACCATGTACTGACCATCCCTTCATCTTGTCCTTTTGCTTTGATCTGCTATTTTCTGGTATTTTGACCCCGGACTGTGACTTGACTTACACCTTTGTCTTTCTCCTTGGTTTTCTACATGCTTTGTCGGTGCTGAACCCAGAATGTGTGACTTTTGTGCCTCATGGACTGTGCATGAGTAGTGACTAGCATCACATTATGTCTGGCCCTATACTTCTTTGTTCTCACCAAAGGATCCAGTTCGTATACTCTGTGATTAGGTGACAAATCTGATGCAGATGGTTCAAGATCTGGCCTGGGATCACCAGAGGCTAGAATCATCACAGTCCCACCTGCAGGGTCAGTTTAGTACTCTGGGTGCAGTTGACTGTCCCAGGATCAGTTGTGGCACTTCCTGACAGATTTTTGGGGAAAAGGGATCAGTTTAAGATATTCAGTCCGAGCATGTGGAAAAAATCATGTCCCTATTGCGTGGGGTCCTCATACTTGGGCATTCTCTTTGTCTCCACTAGCCCCAGAATGGACTTCTGTTGACACCTTTTTTGATGCCTTAGGGACGATTTATGATGAACCTGACAGAGTCCAAGTCACAGAGGATGAGATCATGGGACCACACCACTGAGGATTATAGTCCGGAGTTCTGGCAATTGTCCTCTGAGGTTCTGTGGAATGATGCTGCTCTCAGGAGTCAGTTTAGAAGGTTGCATTATGCATTCTCTAAAAGACGTTCTGACTTTGCATACTCCACCCTGTTGTTAGGGGGAGGCCATGACTGAGACCATTCATATGGATCGTAGAATTCGGGAAAGACACGATGAGCGACAGGAGTTTTTCGTTATTCTTCCCAAGTCTGATTCCTTACCTGAGGACCAAAGGAGTTTGGAGCAGCCAGCTCTTGGACCATGGAGAGGAAACGTTGGTATGATCTCGGACTCTGTCCCTACTGTGGTCGTGCTAAGCATTATTTCAAGTACTGCTCGATACGCCGACAAGCAAACAAGCCATCGGGAAACACCTAAATCTGAGTAATTATTGAGTAGGTCACCCATGCTTCCAAGTACCTTTTTACTCCTCAGATAAAGCACTTTTAAATGTGGGACTTGCTTTCATTGACTGTGGGACCAATAGGAACTTTATTGATTCTGGACAGGTTCTTAAATTAAGATTAGGGACAGTTAGATTTGAAAGACCCATTCAAATTGTCGCCATTGACACGATACCGTTACTCCAGAACTTTGTCCAACTATTAATGGTGGAATTCACACTAAGAGTGGGAACTCTTCACTCTGATTCCATCTCCTGTTATGTCTCGGACAATTTACCTGCTGGGTTGATGTTGGGGTTTCCATGGCTGCATATTGATAATCTTGATATTTGTGTCATAAGGATATTGTTAAGTGTACCCCAACTGTCATATGGACTGCTATGAAAAATATGCAAACAAAAGTTTACAGAAGGATCATATCCATCCTTCCTCATCACCTGTAGCTGCTAGTCTGTTCTTTGTGAAAAAGAGAGATGAACTAAACAAAATTACCATTAAAAATACATACCAATTTCCATTTATCCCTGACCTATATAATGAGCTTACTGAGGCTAAATAATTTTCTAAACTTGACCTTAGAGGAGCTTATAATTTGATACACATTTGGAAGGGGGATGAGTGGAAGACAGGTTTTTTTTAACGTCTAAGGGTCTATTCGAGAATCTTGTCATGCATTCTGGTTTAACCAATGCACCTGCTGTCTTTCAGAGCTTTATGAATGACATTTATTTTTATAATATTATTCGGTTGGTTTATTGTGGTATCCCTTGATGATATTCTAATTTTTTCATCTGACCTGAGTTCACACTATGAGCATGTTCGTTATGTTTTACAAAAACTCAGTGAAAATTCTTTGTTTGCTAAACTAGAAAAGTCTACATTCTCTGTTCAAGATATATCATTTATGAGGTTCACTGTATCTGTTGAAGGGATTAAGATGGATCCTGGGAAGGTGCAGGCTACAATTGATTGGGTTCAACCTCGTGACCTTTAAACACTACAGAGTCTTTTAGGATTCACTAATTACTATAGAAAATGTATTAGGTTTTTTAAAGTGCAAGTGCAATTCAATGTGGTTTTTTTAAAGTGCAAGTGCAATTCAATGTTCTCTGGGGAAATTTACTTTTTACATTTTTGAAGCACTCCATCTTCTTTTAGTCCCATATGGTATTTGAGTTTCTTATCACATTATCCAAGTAATATATTCAGATAGGATATTTTGGCTTTTCACATGATGCAATTACATTTAACCTATCTGTGCAGTATTTCTGGAATTTTATTAATAGCAAAAAGCAATATGTAGACTCTTTTGGCAGCCATTCATGCTTAACAATATTAATGGCTTTGTATACACTTCTGAGGTTTGCGCATGCGCTAGTTTGTCATAACTGGCAGTTCAGGAAATTGGCTCCATTGCCTATTCCAGAAAGACTCTGGACTCATTTGTCCATGAATTTCATTAGTCATTTGCTTTTGTCTAGTGGTAAAACTGTTATTTGGGTGATCGTTGACTGATTCAGGAAGCAAGATTGCCATGTTCCGTTATTCGAGTTACTTAATGTGAAGACGCTCTCTTGGTTATTTATCAGTCATGTGATGAAATTGCATGGCATGCCTTTGAACATTGTATCTGATAGGGGTTGCAGTTTGTCTCCAAATTCTGTAGAACATTTTGTAAGATATTGGGTATTGTGTTATCATTTTCCTCTGCTTACAACCCTGAAATCAACGGACAGACAGAAAGGACAAATCGATCATTGGTACAAATTCTACGATGTTTCCTTGCGGCTCAGCAGGAAGACTGGTTTTCAATCTTACCTCATGCTGAGTTCGCCTTTAACAGTTGGGTTAACCAGTCTGCTGGAACCCCACCATTTTTTTGTTTTATAATTATGGTTTTCATCCTCATTTTGGTGAATTCTTGATGATGAGTTCTAGTTGTCCTGGAATAGAGCTAGCCATAGAGAAACTTAGGGATGTCTGTAGGGAGTTTCAGAAGAATATTTTGGAAATTTCAGCTGCAAGTCACTTTGGATAAGTCTCTATGAGCTTTCCACTGGGATTTTTGCCCATTCCTCATGGCAAAACTGCTCCGGTTCATTCAAGTTAGATGGTTTCCTCTGGAGAACAGCAATCTTCAAGTCAGGGCTTTGACTAGGCCACTTCAAAACATTTAAGGCCCTGTCACACTTAGCGATGCAACAGCGATCCCGACCATGATATGACCCAGTCAGGATCGCTGGTGCATCGCTAAGTGGTCGCTAATGAGCTGCCAAACAGGCAGATCTCACTAGCGATGTAGTGATGCAGCAGCGGTCGTTACTTACCTGTCAGATGCTGCGATGAAGACGTCCTCCCGCCCACGTCCACGCGTCGCTCTTGGGCACCAGCAGGAAGCCCAGCAGGAAGCAGTCGACGAGAAAAAGCCCAGGAAGTTCTCGCGCGATCAGCGATAACCAGCAGGGGAGCCAGTCGGAGGTAAGTATCACTCATAGCGATATCGCTAGCAATATCGCTGCTGCGTCACAAAATCGGTGATGCTTTAGCGATATCGCTAGCGATATTGCTTAGTGTGACCGGGCCTTTATACGTTTCCCCTTAAACCACTCAAGTGTTGCTTTAGCAGTATGCTTTGGGTCATTGTCTTGTTGGAAGGTGAACCTCTGTCCCATTCTCAAATCACTGACAAGTAAAGTAGCACTCTGTAGCGCTATAGCATGCAAACATGAAATTTGAATTGCATTAATGCTCTTGAAGATTAGAAAAATGTAGAATACTTAGCGCATAAATTGGCCAATTTATGTGTACCCAGCAGCCACAATAAGGTGATTCTCAATGCTGGGAATCTGCCTAATATAAATCCTCTCTTAGGCTAAAGCCTACATTTATATGGGAAGGTAGGAACCTGCTGTAATTAAAAACACCTGAGGCTGAGAGGTGGAGTGATCAGTCAGAAAGCCTATGTATACAAATATCACCGTCTCTTCCAAACAGAAATCCGCCCCTCAGTTTGGTTGTATGAACAGAATGAAGATCTTAGGTTGTGGGTTGTAATAATCATCTAGGCAGGTTAACAGTGCAACTATTTGCTATTCCTTGTATCAATGGTCTTACAGCAACTTCGGGTAGATGGCTACAATGTAATGCCCACAGACCACAAGATCCCAACCCAGGGCCAGTAGTTCCACTGCCCTGTACCAGGTAATATCCATGGTCTCCAAACGTTTAGTTGGCTCACAGCTTTTGTATCACCCGCTGGTATAGTCTACAGTCACAGCCCATGCTCCTCCAGCCGACGGATACCATGACCATAGCACATTTATCCAGCTCCAGCCAGCAATAACAACTCCATTTCCTCGTCAGTGTCCTAAATACTTAAAGTAGCTCCTGCAGAATTGAGCTCGGCCTTTGGGTAAAACCCCCGTCAAAGCTGACTGTTCTTTGGTGGAGGTATTTTCCTATGGCTGAGCCCCTCACCTGGGACTGCATGTGAGCCCCTCTGTGGTGACGGCTCCACTGGGTCTATTACCCACATCTGTACAATGTGACTAGTGACTGGGAGAACAATGGCTTGAGGCCACTGAGACACTGATGAGAGTAATGGAATGATTGCTTTACCTTTACCTTTGCCAATCTTGTGTCTGACGTTATGTATACATAAGATCCAGCCCCAGGGCCGGACTGGGACAAAAAAGCAGCCCTGCCATACAAACCCCACCAGCCCACATACTATAACACTCCCCCCACACCCGATCAATGGATTTTGCTATATTTTGTCATGCCCTTCAACACTCCTCTTAAAGGCGTTATTTGAAGTGCCATGTGTGAATGCCGTCGCAGTGCGCATGATCGACCTCTTTAGAGCGCCAGTTCTCGGGATCATGGGGGTCCCAGCGGTCGGACCGCAGTGACTACATAGGTCTCGGGATAGGGGATTACTTGGCATAATCCATTTAAATGGGTTTTCCAGTATATACACCGTATTTTTTGGACTATAAGACGCACCAAGGTTTTAGAGGAGGAAATTAGGGGGGGGAAAAAATGAAGCAAAAAATATGGTAAATTCTTACTTAATATCCTCTATCCTGGTAGATATGGTCTTCTCATCCCCATCCTGATACACATGGCTCCTCATCCCTATCCTGGTCGGCATGGCTCCCTCATCCCTATCCTGGTATGCATGGCTCCTCATCCCCATCATGGTATGCATGCCTCCTCATCCCCATCATGGTATGCATGCCTCCTCATCCCCATCATGGTATGCATGCCTCCTCATCCCCATCATGGTATGCATGCCTCCTCATCCCCATCATGGTATGCATGCCTCCTCATCCCCATCATGGTATGCATGCCTCCTCATCCCCATCATGGTATGCATGGCCTCCTCATCCCTATCCTGGCAGGAATGATCGCCCTCATCCCTATACTGGTTTGCAGGGCCCCTTCCCTATTCTAGTATGCAGGGCCCCATCTCGTCCTAGTATAAATGGTTCCTCATCCATATCCTGGTAGGAATGGTACACTTCATCCTTATCCTGGCAGGAATGATCACCCTCATCCCCATCCTGGTAAGCATGGCCCCATCCTTATCCTGATATGATTGGTCCTATCCTTTCTTTATCCTGGTATGCATGGCCCCATCAGAAAAGATTAAAAAAGCAAAACATTACACTTACCTTCCCAGCACTCCTTCTCCGTTGCCAGCAGCTGTTTGTTTGTAAGTAGCACATGGCAGGGACGTCATGTGTTGCTTTCAAGCTGAAGGGCAGCTGCCGGAATACTCAGTGCTCTCTGCACGCCGGGACTGTTCATCGCAGAGAGCATTCATTGCTCTTCAGTAGCGCACACAGTCTCAGCTGGAGCCTTTCTGCTGGTGCCAGTGGTCACGTGTGCTGATACTTGAGAAATGAATATTCTGAATATACATTTCTCTTAAGTATCGGCACATGTGACCGCCAACCGCAGCAGGAAGGCTCCGGCTGACACAGTGCGCTACTGAAGACCAATGAATACTCAGAGCTCTAAGTGCAAACAGTCCCTGCCTGCAGAACACTGAGTATTCCGACAGCTGCCCTTCAGCTTGCAAGCAGCGCATGACGTCCCTGCCATGCACTGCTTACAAACTTAATGCAGCTGCTGGCAACGGAGAAGAACGCTGCAAGGGAGCGCCGGGAAGGTAAGTGTAATTTTTTTTTTTTTTCTTTAATCTTTTCTGATGGTGCCATGCATACCAGGACGAGGAAAGGATGGGGACAATCATATCAGGATAAGGATGGGACCAACCATACCAGGATGCTAAAAAGAAATTAATATTCATTGCCCTACACGCCCATGAGGGTGGAATGCAGTGTAAATCCATTTCTCTTTAGCAGCACAGTAATTAGCCACAGCCACCGGCTTCTGCCTCTTTGACCCACTGCTCCACTGATGCCGCTCCCCCACCACAGCCAGAGCCAGTACATCCAGACTATAAGACACCCCCCCCCATTTTCCTTCACATTTTGTGAGGAAAAAAGTGCGTCTTATAGTTCGAAAAACAAAGCATTTTTTATTTTCCCATAGTATTCCTGAAAATAATAAACCAATATTAACCCTCCCAAAGACCAATGTCACCTCTCCAACAACAGGACAGGAGTGGAACTGTGCAGTGTATATATACAGGACAGTAGGAGTGGTACTGTGCAGTATATATATAGAGAACAGGAGGAGTGGTACTGTGAAGTGTATATATACAGGACAGGAAAAGTGGTACTGAGCAGCAGGGCTGCCACTAGAAATTTTGGGGCCCCATACTGGCAAAATTTTCGGACCCCCTTGAGACTCCACCCCAGCTCCGCCTCCACCCTTCGACCCTTCCACAGTCCCACTGCTCACTCTTGGAAAAACTCAACTTCTCCACCACATCCTCATCTATCAGATATTAACAGTTGCCATCAAACACAGATCACATTCATAACCAGCAGCTTTTGTTCTGGCCAAAAGAATTTTTAAGCCACCGCCATGACAGACTTTTTTGACCGGATCCTACTCTAACCTATTAAATATAAATATATTTTTATGTATTTTTCTTTAAGGGAATGAGTCACATACTTTTTTTAAATGACCATTAATACAACATACAAGGAACAAATGCCGTCACAGCATGACCAGACCACATATTACTACTGCATAGTGACCAAATAATACCACATACAAGGAACAAATACCACCATATCATGACCAAACCACATAGTGACTGAATACTACAATACTGATCATTAATTAAAAAAACACAATACTAAGTGACATTATACACAGGAACTCTGTATTTATTGTCAGTGTACAGGTAATACAGTGATCACCAGTGACATTATACACAGAAGCTCTGTACATAGTATACAGTATCAGTGTACAGGTAATACAGTGATCACTGATGACATTACACACAGGAGCTCTGTATATAGTGTACAGGTAATACAGTGATCACCAGTAACATTATACACAGGAACTCTGTATACAGTCAGTTTACAGATAATATAGTGATCACTGGTGATATTATACACAGGAGCTCTGTACAAAGTGTATAGTGTAAGTGTACAGGTAACACACTGACTCACCAGGGACGTCTCAAGCTGAAGTTCTTCATGTTTGATTTTCTCTTTCATGCAGCGCAGTCCGCTATCACTTTTTCCAGCCAGGACTCATCTCTGCATAAAATAATACAGTTACCTAGAGTACGGATTCCAGCGCACATTCCCCTCTTTTTTCCCTTTCTTCTACACTACACATCTGAATACAGATATGCAGCCACCATTAATACATAATTGGTTATTATGCAACCCACCATTCCAAATATAAATTATAATATGCCACTGAGCCCCTTCTAGCTATGCATAGCCACTTTACCCACCTAATAAATATATAAATTAGCACCTGTACTCTTTCCCCAGTTCATAACCAGTCACTGCATATTCAACGCCCCCCACTATGTACCTCCCGCTCCCCTGACTCATTATACTTGCATGCCCCTTCAGCCCCAATTCATTGTCATGTCTTCTCACTCCCACCCTCTATTCATTATCAACAGCTCTACCCCCACATTCAATACATCAATTACTCCCCTACCCTCAAAATTCATTATTTGCTCCCTCCCCACTCCCTACCTTCAATTTAATTGCTGTCTCTTTTCCCTCACTCAATTCATCATTTGCAGTCTCCCATCCCCTCCCCCCACTTCATGTGCAGGTTCCTTTACCCCACTTCATCATATGCAGGCTCCTTTACCCCACTTCATCATGTGCAGTCCCTTTTACCTCACGTCATCATGAGCAGTATCCCTTTAACCCCCTCCCCACATCATCATGTGCAGTCCCCCTTTAACCCCCTCTGTTACGAATGGGTCACCGAGGAGAAAAAAACAAAGCAAGCTAAGTCACAGAAAACCAGAGAGGTTGGTAACTACGCAGATTGCAGATCCCTGACCTTACCACACAACTAGCAGTAGCCGTGGAGCGTGCCTACAATGTTCCGTTCACGTAAACGCCGATCAACTTCAATGGCTAATGACATAGAATCATCCAGACCAGAAAGAACAGGAAATCCCACCATAACATCTTTTACAGTCTCTGATAAACCCTTCCGAAAGAGAGCTGCCAATGCACTATCATTCCATGTAGTAAGGACCGCCCACTTTTGGAATTTTTGACAGTATAACTGCAGAATCCTGACCCTGGTTTAATGCCAACAGGGTTCTCTCAGCTTGATCAACAGCATTAGGTTCATCATACAACAACCCCAAGGCTTGCAAAAATGCATCCACATTAGTCAGAATAGGATTTTCAGGTGTCAGAGAAAAAGCCCAATCCTGGGGATCGCCGCGCAGCAAGGAGATGACAATTTTAACCTGCTGCATAGAGCTCCCCGATGAGTTAGGCTTCAAGGCCAGAAATAATTTACAATTATTCTTAAAATTGAGAAATTTAGACCGATCCCCAGAAAACACATCAAGAGTAGGGATCTTAGGTTCAGCAGCATGCGACTGAATGAGGTAGGTGGAAATTCCCTGCACTATAGCAGCCAGCTGCTCCACACGATCAGACAATTGCTTAATCTCCATTAGGAAAAAGAAAAAAATAATCCTCCTACGGCCCCAGAGAAAAAAAGAGGAAAAAATATAAAAAAAAAAAATTCTGACACTTTTTTTTTTAAACAACTTTTTCCTGCTTTTGAGTACCCTAGAATCTGCGGTATGGCTGGTGATTCTGTTATGAATGGGTCACCGAGGAGAAAAAAACAAAACAAGCTAAGTCACAGAAACCAGAGAGGTTGGTAACTATGCAGATTGCAGAGCCCTGATTTTACCACACAACTAGCAGTAGCCGTGGAGCGTGCCTACAATGTTCCTAGACGCCTCGTCATGGCTGGAGGACTAAATAAGCCTAAAGCAAGAAAAGGGAAAACTAACTGCCCCAGAGCAGACCCCAAAGGAATAGATAGCCCCACACATGTATTGACGGTGAAACAAGTTGAAGGCACAAACACAGGCAGGAAAATAGGCTGAGCAAATGATAGGGCCCAAACTAACTAGACAGGAAAGGAAAGGAGAGACACTGTCTGCAACCTGCAAAAAACCCTACAAAAATCATGTCCAACACTTCTGATAGCAAAATTAACCCTGAAGTCACTAGACTTCTCCCACTATATCAGCACTCTGAAATATTCTGAGACAGAGCAAAAAGAGACCGAACTAGTAAGGGACAAAAAGCCAATTGGCAAAATACTGATAAATAAGAGTGGAAATTCAGCACAACCCCCAGCAGGGGCTGGCTGACCACACCAAAAAACTGAATAGACCAACAAAATCAAGTGTGAACATTAGCAGAAAAACTTATCTTTAGATGACTGGAACAGAGCTGAAAACCAAGAGCTGACAAGCCAGAAGGAATCACCAGCAACTGAATAGGGCGTCGGCTGTCTTAAATCCAATCTGAGACTCCTGAGATCCAATCGTCATCCTCATTCTCAGGTGGCAGATCTCCACCGATCAAATCAGCCTCTCTACCTCCTGTCACCACCAGAGGGAGTCTGGAAGGAGAACTCACAACTGGTGAACTAGAGAATAAACTCACAACAGTACCCCCCCTTGAGGAGGGGTCACCAAGCCCTCATCCAAGCCACAAGGCCGATCAGGATGGGCCCGGTGAAAAGCACGAACCAATCTATTGGCATGAATATCGGAGGCAGAGACCAAAGAATTAAACTCCTGACCATAACCCTTCCATTTGACCAAATACTGGAGTCTCCGTCTAACCAAACGAGAATCCAATATTTTCTCTACCTCATATTCCACATTGCCTTCAACCAACACAGGGTTAGGAGGTGCTGCCATAGAAACCACTGGCTCAACAAACCTCTTCATCAGAGATTTGTGAAATACGTTATGGATCTTCAACGTAACTGGAAGAGCCAATCGAAACGAAACAGGATTAAGAATTTCCAAAATCTTATCAGGACCAATAAATCTTGGCTTAAATTTAGGAGATGCGACTTTCATAGGAATATTCTTAAACGACAACCAAACCATATCACCCACTTTAAACCGGGGACCAATGGTCCTATGCCGGTTGGAAAATCACTGGGCCTTTTCCTGAGAGATTGACAACTTATCCACCACTTGGTCCCATATCTGCTGCATTCTCTTAACCACAGTGTCCACACCTGGGCAGGACGAAGATTCCACTTGCCCTGAAGAGAATTGAGGATAAAATCCAAAATTACAGAAAAAGGGTGACATCAAAGTGGCAGAACTAGCTCTATTGTTCAGTGCGAATTCGGCCAAGGGCAAAAATGAGACCCAAGGATCCTGATCAGCAGATATAAAACATCTCAAATAAGACTCCAAGGTCTGGTTTGTTCTCTCAGTCTGTCCATTGGTCTGGGGATGAAACGCGGAGGAGAAGGATAACTGAATTCCCAGATTGGAACAAAAGGCTTTCCAGAATCTGGAAACAAACTGGACTCCTCTGTCGGACACAATATTCTCAGGAATCCCATGTAACCGAACCACCTGTTGTAAAAACAAGGGCACCAAGTCAGCGGAAGATGGCAACTTTGGGAGTGGTACAAGATGGACCATCTTCGAAAATCTATCACAAATCACCCAGATAACAGTCATTCTCTGAGAGACAGGAAGATCAGAAATAAAATCCATTGAGATATGGGTCCATGGCCTCTTGGGCACCGGCAAGGGCATCAGCAACCCACTAGAAGGAGAACAGGGTTTAGACCGAGAACAAGTCCCACAGGACTGTACAAAATTCCTGACGTCACGAGATAAGGCAGGCCACCAAAAGGACCGACTCACCAAATCTCTGGTACCAAAAATACCTGGATGACCAGCCAATGCGGAGCAATGAATTTCAGACATCACTCTCTTTCTCCACTGGTCAGGAACATACAATTTTCCCATAGGGCAACGCTCAGGTTTATCCTCCTGAAATTTCTCCAGGGCGCGTCTCAAATCGGGTGAAATAGCAGAAAGAACTACCCCCTCACCTAGGATGGTAGTAGGCTCGGTCACACTAAGAGAATCGGCAAAGAAACTCCTAGAAAGGGCGTCTGCCTTAACATTCTTAGTGCCCAGAAGAAAAGAGACCACAAAATTAAAACGCGTGAAAAACAAGGCCCATCTAGCCTGTCTAGGATTCAAGCATTTGGCCGACTCCAGATGAATCAAATTCTTAAGATCGGTGAGGACCACAACTTGATGTCTAGCTCCCTCCAGCCAATGTCTCCACTCCTCAAATGCCCAATTCATGGCCAACAGTTCCCGATTCCCCACGTCATAGTTGCGTTCAGATGGGGAGAACTTTCGAGAAAAGAAGGCACAGGGATTCATCTTAGAAGTCACAGGGTCTTCTTGGGACAAAATAGCTCCTGCACCAATCTCAGAAGCATCTACCTCCACCTGAAATGAAAGTGAGATATCAGGTTGCCGTAAAACTGGAGCTGAAGTAAATCTCTGCTTAAGCTCCTGAAATGCTGAGATAGCCTCAGGAGACCACTTCAGCACATCAGCGCCCTTCTTGGTCAGATCAGTCAGTGGTTTGACAATACCAGAAAAATTACCTACAAATTTTAGATAGAAATTAGCAAAACCCAAAAACTTCTGGAGGGCCTGCAAAGAAGTGGGCTGAACCCAATCGTAAATGGCCTGTACCTTGGCCGGGTCCATTTCAATAGTCGATGGAGATAAGATAAATCCCAAAAATGAAATCCTCTGTACACCAAAGAGGCATTTCGATCCCTTAACAAACAGGGAATTCTCCCTCCAAATCCGGAACACAATCCGGACGTGTTCCACATGAGAATCCCAATCACTAGAAAAGATCAAAATATCATCCAGATAGATGATCAAAAACTTATCCACAAGGTCACGGAAAATATCATTCATAAAGGACTGGAAGACAGAAGGGGCATTAATGAGCCCAAAAGGCATCACTAGGTATTCAAAATGTCCCTCCGGAGTATTAAACACCGTCTTCCATTCATCCCCGTGCTTGATGCGAATAAGATTATACGCCCCCCTGAGGTCAAGCTTAGTAAACCAGCAGGCACTCTTAACTCTGGAGAATAAATCAGACATCAGAGGTAACGGGTACTGATATTTAACCGTCATCTTGTTAAGGGAACGATAATCAATACACGGTCTTATTGAACCATCTTTCTTGGCCACAAAAAAAAACAAGCACCTAAAGGTGACGAGGATGGTCTAATATGACCCTTCTCCAATGACTCCTTAATATAGGATCGCATAGCATCATGTTCGGGTACTGATAAGTTGAAAAGCCGACCCTTGGGAAATTTACACCCAGGCATCAACTCAATTGCACATTCATAACTCCTATGAGGAGGCAAAGACGCAGACTTGCTCTCACTAAATACATCAGAAAAATCGGCTAGATAATCAGGAATGTAATGAGACTGAGGAGAGGTGGAGAAAACAGGAGCGTCCCTAAGAACACACTGACAACCCCAACTCACCACAGACCCAGATTTCCAATCCAAAACTGGATTATGAGTTTGCTACCAAGGAAAACCCAGAACAATAGTATCATGCAGATTATGCAGCACCAAAAATTTACAATTTTCTTGGTGGTCTGGGGCAACTCGCATTGTCACCTGGGTCCAAAACTGCGGTTTATTCTCCGCTAAAGGAGTAGCATCAATACCCCTCAAAGGAATAGGCGTCCGCAGCGGCGTCATGGAGAAACCACAACGTTTAGCAAAGTCCAAATCCATCAGATTCAACGCTGCTCCTGAATCCACAAAAGCCTTCGTGGAAAACATGGATAAGGAGCAGATCAGAGTAATTTCCAAAAGGAACTTAGGTTGCATACTGCCCACAGCAAATGTGTGTGCAAAACGTTTCTCTCGTTTTGGGCAGACAGAAATAATATGAGAGGCGTCTCCACAGAAAAAACACAGCTTATTACGCCTTCTAAACTCCTGACGTTGCGCCCTAGACAAAACCCCATCACATTGCATAGGTTCAGACGTTTGTTCAAAAGGTGGCAGTGCCTCCCATGTAGTTTTACGTTCACGTAAACGCCGATCAACTTCAATGGCTAATGACATAGAATCATCCAGACCAGAGAGAACAGGAAATCCCACCATAACATCTTTCACGGTCTCTGATAAACCCTTCCGAAAGAGAGTTGCCAATGCACTATCATTCCATGTAGTAAGGACCGCCCACTTCCAGAATTTTTGACAGTATAACTGCAGAATCCTGACCCTGGTTTAATGCCAACAGGGTTCTCTCAGCTTGATCAACAGCATTAGGTTCATCATACAACAACCCCAAGGCTTGCAAAAATGCATCCACATTAGTCAGAATAGGATTTTCAGGTGTCAGAGAAAAAGCCCAATCCTGGGGATCGCCGCGCAGCAAGGAGATGACAATTTTAACCTGCTGCATAGAGCTCCCCGATGAGTTAGGCTTCAAGGCCAGAAATAATTTACAATTATTCTTAAAATTGAGAAATTTAGACCGATCCCCAGAAAACACATCAGGAGTAGGGATCTTAGGTTCAGCAGCATGCGACTGAATGAGGTAGGTGGAAATTCCCTGCACTATAGCAGCCAGCTGCTCCACACGATCAGACAATTGCTTAATCTCCATTAGGAAAAAGAAAAAAATAATCCTCCTACGGCCCCAGAGAAAAAAAGAGGAAAAAATATAAAAAAAAAAAAATTCTGACACTTTTTTTTTTAAACAACTTTTTCCTGCTTTTGAGTACCCTAGAATCTGCGGTATGGCTGGTGATTCTGTTATGAATGGGTCACCGAGGATAAAAAAACAAAACAAGCTAAGTCACAGAAACCAGAGAGGTTGGTAACTATGCAGATTGCAGAGCCCTGATTTTACCACACAACTAGCAGTAGCCGTGGAGCGTGCCTACAATGTTCCTAGACGCCTCGTCATGGCCGGAGGACTAAATAAGCCTAAAGCAAGAAAAGGGAAAACTAACTGCCCCAGAGCAGACCCCAAAGGAATAGATAGCCCCACACATGTATTGACGGTGAAACAAGATGAAGGCACAAACACAGGCAGGAAAATAGGCTGAGCAAATGATGGGGCCCAAACTAACTAGACAGGAAAGGAAAGGAGAGACACTGTCTGCAACCTGCAAAAAACCCTACAAAAATCATGTCCAACACTTCTGATAGCAAAATTAACCCTGAAGTCACTAGACTTCTCCCACTATATCAGCACTCTGAAATATTCTGAGACAGAGCAAAAAGAGACCGAACTAGTAAGGGACAAAAAGCCAATTGGCAAAATACTGTTAAATAAGAGTGGAAATTCAGCACAGCCCCCAGCAGGGGCTGGCTGACCACACCAAAAAAACTGAATAGACCAACAAAATCAAGTGTGAACATTAGCAGAAAAACTTAGCTTTAGATGACTGAAACAGAGCTGAAAACCAAGAGCTGACAAGCCAGAAGGAATCACCAGCAACTGAATAGGGTGTCGGCTGTCTTAAATCCAATCTGAGACTCCTGAGATCCAATCGTCATCCTCATTCTCAGGTGGCAGATCTTCACCAATCAAATCAGCCTCTCTACCTCCTGTTACCATCAGAGGGAGTCTGGAAGGAGAACTCACAACTGGTGAACCAGAGAATGAACTCACAACACCCCTCCCCACATCATCATGTGCAGTCCCCCTTTAACCCCTCCCCACATCATATGTGCAGTCCCCATTTAACCCCATCCCCACATCATCATGTGCAGTCCACCTATAACCCTCCCACATGATCATGTGCAGTCCCCCTATAACCCCCCACATCATCATGTGAAGTCCCCCTTTAACCTCGTCCCCACATCATGTGCAGTCCCCCTTTAACCCCCTCCCCACATCATCATGTGCAGTTCCCCTTTAATCCCCTCCCCACATCATCATGTGCAGTTCCCCTTTAACCCCATCCCCACATCATTTTGTGCAGTCCCCTTTTAACCCCATCCCCACATCATCATGTGCAGTCCCTCTTTAACCCCATCCCCACATCATCATGTGCAAGCCCCCTTTAACCCCATCCCCACATCATCATGTACAATCCCTCTTTAACCCCATCCCCACATCATCATGTGCAAGCCCCCTTTAACCCCATCCCCACATCATCATGTACAATCCCCTTTAACCCCATCCCCACATCATTTTGTGCAGTCCCCTTTTAACCCCATCCCCACATCATCATGTGCAGTCCCCTTTAACCCCATCCCCACATCATGTCCAGTCCCCCTTTAACCCCAGCCCCACATCATCATGTGCAGTCCCCCTTTAACCCCATCCCCACATCATCATGTGCAGTCCCCCTATAACCCCCCACATCATCATGTGCAGTACCTCTTTAACCCCCATATCATATGCGCAGTCCCCCTTTAACCCCATCCCCACATCAAATGTGCAGTCCCCCTTTAACCCCATCCCCACATCATCATGTGCAGTCCCCCTATAACCCCCCACATCATCATGTGCAGTCCCCCTATAACCCCCCCACATCATGTGCAGTCCCCCTTTAACCCCACATCATCATGTGCAGTCCCCCTTTAACCCCACATCATCATGTGCAGTCCCCCTTTAACCCCCTCCCCACATCATCATGTGCAGTTCCCCTTTAACCCCATCCCCACATCATCATGTGAAATCCCCCTTTAACCCCATCCCCACTTCATCATGTGCAGTCCCCTTTTAACCCCATCCCCACAACATCATGTGCAGTCCCCCTTTAACCCCATCTCCCCACATCACCATGTGCAGTCCCCCTTTAACCCCATCCTCACATCATCATGTGCAGTCCCCCTATAACCCCCACATCATCATATGCAGTACCTCTTTAACCCTCACATCATCATGTGCAGTCCCCCTTTAACCCCCTCCCCACATCATCATGTGCAGTACCTCTTTAACCCCCATATCATATGCGCAGTCCCCCTTTAACCCCATCCCCACATCATATGCGCAGTCCCCCTTTAACCCCCCCTCCCCACATCGTCATTCGTCATGTTCATGTGGCGCCCCCAGGGGTATGGTCGCCACACTGGCTTTGCCTTCCTCCAGGGGAGGGTAATGCCAGGCTTGGAAGCAGTGATGGGTCTCTCCAGCAGTTAACCTAATGCATGCAACACAGTTCCACTCCGGGCCAGCAGGGGGAGCTCTGAACCAGGATTGAGGAGCAGAGTGCTCTCTGAGGGTCAGGAGGAAGGAGTAGTCAGATTGTGTGAGGAGGTCCATGTGTGCAGACGTGTGGAGCGGGGTGGAGGTTGAGCTCTGGGAGGAGAGCTCCCTCACCGCTAGAGCGCAAAGACTGGAGCCTGGTCTCCACGGTGGTACGGATACTAACGGTCCTGCCACAGATACCAGTGGAGTAGGAGGCTGTAAATGCCCTGCTCTCATCAAAGACTTGGGACACAGCAGCAATTGAATAGAGAGCCAGGACTCAGGAGAGGAGTCCCCGAGAGAGGCTACAGCTGTCTGTCATACAAGTAAAGTTCTAGGAACATCTGAAGAGAGGCATTTCAGAATAACTAAGTACTGGAGTGCTTCACACTACAAAGCGCTAGGAAGGAGACTGCACAGCCCTTCTGCTGAGAGAGAATCCTCATCTGCTTCCAGGTTAACCTGCTCCAATACCATCTGTAATCAAGACTCTGGACTGCATATACTCAGTAAAGGTACAGAAACTACAACCGCTGTGTCTTGTCTGTTCCCTACGCTTCCGGCACTGCTACATCCCCGTGCCAGCTACATCTACACTGCCTTGGGACTACAGCTCCACCTGTGGGGAGCTTTACCATCTAAGCTGCACATACCATCAGTCCCAGCGGATCTGTATGCAGCGTTGGCCTAACACCACATTTGCCAAACACCATGGGTGGCGTCATGAACTCTGCTACCAATAACTACATCTCCCCGTTACTTGGGCGCCCAGGGCCACGGACCGGGTCATCGCTGACACATCCCCCTGACACCGGCCCGGTACCGAGTACCCCACAGCCCTGGGAGGGCGACCCAATTTGGCGTCACGAACAGGATTACGGAGCCCGGTATCCCCGGGTCCTGTGTGCCATAGACTGTGTTTGTGAACTGTGTGAATTTGGCGCCATTTGCCGCCATTGCCGCGCTGCTTGGCGCGCACGGGAATAAATGGGCAGGCCTTCGTGGACGGAGCCTGCCGCAGAGCACGAAGAAGTGAAGTGCTGGGCGGGAAGAGAGGACAGCACGTGAGAGGGGGAGGAGCTGAGGCCTACAGCCCGGAGCATCGGGCCTGTGAAGCGGCCGCCGGTGAGCTCATACAACCTCCGGCCCTGGCTAACGTTAACTGGGGGGAGATGTCCGCGCCAAACGGCGACGCAGCGGCAGGCGCCGCCGCCAACCCCGCGGTACCGCCAGGGGGAGCGCCCGCCGCAGCGGTCCCCATAATGCCGCTATCCATGCCCTATATACCGGGAGCGGCCTGGCTACCGCTGTACTCGGGTGAGTCGCATACCCTGAGTGAATGTAAAGAGAGACTGTGCAGCTTGTTTAAAGTTTACCCCCTGTCTGAAAGACAGAAAGTGAATATCCTAATTGGATAGCTAACGGGTGCCGCACTGAGGGAGGTGAAAGCCTGGCAGGACACCGAAGAGACTGTTGCAAAGGTCCTGGCCAAGCTGAAGAGCACTTTTGACACCCGCACTGCAGCTGAAATTAAGATGCGGTTCTTTGGCTGCAAACAGAGGGCGCAGGACAGTATCAGGGACTATGCCCTCAACCTGCAGTAGGCGCTGTGAGCAGTTAAGCAAGTTGACTCTGATAGTGTAAAAGAAGAAGACAAATTGTTAAAGGAGCAGTTCATCGAAGGACTCCTGTCCAGTACCCACAGAGGACAGTTACGCATCATTACCCTGCAAAACCCTGATTTGAACTTTGCTAAGTTTAAGGACAGAGCTATCTGGGTACTGCAGATCCTCTGACAGCCGTCCAGCGCCCCCTAGGCGCCCAGCGATCACCTACCATCAGGAAGCTACATCCTTTCCTTCCATCCCTGTGGAGGTTGATGCCCAGACCCTGGATAAAGATCCAACAGAGGAGCTGCGTCTTCAGGTCCAGGAGCTGACCAAAGGAATGGCTGCACTCACCAGAACCGTGCAGTCCCTGCAGGATTCCTCCAAAGAAAAGGTCCAGCTTGCTTCCAGTCCAGAGGATGTCCCGTGGCTCCGGAGGAGGAGAACCCCGCCACTTCGAGGAAGGAACAACGATCGCTACGACCAGGACGGACGTCCCATCTGTCGCCGCTCTTACAAGGCAGGTCATCTTGCAAGGTACTGTCCTTTAAACGAGCAACCCCTGGGGCAGAGGGCCAACCCCCCCGGAGTAGGATCACCAGGCCCAAGGAACTGGAGAGCCAAGTATGTGGGTAGGAGACCGATCCTCCCTGTGGTGATTGACGGCATCCCCATGAACGCTTTGCTGGACACTGACTCCCAGGTGACCACTATGCCGTATATTTTGTACAAGAGGTACTGGGCTGATTCTGAACTCACCCGTGGCCCAACTGATGAACTAACAGTAGTTGCTAGTTTTGGTCATACCTTGCCACAGATTGGATGCAAGGAAATTACTGTTAAAGTGGGGCGGGTGGAGCTAAAATCACAAGGTCTGATAGTTGTTGATATTGACCGACGTGAATGTAATCCCATGATGACTCTTGGTACAAATGTAATTGAAAACTGTCTGTCCGAGGTTATTGTCTTGTTACAACAGGTGGCTGAGACTGCTGGTTCCGGTGAACAACGAGTCCTGCAGAAGGAGATCCGAGCCCTGATGCAAAGGCAACAGGTAGAACTCTCTGGCGGAGAGATTGGCAGCGTCAGAGTGAGTGATGCTTTTCCCATTGTAATACCCCCCAGATGTGAAATGTTGGTTTGGTGTCGGGCTGCCATAGGTCTCAGAGGGCAGGATTACCAGGCATTGGTAGAGCCAGTATATTCGGATAGCAGGCCCACTGTCCTGACAGCCAGAGGGGTGGTTGATGTACGAAAGGGGAGAGTACCTGTACGCCTTTTGAATTGTGGGGAGGAGGAAGCCACAATACCTCGGTATGCCACAGTTGCTAAGCTGCTCACTGTTAATAACAACTCACTGCAGGCAGCAGAGCCTTTGGTCTCATTCGATCTGGTGGAAGACAATGGCCCTGTGAAGCAGCTAGAAGAGTGGTGTCAGCAACTGCAGGTGGGAACTGATTCTTCACCTTCATACCAGAGAAATGGGGTTTACAGAGTGACACAAGAGTATGAGCGGGTATTCAGCAAACACCCACTAGATTTTGGGCAGGCAAAAGGGGTGCAACATCATATCCCCACTGCAGACCATCCACCCATAAAGGAGAGGTATAGACCTATACCCCCAACACGGTACCAATGTGCTATAAGAGTATGTTGAAAGAGATGAAGGAAGCTGGGGTCATTAGGGACAGTTGTAGCTCATGGGCAGCTCCAATAGTGTTTGTAAAGAAAAAGGATGGTACTATGAGAATGTGTGTTGATTACAGGAAAATTAACAGTATCACACATAAAGATGCCTACCCATAGCCGAGAATTGAAGAGTCATTAGCTGCACTTAAAACTGCTAACTACTTTTCCACCTTGGATCTCACCAGTGGGTATTGGCAGGTTCCCATGGCAGAAGCAGACAAGGAGAAAACCGAATTTACCACTCCAATGGGTCTCTGTGAGTTCAATGATATGCCATTTGGACTCTGCACTGCTCCAGGAACATTTCAGCGGCTGATGGAGTGTTGCCTGGGACACATGAACCTTGAAACAGTCCTGTTGTACTTGGATGATGTCATCATTTTCTCCAAGACCTATGAAGAGCATCTGGAACACCTGGCCGAAGTGTTTGAAGCTTTGTCCAATTTTGGCCTGAGAGTGAAGCCTTCAAAATGCCACCTCCTGAAGCCTAAGGTACAGTACCTCGGTCATGTGGTCAGTGCAGAAGGTGTGGCATCAGATCCTGACAAGGTCACGGTCATCCGGGACTGGACGAAGCCCAGCAACCTCCATGAGGTACGCCAATTCCTTGGACTGGTAGGCTACTACCGGAGATTCATCAAAGGCTTTACTGAAATAGCCACCCCGATGCAAAACCTTCTGGTGGGGCAGTCCAAGAAAGGCAAGCAGAAGAATTCCACATTTGAATGGACTGAAGAGTTGGAGAGGTCTTTCACCAGATTGAAGATGGCTCTCACAGGTGCCGACGTTCTGGCCTACCCAGATTATGACAAACCCTTTGTGCTGTACACGGATGCCAGCAACATAGGATTAGGAGCAGTACTGTTGCAGGTACAGAATGGAAAAGAGAGAGTGATCTCCTACGCCAGCAGGAAGCTGCATCCCACTGAGAGGAACCCTGATAATTACAGTTCTTTCAAGCTGGAGTTCCTTGCCATAGTCTGGGCTGTCATCGAAAGGTTCAAGCATTACCTAGCTTCGGCCAAATTTACAATCTTCACGGACAACAACCCGTTGACCCATTTGGACACTGCCAAGCTAGGAGCCCTGGAGCAGCGATTGATTGCTCGGTTATCCAATTATGAGTTTACCATCAAGTACCGGGCAGGGCACAAGAATGCCAATGCTGATGCGCTATCCAGGATGCCTATTCTGCCCGATGCAGGAGAAGACCCTGAGGCTGTGGAAGAGGTAGAATTGCCTCCCTTCCACCGGCCACTGGCGGCCCAACGTGCTCAAGGAGTGAGAAACAGGCGGCCTGGCTTGAAGGAAGTCATTCTGAATCCGTTGCCCCATCATGATTGGGCAGAAGCGCAAGATAATGACCCTGCAGTCCGCCTGGTGAAAGAGCTGCTGACACAAGGTGACTCACGCCCAGAGTTGAATGCTCCTGAAGAAACTCATCAGTTGTGGAAGGAAAGAGGTCGGCTGTTCATTTATGAAGGGAAGCTGTGTCGGAGGAGTATCAATGCCCACACACATGAGCTGGTCTGGCAGGTGGTGGTCCCAATGAGAGATGCATCAATGGTCCTAGGAGCATACCACAATGGAGCTGGACACTTTGGATGGAAGAAGTTGGAAACATTGCTCCAAGAAAGGTTCTACTGGACTGGCATGCGGAAGGCCATTGAGAGGTGGTGCTGGGAGTGTGGACAGTGTAACCTGTGCAGAAAGGATCGAGACAGCCAGAGAGCTCCCTTACAGCCAATCATCACCAAACAGCCCCTGGAGTTGGTAGCCCTGAACCATGTGAAGCTGGTTCCAAGCCGGTCAGGCTACCTCTATGCCCTTACCATTGTGGACCACTATTCAAGATTCCTGGTGGTTGTGCCCGTCAAAGATCTAACGGCCAGGACAGCGGCCAGAGCATTCCAACAGCACTTCTGTAGACCACATAGTTATCCTGAAAGGGTGCTGACAGACCAAGGTCCAGCTTTCGAGGCAGAAGTGTTCCATGAATTTTGCAACTTATATGGGTGTAAGAAGATCCGGACAACACCTTATCACCCACAGACCAACGGCATGTGCGAGAAGATGAACCAGGTAGTGATTGATTTACTGAAGACATTGCCCTTGGAGGAGAGAAATCTGTGGCCAGAAAAGTTACCCGATCTGGTAGATCTCTACAACCATATCCCAGTGAACTCTACCAACTGTACTCCAGCGTACCTGATGAAAGCAAGGCCTGGTAAGCTGCCTATTGACTTGGACATGGGAGTCCTGACGCCTGAAGTAACGTCACCAGATGCTGACTGGGACAAGGAGAGGCAGCAGCAGTACAGAAGGGTACAGGAGTGTGTGGAGAAGAGTCTGGCTCAGGCAAGGCAGAAGCAGGAGAGACTTTATAACCAAAATTCACCTGCTGTTCCTTTTTCCCCGAGAGAACAAGTTCTCAAGAGAAAAAGAAGACTGCATAAGCTGGATGATCAATGGGAAGAGGAACCTTACACCATTCTGCCCTCCAACTTCGATAATACCAAAGTATGCCTTGTTAGCAAAGATGGAGGAGAGACTTCAGCAGCGGTATCCAGAGATCATTTGAAGTTATGCCCTGATCAGTTGAAAGAGAAAGCGGGAGAATCAGATAACATCCCACCTGCAAAGGAAGAAAAGACAGTCAGTACAGTGCTGGGAGAGTTCCCTGCGAATTGGTCTAGAGTTAATGATGCAATCGTGGTGCCGGTGTTGTTATTTTCCCAAGTAGAATCACAGGAGGATAGGACTCAAAAAAATACCTGCACCACAGGACTTGTGTGTGGTCAAAAACTTTATTTATAAATAGGTCACCATTTGCCAGGAATGAACCATGGACATTGATGTTAGACTTGCCATCATAGGATCATTTTTGAGCACTTGGTTTTTGTACATTTTTCATTTTTAAATCTTGTACAACTATTACTGTTAAAATGTTTATATGTTGTTTTTCATGTTTTTGTTCAGCCCAGGAGTGCTGACTTGCACTAGGGGGGAATGTGGCGCCCCCAGGGGTATGGTCGCCACGCTGGCTTTGCCTTCCTCCAGGGGAGGGTAATGCCAGGCTTGGAAGCAGTGATGGGTCTCTCCAGCAGTTAACCTAATGTATGCAACACAGTTCCACTCCGGGCCAGCAGGGGGAGGTCTGAACCAGGATTGAGGAGCAGAGTGCTCTCTGACGGTCAGGAGGAAGGAGTAGTCAGATTGTGTGAGGAGGTCCACGTGTGCAGATGTGTGGAGCGGGGTGGAGGTTGAGCTCCGGGAGGAGAGCTCCCTCACCGCTAGAGCGCAAAGACTGGAGCCTGGTCTCCACGGTGGTACGGATACTAACGGTCCTGCCACAGATACCAGAGGAGTAGGAGGCTGTAAATGCCCTGCTCTCACCAAAGACTTGGGACACAACAGCAATTGAATAGAGAGCCAGGACTCAGGAGAGGAGTCCCCGAGAGAGGCTACAGCTGTCTGTCATACAAGTAAAGTTCTAGGAACATCTGAAGAGAGGCATTTCAGAGTAACTAAGTACTGGAGTGCTTCACACTACAAAGCGCTAGGAAGGAGACTGCACAGCCCTTCTGCTGAGAGAGAATCCTCATCTGCTTCCAGGCTAACCTGCTCCAATACCATCTGTAATCAGGACTCTGGACTGCATATACTCAGTAAAGGTACAGAAACTAAAACCGCTGTGTCTTGTCTGTTCCCTACGCTTCCGGCACTGCTACATCTCTGTGCCAGCTACATCTACACTGCCCTGGGACTACAGCTCCACCTGTGGGGAGCTGTACCATCTAAGCTGCACATACCATCAGTCCCAGCAGATCTGTATGCAGCGTTGGCCTAACACCACATTTGCCAAACACCACGGGTGTCAAAAACTATTCTACCAATAACTACATCTCCCCATTACTTGGGCGCCCAGGGCCACGGACTGGGTCATTGCTGCTGTGACACATCCCCCAGACACTGACCCGGTACCGAGTACCCCACAGCCCTGGGATGGCGACCCATTCACAATGCACTCAGGGTGGGAGCCGCAGGTGGCATCATTCGTCAATCACTGCATCTAGTCTAGTTTTCCTAAACTTGCTTCTGGCCTGGAGTGCAGTAGCCGGGAGCAGACTCACCTGGAGCTGGCTGCTGGCTGCTGACATTGGCCGGGCTGGCAGGACTCCCTCGCAGCACAGTGATGTGCAGTGTGAGCTGAGCAGCACAAGTTCCAGCAGCAGCAGGAGCTCTGCTGCCAGCCACACCATCCTCTGGGACCAGGGAGGCTGGCTGGGTGGAGGAGACGCTGCCACCACTACCACCACAGTCTGCACAGGCCCTGGTCTGCTCTCTTCCCTGCACTGACGCGGGCCGCTGCAGCCCTGGTCAGCGCGTGCACCGAGAGAGTATGCGCGTGCAGGGAGGAGGGCCCCCGCAGAGTGTCCGGGCCGGAACCAAGGGGACTGCCATCTAGGTTCCTAAGGGAACTGTACCCTGGGAACGGAGGAGGAGAGTGGACTGCTGGGAGTGACAGGACAGCAAGGGGAGGGGTGAGTATAAAAGCGACAGGGAGCACGCAGGGGAGTCAGTTGGCGGAACAGCAGGCACGAAGCAAGAGACTGTGGGAGTTTGAGAGAGCCAGAGTGACAGACGGTGACCAGAGAGGAGAACATTGGCAGAGGGGAGACTTACAGTGGCCTGCGGAGAGTAAACGCCGAACCTACCAACAAGAGACTGTCGCTTCACTCCAATCAGGGGTCACTACCTGCCCACAGTCATCCGCAGCTGTTATCGCTGTGCTCCAGCCTGTTGCGGCCTGTCTGCCACTCCTCACAGCCGCTGCCGCTTCACTCCAGCCAGCGGCTGCGGCCTGCCCGCTGCCGCCCCGCTTCAGCCCGCGGTTGCGGCCTGTTCATTATCGGCCGCAGTTGACCTCACCTCGCTGCAGTCGACAGTTGGGGCCTACCCCTCGCCTACAGGGAAACTCTTTGCCTAGGCCCAGGCCGTGCACGTGGCCTGCCAACTGCCACTCCTGGTAACTGCGACAAAACCCTGCTTGGAGACTGGAGTCTCATTGAACTTGCCTACGAGCAGAACCCCACTGTTTCTACAGGGGGTTACCTCATCAAAGAACTTCCTCAGGGCCTGTTATGCCCCAACTCCTCCTAGGCGCTGGGGCGCCCGAAGACTATGACAGACCTTCAGCAGCTGGGCCCAGCGGCTGAGACATCAACGCAGCCTCATCAGAGACGCCAAGGGACGTCAGGACGGCTAAGTAACACTATAGGAAATAAGGACCCGTAGTCGGCCATATCGCGGCCCTATAGTAACCGGCTTTTGCCGGATTAGTCATGTTCTCTATTATAGTGTTTGTTTGTACAGAGTCCCTGCGAGGACAATAGCTGTTATTGTTTTTGGTTGCTTAGCATAGCCCTAGCGGCTTACATTTATAAAATTTCTCTAGCCAAATTTCAACTCAGTCTCGCATCTTGTCACTGCATTCTGTGTACCTGCTGTTACCTACACGCACACCAGGGCCTGTGCAGAAGATTTAAAGGGCCGGCAGCCCATTTTGAAGCTTAGAGCTGCCGGCCCAGTGGGCATTTGCCCGCCTGGGCAGATTATCAATCTGGGCTTCTCCAGCCCGCACATCTTCTTCTGCTTACTGTCACTGAAAGGAAACATCGATTTCTGAGGCTGAACACTTTCCAGAAGGGATTTGTGCACATTAAACTGAAGAGCAAGCAAATCTCTAATAAAACACAACAATAAGATTGACTTAACCAGTGCTTCATGCTGGAAAAAGTTTGCATCCCTTAGAGCCGTGAACTCTGCTTTACATCCATGGCTACAATAGTCTATTATCCGTGGGCAGCTCATCATAGACAGATTCTCCAGTCTTTGCTTGAAAACTCTGCACCTCCTTCAGCTTTGCCTTTTGTCTCTGTGCTACTACTCTGATTAATGCCCTCTTTGCCTGGGCTGAGAGTTTTGGTGGGCAGTCCTCACTTAGCAGGTTTGTTGCAGTACAATGTTCTTTCCATTTGATAATGGATTGATGGTATTCTGGGGTATCATCAGATATTGGGATATTATTTTATAAACCAACTCTGACTTGCACTTCTCAACAACTTTGTCCTTGACTTATTTGGAGATCTCCTTGGTCTTCATGGTGTTTGGTTAGTGGTTCCCCTAGCTTAATGGTGTTGCGTCCTCTGTGACCTTTCAGGAAAGGTGTGCATGTAGTGACAGACCATGTGATATTTAGATTGCACATGGATGGACTTACTTTCACTAAGCATGTGACTAGAAAGTTAATTATTTGCATCAGAATTTTTTAGGTCGGGTGCCCACGATCCAGAGCTAGTAGCGCTTTGGATGCAACGCATGTTCATTGCGTACAAATCGCTGCCTTCTATTGAACTCAGGCAAATTCGCATGTGTTCACTGAACCATGCGGACTTACAGCATACAATACATTCTGTTGATGTAACTGGTAAATTGGCATGCTGCAGTCTGGAAAGACGCACCGCATATCAGTCTCCGTGGGTGATCCACAGGCATCTGTGGACGCATAATATACATGAGATTTCTTGAAATCCCATCCACTATGCTGTCACATCTGGTCGCTGCGGGTTTGATGCTGCATAAATAAATTTTTAGCTATTTGATCCCATAAGTTTAATTTATGCCTATATTTTTAGCACTTCACCAAACACAGGTCATAATGTAACAAAATAGATATCTAACCAAGAGGTTATGAATAGTTTTTCAAGGCACCCAGTACTGAGCAATGTAAGGGCACCAGATACATTTATTTATGTGCGTATGTATATACACCCAGCACTGAGCCTTAGGGTGTATATGTATGTTTGTAGATACACACAGGATTGAACAATAGTGTGGATACATGCATGTTTGTATGGACACCGAGCACTGAGCAGTAGTGCATATACAAGTATATATGTAGATACACCAAGAACTGAGCAGTAGTGTGTATACATGTGTGTACAGGGTGGGCCATCTATATGGATACACCTATATTGATACACCTAAATAAAATGGGAATGGTTGGTGATAAAATGGATTGGTCATCATGGGCCAGTTGAATGGCCACCAAGGTCTCCCGATCTGACCCCCTTAGACTTTTATCTTTGGGGTCATCTGAAGGCAGTTGTCTATACTGTGAAGATATGAGATGTGCAGCATCTAAAACAACGGATATACTGGAAGCCTGTGCTAGCATTTCTTCTGCAGTGTTGCTACCAGTGTGTCAAGAGTGGGAGAAGAGGGTTGCATTGACAATCCAACACAATGGACAGCACTTTGAACACAATTTATAAGTGGTCATAAACTTGTAAATAACTCATGAAAGAATAAAGTTACGTTAAAACCAAGTGCACCATTGTTTTTCTTGTGAAATTCTCAATAAGTTTGATGTGTCACATGAATCATAGAATCATAGAATCATAGAATCGTAGAGTTGGAAGGGACCTCCTGGGCCATCTGGTCCAACCCCCTGCTCAAAGCAGGATTCGCTAAATCATCCCAGTCAGATGTCTGTCCAGCCTCTGTTTGAAGACTTCCATTGAAGGAGAACTCACCACTTCTCGTGGCAGCCTGTTCCACTCATTGATCACTCTAACTGTCAAAAAGTTTTTTCTAATATCTAATCTGTGTCTCTTCCCATTCAGTTTCATCCCATTGCTTCTAGTCTTTCCTTGTGCAAATGAGAATAAAGTTGATCCTTCTACAATGTGACAGCCCTTTAGATATTTGTAGACAGCTATTAAGTCTCCTCTCAGTCTTCTCTTTTGCAAACTAAACATTCCCAAATCCTGCAACCTTTCCTCATAAGACAGGGTTTGCAGACCGGTCACCATTCTGGTCGCTCTTTTCTGAACTTGCTCCAGTTTGTTGATGTCTTTTTTAAAATGTGGTGCCCAAAACTGGACACAATATTCCAGATGAGGTCTGACCAAAGAGGAGTAGAGGGAAATAATGACTTCACGTGATCTAGACTGTATGCTTCTGTTAATACATCCTAGAATTGCATTTGCCTTTTTTGCTGCTGCATCACACTGTTGACTCATATTCAGTCTGTGATCTATTAGTATACCCAAGTCTTTTTCACATGTGCTGTCACTTAGCCCTATTCCTCCCATTCTATATATGCTTTTTTCATTTTTATTGCCCAGATGTAGTACTTTGCATTTCTCCCTGTTAAAAACCATTCTGTTAGTTGCTGCCCACTTCTCCAGTTTATTTAAATCTTTTTGAATCCTCTCTCTCTCTTCTCTAGTATTAGCTATCCCTCCTAGCTTTGTGTCATCAGCAAATTTAATCAGTTTACCCTCAATTCCTTCATCTAAATCGTTGATAAAGATGTTGAACAATACAGGGCCCAGGACAGAGCCCTGTGGTACCCCACTTGAGACATTCTTCCAACTGGATGTGCAGCCATTTACGACCACTCTTTGGGTCCGATCACTAAGCCAGTTATGAATCCACCTAACAGTTGCCTTGTCCATTCCATACTTAGTCATTTTTTCAATAAGGATTGTATGAGAGACTTTGTCAAATGCTTTGCTGAAGTCAAGATATACTATATCTACAGCATTTCCTTGATCCACCCAATCAGTGATACCGTCATAGAAGGAAATTAAGTTAGTCTGACATGACTTATTAGTTAGAAACCCATGCTGACTCTGTTTAATCACTTCATTCTTATCCAGGTATTGACATACATGTTGTTTAATAATTTGTTCAAAGATCTTTCCTGGTATAGAAGTCAGACTCACCGGCCTATAGTTGCCTGGGTCCACCTTCTTCCCCTTTTTGAAGATAGGAACAACATTTGCTCTTCTCCAGTCTTCTGGCACTTCTCCTGTTCTCCAAGAATTTTCAAAGATTATGGAGAGGGGTTCAAAAATTTCTTCTGCTATCTCCTTCAGTACTCTGGGGTGTAATTCATCTGGACCTGGAGACTTGAATTCATTTAGGTTAGCTAAGTGTTTCCTCACTATCTTTCTGTTTATAGATATCCTGGATTCTTCTATTCCCTTAATAGGACAGTGAATAACAGTTGGTGTTGCATTTCCTTTCTGAGAGAAAACAGATGCAAAATAGGAATTTAAAAGTTCAGCCTTCTCAACATCCTGTCTTACCATTTCATCATTTTCATCCTGTAAAAATCCTATAGCATCTTTGACTTTTCTTTTACTTTTGACATATCCCCAAAATCCTTTATTATTGCTTTTGACATCTCTTGCAAGCCTCAGTTCATTTTCAGCTTTAGCTAATCTGATTTGTGCCCTGCAGGTTCTGCAGACAGCATTATATTCTTCTTTAGATATGCCTCCCTCTTTCCATTTTATAAACATTTTTTTCTTCCTTTTTAGCATGTGCTTAAGTTCTGTGTTCATCCATCCTGGTTTCCTTAAATGCTTCCTATTCTTCCCTCTTTTCGGAATTGTTAACAACTGTGCTTTGAGAATTTCATTTTTCAAGATTTCCCATCCTTCCTGGACATTTTTGTCTTTAAGGATATCCAGCCATTGGATCCCTCCAATTCTCTTTCTGAATCCCTTAAAATCTGCCTTTCTGAAATCTAACCTTGACGTCTGAGTCTTCACAGGTCTTCCACCTCTAGTAATCCAAAATTCTAAAATAGCATGGTCGCTACCTCCTAGGGTCCCAGCCACTTTTACCTCCTCAACCATTTCCTCCCTGTTTATAAGGATTAGATCCAAGGTAGCAGTTCCCCTTGTTTTCTCCCTTACCTTTTGGAAGATAAAGTTGTCAGCAAGAGAGGATAAGAATTTCCTTGACCTGTTAGTTTTGCCTGAGAGAGATTCCCAACAAATGTCTGGATAGTTGAAATCTCCCATGACAACTATGTCATATTTTTTGGAGAACTTGGCCATCTGATGCATAAAGAGTTCATCTATATATTCGGCTTGCACAGGCGGCCTGTAGTAAATGCCTACAATGGTGTCCTTTCCATTGTTCTGTCCTTGTATTCTTACCCAAACAGTTTCCACAGAACTCCCAGTCTCTGAAGCTTCAATCTCTGTGCAGATATACGCGTTTCGAACATACAATGCGACACCCCCTCCTCGTTTATCAAGTCTGTTTCTTGCAAATAAGTTGTATCCTTCTAGTCTTGTATTCCAATCATGTGTATTGTCCCACCAAGTTTCAGTGATTCCAATTACATCATATTTCTGTTCCTGTGTTAGTAGTTCCAATTCTCCTTGTTTGTTGCCCATGCTTTGTGCATTAGTATAGAAACATTTTAGTTTGTGATTGGTTTCTCTTTCTCCAATATTTTTATTAATTAGATTCTTTCGTCTTTGTTCTTCCTTTCCACTTCTAATAGCAGAGTTCTCAATAGCATTTGTCAGGTGTATGGCTTTTTCTGGTCTTTTGCTTCCCTTCCCATGTTGTTCTAGTTTAAAGCTCTCCTTACAAGTGTAGCAAGGCGACTTCCAAATACATGCTTTCCAGTCTTCGTAAGGTGCACCCCATCTCTAGCAAGTAGTCCATCGTATAAGTAGTTCACTCCGTGATCCAGAAATCCAAATCGTTGCTGACGGCACCATCGACGTAGCCAGTTGTTCACCTGCAGAATCTTATTCCACCTCCTTGTTCCATGGCCATCCACTGGGAGGATGGAAGAGAAGACCACCTGCGCTCCCAGTTCTTTCACTTTCTTGCCTAAGTCTTCAAAGTCTCTGCAGATGATTTCCAGGTCGTTTCTTGCGGTGTCATTTGTCCCCACATGTAGTAGCAGGAATGGGTAGTCATCTGTAGGTCTGAAGAGTCCTGATATCCTGTCAGACCCTCTTCCCATTGGACAAAATAAATTTGGATCCAAAATGGCCGACTTCAAAATGGCCATCATGGTCACCACCCATCTTAAAAAGTTTCCCCCTCCCATATACTAAAGTGCCACAAAGAGGAAGTTGATATCATCAACCATACCCATTTTATTTAGGTAGATCCATATACATGGCCCACCCTGTAGATACACACAGCACTGAACATTAGTGTGTATACAAGTATATATGTAGATACGCCAAGTACTGAGTTTTAGAATGTAAGTCTAACATGTTGTGAACGAGTGGAAAAGATGGTGCGGGAGTATCTGGAGCTCAATATCAATGCTATCAGGGGGGTTTGGAATCCTTTTGCATTTTGGTCTTCAAAAATGGAAGAGTGACCTAAGCACGCCTGGAGGTTTTGTCATGACCAGCAGCCAGCATTCTCTTAGAACATGTCTTCAGTGCTGCTAGTGGTGTCCTGACACATAAGCACATCCTGCTGTCCCCTAACAGTGTAGACCGCCTAATTTCATCAAAAAGAACAAGTCATGGATCTCCAATGACTTTTGCACCCTAGTCATAGACTGGGCAGGCTAGGCGATGGTGTCATTTTTAGTGTCATGTATTGCTCTTGCGTTACTCCTGTCTGTGCCATCTTTGTGGTGTCTTCTGTGCCTGCTATTGCTACTGCTGCTGATGTTACAGTTTTTTTAAATGTTGGTTCTCCATCTGGTTGTTTGCCTGTATTAGAAGGTGTGTCAGAGGCCTATTATATTGTTTCAACTCTGTGGAAATTGATGACACTTTAGTGGTGTGTGACATTTATTTTTTGAAATGTGAAAACTCCAAGTTGGGTCTCCATCTTGTGGGTTGTCTGTGTAAGTAGGGCTCACAGACAGGCAGGCCTCCACTTACTTTCAGACAACAACCGGTGTTACTTTCCTTACATTTTTCTACCAATATTACTCTATGAAACTGATGTTTGTGCCATCTGACTATGGCTGTAAAAAAAATTTGGAGGTGTTGCATGAGGCAACAGTTCTCTCAGCCAAGAAGGCTTACACCGCTCACTTAACCACCAGGTTCTCATTGAAACTTCAATTCCAAGCTGTAAATGCTGGGCCAGATCCTGATACTTCATGCATGGCCCATGGCTGACTGCTTTTGTGCCATTAGAAACGGTTCTACTCTGGGGCATTTGATCAGTCAACAACCTGTGTTACTTTCCCTACATTTTTCTGCCAATATTACTGTATGAAACTGATGTTTTTTCCATCTGAGTGTGGCTGGAAAAAAAAAATTGGAGGTGTTGGATGAGGTATCAGGGCTCCCAGCTATGAAGGCTTACACCTCTTCCCTTAACCACCAGGTCCTCAATGAAACTTCAATTCCAAGCTGCAAATGCTGGGCCAGGCCCTGATACCTCATACGTAGCCCATGGCTGATTGCTGCTGTGCCATTTGGAAATTTCTACTGTGGGTCAATTGATTAGTGATAAAGTCAGCCATTAAAAAGCATATGTGCTATAGCTAAAAGCGCCACAAAAAAGCCAAACAACATGTGCCTTTAACAAAAATAATTACCATTCTTATATGCAGAATAAATTAATATATCTATAATGCTGCTTATTGTAAAATCATAATAGTAAAAAAAAAATTGCCACCTCTCCACGTCCAAAGAAGTTAATAAAAATAAATAATTAAAAGGGTTTTACCATTTCAAAAATTACTTTAAAGGTCAGGGTTATAAAAAAAACACCAAAAACTGAGATTTTACTCTCTTTAGCTTTGTCGATTGGCTGCAGGTATGAAGTTGTTTTTGTAGCGCTGCAGTCAATCACCGATCTCAGCATCTGATATAAAAGTCACAAGCCATTGAACGCGGTGACAGATTATAGCACTGTAGACATGAAGTTACTGCTGCAGCTAATCAACAAAAGCAAAAGCAGTGGCAATACACTTCGCTAGACCCCGATAGAGTGAGCAACGTTATGTACACACTGTGTTTTCTTCAGGATTATTTTGCTTGGAAAATGCCTGAAAAAGTTAAAAAAGAATAAAATGATCAGCAATGTAAAAATGACTTCTGCATAAGTTCAGTCTTTCAATTTCTTAAACCGCGTTAAATTTTTAAAGGTGAAAAATTGTTAAAAGAAGTCAGTAAGCAGTGTGTGTGTATGTGTGTATATATATATAGCTGCTCTCTGTGATGTAACCCAGAGTATTTTCTCTAGTGCACGGAAGCACTAAGAGGTTCGTTTGTTGCACCTTGGACCGGGTTACGGGTAGCTGTGAGAGAGGGGTGGTCTAGCTACCCACATACCTCACATTTGGGTGTGGTTAATGGCCTATATAATAAAGGATGCTGTTTGGCACATGGTTCTGTGTTAGGCGTTGGGTTCCTCCAGCGGCACGGCAGGAATCCAGAGCCTCACATTCTGCGGTCTCCCATTCCCCATTGACCGCAGAGGAGCTTGCTCACCAGCGCTGTCGTTCCCGATGCTCTGCCCAGACCTGCTCTGTGGGTCTGGCTGTTGCTGCCACCTTTGGGCCAGCAATAGCAATGCATGCTGTTCTGCAGCAAACCACTCCAGAGGCTAAGTCCTTCTGTCACTCCACTTAACATGCTCACGAGACGATCTCCCATTGGAGAACGAGAGTCACATGCCCAGGTCCTTCTGCAGATCTGATTGGTCCATCTCAGGGATATGTAAGCTTCTGGAAGGTCCTGGCTATAAAAGGTTCGCATGGCCGCTCGGCCATGCGCTAATATAGACTCTAGTTGCTAACTGTGTGAATGATGACGGATGCATGAACCTGCGAATGACTCATTAAGATCCCCCTTCCTCTGATATTACGTGTGTGGATAGGGACTTAGTCATAGAGTCAGTGCCAGTCAGTGGCACTCCGTAGGCCACAGTGCATATCTCCACAGAACTAGCGTCCGACAGTGCGCCTCCTCCTGGGCATTGTCGTATAGCTACTGTGTCAGTCGCCATGCTGCAGTCAGCAGCACTTGTCGCCGTCCGCGGTAGCGACGCCGCATGCACGGTAGGTCTAGACGGACACTGACCCTGTGTCTTGGGTCCTAGTCCTGTCACCATATACCATGCGTGCATTCCGCTGAGACCTGTTAGTCCAACAGGCTCAGTATTTATGTTTATTACTTTGGCGCCTCTGTGACTCAACAGAGTACGCCCAGCGCACACCGGGTGACATTCAACCCATGTGCGATATACTGCCATATAGCTCGTCTGCCATTATCTAGCAGCGGTGTAACACTTACTGCACGTTCCGCCTTCCCTAACAGTTCTGTATGTTGGGAGGGAGAAGGCCTCCTGTGTTTGTTTGTTTCCAGACCGATCGTGAATACTAAACGCTACTTCCAGCCTGTGTGCCATACAGGCCTGGCAGAGCAGAGACATGCTAAGGACCTGTTTACTTTGTTTGCCTGATCTAAAGGCTGCTTTTCTGTTCAGCTTCTGTGTTTATGAAGCAATAAACCCATATAAACTTTAAAGGGACAAGCCTCCTGTTTCCTTCCGTCGCACCCAAGTGAGTAAAACCTCTACTATATATATGTATATATGCATATACACCCAGCATTGACTGAGCAGCAGTGTGTACATGTATGTAGTGTGTACGTCTGTATCTATTACATACTGCACTGAGCAGTAGTGTGTGTATATATATTGTGGTAGATCGTCTCACTCGGCTGGATACAGAGGAAGAAATGGAACATTGTCTCTTTAAGAACATCCTTGGTTTATTAAGTGCAACTTATACTAAGCTGGAAAAAAAGTAAATATGGTCCTCTGGGCAAAACAAAAGACAGTACTTCTCCTAGTGGTGATCAGCCCACTCAGGTTTAGCAATGTCCATGGTTCTGGTCCTTTAAAATAGGCAGAAACACTTTGCTGGAATGATCCCCTCCAGATACTGAACCCTGCTGCCTTTAGAGGCCAGCTGCGTAAGCCCCAGACCACACCCTGAGGTGGAGATAAGATGGACATCCTTCCACCAACTCTATGGATGTCCACATAAAATTCAGCCCATTATACAAATTAGCTTAACCTCTCACAGCACTTAGTGTGCTGGAGGAAAATCTATGGGTTTTATATCACTGACGCCATTAAGCGTAGTGAAACATATTTCCCCTCCAGCACTTTACCAGTAACTTTGTCACATATTCCTCCCTCTGCACAAAGCTGGGGGTTTTGGCACCTTCAGTCATTAAGCAGACAGGGCATCTGCATTCCCATGCAACTTTCCTGGCCTGTGCTCGACTTGAAAATTAAAATCCTGGAGCGCTAAAAGCCACCTAGTCACCCAAGCATTCTTCCCCTTGTTTCCCCTCATCCATCTCAGGGACGCATGACCTGACACTAGCCTGAACTTCCTGCCTACCAGGTAGTATCTCGGGATGTTGACTGTCTACTTGATAGCCAAGCAGTCTTTCTCTACGATGGCATAGTTCTTCTCATAGGAGGAGAGGTTCCTACTCAGGTATAGGACCGGATGTTCGTCCCCATCTATTTGCTAGAACAACACAGCTCCCAAACCTAATCTTCAATGCGTCCGTCTGGAGCACGTACTCCTTAATGAAGTCCGTTGCAACCAAGACCTGCTGTCTGCACAGGACAAGATTCAACTTACATATATGTATATGCACACTCAGCAGTGACTGAGCAGTAGTGTGTATGTGTATACAATATTATGTAATGTATACGTCTGTATCTATTACATCCAGCACCGAGTAGTAGAGTGTATATATAGTTATATACACACAGCTGTGTGAAAAAGTGTTTGCCCCCTTCCTGATTTCCTATTCTTTTTCATGTTTGTCACATTTAAATATTTCAGATCACCAAACAGATTTAAATATTAGACAAAGATAATACAAGTAAACACAAATTGCATTTTTTAAATGAAAGTCTATTTTATCAAGGGAAAAAGATATCCAAACCTACAGTTCCTTCTGTGAAAAAGTGATTGCTCCCCCTCTCCTTTTAAAACATAAATTAACTGTGGTTTATTGCATCTTTGGGAAGCTGAGATAAAATGCCCTAGCCTCACTCAGGCCTGATTACTGACAAACCTGTTCTCAATCAAGAAATCACATAAATAGAACCTGCCTGACAAAGTGAAGTAGACAAAAAGGACCTCAAAAGCTAGACATCATACCGTGATCCAAAGAAATTCTGGAACAAAGGAGAAACAAAGTAATTGAGCTCTATCAATCAGGAAAACATTATAAAGCCATTTCTAATGCTTTGGGACTCCAGTGAACTACAGTGAGAGACATTATCTACAAATAGCTAAAACATGGCACAGTGGTGAAACTTGCAATTTAATTATTTAAAAATCATACAATGTGATTTTCTGGTTTTTATTTTAAGATTCTGTCTCTCACAGTTGAAGTGTACCTATGCTAAAAATGACAGACAACGCCACATCTTTGTAGTTGGGAAAACTTGGTAGTGTATCAAATACTTATTTTCCACAATGTACACCCAGCAATAACTGAGAAGCAGTGTGTACTATATATGTAGTACATACATCTGTATCTATTACACCCAGCACTGAGCACCAGTGTGTGTGTACAGTTGTGCTCAAAAGTTTACATAGTCAGGGTCGGACTGGGGTGTCTGGGGCCCACCAGGGGAATAGACTCTAGGGGTCCACCCTACAGCTATATGTAAATATCTGTCAGTCATTATCCCCATTATAGTGGAGCATAGGCTGTAAAACACAGGCGGCTACTGCACATCTACTGTTCGCCACAATAACTGGGATGTATAATTACGGTAGTTTCCATTAATGGGGTTATTTGGTTAAAACAAGTTATCACCGATCCATGAGCTGCACAGGATAGGTGATCGCTTAGGTCCGACCATTAGAAACTGCACCGATCGGAAGAATGAGGAAGTTTTATTGTTGATAGGACACTTATCCCCATTTTAAAAAGGAGCGGCCGATGGGATATCTGACCGCAGCTCCATTCATTCTCTTTGGGGCTTCTAGAAAAAAACAAGTGCAGCCACTGAGGGAATGAATAGAACTGTGGTCAAGTCGGATATGCCACTCCAGTCTAATGGGGATAAAAAGTTCCACATTTTGTTGAATGGGTCCAAGCAGTCAGACCCCCACCAATCAATACGTTATCACTTATCCTGTGGATAGGTGTGATGCTGCAAGAAGCGAGTGCAAGAGTGGACCCTCTGGACCGTGGAACTGACCTACCTCTGGGCGAGCGGACCTAGTGGAAGCCGACCCCTATACAGGGATCATCAGGAGCATGCCCAGAGGTCACAGAACCATGGCAGCCGATACCAAGAGAGGCGGCTCGAGCAGAGAATGGGGAGTGAGACTGAGTGGAGCCACGGGAGGACAGAGACTTTGATAGAACAAGGATCACAGGACACAGGCGGGGACAGGAGGGACTCCGGAAGTGGACATCAGGAGTGGACCATAGGACGGCTGCAACAGGAGGTAGCTGTCGAGAGAGTAAGGGGATAAAGCGGGCTCGAAGGACACTAAGGAACGGGAGTGCGGTAGCAAGCAGGGCGACGCAAGGGTGCACAGGGAAACTGTAGAGATGCGAGCGCACTAGGCAGCAAGCGCAGGCCGGAGTTATAGAGCAGTTATGGACTGAATAACCAGGCACCTCTCCATAGAGGAGGTGTCCAGAAATAGCCCCTGACTAACCCGGATTGGCTACCGAGTTTCACAGGGCGGAGGCATCCGAGGAAATAATAATGCTGGAGAGAGGTGTGGGTGCCCTTTAAGGGCAGACGCAGGGAGGAACGAGAGGCCGGAAGCAGAGAGGAGACACAGCGGGACCGTGCAGGAACAGCGTGCCAAGATCTGGGGGAGAAACAAGAGGAACCACTACCCTCAGCAGCGACGGCGGCAGGCACAGCAGCGGTGGAGGCAGGCACAGCAGCGGGCACAGCAGCAGTGACAATTGGTGATTACTTTTTTCCACAGGACACCCCTGTAAGTGCATCTCTGCCACTGTGTACAAATTATTTAGTCTCTAATGGAAATAAAAAATCTTCTCCCAATTAATATCAGAGAGAACAAATGACTGCCATACACAACACAATCCCCTACACTAAGACCAATACCACCACATACAGGAAGAAATACAACCACACCATGACCAGACCACATAGTGACCGAATAATACTACATACAAGGGACAAATACCGCCACACCATGACCAGAACACATATTACCACCACATAATGACCGAATAATATGACATATTACCAGCATATAGGGACCAAATAATACCACATAGGAAAAATACTCCCACACCGTGACCAGACCACAAATTACCACCACATAGTGACCGAATACTACAATACTGATTATGAATACAATCCACAATACTATCAACACTGTTATTACCACCAGTGACATTATACACAGGAGCTCTGTAATATAGTGTCAGTGTACAGGTAATACATTGTTCACCAGTGACATTATACACAGGAGCTTTATATATAGCGTCAGTGTACAGATAATACAGTGATCACTAGTGACATTATACTTTACACAAGAGCTCTGTATATAGTGTCAGCGTACAGGTAATACAGTGATCACCGGCGACATTATACACAGGAGCTCTGCATGTAGTGTCAGTGTATAGGTAATACAGTGATCACTAGTGACATTATACACAGGAACTCTGCATATAGTGTCTGTATATAGGTAATACAGTGATCACTAGTGACATCAGGGCCAGCGTTAGGGGCAAGCAGACCAGGCAGCTGCCTAGGGCCCTTGCTCCCCCAGGGGCCTCCAGCTAGTGGCACATCACGCAGCCACTATGGGGCCCGTGAGGCAGGGGGCCCCCTGCCCTCAGTACCAAGATCCCCCGCTGCCGCATTTAACTATACTGGCGTCTGCCAGTACAGTTCAAAGCAATGATGGAGGAGAGAGCGTCGGCTGATGCTCCCTCTCCCTTCATTCCCATCATCTGACACTGCGGGTGCGCGATGACGTCATCGCATATGCACTGTGCGCCAGGCAGTACAACCGCTGAGACAGGAGCCGGGAGCAGCGTGGGGCACGAGGAGAGGTGAGGATTGTGTAGGGTTTTTTTAAATATAACAGTGAGTACTGGACTGTGGGGCCATTCTCGGGGGGGAAATGGGGGCTGTGTTATATACTATGCGGTCTGTGCTATATACTACATGGGCTGTTTTATATGCTATATGTGGGCTGTTATATACTATGTGGGCTGTGCTATATACTATGTGGGCTGTGCTATATACTACATGGGCTGTGTTATTTACTATATGTGGGCTGTGTTATATACTAGGTGGGCTGTGTTATATACTATATGGGCTGTGCTATATACTATGTGGGCTGTGTTATATACTATGTGGGCTGTGTTAAATACTATGTGGCTGTGTTATATACTATGTGGGCTGTGTTATATACTATGTGGGCTGTGCTATATACTATGTGGGCTGTGTTATATACTATAAGTGGGCAGTGTCATGTACTATGTGGGCTGTGTCATATACTATGTGGCTGTGTTGTATACTATGTGGGCTGTGCTATATACTATGTGGGCTGTGCTATATACTATATGGGCTGTGTTATATACTATATGGGCGATGTTATATACTACGTGGCTGTGCTATATACTATGTGGGCTGTGTTATATACTATGTGGGCTGTGCTATATACTATGTGGGCTGTGTAATATACTATGTGGGCTGTGTAATATACTATGTGGGCTGTGTTATATACTACATGGCTGTGCTATATAGTATGTGGGTGTGTTATATACTATGAGGCTGTGTTATGTACTACGTGGCTGTTCTATATACTATGTGGGATGTGCTATATACTACGTGGGCTGTGTTATATCTATGTGGCTGTGCTATATACAACGTGGGCTGTTATATACTACGTGGCTGTGCTATATACTATGTGGGCTGTGCTATATACTATGTGCACTGTGTTATATACTACATGGGCTGTGTTATATACTACATGGGCTGTGTTATATACTACGTGGCTGTGCTATATACTACGTGGGCTGTGCTATATACTACGTGGGCTGTGTTATATACTATGTGGGCTGTGTTATATACTATGTGGGCTGTGTTATATACTATGTGGGCTGTGTTATATTTTCTATTGGGGGTATATTATATTCTATGGGGGATGCTGTGTTATATACTATGTGGGCTGTGTTATATACTATGAGGCTGTGTTATATACTATGTCAGCTGTGTTATATACTATTGGGAGTATATTATGTTCTATGGGGGAGGCTGTGTTATATACTATGGGGGGTATGTAATATTCTATGGGGGAGGCTGTCTTATATACTATGTGGCTGTGTTATATGCTATGGGATGCTACATTATATTCTATGGGGATTTGGGCTGTAATATTTTCTATGGGGGGCTACATTATATTCTACGTGGGGCTGTATTAGATTTTATGAGGGAGGATTGCATCATACTCTTTGATGGGGCTACATTATATTCTATGGAGAGGTGGGCTCTATTCTATTCTATTCGGGGCTACATTATATTCTATGGGGGGCTGAGTTATATTTATTATATTCTATGATGGGTGATTTCATCATACTCTATGAGGGGGCTACATTATACTATATGAGGGGGGCTGCATTATATTCTATGGGGTGGTTACAATATACTCTGTACGGGTGGTTGCATTATACTCTGCGAGATGGCTGCATTATACTATATGTGGGCTGCATTATACTGTATCGAGGACTATGGGGAATACATTATACTATATGAAGAACTATGGGGTGCATTATACTATGGGAAGTGAATTGTACTACATGGATGACTATGTCGGTGCATTATACTATATGGAGTACTATGAGGAGTGTATTATACTATGTAGAGGACTGAGCAGTGTATTTTAATATATGGAGAACTGAGGAGTGTATTTTAATATATGGAGAACTGAGGAGTGTATTTTAATATATGGAGGACTATAGGGAGTGTATTATACTATATGGAGGACTATGGGGCACATTATATTATATGGAGGATTATGGGGTGTGCATTTTACAATATGAAGGACTGTGGTGCACATTATAATAAATGGAGGACTATGGGGTGTATTATACTAAACAGGCAAAATGCTGCATATTCATTGAGTGATTGGATTGTTTATGCCAGAACAAAAATCATTGTTCTCAGCAGCACATTGCCAGTGTAAACTGTAGATATGCTGCTGATAACATGATTTTGTATGGGGACAGGTTGATCTAATAGTGAATGTTCTGTTCCCATAATTCTTTCTCAGACGGTAGAAAGAGGCTGGGAAACAAGTGTTGAACGATTTCAATATTGTCGATCACGCTTGTTTAGCGGCCTGAACTCAGGGCATGTAACTACAACTGAAATGCTTCTGTGTAATATGCAATATGTTAGCATTTGGGGCCTCACTTTGCCTAAAACCGGCCCTGAGTGACATTATACACAGGAGCTCTGGATATAGTGTCGAATACAGGTAATAGTGACCACCAGTGACATTATACACAGGAGCTCTGTATATAGTGTCAGTGTACAGATAATAGTGATCACTAGTGACACTATACACAGGAGCTCTGTATATAGTGTCAGTGTACAGGTAATACAGGGATCACCAGTGACATTATATACAGGATATCTGTATATATACTGTCAGTGTACAGGTAATACAGGGCTCACCAGTGACATTATACACAGGAGATCTGTATATAGTGTTAGTGTACAGGTAATACAGCGATCACCAGTGACATTATACACAGGAGCTCTGTACCAGTATATAGTGTGTGTACATGTAATTCACTGACTCACCAGTGATGTCTGTAGTTGAAGTCCTTCCTCTTCGCTTTTCTTCTTCAACCAGCACAGACCGCCATCACCTCTTCCAGCCAGGACTCGTCTCTGCAAAAAATAACACAGTTATCAATAGCTGATCGCTTCCAGAGCTCTTTCCCTACTTTTCCCTGATTTCTACACTACATCAGATGAAGAAGAAAAGCAACATACAGTTGTGGCCAAAAGTATTGACACCCCTGCAATTCTGTCACATAATACTCAGTTTCTTCCTGAAAATGATTGAAAACACAAATTCTTTGGTATTATTATCTTCATTTAATTTGTCTTAAATGAAAAAACACAAAAGAGGATGAAGCAAAAAGCAAAACATTGATCATTTCACACAAAACTCCAAAAATGGGCCAGACAAAAGTATTGGCACCCTCAGCCTAATACTTGGTTGCACAACTTTTAGCCAAAATAACTTCGACCAACCGCTTCCGGTAACCATCAATGAGTTTCTTACAATGCTCTGCTAGAATTTTAGACCATTCTTCTTTGGCAAACGGCTCCAGGTCCCTGATATTTGAAGGGTGCCTTCTCCAAACTGCCATTTTTAGATCTCTCCACAGGCGTTCTATGGGATTCAGGTCTGGACTCATTGCTGGCCACCTTAGAAGTCTCCAGTGCTTTCTCTCAAACCATTTTCTAGTGCTTTTTGAAGTGTGTTTTGGGTCATTGTCCTGCTGGAAGACCCATGACCTCTGAGGGAGACCCAGCTTTCTCACACTGGGCCCTACATTATGCTGCAAAATTTGTTGGTAGTCTTCAGACTTCATAATGCCATGCACACGGTCAAGCAGTCCAGTGCCAGAGGCAGCAAAGCAACCCCAAAACATCAGGGAACCTCCACCATGTTTGACTGTAGGGACCGTGTTCTTTTCTTTGAATGCCTCTTTTTTTCTCCTGTAAACTCTATGTTGATGCCTTTGCCCAAAAAGCTCTACTTTTGTCTCATCTGACCAGAGAACATTCTTCTAAAACGTTTTAGGCTTTTTCAGGTAAGTTTTAGCAAACTCCAGCCAGGCTATTTTATGTAACGGGGTAAGAAGTGGGGTCTTCCTGGGTCTCCTACAATACAGTCCCTTTTCATTCAGACGCCGACGGATAGTACGGGTTGACACTGTTGTACTCTCAGACTGCAGGGCAGCTTGAACTTGTTTGGATGTTAGTCGAGGTTCTTTATCCAACATCCGCACAATCTTGCGTTGAAATCTCTTGTCAATTTTTCTTTTCTGTCCACATCTAGAGAGGTTAGCCACAGTGCCATGGGCTTTAAACTTCTTGATGACACTGCGCACGGTAGACACAGGAACATTCAGGTCTTTGGAGATGGACTTGTAGCCTTGAGATTGCTCATGCTTCCTCACAATTTGGTTTCTCAAGTTCTCATACAGTTCTTTGGTCTTCTTTCTTTTCTTCATGCTCAGTGTGGTACACATAAGGACACAGGACAGAGGTTGAGTCAACTTTAATCCATGTCAACTGGCTGCAAGTGTGAGTTAGTTATTGCCAACACCTGTTAGGTGCCACAGGTAAGTTACAGGTGCTGTTAATTACACAAATTAGAGAAGCATCATATGATTTTTCGAACACTGCCAATACTTTTGTCCACCCTCTTTTTTATATTTGGTGTGGAATTATATCCAATTTGGCTTTAGGACAATTCTTTTTGTGTTTTTTCATTTAAGACAAATTAAATGAAGATAGTAATACCAAAGAATTTGTGTTTGCAATCATTTTCTGGAAGAAACTGAGTATTATCTGACAGAATTGCAGGGGTGTCAATACTTTTGGCCACAACTATAGCACCGCCCTGCACAGTAACAAGACCTCCCTTTTGTTCCCTCCATGGAAAACAGTTTCCTAAAAATTAAATTATATTACAGTAGTAATAATGTCCCTCATTGGACCCTAAAGAAATTTTGTTCGCCTCTCAGGTTAAAACTTTTTTCCTTTCAGGCCATCAGGAGTTAATGTCAGTTTTTTCCTCCGCTGGCCTGCTGGTATAATTGCATTGCTGCTGGGTCAGCTGAAGTGGGTGGTGTCCACTCCCACATCCTTTAAAAGGTCACCTGATGCATCAGCTGACTGTCGGTGTTAGTTCATTCTACAGCGACCAAGCTGCAGGAAGGAGCTCTCTGGGTGCAGTGGTGCTTTGTTGAGTTCGCTTGTCTGGTGCCTTACTCTGCTGTCCGGTGCTTTGCAGCAGAAAGCTAAGTGTTATATTTTTGTTACCTTGTCTCTTCGGTGTCTATCCCTTCCCTGTGTTTCTTACCTGCAGTAGTGTGGCTAGTGCCCGTCACCCGCCAGTACACTAGATAGGGCAGTTTTAGGTGACATTTTAGGTATTCTGACGTTGGCAAGGGGAAGGACCTGCATAGGGTGTTAGGTTAGAACGGGGACGGACTCAGGTTGGAGCTTAGGAGGTGACCGTCCCTGATTCCCTATTGTCAGGGCCTTGCTCTCCCCTGTTCCATCCGTGTTGATTTGTTATGCCGTCCGTTGACCCACCTTTCGTGGGGTCGTGTCACACTGCTTTGGTCACATCATGACAACAGCACAGAGACAAGCCATAAAACTTCTGGAACAAGGTAATTTGGAGTGATGAGACCAAAATTTAACTTTTTGGCCACAAGCATAAAAGTTACATTTGCTGAAAGGTCAACAAGGCCTATGATGAAAGAAACACCATTCCTACTGTAAAGCACGGAGGTGGATTGCTGATGTTTTGGGGATGTGTGAGCTACAAAGGCACAGGAAACTTGGTCAAAGTTGAAGGAAAGATGAATTCAGCACGTTATCAGCAAATACTGCTGAGCATGGGACGATCCAAAACACAAGGCCAAGTCGACCTGTCATTGGCTAGAGCAGAACCCAAGTGAAGATTCTGGAGTGGCCATCTCAGTCTCCTGACCACAATATCATTGAGCCACTCTGGTGAGATCTCAAGATTGCAGTTCTTGCTAGACAGCCCAGGAATTTACAGGAACTGAAGGCTTTTGCCATCTGAGAAAATAAAGAACCTCATCCACAACTACCACAAAAGACTTCAAGCTGTCTTTGATGTTAGAGGGGGCAATACACGGTATTAAGAAATGGGGTATGTAAACTTTTCATCAGGATTAGTGATGAGCGAGCACTAAAATGCTTGGGTGTTCGTTGCTCGGGTCAAGCAAATTGGAATACTCGGGTACTCGGACAGATCAACAAGCCCGATGTAAGTCTATGGGAGACCCAAGCATTTTTACCGCGATACCCCCGGGAGTCCTTTTAAAGTCTAAAAACATCTGAAAATGATGGAAACACTGACACGGGGACATCATGGGGATCGATCCTGGAAGCATTTCTGACTCCTAGTTCACAGCTTTAAACAATGTTGTCATAGTTTCATGCCATTTTTGTTAGGGACGGCGGAACGCACCAAATATAAATAATAGGAGGTGCGTTCGCCGCCCGGGGTCCACCGTGCGGTAGGTGACTAGACCGCTGCTGGACAATGGCAGATGCATCAGAAGGTGCCGTAGTGCGCAAGGGTTAACATCACCCGAACGCTAGGAGCGGCTCTGTTCAGACACAGAGTCGCTTGGCAAAATTATATGCAAAGATGCTGGCCCTGTTAACGTCACAGGAGCCGGCGTGTGGCGTCGCAGCTGCGAACACCAATAGCTGCTGGTATTGCAGCGCAGCGGCAGCTAAGGCCGCAAGCGTCGGCGCCGAGAACCGAGCGCTGACGGACGCTAGTGTAGGCGTGGAGCAAGTGGCGTGTAGCTTGCCACAACCCTGGAGCTGACTAAGCACACTCAGTCACCATAGAATCATAGAATCATAGAATCGTAGAGTTGGAAGGGACCTCCTGGGCCATCTGGTCCAACCCCCTGCTCAAAGCAGGATTCGCTAAATCATCCCAGTCAGATGTCTGTCCAGCCTCTGTTTGAAGACTTCCATTGAAGGAGAACTCACCACTTCTCGTGGCAGCCTGTTCCACTCATTGATCACTCTAACTGTCAAAAAGTTTTTTCTAATATCTAATCTGTGTCTCCTCCCATTTAGTTTCATCCCATTGCTTCTAGTCTTTCCTTGTGCAAATGAGAATAAAGTTGATCCTTCTACAATGTGACAGCCCTTTAGATATTTGTAGACAGCTATTAAGTCTCCTCTCAGTCTTCTCTTTTGCAAACTAAACATTCCCAAATCCTGCAACCTTTCCTCATAAGACAGGGTTTGCAGACCGGTCACCATTCTGGTCGCTCTTTTCTGAACTTGCTCCAGTTTGTTGATGTCTTTTTTAAAATGTGGTGCCCAAAACTGGACACAATATTCCAGATGACGTCTGACCAAAGAGGAGTAGAGGGAAATAATGACTTCACGTGATCTAGACTGTATGCTTCTGTTAATACATCCTAGAATTGCATTTGCCTTTTTTGCTGCTGCATCACACTGTTGACTCATATTCAGTCTGTGATCTATTAGTATACCCAAGTCTTTTTCACATGTGCTGTCACTTAGCCCTATTCCTCCCATTCTATATATGCTTTTTCCATTTTTATTGCCCAGATGTACCACTCGTATTATCAGAGGGTAGGGGTTTCATAATGAGTCAGACACCAGTCCATGCATCCATCACCATACACACACAGAATATGCTACACTAGCGCATGGCCGAGCCGCAATGCGGGGCTTTTATAGCCATGCGCTTCCAGGACCTTCCAATACTTTAGGAAGGACCAATCAGATCCGACAAAGGACCTGCACATGTGACCCCTGCTCTCCACTGAGAGGGCACGTTGCGGGCATGCCCAGTAGCACGGCATGAGGACTTAGCCACTGGAGCGGTTCCCTGCAAAGCAGGTTGCGCTACCATTGCTGCACCGGAGGTGGCAGCAACAACCAAGCTCACAGAACGAGTCTGAGGAGAATTACCCCCCCTCTGAGCCTCACTGCGCTCAAAGGCCGTGATCAGGAGCGGTGCATGAATGTTTTCCACCGGCTCCCAGGTCCAAGCCTCGGGGCCATGACCCTTCCAGTCCACCAAATAAAATTTTTTGCCACGGACAAACCTGCGCCCCACGATGGCGTTAACCTCAAACTCGTCAGACAATAAGTCTGATGACCCGGCAGATGACTCAGAAAACCGGATCATGTGAACTGGTTTGAGGAGGGACACATGGAACACGTCCGAAATAGCCAAATGTGGAGGAAGAGCCAGGCGGTAGACCACCGAGCTAAGTCGCTCGAGGACCTTGAATGGTCCAATGTATCGCGGTGCGAACTTGGGAGACTTGACCCGCAGTTTAATATTTCGGGTAGAGAGCCATACCATGTCGCCAGGGGAGAAGCTTGGCGCGGGCCGCCGATGCGTGTCAGCGGATGCCCTCATCCTTTCTTTAGATGCCCGGATAGCATCCTGAGTGCGATCCCAAATGTCCCGGGCCTCCACTGCCCAGTCTGCCACCCTGGAGTCAGTGGAGGACACTGGCATCGGGACAGGGACGCGTGGATGTTGACCGTAGTTTAAGAGGAAGGGCGTCTGTCCAGTGGAATCAGCCACCGCATTGTTTAGGGCAAATTCAGCCCAAGGTAGCAAGGATGCCCAGTCATCCTGCCTGGCAGAGACAAAATGCCGTAGATAGGTGACCAAGGTTTGATTGGCTCTCTCGACCAAGCCATTCGTCTTGGGATGGTAGGCGGAGGACAGATTTAGCTCGATGCTGAGTAGGCTGCAGAGCTCCCTCCAAAACCGAGACGCAAACTGGGGACCTCGGTCACTCACGATTTTGTCCGGCATGCCATGCAAACGGAATACGTGCTTAATAAACAAAGTGGCCAGACCTTCGAGCGGAAGGCAGGCGTGCAAGTGGAACCAGGTGCACCATTTTGGAAAAATGGTCGGTGACCACCCAGATGACCGTACTGCCACCAGACTTGGGCAGGCCAACTACGAAATCCATGCCAACCATCTCCCATGGTCTATCCGCCACAGGCAGGGGATACAACAGCCCCACCGGCCTCTGTCTAGAGGGTCTGTTTCGAGCACACGAGATGCATGCTTGCATGTATTCCTTGACATCTCGAGCCATATGCGGCCACCAATATGACCTTGCCAGGAGTTCGGTGGTCCGTTAATTGCCAAAATGACCACCCACCCTGGAGTCATGTGCCCAGGCGAGGACCTCCGGCCGTAACTGAGGAGGCACCAAGGTCTTGGCTGGCGGCACTGACTCGAGAGCGACTTGAGCCATGGTCGTAAAACTCTCCGGCGGGAGAATTAACCGAGGCTCAGCCTCTCCTTCTTCCGCCGAGACCACCGAGCGTGAGAGAGCATCCGCACGGACGTTCTTCTCTCCCGAAAGGTAGTGCAGGGTGAAGCGGAAGCGGGAAAAGAAGAGCGACCACCTAGCCTGACAGGAATTCAGGCGCTGGGCAGTCTGTAAATAGACCAGATTTTTATGGTCCGTATATACCTGGAAGGGAAACCGAGCCCCCTCCAGGAGATGTCTCCATTCTGAAAAGGCCAACTTCATGGCTAGCAGCTCGCTGTCACCGATGGAGTAATTCTTCTCTGCCGGTGAGAAGGTCTTTGAGAAGAAGAAGCAGGGATGCTTCCGACCTTGAGCGTCCTTTTGGAAAAGAACTGCTCCTGCACCGACAGAGGAGGCATCTACCTCTAGTATAAATGGCTTGTTCACATCGGGACGATGTAGGATGGGAGCGCCAGCAAAATGAGACTTTATAGCCGAGAAGGCCTTGGAGACCTGTTCAGACCAAGCGTTGGGGTTAGCTCCTTTTTTGGTGAGAGCAACCAAAGGAGCTACCAGGGTGGAAAAGTGTGGTATAAACTGGCGGTAATAGTTCACGAACCCCAGAAAGCGCTGCACCGCTTTGAGTGAATGAGGTTCTTGCCAGTCCATTACCGCTTGCAGTTTGGCAGGATCCATGGCCAGCCCCTGGGCCGAGATGATATAGCCCAGGAACGGCAAGGACTCCTGCTCAAACTGGCACTTCTCCAGCTTGGCAAAGAGGGAATTCGCCCGCAGACGGTCGAAGACCCTGCAGACGTCCCTCCGGTGGGTAGTCAAATCTGGCGAAAAGATGAGTATATCATCCAGATATACCACCACCGAGGTAGAAAGCATGTCGCGGAAGACGTCGTTGACAAAATCCTGGAAGACAGCTGGTGCATTACAAAGGCCAAAAGGCATAACGAGATATTCGTAATGGCCATCCCTGGTATTAAAAGCTGTCTTCCATTCGTCTCCTTCGCGAATGCGGATCAGGTTGTACGCCCCCCGCAGATCCAACCTACTAAAGATCTGGGTCCCTCGCAACCTGTCAAACAACTCGGAGATCAACGGTAGAGGGTATTTGTTTTTAATCGTGATCGCATTGAGACCTCTGTAGTCAATGCAGGGGCGTAACTCTCCGCTCTTCTTCTGAACGAAGAAGAACCCTGCACCAGCCGGTGACACCGACTTTCTGATAAAGCCTCTAGCCAGGTTCTCCCGGATGTATTGTGACATAGCTTCAGTCTCAGGGAGAGATAGTGGATACACACAGCCTCTAGGAGGTTCTATGCCTGGCATGAGGTCTATCGGGCAGTCGTAAGGATGGTGCGGCGGGAGCGTCTCTGCAGATTTTTTGGAGAAGACGTCCGCGTATTGGTGGTAGGGTTTAGGTAGTGTGGAGAGATCCGCAGGCACTTCAGTGGAAGCCACCTGAAGACTGCCCCTCAGACATCTCCCCTCGCAGTCCTTGCTCCAGGCCAATATCTTCCCTGTCGCCCACTCGATATGAGGAGAGTGGCACCGAAGCCAGGGAACCCCGAGCAGCACCTGATCGATGCCGTCGGGCAGGATTAGCAGGGACAGAGTCTCATGATGAGAGGGTGAGATAGTAAGCCCTAGTGGAGCTGTCTGATGGGTCACCTGAGTGGGTAACGGGGCTCCGTTAACCACCCTGATGGTCAGAGGCTGAGGTAATAATACCAGGGGAATGGAGTGTTTCTGGGCGAAGGTAGAAGACATAAAGTTCCCCTCGGCCCCAGAGTCCACGGTAACCTCTGCCTCCCAGGTGGATGACCCACTGTCTTAGATGCCCCGGAATACCGGTTTGGGTGAGAAGGGTTTCATATTGGACTGCCCACTACCTACGGCCACTGGGCGTGGACGTCTTTTCGCCCGCAGAGGACACGTGCTAGCCGGGTGACCAAACTGTCGGCACTGATAGCAACGTGCAGAGCTTCGCATCGGTCGTGGCTTAGAGCCGGGACGAGACACCTCCATAGGTTCAGAGGGTGAAAGCTCCTGTGCGGGGTATATTAGTGGTTCGGTGAATGTGGGAGCCAAGTTAACCCTACGTCTGGACTGTGCCCGTTCCAGCCTGCGCTCCGTAAACCAGAGGTCAATGCGGGTGGAAACAGCAATCAAATCCTCCAGACTTGTGGGAACCTCTCTGGTAGCTAGAGCGTCTTTAACGTGCTCAGCCAACCCTCTCCAAAACACCGGGACTAAGGCTTTGTCCGGCCACTCTAACTCGGAAGCCAATGTCCGGAACCGGACGGCATAATGGCTGACCGAGAGTGACCCCTGTGTTAGGGAGAGTAATTGTAAGGAGGTGTCGTGCGTGATCCGTGGTCCCAAAAAGACCTGCTTCAGGGCCGCGAGGAACTGCGCAGCACCCTGAACCACGGGATCATCACGTTCCCACAATGGCGTGGCCCACTGTAATGCTCTGCCAGACAAAAGTGACACAATAAACCCCACCTTAGCCCGCTCTGTAGGAAACCGTGCAGCCAGTAACTCAAGCTGAATTGAGCACTGACTGACGAATCCCCTACAGGTGGCGCTGTCACCCGAAAATTTGTTGGGAAGCGGAGGCGAGAAAGTGTCGGCATGGGCAAAAGAGCGGGCGCACGTGAGACAGCCTCGGCGACTGTCTGGGCAGCAGTTAGCGTGGTATTCGCTGCTGAGTTGGCGCTCTCAATAGCTGCCAACCTGCTCTCCAGCTGCCGAATATAGCGCTGCAACTGCTGCATTGACTTGCATTAGAGCCGGATCGAGCCGGATGGCCATGCGTTTCATCCGATTTTCGCCGGATCCGGCAATGTGACGCGATCCGGCGTCTGGAAAAAACGGCTACTGTAACGTTTTTTGTCTCCGGCGAAAAAGCCGGACACGCCGAATCCGGCGTGTCCGGCTTTTTCATACAATGAAAGCCTATGAGCGCCGCAATGCGCCTGATCCGGCGACAGCCGGATCCGGCGGCCGGATCCGGTTTCTTTGGTCTGAGCATGCTCAGTAGCTCTGCCCACAAGACATATATAAAAGCAAGACAGTGGGACCCTCAGCCACACCCATCATGCCACCCAAGCCAAGAACCAGGAGCAGGAGAAGGCAGCAGACATCTGCAGCAGCAGCACCATCAGCACCACCCCAAATGGAGCAGCATGCTGAACAACGGGAGGGGAGTACAGCAGCAGATGAGAGACGGTAATTATCAAATCCCCCATTCCTCCAAACTAGGGCTATGGAATATCAAGATATTCATTGGCCCTTTGTTTCTCTTTATTCAACAGCCGCCCAATAGATGCAGCAGCAGCAATGGCAGCAGCAGAAACACCACCCACAGCCATGGAGTCTGGCCATGAGGAAGACAGCACATCTTCTTCTGGGAGCCCTCCCTCGCATCGTCAGCGTTTGACGGTAAGTTTTTATTTCCAAAATCCATCATCTCTGTAATATATGTGTATTCATTGCCTTTTATTTCAAAACAGGAATCACAAGATGAAGAGGAGCTCCCAGAAGAAGAAGGAAGGGGTGGACAGACACTTGGAGTGGGCTCACAATTGGTAAGTTTTTTGCATCAAACGCAGAAACACAACATCACACTACACACAACACATAGAAAACAATGTTCTGCAGACCACACACAGCAAACAAATGCCTACATCCAAAGACATAACATTTTTTGTTTTCTTCTCTAGTCTTCCCAATCTGGTGCTCGGCCAAGAGGTCCTCGCAGTGCCTCCCAGGGTCGTCGGCGACAGCAACGCGGCGGTCACCAGCGTGTAAGTATAAATATTTTTGCTTTGTTTTTTTTGCACTTTTTATTTCATTTCTTTTGTGGAGGCTAATTATGTTATTTTTGTCTTTTTCTTTAACAGCCTTCACAGCGTGCTCCCGACTCTGACGGTGAGGATGGAGGGATTGATGTGGACCGCCTCATCGATCTCGTCAGAGAAAGGGAGCCGCTCTGGAATATGGCTGACCGCCGCCACGCTGACCTGATCGTTACCCGACGACTCTGGGAGGAAATCTGTTCGCTCCTTGTGGACCGCTGGGAGGACCTCGAAGCTCGGGCCCAGATTAAAGAGCGTAAGTATATACAGTACCGGTTGCTTGATTTAAACCAGTGTTTCCCGAACTCCAGTCCTCGTGGTCCCCACGGATCATGTGTTCAGGATTTCTATTTACTTTGGAAATCCTGAAAACATGACCCCTGGGGACCATGAGGACTGGAGTTTGGGAAACACTGATGTTGTATACTAACCACTTTGTCCTTTCTCGTTTCAGGGGAGAGAATTGTGAAGCGGTGGCGGTCTGTGAGGGATCGTTTCAAGAAGGAGTTCAATAAAGAGATGCGGGCCCCGAGTGGATCTGGAGGACGCAGGAGCAAGTACAAGTACGCACGAGCCCTGTCGTTCCTCCGGGAGACAATGCTCACCAGAAGGTAAATATTACACACCACATGTGACAAAAAAATGTTTAGATGTAACTTTTTTTTTTCAGCCAGGGCCATACCATGTCACTATTTTAATTGTTTTTTTTTCTCTTTATTCCACAGCACGGTGAGCAGCACTCGGGAGCCTGCACGATTGGACCCTTCTGAGGCGATCCCTGAGGAGACCGGCACCGAGGGACACTTCGACCGCCCCGGTACATCTGCACCTTCCCAGCCTTCCCACACATTCGACCCATCTGTCCCATCCACCAGCACAGGAGCATCGTGGCCGCCTACATTACATGAAGCTGCTGGTGAGGAGATCGCTTTCCCTTTACCCCACCCTTCTGCCCCTGCCACCTCTAGTACACCTGCGGGTACTGGGCGGCAGCGGCAGAGGGGTCAGGAAAAGAGTTATGCGCCAGAGTTCTTGCATCTGAATGCATCTTTCCAGAACTGTCTAAAAGTCTTGTCAGAGTAAATCTCCGCAGGCTTTCAGCAGATCAACTCCAGCATTCTGGAGGTGAAGACACTTCTGCAAACCATGCATTCAGAAGCAAGATCTTCGCCAAACCACACCTTTTTCAGGTCTGTTGTGGAGCGCATGGCAACACTATCTCCTACCCAGCAGATGCATGTAATGCATTCGTGACACGGTGCTCTACAGCAGGTTACCTCCCAACCTCCACCTCCCACCACTGTAGTTCCTCCACCTGCACCCCCTCCAGCCACTTTCCATCCTCCCCCTCCTATTACATCTGCACCCCCTCCAGCCACTTTCCATCCTCCCCCTCCTATTACATCTGCACCCCCTCCAGCCACTTTCCATCCTCCCCCTCCTATTACATCTGCACCCCCTCCAGCCACTTTCCATCCTCCCCCTCCTATTACATACCAGCAACCTCCCCAGTACCAGACATCTCCCCACTTCCAGCAACCTGTACCGTACCAAACTCCTTCCCCGTACCAAACTCCTTCCCCGTACCAAACTCCTTCCCCATACAACTTTCCATCAACATCATCTGCTCCTACAGTCCCTGCCCAACCCTCCACTCCACCGCCCACCACCTCTTCTGCCTCCCACATGTCCACCCATTCTGTAGCTTTTTCCACACCATCACCTCTAACTGTTCCTTCCCCACCACGATCCCAATCCTCTCTCCACACTCCCAGTGTCGAAGTGTCCCGCAGCCCCTCCAGCAGTATTTCCACCCCACACTACACAGATTTATGATGTGTTTTGTAATAAAAATGCCCAGTTTTTTTTCAAACCTTTATTAAAAAAGTTTTTTTAACTTTAAAAACAGTTTACAAACAAAAAAATATTTTAAATAAAAGTTAAATTATTGTTTACACTGGTTGTCTGTCATTTCTTTCTGCGGCGAAATATGTTTAAAAAAAAGGTTAAATAAAGGGTATTTAAAAGGTAAAAAGGTATTCAAAACCAGGTATATAACTGTGGGTAAATTTTAGCTTTTTGCCACAGTTGTGTTCCTGGTTGTGTTTGAAGCAAAGTATTTCACCTAAAAAGTTGTGTTTATTGTTGGTGATTTCATAACAATGTACACAACTTTTGTTAAAAGGTGAAATACTTTGCATAAAACACAACCAGGTACACACCTGTGGCCTAAAGCTAAAAATAGAGACCATGACAAGATAGCCAACTTTGATTGGCAAAGGTATATACTGTTGGTACAGAAGGTACACAAGTTTGGTTAGGGCACAAATCTTTCACACTCTGTCATCCTGCCAGTGTACTCTGCCTTGAGGTGACAAAGTATAGTGCAAAATTGTCCCTCATTACTGAAACCGTCACAGAACTTCTAGTGGTAATGTCATGGTAATCTTGCAAGGTGGTTTCTTCAGAGGTGTCCTCAATGGAAATGGGTTCCTTGCAGATAACAAAATTGTGGAGTACCACGCAAGCTTTGATCACCTCGTCAACAGTTTCTGTCTTGAGGTTGATCGCAGTCAATAGGACCCGCCATTTGGCTGTCAGAATACCAAAGGTACATTCAACCATTCTTCTTGCTCTTGTGAGGCGGTAATTAAAAATGCGTTTTGGTCTTGTCAATCCTCTGCTAGAGTATGGTTTCAAAAGGTGTTCTGACAGCTGGAAGGCTTCATCCCCTACACAGACAAATGGCATAGGTGGACCAGATGTTTGCGGCAGTGGTCTAGGGGGTGGGAACTGGAAGGTGTTTCCATACAGTTTACGCCCCATGGCAGACAGTTTGAAAACTTGAGAGTCATTGGAGCGGCCATAGGCCCCAATATCCACAGCAATAAATTTGTATTCCGCGTCAGCGATGGCCATTTGGACAATTGAAAAATATTTCTTGTAATTGAAATATTCCGATCCCGATCCGGCTGGCTTTACAATGCGGATATGTTTCCCGTCCACAGCGCCCAAGCAGTTGGGAAACTGACATATCTGTTGAAACTTGTCAGCAATTTCAATCCACCTCTCTGTTGTGGGCTCTGGTAAAAACTCTTCAGCTAAGGAGTCCCACAGTGCACGGCATGTGTACTTCACTATTCCTGATATGGTGGAAATCCCGAGTCTGTACTGGAAATGCAGTGACGAAAGGGATTCTCCAGTTGCAAGAAATCTGTGGGGAATTAAAAAACAATCAATTAGTTTAAAATCACAGCATTACATACCAAAACTCAGCTATAACACTTGGAGATACAAACTACCACCAACAAGATTGCAGTGAAAGTGTGCTCTGATGCGATCACATCCAATAAATGTGGCTTACCTTAAAGTCACCATCAGACGCTCTGCGGGTGAAACAGAGAAGCGGCAATAGGTGTCTGCTTTTCTTATGATGTGTGCAATGCGCTCCACCAAGTAATCAAAATTCTCCATTTTCATCCGAACATATCCAAAAAATTTATCCGGGTTTCGTTGAAGGTCCATGCAGAATAGACCCCACGCGTCATTCTCTTGGCTGTGATGGGGTGGATCCACAAACGTCGTCTACGATGCCTGATGCGCTGCTGTCTCGCTCTCTCCTTCTCCAGAACAATCACCCTCAAACGATTCGCCTCCGCTATAAAATCCGCCAAATTCTTCAAAATATTTCCAATCACAACATCCATCTTTGCCAGTAACTTGCTCTTCTCTCCAACCTGCACTTTCTCCTCGACAACCTGTCAAAGAAGGGCTGTAGGAACACTCTATATATAGTTTTCCAGTAGCCAATCCCGTTCGGAAGGCCACAAGGGTCAATTTTAAAAACCGGATCCGGCGTAATCCGTCGAAAAACGGATAGAAAAATGGATGAACCGGATGAGACGGATCCGGTTTTGTCTGTCAAGAACAAGACGGATCCGGCAGAAAACCGGATCCGTCACATCCGGTTTTACTAAACATTTGCCGGATGCGGCGTTCCGGCACAACGCCGGATCGCGCCTGACGCCGAAAACCTGATGTGTGAAAGTAGCCTAAGGCCGCAAGCGTCGGCGCCGAGAATCGAGCGCCGACGGACGCTAGTGTAGGCGTGGAGCAAGTGGCGTGTAGCTTGCCACAACCATGGAGCTGACTAAGCACACTCAGTCACCACTCGTAATATCAGAGGGTAGGGGTTTCATAATGAGTAAGACACCAGTCCATGCATCCATCACCATACACACACACAATAATATGCTACACTAGCGCATGGCCGAGCCGCCATGCGGGGCTTTTATAGCCATGCGCTTCCAGGACCTTCCAATACTTTAGGAAGGACCAATCAGATCCGACACAGGACCTGCACATGTGACCCCTGCTCTCCACTGAGAGGGCACGTTGCGGGCATGCCCAGTAGCACGGCACGAGGACTTAGCCTCTGGAGCGGTTCCCTGCAAAGCAGGTTGCGCTACCATTGCTGCACCGGAGGTGGCAGCAACATCCAAGCTCACAGAACGAGTCTGAGGAGAATTCCTGGCTCGCCGTGATTGCTGAGCAGGAGTCCGAGCGGCCGGAGGAGAATGGGAGACTGCAGGAAGTCTGGCTCTGGATTCCCGCTGTGCAGTGCCAGGAATCCGACGCCCAACAATTTTTACAGGTGCACCAAAAAACAAAACCAAAATGGATTTTGATGGGAAAGATGTAAAGGTACATCCTTTCCAGGTTAATGACTTGTATATAAGGCAAAATAATTAACCCCAGACCAAAATGTTCCTTTACCGCTTGGGCTATGTTCAGATGCAGCGTTTCTGAAGCGTTTTTCAACTTTAACATTGCTTTCAACCAATACAAATGCATTCACTGGGAAATGTCATTGTAACATTTAACAACCCTAGCTGGCCATGTAGTGTGTGACACAGAAACAGACACATCTTGTTTCATTTATGAAGGAGGGACTCTTAAAGTCACAGAGCCTATTTTTAAAGGGGCATCAGGCGGCATTAATCTTCTTAAAAGGCCTTTATTAAAGACTGGATGGGCTGCCAAGAATTACGACACACCCCAATACCCCTTTCACGAGAGGTACAGGAGGGCTTCCAGATAAAATGTTGCATTGAATGCAAGTCCTGGCTTGTCCCAAAGTTACATGCACCCCAATAAGCTTTTCAAGCCACGTACTGGAAGGCCACCGGAAAATCCACTTCACATTATTCATTTCGAAATCCCAAACTCTTTTCTTATGCATTGACTGAAAGGCCTGCCCTGCTACCAAGTCATATGCACCCCAATAAGCCTTCGAACCCACATACTGGATGGGCCCAGGAAAATCCACTTCACGTTATTCATTTTGTACTCCCATTCTGTTTTCTTATGCATTGACTGCTAGGCCTGCCCTGCTACCAAGTCATATGCACCCCAATAACCCCAATCCCCCTTGGAAGAAACATGGATGGCCTCTTAAAAAAAGTGTCACATTAAAAAGGAGCGGGGCTCCCAGACTTATAATACCCATACACTAAGTGTATGGGCTTGGAAAACATTTCCCCTGTAGGGTACACCTCAACCTTTTCCATAAGTAATTTACGCCCATCAAAGCAACCCACCCTTGTTAGGAATTCGACACTGGCTGTAGAAGCACGGAACACATTAACGCTGGTGATCTAGTGGCGGCGGATGATGAGACGTGGAGGAAGGCCTGATTTAAAACTGTGCCCAATGTAAAGAAGTGGGTCTCCTAGACTTGTAATGCACATACACTAAGTGTATTTGTCATGATCCATTTTTGGATCGATGTCAGATCTGGATCCTCATATATAACCTTTTTTCCTTCCAGGCCATTGGGGGTTAATATCAGTTTTTGCCCCCGGTGGCTGCTGGTGTTACTACAAGTATAGTTAGTCTGCTGGTGGGTTTTTGCCCCCTGGTGGCCGCTGGTGTAATTGCATGGCTTGTCTATCTGTTGAGGCAAGAGGAAACCACTCCCACCTTTCTATATAAGCTCACCAGGTGCACCAGCTAACTGTTGGTGATATTATTCCTCTTTGGAGACCAACCTAGCTGGAGTCAGGAGCAGACTGTGTTGCAGTGGAGCTCTAGCCATTTCCTTTTTCTGGTACCTAACTCTGCTGTTTGGTACTTAGCAGCAGACAAAGCTAAGTTTTGTTTTTCAGTTGATATTTCCCCCTGGTGTCTGTTTTATCTTTCTTTTGGTTCTGGTGCAGTTCTCTGTTTTCCCTGTCTCACCTCCTGGGGAGGGGGTTGGGGGTTTATCTCATGGCTAAACAGGAGATAGGGACAGGTCGGAGACTTGGGCCTCACTACCATTAAGTGTACCCCCAAGTTAAGGAAAGTCAGGGCACCCCCTTTAGCCTGAGGGGCAGTTCAGGGGCCCTGGTTCCTCATCCCCTGTCTTCCCACTACTGCCCCGTGACAGTATTGGGCTGTTAAACATTTTCCCCTGTGGGGTACACCTCTACCTTTTCCATAACAAGTATTTTACACCCAGCAAAACCACCCACCCTTGTTCAGAATTCGACACTGGCTGTAGCAGCACGGAACACGTTAACGCTAGTGATCTAGTGGCGGCGGATGATGACACGTGGAGGGAGGCCTAATTTAAAACTATGCCCAATGCAAAGGAGTGGTTCTCCTAGACTTGTAATGCCTATTAGTGTATGGGCTGGCAAACATTTCCCCTGTGGGGTACACCTTAACCTTTTCCATAACAAGTATTTTACGCTCATCAAAACAACCCAAACTTGTTAGGAATTCGACACTGGCTGTAGCAGCACGGAACATAATGCTGGTGATCTAGTTGCGACGGATGATGAGATGTGGAGGAAGGCCTGATTAAAAACTATGCTCAATTTAAAGGAGCGCGTCTCCTATACTTGGAATGTCCATACACTAAGTGTATGGGCTGGCAAACATTTCCTCTTGGGGGTAGATATCAACATAGTGTGTACATTTTTTTTAGGGGCATCATAAACACCTTGCAAAACTGTATAGTGGTTTCCTACACAATTGCAGCTGGCAAGGTGCAGGTCTTTAGTAAAAATATGGCAGGCGAATCGTTGGATGAAGTGATCTGGAAAAGGGGCATGGTGATGACAGGAATTGGAAAGTACATGATTAATAACAGCAGTGGCTATGGGAGTTATGAGATCCAGGATACAGCCAACAATGATTCATCATTTAGCCACAATCAATTACCAGAATCGGTTTCAGGCCCGTCAGAAGATCGTTGTAACAGATGCGCGCGTGAGACTCGGCCTAAGAAATGCTCGTCCAAAATATGTTGCCAAACATGCACATGTCTGTATAAAGGGCAAAGGGCAACATGTTGGTGAGATGCTGAATTAGAGAAAGCAAATCAGTATTGGAGGAAAACCAAACAAACTGTTGGATGCTTGTGAAAAACTAAGTTTAAAGAGGAGTGCACCGTCTGTAACTATACACACACCCATGGCACAAGCTTCTTCATCTTCACCCATGCATATTACCAATAATATCCAAATGTCCCAGTCTAAAATTAATTTTCCTAGTGTAATGAACACTGTTAAAAGTATGCCACAAAACGTACATAACCACAACCATTGGAAACACCTGATTTCCTCTTTACAACATATGCACGATGATGGTATTGATGACGACTTAGAAATTTTCCACATCCACACCAATAAGATGAAGATCACAGCTGCAAAAAATGCACAAAAAAAGCAGTGAATGTCTGTAAAATCATTTTCTCTAGGGCAAAGTTTACCTCTTACTAAAGTGGTACTGAAAGAGGCATACACAGCTCTCAGGTGTACTCAGCGTGAGATGCTTGAAAGATGATGTATTCTGATTTGTCCACTTTTTGAAAGCGAGCAGAAAACAAGGATGATATAGTGAGAAATCATGTGATTTTGGTCAGTAAGGAGGTGATGTCAGGTACAGATAGGTAGATCTGCGTGTCATTGGCATAGTAATGATATTGCAAACCGTGCCATTATATCAGCTGAAGATGTAGATGGAGAAGAGTAGGGGTCCTAGAACAGAGCCTTGGGGAACAGCGAAAGACAGGTGTCGAGGTGAGGAGGTGGTGTCGGAGAGGGAGACAATGAATGTCCCCCTACCAGTCTTGTTTTTTAAAGACTCTGCCGATAACCCCAAAAAGGCCATTTGCACCACCGGCCATGGCCGCATCAGCAGGGGTAGTAAAACTACCAGCCATACCACGACCAGCATGATCAGGCACATGGCAGCAAAGCACCCGACTTTGTTGGTTGAACACCAGGCTCCATGAACAGTGTCTGCGGGTGATACCACTGCTTCTTCCGCTGTTGTGCATGTAAGCCAATCCCCTGTTCACCGTGCCTGCGAAGATGCCTCCTGCCCTGCACCTGCCATTGACCACAGTCAAATAGCACAATCATCAAGCATGTCTACGTCACAGCGCAGCCTTCAGTTGTCCATACCCCAGTCATTGGACCATAAGCGGAAAGACGCAGCCAATGCCCCAGAGGCCACAGGACTAAATTCACAAATTTCTTATCTGCTTGCGCTCGAAATGTTGCATTTTAGGCTCGTGGGAGAAGGACGCTATCTGCAACCTGATGGTGGTGACCATAACAAGGTACTCGGTCCCCACCCGCCACTATTTCTCCCGATCTGCCGTCACGACATTACACAAGCAAGCACGTGTCCCACAACATTACCCGGGCCATCAACAATGCTGTTACAGGGAATGTGCACCTAACTACGGACACGTGGACAAGTGCTTGTGGGCAGGGGCGGTACATCTCGCTGATGGCACACTGGGTTTGCGCAGAAGTAGTCATGACCCAGTCGGACATTGGGAGACAATGTCACAGATGTATGGAGGAGACAGGTTGTGGAAGGCTTTGTATGTCATATTTAGGGTGTTGAACTGTAGTCTATGGGCAATAGGAAGGCAGTGAAGGGAATGGCAGAGAGGAGAGGCTGGGGAATAACAGAGGGACAGTTGGTTTACTCTGGCAGCAGAGTTTTGGATAGATTTGAGTGGTGCAAGAGTGCTAGAGGGGAGGCTAGAGAGTATAAAATTGCAATAGTCGAGGTGGGAGATCATGAGGGCGTACACAAACATTTTGAAGTTTCTTGGAATGTACAGATCCAGGAAATGTTTTGAGTTGTAACGGGCAGGAGGAGGCAAGGGCTTGGATATGTAGCTTGAAAGAGAGGGCAGAGTCGAGGATCACCTCAAGGGCACGAACATGCGGGAATATTTGTCCCGGTATGCTGTCCTGGCAATACAGTCACGTGTCCCACAGCATTACCTGTGCCCTCCATAATGCTGTTACTTGGAAAGTCCACCTAACCACAAACACGTGTACAAGTGCTTGTGGTCAGGGACGGTACATCTCACTGAGGGCACACTGGGTTAAAGGGAATTTGTAACTTATTTTTGGGCCTATCAGCTGCCGGCACCACCATCAGGGGCTTATCTACAGCATTACAGAATGCTGTAGATAAGCCCCTGATGTAACCTGAAAAATAAGAAAAATGAGTTATATTATACTTACCCAGGGGCGGTCCGGGGTCTGATCCGGAGGGTGTCTCGGTCGGGCACCTCCCATCTTTATGCAGTGACGTCCCTTTCTTTGCTTCCCGTCCGGGCTCCGGTGCAGGTGCACTGCTCTGCCCTGAAGAGGTCCAGCGCCTGCGCACTGCAGTACTCTGCTCTGCCCGCAACAGGACAGAGTAGTGCGCATGCGCCAGGAAGGGAAGCAAAGAAGAGGAAGTCACCATTAGAAGATGGGAGGCGCCAGACCGCGACACCCATCGGACCAAAACCGGACCCAGACCGCCCCTGGGTGAGTATAATATAACTCATTTTTCTTCTCTTTCAGGTTACATCGGGGGCTTATCTACAGCATTACAGAATGCTGTAGATAAGCCCCTGATGGCGGTGCCAGCAGCTGATAGGCCCAAAAATAAGTGACAGATTCCCTTTAACATAGTGGAAGCTGGGACCCACTCCGACCTTAGTATGGTGCACGTCCTCCCAAACCCCGAGTATTGCAGACCCTATGTCAATCTGGGTTGCCCCTACAGTCTAGAGCTCCTGCACCTCCTCCTCTTCAGCCTCCAGCTACAAAAGTAGCACATCAGTCACAAGCTGGAAGCACTGCAGCACTGCCTCATCAAAGTGGGAACAGGCTGTGCTGAACCTAATATGCTTAGGTGACAAACCGCATAATGCTGAAGAATTATAGACATAGCAGGCAGATCTGTGGCTGGGACCGCTGAACCCACAGGCAGGCATGGTTGTGTGTGACAATAGCTGGAACCTGGTGGCTGCTCTGTGGTGAGCTCAAACAAGTGCCATGCCTGGCTCATGCTCTTAACCTAATTGGTCAACGTTTTCTGAAAAGCGACACAGAGTTGGCAGATCTGCTAGAAAAAGTACAATGGTCTGCGCACCCATTTTAGAAAGTCAGCTACAGCTTGATCCGCCCTTGCCATGATTCAGAAGTGCTTGCAGCTTCTGGCTCACCAACTGGTGTGTGATGCCCCTAGGCATTGGAACTCTACACTGCAGATGTTGGAAACGATTTATGAGCATAAGAGTGCAGTTGGTGACTAGTCTACCAGCATCAACAAGGTTGTCGGTATTCAGTTCTGACTTCACACATAAGATCTCAGGAGTGGACATGGATGTCAGACATATGTACCATCTTCCAAAACTTGAAGGAATCCACCAAGAGGGTAAGCGTCAATTACGCCATAATTAACGTCTCCATCCTACTTATCTATGTTCTAATTTGAAGATTGAGGATTATTATAGAGCGGAAACATATTTACAGTTTAACAGTTTCAAACACAACAGTCCTAAGTAACAACGATAACATTACAATAATTAAACCAAAATAAAATGACCCTGCTCGTGACAGCTTACAATCTACACTGAGTAACAACGATAACAATAATTAAACCCAAAAAACAATCCTGCTCGTGACAACTTACAATCTACAATGAGGTGGGGGAGACAAAAACTACAGGGGTGTATTTACAAGAATGTATTTACAATGATGTTTTTACAATTATATTACTGAGGTTAGTCAAAAGTCGTGGAGGCCTGAGGACAAGGAGGAGGAGGAGAGCATGTCAGGCGTCCTCTTGGTGAGGACACGGAAGTATCGAATGTTAGCAGTCTTGCACGCATGGCTGAGTTTATGTTACGCTGTCTTTCCCGTCACCCTCGCATTCTCAAAATTTTGGGTGACAGACAGTACTGATTGGTGACACTTCTAGACCCACACTAAAAGGAGAACTATATATCTCTTATTCTAGAGGCAGACAGGTGTACTAAAATGTTGGAGGATGAGGGCCTTTCTTGCGGAATTATTAAAAAAATTCCCATTTGAAAACGCTGGCAGCAGAGGTCACAGTTTGTTGGCCAAGCAAGGAGTACAGGTGAGAGAGAGAACTCCAATCCAGCAGAGGCAGTGGAACACTGGCAAAGTTCAGGGACAGTTTTCTCAGACCCTCCCATCACCCTGGCCCTGAGGTGCGGGGGACTCTCACAAGGAGTGCAAAGTTTGGGAAAATGCTGAGGGAGTACCTTGCTGACCGTACCAAAATCCTCTGTCATTCCTCTGTGCCTTATAATTATTGGTTATCCACACTGAACACGTGGCATGAACTGGCTCTCTCTACTGCACATGTGCTCTGTACTCACGGTCAAGGACTGCACGGCGACTCGCTCTCTGGCGGTCACTGGGCACACGGCGCCTTGCTAAATGACAGTACCGCTTTTAGTGGTGAGAGCCATCGGGAACAGTACTTTGCAGCACCAGTGCTCTAAGGACGGAGCACGCTGCTCAGCCTCCTATGCGCTGCTTGTCCACGCCACAAATCTCTGCTGTTGTGCCCGCTTTCTCTTAAGCTCGCCCCCTGCCTCTAGGTCACCAGGTCTGTCTGCTGCAGTTTGCTGCAGCGTTGGCGCTTCGGGTGCGTAGTGCACTACCCCCATTGCACACACTCACAGCTGGGGACTCACTCCCGCTTTGTGTTTTTTTCCCTCAGCTTCCAGCCAGGTTCCCTATCTAAACACGCCCCTGATATGAATAGGTCACCGAGGATAGCAGGAATGGGCTAGGCCACCAGACCAGAAAGGTTGGTAACTCAGCAGATTGCAGACCCCTAATCCTAACAACACAACTAGCAGTAGCCGTGGAGCGTACCTATGATGCCCTAGATGCCTTGGCACAGCCGGAGAACTAACTAAACTTAAAGCATGAAAGGTGAAATCTAAACTGCCCCGGAGTAGAACCCCAAAGAAATAGATAGCCCCCAAACATATACTGTCGGTGAGACAAGATGAGGCACAAATATAGGCAGAAAATAGACTAAGCAAATGATGGGGCCCAATCTGTCTAGATAGGATAGGAAAGACACTGTCTGCAATCACGCAAAAACCCAACACGTCTGATGTACAAAAAACACTGAGGTCTCACGACCTCTCCCCCACTATATTAGCATTCTGGTGTGAACTGGCAGCAAAGCAAAAGAGACTAATATAACAGGGGACTGAACAAACTGACACAAGCTGTAACATTTGGAGCAGGGTCCAGCACTGCCCCAGCAGGGAGCATGCTGAACCCTCACGGCAAAGCAGAAAGAGACAAAACCAGATCAGATGCAAAGGATTAGCAAATAAACAACTTAACTGAAAAATGCAGGATCAGGCAGGAGACAGCAGACCTCAAAATGCACAGGAAGAAACAATCACCAGCAGCAACTGAGGGAAGCCTGCTCACTTATATCCTCCCAGTCAGTAACCCCTGATTTCCAATCATCGTCTTCAGGTGGCAGACTTCTGTAAACCCGGCCAGCTCCACTACCCGCAGTAACCACCAGAGGGAGCCCCGACTCAGAAGTCAGATCAAGAGAATTCACAACAGTACCCCCCCTTGAGGAGTGGTCACCGAACCCTCATCCACGCCACAAGGCCGATCAGGATGGGCCTGGTGAAAAGCATGAACCAATCTCTCGGCATGAATGTCAGAAGCAGAGACCCAAGAATTATCCTCCTGGCCATAACCTTTCCACTTGACCAAGAACTGGAGTCTCCGTCTAGCCAGATGAGAATCCAATATCTTCTCTACCTCATACTCCAAATTACCCTTAACCAATACAGGGTCAGGGGGCGTCGCCATGGGAACTACTGGCTCCACAAACCTTTTCAACAAAGATTTATGAAAAACGTCATGAATTTTAAACGTAACTGGAAGAGTCAAACGGAAAGAAATGGGGTTAAGGATTTCCAAAATCTTATAAGGTCCAATGAACCTTGGCTTGAATTTTGGAGACGCAACTGTTGTGAGTTCATTTTCCCCTTCACCATTGAGGTCTGATGAACTCCCTCTTCTGGTGAAGGAAGGTAGTGAGGCTGATTACCAAGCACCTGGGTATGATGATGATGACTGGGTGACGGGAATTGCTGACTAAATATAAGGCAGCCAACGCCCTTCTGCCTTGCTGGTGATCTCTCTGAGGGATTCTAGGAGACCAGTCTGATTCCTGCTGCTCAAAAGCTAAGTTTTCTGCACTGCTTTTTGCATTTGTGTTTTGTTTTGCCTTGTTTTTCTGAATTTCTGCCATTCCCTGCTGGGGTGAGTTGAATTCCTTTTTGCTCTGTCTTCAGAAAATACCTGAGTGCTGAAATAGTCTTTTTGAAGCCTAGCGTCTTCAGGGCCTTTTTCCCTATCAGCCTGTTGGCCCTTGTTTTGATAGGGTTTTTGGCGGATTGCAGACAGCAGCTGTCCTATCCTGTCCTATTTAGTTAGCTTGGGCCCCATCATTTGCCTATCTTTCTATCTGTGTGAGTGTTTTTTCATCTTGCTTCACCGTCATTATATGTTGGGGGCTGCCTATTGCTTTGGGGTCTGCTCTGGGGCAGTTTAGATTTCCCTTTCTGTCTTTAGGCTATGTAGTTCTCCGGCTGTGATCGAGGGGTCTAGGACACTGTAGGAACCCCCCACGGCTACTGCTAGATGTTGTTGATAGGTTCAGGGGTCTGCAATCTGATAGCTGCCAACTTCTCTGGTTTTCTGGACTTAGCTAGTATTTCTGTTTTTGCCTCCTACGGTGACTCATTCATAACAGAATCACCAGCCATACCGCAGATCCTAGGGTACTCAATAGCAGGAAAGAATTGTAAAAAAAAAAAAAAGTGTGTATATTCTTTCCTCTATATCTCTGAGGCCGTAGGGGGAATTTTTTTTTCTCTCAATGGAGATAAAGCAATTGTCTGATCGTGTGGAGCAGCTCGCTGCGGAAGTGCGGGGAATTTCCGCCTACCTTGCTCATTCACATGCTGCTGAACCAAAGATCCCTACTCCTGATGTGTTTTTTGGGGATCGGTCTAAATTTTTGAATTGCAAAAATAATTGTAAATTATTTTTTGCCTTGAAGCCTAACTCGTCAGGGAGCTCAGCGCAGCAGGTTAAAATTGTCATCTCTTTGCTGCGTGGCAATCCCCAGGATTGGGCGTTTTCTTTGAAACCAGATGATCCTATTCTGACTAATGTGAACGCATTTTTTCAAGCCTTGGGGTTGTTGTATGACGAACCTAATGCTATTGATCAGGCTGAAAAGACCGTGTTGGCATTGAGCCAGGGTCGAGATTCTGCAGAATTGTACTGTCAAAAATTCCGAAAGTGGGCGGTCCTTACTACCTGGAATGATAATGCCTTGGCAGCTCTCTTTCGGAAGGGTTTGTCAGAAGCCGTAAAAGATACTATGGTGGGATTTCCTGTTCCCTCTGGTCTTGACGATTCTATGTCATTAGCCATTCAGGTTGATCGGCGTTTACGTGAACGCAGGACTGCACGAGAGGTGTTGCCACCTGTTGAACAAGTGTCTGAACCTATGCAATGTGATAGAGTTTTGTCCAGGGAGCAACGTCAGGCGTTCAGAAGGTGTAATAAGCTGTGTTTTTTTTGTGGAGATGCCTCGCATATTATTTCTGTCTGTCCTAAATGAAACGTTTTGCACACACGTTTTCTGTGGGTGTTGTTCAACCTAAGTTTCTTCTGGCAATTACTCTGATCTGCTCCCTGTCCACATTTTCCGCCAAGGCTTTTGTGGATTCGGGAGCAGCCCTGAACCTAATGGACTTGGATTTTTCCTAAATGTTGTGGATTTCCGATGACACCTCTGCGGACGCCTATCCCTTTGAGAGGGATTGATGCCACTCCTTTGGTGAAAAATAAACCTCAGTTTTGGACCCAGGTGGTAATGCGGGTCGCCCCAGACCATCAAAAAAATTGCAGATTTTTGGTGTTGCATAATTTGCATGATACCATTGTTCTGGGGTTTCCCTGGTTGCAAATTCATAATCCAGTTTTGGATTGGAAATCTGTGTCTGTGGTGAGTTGGGGTTGTCGGTGTGCCCTTAGTGAGGCTCCGTTTTTTTCCACCTCTCCTCAGTCGCATGATGCTCCTGACTATTTGGCGGACTTTTATGATGTATTTAGTGAGAATGAGTCTGCGTCTTTGCCTCCTCATAGGAGTTATGACTGTGCAATTGAACTGAGCCCGGGGTGTAAATTTCCCAAGGGTCGGCTCTTCAATTTATCTGTACCTGAGCACGAGGCTATGTGATATTAAGGAGGCGTTGGAGAAGGGTCATACTAGACCATCCTCTTCACCCTTGGGTGCTAGTTTTTTTTTCGTGGCCAAAAAGGATGGTTCATTAAGGCCTTGTATTGATTATCGTGCCCTCAACAAAATTACTATTAAATATCAGTATCCGTTACCCCTGATTTCGCATCTATTCTCCAGAGTTAAAGGTGCTTGCTGGTTTACCAAGCTTGACCTCTGGGGGGCGTATAATCTTATCCGCATTAAGCATGGGGATGAATGGAAGACGGCGTTTAATACTCCGGAGGGACATTTTGAGTACCTGGTGATGCCTTTTGGGCTCACTAATGCCCCTTCTGTCTTCCAGTGCTTCATGAACGACATTTTCCGAGACTTTGTGGATAAATTTTTGATTATCTATCTGGATGATATTTTGATCTTCTCCAAGGATTGGGATTCTCATGTGGAACATGTTCGGACTGTGTTCCGGATCTTGAGGGAGAATTCCCTGTATGTCAAAGGATCGAAATGCCTTTTTGGGGTACAGAGGATTTCTTTTTTGGGATTTATTTTGTCTCCGTCAACTATTGAAATGGACCCGGCCAAGGTACCGGCCATTTATGATTGGGTTCAGCCCACTTCTTTGAAGGCCCTCCAGAAGTTTTTGGGTTTTGCTAATTTTTATCGGAAATTTATAGCAAAATTTTCTAGTATTGCCAAGCCATTGACTGATCTGACTAAGAAGGGTGCTGATGTGTTGAATTGGTCTCCGGAGGCTGTTTCTTCCTTTCAGGAGCTGAAGTGAAGATTCACTTCTGCCCCGGTTTTGGGGCAACCTGATGTCTCACTCCCGTTTCACGTAGAGGTGGACGCTTCTGAGATTGGTGCAGGAGCTGTTTTGTCCCAAAAGGATCCTGTAACATCTAAAATGAATCCCTGTGCTTTCTTTTCCCGAAAGTTCTATCCATCTGACCGTAACTATGATGTGGGGAATCGGGAACGGTTAGCCATGAAATGGGCATTTGAGGAGTGGAGACATTGGTTGGAGTGAGCTAAACGTCAAGTCGTGGTCCTCACTTACCACAACAATTTGATTTACCTGGAGTCGGCCAAACGCTTGAACCCTAGACAGGCTAGGTGGGCCTTGTTTTTTACACGTTTTGATTTTGTGGTCTCTTTTCTTCCTGGCACTAAGAATGTCAAGGCTGACGCTCTCTCTAGGAGCTTCTTTGCTGATTCCCCTGTGGTGACCAAGCCTGCTACCATCTTAGGCGAAGGGGTAGTTCTTTCTGCCATCTTGCCCGATTTGAGACGTGCTCTGGAAGAGTTCCAGGAGGACAAACCTGAGCGTTGTCCCAGGGGAAAGTTGTATGTTCCTGACCAGTGAAAGAAGAGGGTGATGTCTGAAGTTCATTGCTCTGCATTGGCTGGTCATCCAGGTATTTTTGGTACTAGAGATCTGGTGAGTCGGTCTTTTTGGTGGCCCGCCTTGTCTCGTGATGTCAGGAATTTTGTGCAGTCCTGTGGGACTTGCTCCCGGTCTAAACCTTGTTTTCGCTCTAGTGGATTGTTGATGCCTTTGCCGGTCCCCAGGAAGCCATGGACCCATATTTTAATGGATTTCATCTCTGATATGCCTGTCTCTCAAAGAATGACTGTTATTTGGGTGATTTGTGATAGGTTCTCTAAGATGGTTCATCTTGTACCACTCCCTAAGTTGCCATCTTCCTCTGAGTTGGTGCCCCTGTTTTTGCAACAGGTGGTTCGCTTGCACGGGATTCCTGAGAACATTATATCTGACAGAGGAGTTCAGTTGGTGTCTAAATTTTGGAGGACTTTCTGTTCCAAGCTGGGAATTCAGTTGTTCTTCTCTGCTTTTCACCCTTAGACCAATGGGCAGACGGAGAGAACAAACAAGACCTTGGAGTCGTATTTGAGATGTTTTATTTCCGCTGATCAGGATGATTGGGTTTCATTTTTGCCCTTGGCCGAATTCGCTTTAAATAATAGAGCTAGTTCTGCCACTTTGATGTCACCTTTTTTGTCACTTTGGGTTTCATCCTCGATTTCCTTCAGGGCAGGTGGAGCCTTCTGCCTGCCCAGGTGTTGACACTGTGGTGGAGAGAATGCACCAGATCTGGGACCAAGTGGTGGATAAGTTATCTCTCTCCCAGGAAAAGGCCCAGCAGTTTTCCAACCGACATAGGACCATTGGTCCCCAGTTTAAGGTTGGTGATATGGTTTGGTTATCATCAAAAAATATCGCTATGAAGGTGGCTTCTCCTAAGTTTAAGCCTAGATTTATTGGACCTTACAAGATTTTGGAGATTATTAATCCGGTCTCTTTTCGTTTGGCTCTTCCTGTCACATTTAAAATCCATAATGTGTTTTATAAGTCCTTGTTGAAGAGGTTTGTTGAACCAGTAGTTCCTGGGGTGGCACCTCTGGACCCTGTATTGGTTGAAGGTAACATGGAATATGAGGAAGAGAAGATATTGGATTCCCGTCTGGCTAGACGGAGACTCCAGTATTTGGTTAAGTGGAAGGGTTATGGTCAGGAGGATAATTCCTGGGTCTCTGCCTCTGATATTCATGCCAAAAGATTGGTGCGTGCCTTTCATCGGGCTCACCCTGATCGCCCTGGTGGCGTGGATGAGAGTTCGGTGACCCCTCCTCAAGGGGGAGGTACTGTTGTGAGTTCATTTTCCCCTTCACCATTGAGGTCTGATGAACTCCCTCTTCTGGTGAAGGAAGGTAGTGAGGCTGATTACCAAGCACCTGGGTATGATGATGATGACTGGGTGACGGGAATTGCTGACTGGATATAAGGCAGCCAACGCCCTTCTGCCTTGCTGGTGATCTCTCTGAGGGATTCTAGGAGACCAGTCTGATTCCTGCTCCTCAAAAGCTAAGTTTTCTGCATTGCTTTTTGCATTTGAGTTTTGTTTTGCCTTGTTTTTCTGAATTTCTGCCATTCCCTGCTGGAGTGAGTTGAATTCCTTTTTGCTCTGTCTTCAGAAAATACCTGAGTGCTGATATAGTCTTTTTGAAGCCTAGCGTCTTCAGGGCCTTTTTCCCTATCAGCCTGTTGGCCCTTGTTTTGATAGGGTTTTTGGCGGATTGCAGACAGCAGCTTTCCTATCCTGTCCTATTTAGTTAGCTTGGGCCCCATCATTTGCTCAGCCTATCTTTCTATCTGTGTGAGTGTTTTTTCATCTTGCTTCACCGTCATTATATGTTGGGGGCTGCCTATTGCTTTGGGGTCTGCTCTGGGGCAGTTTAGATTTCCCTTTCTGTCTTTAGGCTATGTAGTTCTCCGGCTGTGATCGACGGGTCTAGGGCACCGTAGGAACCCCCCACGGCTACTGCTAGTTGTTGTTGATAGGTTCAGGGTTCTGCAATCCGATAGATGCCAACTTCTCTGGTTTTCTGGACTTAGCTAGTATTTCTGTTTTTGCCTCCTACGGTGACTCATTCATAACAGAATCACCAGCCATACCGCAGATCCTAGGGTACTCAATAGCAGGAAAGAATTGTAAAAAAAAAAAAAAGTGTGTATATTCTTTCCTCTATATCTCTGAGGCCGTAGGGGGAATTTTTTCTTCTCTCAATGGAGATAAAGCAATTGTCTGATCGTGTGGAGCAGCTCGCTGCGGAAGTGCGGGGAATTTCCGCCTACCTTGCTCATTCACATGCTGCTGAACCAAAGATCCCTACTCCTGATGTGTTTTTTGGGGATCGGTCTAAATTTTTGAATTGCAAAAATAATTGTAAATTATTTTTTGCCTTGAAGCCTAACTCGTCAGGGAGCTCAGCGCAGCAGGTTAAAATTGTCATCTCTTTGCTGCGTGGCAATCCCCAGGATTGGGCGTTTTCTTTGAAACCAGATGATCCTATTCTGACTAATGTGAACGCATTTTTTCAAGCCTTGGGGTTGTTGTATGACGAACCTAATGCTATTGATCAGGCTGAAAAGACCGTGTTGGCATTGAGCCAGGGTCGAGATTCTGCAGAATTGTACTGTCAAAAATTCCGAAAGTGGGCGGTCCTTACTACCTGGAATGATAATGCCTTGGCAGCTCTCTTTCGGAAGGGTTTGTCAGAAGCCGTAAAAGATACTATGGTGGGATTTCCTGTTCCCTCTGGTCTTGACGATTCTATGTCATTAGCCATTCAGGTTGATCGGCGTTTACGTGAACGCAGGACTGCACGAGAGGTGTTGCCACCTGTTGAACAAGTGTCTGAACCTATGCAATGTGATAGAGTTTTGTCCAGGGAGCAACGTCAAGCGTTCAGAAGGTGTAATAAGCTGTGTTTTTTTTGTGGAGATGCCTCACATATTATTTCTGTCTGTCCTAAATGAAACGTTTTGCACACACGTTTTCTGTGGGTGTTGTTCAACCTAAGTTTCTTCTGGCAATTACTCTGATCTGCTCCCTGTCCACATTTTCCGCCAAGGCTTTTGTGGATTTGGGAGCAGCCCTGAACCTAATGGACTTGGATTTTTCCTAAATGTTGTGGATTTCCGATGACACCTCTGCGGACGCCTATCCCTTTGAGAGGGATTGATGCCACTCCTTTGGTGAAAAATAAACCTCAGTTTTGGACCCAGGTGGTAATGCGGGTCGCCCCAGACCATCAAAAAAATTGCAGATTTTTGGTGTTGCATAATTTGCATGATACCATTGTTCTGGGGTTTCCCTGGTTGCAAATTCATAATCCAGTTTTGGATTGGAAATCTGTGTCTGTGGTGAGTTGGGGTTGTCGGTGTGCCCTTAGTGAGGCTCCGTTTTTTTCCACCTCTCCTCAGTCGCATGATGCTCCTGACTATTTGGCGGACTTTTATGATGTATTTAGTGAGAATGAGTCTGCGTCTTTGCCTCCTCATAGGAGTTATGACTGTGCAATTGAACTGAGCCCGAGGTGTAAATTTCCCAAGGGTCGGCTCTTCAATTTATCTGTACCCGAGCACGAGGCTGTGTGATATTAAGGAGGCGTTGGAGAAGGGTCATACTAGACCATCCTCTTCACCCTTGGGTGCTAGTTTTTTTTTTGTGGCCAAAAAGGATGGTTCATTAAGGCCTTGTATTGATTATCGTGCCCTCAACAAAATTACTATTAAATATCAGTATCCGTTACCCCTGATTTCGCATCTATTCTCCAGAGTTAAAGGTGCTTGCTGGTTTACCAAGCTTGACCTCTGGGGGGCGTATAATCTTATCCGCATTAAGCATGGGGATGAATGGAAGACGGCGTTTAATACTCCGGAGGGACATTTTGAGTACCTGGTGATGCCTTTTGGGCTCACTAATGCCCCTTCTGTCTTCCAGTGCTTCATGAACGACATTTTCCGAGACTTTGTGGATAAATTTTTGATTATCTATCTGGATGATATTTTGATCTTCTCCAAGGATTGGGATTCTCATGTGGAACATGTTTGGACTGTGTTCCGGATCTTGAGGGAGAATTCCCTGTATGTCAAAGGATCGAAATGCCTTTTTGGGGTACAGAGGATTTCTTTTTTGGGATTTATTTTGTCTCCGTCAACTATTGAAATGGACCCGGCCAAGGTACCGGCCATTTATGATTGGGTTCAGCCCACTTCTTTGAAGGCCCTCCAGAAGTTTTTGGGTTTTGCTAATTTTTATCGGAAATTTATAGCAAAATTTTCTAGTATTGCCAAGCCATTGACTGATCTGACTAAGAAGGGTGCTGATGTGTTGAATTGGTCTCCGGAGGCTGTTTCTTCCTTTCAGGAGCTGAAGTGAAGATTCACTTCTGCCCCAGTTTTGGGGCAACCTGATGTCTCACTCCCGTTTCAGGTAGAGGTGGACGCTTCTGAGATTGGTGCAGGAGCTGTTTTGTCCCAAAAGGATCCTGTAACATCTAAAATGAATCCCTGTGCTTTCTTTTCCCGAAAGTTCTATCCATCTGACCGTAACTATGATGTGGGGAATCGGGAACGGTTAGCCATGAAATGGGCATTTGAGGAGTGGAGACATTGGTTGGAGTGAGCTAAACGTCAAGTCGTGGTCCTCACTTACCACAACAATTTGATTTACCTGGAGTCGGCCAAACGCTTGAACCCTAGACAGGCTAGGTGGGCCTTGTTTTTTACACGTTTTGATTTTGTGGTCTCTTTTCTTCCTGGCACTAAGAATGTCAAGGCTGACGCTCTCTCTAGGAGCTTCTTTGCTGATTCCCCTGTGGTGACCAAGCCTGCTACCATCTTAGGCGAAGGGGTAGTTCTTTCTGCCATCTTGCCCGATTTGAGACGTGCTCTGGAAGAGTTCCAGGAGGACAAACCTGAGCGTTGTCCCAGGGGAAAGTTGTATGTTCCTGACCAGTGAAAGAGGGAGATGTCTGAAGTTCATTGCTCTGCATTGGCTGGTCATCCAGGTATTTTTGGTACTAGAGATCTGGTGAGTCGGTCTTTTTGGTGGCCCGCCTTGTCTCGTGATGTCAGGAATTTTGTGGAGTCCTGTGGGACTTGCTCCCGGTCTAAACCTTGTTTTCGCTCTAGTGGATTGTTGATGCCTTTGCCGGTCCCCAGGAGGCCATGGACCCATATTTTAATGGATTTCATCTCTGATATGCCTGTCTCTCAAAGAATGGCTGTTATTTGGGTGATTTGTGATAGGTTCTCTAAGATGGTTCATCTTGTACCACTCCCTAAGTTGCCATCTTCCTCTGAGTTGGTGCCCCTGTTTTTGCAACAGGTGGTTCGCTTGCACGGGATTCCTGAGAACATTATATCTGACAGAGGAGTTCAGTTGGTGTCTAAATTTTGGAGGACTTTCTGTTCCAAGCTGGGAATTCAGTTGTCCTTCTCTGCTTTTCACCCTTAGACCAATGGGCAGACGGAGAGAACAAACAAGACCTTGGAGTCGTATTTGAGATGTTTTATTTCCGCTGATCAGGATGATTGGGTTTCATTTTTGCCCTTGGCCGAATTCGCTTTAAATAATAGAGCTAGTTCTGCCACTTTGATGTCACCTTTTTTGTCACTTTGGGTTTCATCCTCGATTTCCTTCAGGGCAGGTGGAGCCTTCTGCCTGCCCAGGTGTTGACACTGTGGTGGAGAGAATGCACCAGATCTGGGACCAAGTGGTGGATAAGTTATCTCTCTCCCAGGAAAAGGCCCAGCAGTTTTCCAACCGACATAGGACCATTGGTCCCCAGTTTAAGGTTGGTGATATGGTTTGGTCATCATCAAAAAATATCGCTATGTAGGTGGCTTCTCCTAAGTTTAAGCCTAGATTTATTGGACCTTACAAGATTTTGGAGATTATTAATCCGGTCTCTTTTCGTTTGGCTCTTCCTGTCACATTTAAAATCCATAATGTGTTTTATAAGTCCTTGTTGAAGAGGTTTGTTGAACCAGTAGTTCCTGGGGTGGCACCTCTGGACCCTGTATTGGTTGAAGGTAACATGGAATATGAGGAAGAGAAGATACTGGATTCCCGTCTGGCTAGACGGAGACTCCAGTATTTGGTTAAGTGGAAGGGTTATGGTCAGGAGGAGAATTCCTGAGTCTCTGCCTCTGATATTCATGCCAAAAGATTGGTGCGTGCCTTTCATCGGGCTCACCCTGATCGCCCTGGTGGCGTGGATGAGAGTTCGGTGACCCCTCCTCAAGGGGGAGGTACTGTTGTGAGTTCATTTTCCCCTTCACCATTGAGGTCTGATGAACTCCCTCTTCTGGTGAAGGAAGGTAGTGAGGCTGATTACCAAGCACCTGGGTATGATGATGATGACTGGTTGACGGGAATTGCTGACTGGATATAAGGCAGCCAACACCCTTCTGCCTTGCTGGTGATCTCTCTGAGGGATTCTAGGAGACCAGTCTGATTCCTGCTCCTCAAAAGCTAAGTTTTCTGCATTGCTTTTTGCATTTGTGTTTTGTTTTGCCTTGTTTTTCTGAATTTCTGCCATTCCCTGCTGGAGTGAGTTGAATTCCTTTTTGCTCTGTCTTCAGAAAATACCTGAGTGCTGATATAGTCTTTTTGAAGCCTAGCGTCTTCAGGGCCTTTTTCCCTATCAGCCTGTTGGCCCTTGTTTTGATAGGGTTTTTGGCGGATTGCAGACAGCAGCTTTCCTATCCTGTCCTATTTAGTTAGCTTGGGCCCCATCATTTGCTCAGCCTATCTTTCTATCTGTGTGAGTGTTTTTTCATCTTGCTTCACCGTCATTATATGTTGGGGGCTGCCTATTGCTTTGGGGTCTGCTCTGGGGCAGTTTAGATTTCCCTTTCTGTCTTTAGGCTATGTAGTTCTCCGGCTGTGATCGACGGGTCTAGGGCACCGTAGGAACCCCCCACGGCTACTGCTAGTTGTTGTTGATAGGTTCAGGGGTCTGCAATCCGATAGATGCCAACTTCTCTGGTTTTCTGGACTTAGCTAGTATTTCTGTTTTTGCCTCCTACGGTGACTCATTCATAACACGCAACCTTCATAGGAATATTTTTTTGAGGACAACCAAACCATATCATCCACTTTAAACCGGGGACCAATGGTCCTATGCCAGTTGGAAAACCATTGGGCCTTTTCCTGAGAGTGGGACAACTTATCCACTACTTGGTCCCAAATCTGCTGCATTCTTTATACCACAGAATCCACACTTGGGCAGGTCGAAGCTTCCACCTGCCCCGAAGAAAATCGAGTAAGAAACCCAAAGTTACATAAAAAAGGAGACATCAAAGTGGCAAAACTAGTCCTATTGTTTAGTGCGAATTCGGCCAAGGGCAAAAATGAGACCCAGTCATCTTGATCAGCAGATATAAAACATCTCAGATAGGATTACAAAGTCTGGTTTGTTTTCTCAGTCTGCCCATTGGTCTGAGGATGAAATGCAGAGGAGAAAGATAACTGAATTCCCAGTTTGGAACAAAAAGCTCTCCAAAATCTGGAAACAAACTGGATTCCTCTGTCCGGCACAATGTTCTCAGGAATCTCATGCAAACGAACCACCTGTTGTAAAAACAAGGGCACCAACTCAGAAGAAGATGGCAACTTTGGGAGTGGTACAAGATGGACCATCTTAGAAAATCTATCACAGATCACCCAGATAACAGTCATTCTCTGAGAGACAGGGAGATCAGAAATAAAATCCATTGAGATATGGGTCCATGGCCTCCTGGGCACCGGCAGAGACATCAACAAACCACTAGAACGAGAACAGGGCTTGGACCGAGAACAAGTCCCACAGGACTGCACAAAATTCCTGACATCACGAGATAAGGCAGGCCACCAAAAAGACCGACACCAAATCTCTGGTACCAAAAATACCTGGATGACCAGCTAACGCGGAGCAATGGATTTGAGACATTACTCTTCTACTCCACTGGTCAGGGACATACAATTTTCCCACAGGCCAACGTTCATGTTTGTCCTCCTGAAATTCCTCCAGGACACGTCTCAAATCGGGTGAGATGGCGGAAAGAACTACACCCTCATTTAGAATGGTAGTAGGCTCGGTCACATCAAGAGAATCCGCAAAGAAACTCCTAGAAAGCGTGTCCGCCTTAATATTCTTAGTGCCCGGAAGAAAAGAGACCACAAAATTAAAACGCGTGAAAAACAAGGCCCACCTAGTCTGTCTAGGATTCAAGCGCTTGGCTGATTCAAGATAAAACAAATTCTTGTGGTAGGTGAGGACCACAACTTGATGTCTCGCTCCCTCCAACCAATGTCTCCACTCTTCAAATGCCTACTTCATGGCCAACAATTCCCGATTCCCCACGTCATAATTACGTTCAGATGGGGAAAATTTTTGAGAAAAGAAGGCACAGGGATTCATCTTGGAGGTTACCAGATCTCTTTGAGACAAAACGGCTCCTGCACCAATTTCAGAAGCATCTGTCACCACCTGAAATGGGAGTGAAATATCAGGTTGCCGTAGAACCAGAGCAGAAGTGACAGCCTCTGGAGACCAATTCACCACATCAGCGCCCTTTTTGGTCAAATCCGTCAGTGGTTTAACAATACCAGAAAAATTACTTATAAATTTATGGTAGAAAATAGCAAAACCCAAAAACTGGAGAGCCTTCAGAAAAGTGGGCTGAACCCAATCATAAATGGCCTGTACCTTGGCCGGGTCCATTTCAATAGCAGGCGGGGACAAAATGAATCCCAAAAGCAAAATCCTCTATACACCAAAGAGACATTTTGATCCCTTAACATACAGAGTATTTTCCCTCAAAGTCCGGAACACAGTCCCCGGACATGTTCCACATGAGAATCCCAATCACTGGAAAAGATCATAATATCATCCAGATAAATGATCAAAAACTTATCCACAAAGTCCCGGAAAATATCGTTCATAAAAGATTGGAAGATGGAAGGGGCATTAGTGAGCCCAAAAGGCATCACCAGGTACTCAAAATGTCCCTCCGGAGTATTAAATGCCGTTTTTCATTCATCTCCGTGTTTGATGCGAAGAAGATTATACGCCCCCCTGAGGTCAAGTTTGGTAAATCAACAAGCACTTTTAACTCTGGAAAATAAATCAGAAATCAGGGGTAACGGGTACTGATATTTAACAGTGATTTTGTTAAGGGAAAAATAGTCACCCTAGACAAAACCCTATCACATGCAGGGGTTCAGAAGTTTGTTCAAAAGGCAGCACCGCCTCTCGCGTAGTTTTACATTCACTTAAACGTCGATCAATTTGAATGGCTAATGACATAGAGTCGTTAAGACCAGAGGGGACAGGAAATCCCACCAAAACATCTTTTACAGTTTCTGCCAGACCTTTCCGAAAGAGAGCTGCTAGGGCTTCATCATTCCATTTAGTAAGGACCGCCCACTTTCAGAATTTTTGACAATATAACTCTGCAGCATCCTGACCCTGGCTCAATGCCAATAAGGTTTTCTCAGCTTGATCAATAGCATTAGCTTCAACATACAATAACCCCAGGGCTTGAAAAAACGCATCCACATTAGCCAGAATCGGATCTCCAGGTGTCAGAGAAAAAGCCCAGTCCTGGGGATCGCCGCGCAGCAAGGAGATGACAATTTTAACCTGCTGCACAGAGCTCCCCGATGAGTTAGGTTTCAAAGTGAAAAATAGTCTACAATTATTCTTAAAATCCAAAAATTTAGACCGATCCCCAGAAAACACATCAGGAGTAGGGATCTTTAGTTCTACAGCAGATGACTGAGCGAGATAGGCAGAAATTCCCCGCATTTCAGCAGCGAGCTGCTCAACACGATCAGACAATTGCTTAGTCTCCATTAAAGAAAAAAAATCCTCCTACGGCCCCAGAGAAAAAAATATATAAAAAAATTCGGACACTTTTTTTTACTGTTTTTTACAATTCTTTCCTTCTTTAGAGTACCCTAGAGTCTACATTTTAGGCTGGTTCACAACACACCCCCTCTTCCTGTGTAATGGGGCCTGTCCGTTCCCCTATTCCTTCCCCCGGGAACCAGGGGGACGCAGCCTTAACAGTTCCGGACACGGCACAGCCCAGGTACCCGCAGCCCGGTCACCCTGACTCCATACATATCTGGCCAATCAGTTCTATAATGCAAGCAGCATAGAAGGCATGTTCTTCCAATTTTCAAGAGAAAATTGTATAATACATCCAGAACAGTTTCACTTTGAAGGACTTTGAGGCTCATATCAATCCACAAGATGACACTAGTCTTATACTTCAAATTTTCAGTGGAAAAGAATTTCCCCACTGATAGGTTGTGTATGTTCTGACTTATGTAACATCATTTGTGTGATAAATAATCATACCTATTTGCTTCACAATATATTCATTTTTCTTCAAGGCTTTGAAATATAAGAGTGAAAGCAAGATAGTGATGTGTGTTTTACCTCAAATTTGAAACTAATTGTCATCTTTACTATTTCTCCATTCTTTGTGCGGCTAACCACCTCATTGATCTTATTGAGTTTCTTTGGCAAGAAAACAACAGCTCCATCAATACCATGTGCTTTTCCTATTAATTCATCATGCTGCTAAAGTAGAGGTGAGATTAAGGATCTAGATAACATCTGGGGACTGTAGTCAACATGACACTGTGCCAACACTCGCTGGGGTCTAGCTACCAATTTGACATTGTTCTTGTGCACAGCTGAACAGAGTTGTCAGAAAAACAAGAGTTTGATTCAATAACATGTTGGATGGATTGTCTAGTGGAAACACCCATATATTATTATTTATTTATTTATATAGCGCCATTAATTCCATGGTGATGTACATGAGAAGAGGTTACATACAGAGTAATAGATATTGTTTACAGTGAACAAAATTACAATGACAGACTGGTAAAGAGGGGAGAGGACCTTGTCCTTGCGGACTTTCCTTCTGCGGGATAATGGGGAAGAGACAGAAGGTGGGGGGTTGCGGCACCTCGTGTGGTGATATAGAAGTCACATCTCCGACCACCACGCTCTCCAATTGACATCTCTTGAAAAATGCCGCCGAAACGTCAAAATCTCTAGCTTCAGTTATAGAAAATGCATGGGCTCCTTTTTGATGTCACCGTCACCAGTTCAGTATTAGTAGGTGAGGGCTTGTCAGAATCCTGCCCAGGAACACCAGGCTTCAGTAGTTGCAAGTCCTGTCCCCGTGCTCTTACATGTGCTCTTGCTCTTCCAGTCATGATTTCATCTAGAAAATTTAGCCTTTGTATTACAGAAACAGAATATAACACCGCCCAAGTGTTCACCCTCTGCTCCTCAGACTTTCTATCTGCGTAGTCACTGCCTCTAGGCTGAAGATGATGATAGTTGTTGGAGCATTTAAGACAGTCATGAAGCAGACATAACAACTTGAAACATAATTCTTTTTACCAAGATACCACACTTCAATATGTGCCCTCTATTTTTACCCCAAAATAGTGTAGAGAACTAAGGTAACAGACAGGAAATACAGTGGAATGTAGTCCTGAATTGCCACAAGTTGTAGGCCACAAATACATCAGACATCTGACAGAGATACCAGACTGTTCAATATATGGGCTGTATATTATATTTTTAAAAAAGTCTTTACAAAATAACCAGACTTGGGAAGACCTAACAGTTGGACTGGCAACTTCCATCATGTTGGTGTTATGGGGAACAGTTGCCTGCCTTCTGTCTGCAACCACCACACAGCTTCTTCCTGTTAGGGACGGTAGAATGCACTAAATATTAAATAATAGAAAGTGCGTTCGCCGCCCAGGGTCCACCGTGCAGTAGGTGTTAAAACCGCTGCTAGACAATGGCAGATGCGCTATATGGCGGTATAGCACACGCGGGTTATACGTCACCCGATGTGCGCTGGGCGTACTCTGTTGATTCATAGAGTCGCCTAAGGCATGAACATACAGTTGTGGCCAAAAGTATTGACACCCCTTCAATTCTGTCAGATAATACTCAGTTTCTTCCAGAAAATGATTGCAAACACAAATTCTTTGTTATTATTATCTTCATTTAATTTGTCTTAAATGAAAAAACACAAAAAGAATTGTCCTAAAGCCAAATTGGATATAATTCCACACCAAACATAAAAAAGAGGGTGGACAAAAGTATTGGCACTGTTTGAAAAATCATGTGATGCTTCTCTAATTTGTGTAATTAACAGCACCTGTAACTTACCTGTGGCACCTAACAGGTGTTGGCAATAACTAAATCACACTTACAGCCAGTTGACATGGCTTAAAGTTGACTCAACCTCTGTCCTGTGTCCTTGTGTGTACCACATTGAGCATGGAGAAAAGAAAGAAGACCAAAGAACTGTCTGAGGACTTGAGAAACCAAATTGTGAGGAAGCATGAGCAATCTCAAGGCTACAAGTCCATCTCCAAAGACCTGAATGTTCCTGTGTCTACCGTGCGCAGTGTCATCAAGAAGTTTAAAGCCCATGGCACTGTGGCTAACCTCCCTAGATGTGGACAGAAAAGAAAAATTGACAAGAGATTTCAGCGCAAGATTGTGCGGAAGTTGGATAAAGAACCTCGACTAACATCCAAACAAGTTCAAGCAGCCCTGCAGTCCGAGGGTACAACAGTGTCAACCCGTATTATCCGTCGGCGTCTGAATGAAAAGGGACTGTATGGTAAGAGACCCAGGAAGACCCCACTACTTACCCCGAGACATAAAAAAGCCAGGCTGGAGTTTGCCAAAACTTACCTGAAAAAGCATAAAACATTTTGGAAGAATGTTCTCTGGTCAGATGAGACAAAAGTAGAGCTTTTTGGGCAAAGGCATCAACATAGAGTTTACAGGAGAAAAAAAGAGGCATTCAAAGAAAAAAAACACGGTCCCTACAGTCAAACATGGCGGAGGTTCCCTGATGTTTTGGGGTTGCTTTGCTGCCTCTGGCACTGGACTGCTTGACCGTGTGCATGGCATTATGAAGTCTGAAGACTACCAACAAATTTTGCAGCATAATGTAGGGCCCAGTGTGAGAAAGCTGGGTCTCCCTCAGAGGTCATGGGTCTTCCAGCAGGACAATGACCAAAAACACACTTCAAAAAGCACTAGAAAATGGATTGAGAGAAAGCACTGGAGACTTCTAAGGTGGCCAGCAATGAGTCCAGACCTGAATCCCATAGAACGCCTGTGGAGAGATCTAAAAATGGCAGATTGGAGAAGGCACCCTTCTAATATCAGGGACCTGGAGCAGTTTGCCAAAGAAGAATGGTCTAAAATTCCAGCAGAGCATTGTAAGAAACTCATTGATGGTTACCGGAAGCGGTTGGTCGCAGTTATTTTGGCTAAAGGTTGTGCAACCAAGTATTAGGCTGAGGGTGCCAATACTTTTGTCTGGCCCATTTTTGGAGTTTTGTGTGAAATGATCAATGTTTTGCTTCATTCTCTTTTGTGTTTTTTCATTTAAGACAAATTAAATGAAGATAATAACACCAAAGAATTTGTGATCGCAATCATTTTCAGGAAGAAACTGAGTATTATCTGACAAAATTGCAGGGGTGTCAATACTTTTGGCCACAACTGTACCACACTGTTAAATGTGACCTATGTTTATTAAAAATGCTATACTGCTGTATATAACCTGAGTAACAGACAGGAAAACACTGGCATACCGGCCTAAAATCCCCAAATTTTAATCACACGGATGTATGAGGCATGTCACAGATATAGCACACTGTACAATATATGGCCTGTTTTTTTATAAAAATGCAACATAGTGCTGTATATAACTTGAGTAACAGACAGGAAAGTACTGGAATACCCACCTAAAATCCCCAAATTTTTATCACACGGATATATGAGGCTTGTCACAGATATACCCCACTGTCAAATATGTCAAATATGTGGCCTTTTGGCCTGTTTTTTTTTTAATGCAAAAGAGTGCTGGATATAACTAAAGTGAGATTGCAAAAAAAGTGAATTTAGGCCTAAAATGCCAAAATTTCTTGCACACGGATGTATGAGGCATGTCACAGATGTACTAAACTGTAAAATATGTGGCCTGTTTTTTTTTTTTTTTTTTTTTAAATGCTACATAGTGCTGTATATAACTACAATGACACAGGACAAAAATGGAAAACCGGCCTAAACTGGCCAAACTTGGAGCACGCACAGATATGAGCAGCACGGAGATACCACACTGACAAATCTGTGGCCTGTAATGTTTGCTTTTTTTTGGCTAAATAGTGCTGTATATAAATACAGTGACACACAGGACAAAAATGGAAAACCGGCCTAAACTGGCCAAACTTGGAGCACGCAAAGTTGCAGATATATGAGCTGGCACGGAGATACCACACTGACAAATCTGTGGCCTGTATTTTTTGGCTAAATAGTGCTGTATATAAGTACAATGACACACAGGACAAAAAAATGGAAAACTGGCCAAACTTGGAGCACGCACAGATATGAGCTATCACGGAGATAAGACACCGACAAATCTGTGGCCTGTATTTTTTGCTTTTTTAGGCTAAATAGTGCTGTATATAATTACAGTCACAGACAGCAAAAAAAAAAAAATTGAATTTAGGGCTAAAATGACCAAAATTGACAGATGGATGAGGCGTGTCACAGATATACTGCACAGTAAAATATGTGGCCTGTATTTTTGGGAGGGGGGGGTTCAGCAAAATAGTGTCAAGAAATTGTGTTACTCAAAAAAAAAAAATCTATCGTACCACATAAAAATTAAATATTTCTCTGCGCACTCAAAAGTGATTTTTGGGACTCCTTTAAAATTGCAGGATTTTCACGCTGTGCTAGGAAAAGGATCTGGCTGTATTGTGCACTGTCAAAAAGCAAACGGAGAAAAAAAAAAGGGCTCTGGTTGCTTTGCAATAAAAAAAGTTCTATTAACCCTGGCCAAAATTTTTTTGAAAGCCAATTACACCTGGGGCTAGGTAAATACAGCCAATATATCCTATAGGTAGCAGCAGCAGCACACAGGACCCTCTTGATGTATGCAATATCTATATACACACATACAGTGCCTGCAGGCCTTGCACTGTTATGTATAGAGCGACGTACACTACCCTGCAGGGCTGCCACTAGGAATTTCGGGGCCCCATACCGGCAAAATTTATGGGGCCCCCCTTGAGACTCCGCCCAGGCTCCACCCCAGTTCCGCCTCCACCCTAGCTCCTCCTCCACCATGCGAACCTTCCAAAATCCCTCCGCGCTTTCATCGAAAAACTTCACCATGCCCTCAATCACACATTAACACCATATCACATACCTAGCCATCAGGTTTTGTTTTGGCCAAAGGATTTTTTTAAGCCTGCCACCACGACAAGGTAGACTCTATTGGCAGGGCCCTACTCTACTCTAACCTAACATTTATAAACTTATTTTTTGGTAACCTTTTTGTTAGTTTTTTTTTGTAAACTTTTTTGTTGGTAAACTTTTTTGCAAACTTTTTTTTTAATTTTTTTGTAAACTTTTTTTGGGTATATTTTAATTACCTTTCTTCAAGGGAATGTGTCACATACAATTTTTAAACTAATTGAAAAGATATATGTATTCTGTCTTTCTGGTTGCAGGTTATTATATTCTGTTTTCTGTATATTTATGTAAACTGCTCTATCGCCTGTTTGGAGATATGGACATTGGACATATGCTCATGTGTATATCTATCTTAAGACATAATAGGAGACTCTTTCTTTGGGAGACTTTCCTATACATGTTCATTTCTCATCATGTTTACTGACATGTAAATGTAATTGTGCAGGAAGGGGAAGAGGTAATCATGACACTACCTATTTTGAATGGTAGATTCTGTTATCTGTGATTGTAATCTTCTGGAAGTGTAAAGGGCCAGTCACACTAAGCGATATCGCTAGCAATATCGCTATAACTTGCGTTATAGCGATATTGTTAGCGATATCGCTGTGTCTGATACTTACCTACGACCCGCTCCCCCGCTGGTTATCGCTGATCGCGCGAGAACGTCCAGGACTGCAGGTGATGTACAGTACCATTATTGGCTATGTAAAACAAAATCCGCTGTGCACATGCTGCGGATTTTTCTGCGCGGAATTAAAAGAAGCAGCGGCGGTTTTGCTGCAGCTTTCCACCTGCTCCATTCTACAAATCCGCAGGGAAAAACCGCACAAAAACATCAGTAAATCCGCACAAAATATGCACTAAATCCGCAAGAAAAATGCTGATCATTTGACCTGCGGATATAGTAAAATCTGCGCAGAAAAATCCACAGCAGAACCCCCACCGTGTGCTGTGTGCACATAGCATTATACAGTCAGAATTCAAAAACTCTTTTGGCTATGTTCCCACGGTCAGTAAACACTAAGGTAAAGTATACCCCTTAAGGAACTTATCTAGAAGTGTGGTGAGCACTTTGAACCCCCAAGTGTTTAACAGTTTATAATGTAGAGCCATAAAAATCAAAAATCTAATTTTATTTTCACAAAAATGATCTTTTCACCCCCAATGTTTGTTTTTCCCCAAGTGTAACATGAGAAATTGGACCCTAACAGTAGATGTGCAATTTGTCCTGAGTAGGCTGATACCCTATATAGGACTACAGGCTGAGCTGCAGGTGGAGACAGTCAACATGCTGGTACTGGGTGGTCAGCACAGTCTGTACTGACTAAAAGGATAGGACTATGGGCTGAGCTGCAGGTGGAGACAGTCAACATGCTGGTACGGTACTGGTCAGCACAGTCTATGCTGCCTAAAAGGATAGGACTACAGGCTAAGCTGCAGGTGGAGACAGTCAACATGCTGGTACTGTGCATGTGCAGCACAGTCTGTGGTGACGAAAAGGATAGGACTACGGGCTGAGCTGCAGGAGGAGACAGTCAACAATGTGCCTACTAATCTTGGCACTGGAGATCTGTCCCCCTGGGCCCTGGCTCACCCCATCAGCCCCCTGCCCCCCCCATCATCAGCCGGGCCTCCTAGGTCCCCCCCATCATAAGCTGGGCCCTTCAGACCCCCCCGTGAACAACCAGGCCCTTGGGTCCCCCCAATCATCAGCCGGGCCCCTGGGTGACCCCCCACGGACAGCCGGGCGGGCCCCTGGGTGACCCCCCACGGACAGCTGGGCGGGCCCCTGGGTGACCTCCCACGGACAGCCGGGCGGGCCCCTGGGTGACCCCCCATGGACAGCCGGGCGGGCCCCTGGGTGACCCCCCACGGACAGACGGGCGGGCCCCTGGGTGACCCCCCACGGACAGCAGGGCCCCTGGATCCCCTAGACCTCCCCACAGACAGCAGGGCGGGCCCCTGGGTGACCCCCCATGGACAGCCAGGCATGCCCCTGGGTCCCACACCATCAGCTGGCCCCTGGGTCCCCACAGGACCCCCAATGTCCCCCATGATTGACACAACCAGCCCCCCCGGGCCTCCAGATTCCCCCCCCACATGATTAGACAACCAGCCACCAGCGCCGGGGCCCCCAGACTTCCCCCCAATCTTCAGACAACAACCGGCCCCCAGACTTCAGAATTCCCCCCCCATGATCAGACTGAGACAGGCCCCCGGCGGCCCCCCAATGTCCCCATGAGCAGCAGGCTGCGCTGCAGCCAGAGTCAGACATACAGAGACACATCATGAGAGAGACATAAAAAGAATATGAACGTGACTTACCTGCTCGCTGGCCGTGCACCGCACCGTCAGACCGAGACGGTCACCCAGGGTCCAGGACCGACGTCTTCTACTCTGCGGCCTGCAGCCGCTCCCGGTCCCACGCCGACACCACGTGCACACCACCGCCGCTCTTCTGCTTTCTCAGGAATGAGGAAGTGAAGAGCAGCAGCGTGTGACGTCACGTCACATGAGCCGGGGGCGGGCTGTGCTGGAGGGTGGACGGCCATCTGACCATGCATGGTGCAATGGGGGCCCGGGGAGGGAGAGAGGAGGAGGAGCCAAGCGCTGGCCGGACTTTCAGTGAACGCTATGTAAAACACCAGAGCAGCCTGAAGGGGAGGACGGGGGGGGGGCGCCCCGAACCGCTCAACAAATTGTAAGGGGGGGCCCGGCCAGGACCCGAGTGGCGAGCGCGGACCAGGCTGCAGCGCCTAGCGTGCTCTGGCGCCGCCACAACCGCCGGGCCTGGGCGGGCCCCCCTAATCACCGGGGCGGCGCCGGGCCCCATACAAGTGTAATGCCTGTAATGCCCTGATGGCGGCCCTGCTACCCTGCCTACCTAACACTGCAACCTATATACTCCGGAATTAGTCCTTAGAAGGACTGTTGGTTTAGTTGGATTTGAGTAGTTTAGGATGGTAGACCCCACACTGACTAATAAATCCCCAATTTTGACACTATCTCATTCCGGAGCTGAATGCACCGAGCAGGGCGGTGTTCGGTCTCTTATACCCCTGATGATGCTGTACAGCCAGCCAATCACTGCAAGACCACAACAAAGATGGTTGTGGCGTTTCATTCCCTGGCAGACAATTTCTGCATCGTGATTGGGTCTCTAAAGAGCACCAAAAAAGCTGAGTGGAGACTCGAGTTCCCGCCGAGTAATACTCGGTGCTTGCCGAGTACACCGAGCACTGTGATACTTGGGCGAGTAAGGAATAGTGGCGGGCACGTTCACTCATCACTAATCAGGATAATTTGGATGTTTTTTGTTGTCATTATGATTTAAAAAGAGAAAACACAGTAGTTTGACAATAAATGGCTTCGCCCAACCACTAACCATGAGTGGAGAAAAACTTTTGGTGCTATCATTCATATTCTCTGAAAAAAAGGCCAAGAAAGCAAAAATTCTGCCAGGGTATGGAAACTTTTGAGTACAACTGTATATATGCAATATGTATATAGTGTATATGTATGCAGTGTGTATTTGTATATAGTGTATATATATGCAGTGTGTATTTGTATATAGTGTATATGTATGCAGTGTGTATTTGTATATAGTGTACATATGAATGCAGTGTATATATATATATATATATGTAGTGTGAATGTGTATATTTGTGTGTATATGTATTTAGAGTGTATATATGTATGCTGTGTGTGTATATAGTATGTGTATATGTCTGCAGGATGTGTATCTATGAATGCAGTGTATATGTGTATATAGTGTGTATGTACGCAGGCTGTGTATATAGTGTGTATATGTATGCAGTGTATATGTGTATATAGTGCATGTACGCAGGATGAGTATAGTGTATATGTATGCAGTGTGTATATTTATATATGTATGCAGGCTGTGTATATAGTGTGTATATGTATGCAGTGTGTATTTTTATATAGTGTATATACGCAGGCTGTGTATATAGCTTGTCTATGTATGCAGTGAGTATGTGTACGTCGTATATGAATGCCGCGTGCAGCTTGTATCGTTACACCCAGCGCTTTGCGCATTAATTCCAGGCACGTGCACCGCTATCAGGCCGCCAATGAGATCCGTGAACACCGCTCATTACAGCTGTCAGCGTCTGGTCAGCCATTTTCTATGAGACGCTTTGTTTTCCCAGCGGCCATGTTCTGGCTAGGAGGTCTCCGTGCCCTGCCCATGTCAGGCGTGTAGATGGCAGTGTCGGCTCGCCCTCGTGTACTTGCAGGGGCCGTGCTTCTGTAGCAGAGGAGGGGATAAACCATGAGCGTGCTCTGGGGCGGCTTGCTCAGGCTCCATCGGGCCGCGGGCTCTCGTAGTCCCGGAAGACCTCTAGCGTGTCGCCGCTGGCTCAGCATGCAGCGCTACAGCACTGAGGAGCGGGGGCGGCCCAACACTGCGGAGTACCGGCTGTACTTCAGTAAGTAGGAGCAGGCTGAGGACAGGGGGGTTCTCACATCCCAGCCGCGCACTCTCCTGTCAGTAAGCGCCCGAACTCCCCTCTCTTGTCTCATCACATGGACCTGGCGGCGGCTACAAATAAACCGTCCACAGTGCCTTCTACCAGGCTGGTTCAGTCACCACTGCTGCCTGTGAGGGGCTGTCAGGGCTCTGGTGACCATGTTACTCCCAGATGTGGGAAAGCGTTCATGACCTTCCTCTGTCACTGACTAGTAATGCCACCTTTCCAATATCATTGTGCTCTTGTCACTCCATGCGGTGGGGTCATGACCTGCCTGTACAGGAGGTCACCACAGGCTGCTGGTAGCCATGATTGAGGTCTCGCCTAGTAAATGACACACAACATTAAACCTGATACAAAACTACCAACACCTCACAATCTATGACCCAGTGTTGTGCCCTGCTGGAGGTGGAGAGAAGAAATTGACTCCTGTTCCTTTTGTCGACCTTAAAGGGAATCTGTCACCCGATTTTTGGGCTATGAGATGCGGCCACCGCCATCAGGGCTGCCACTAGGAATTTTGGGGCCCCATACTGGTAAAATTTTTGGGGCCCTCTTGAAACTCCACCCAGGCTCCACCCCTCGAACAAACCAAAGTCCCACCGCTCTCTCGGAAAAACTTCACTTCTCACCAATCACACATTAAGGCTGTGTGCCCACACATCCCATTCATTTTAATGCATTTTGGCCTTTTTGTGCCAATGGATGTGTTTTTTAAAACGCAGCATGTTTTTTGTAAAAAAACGCAGCATGTTCATTAATTTCTGCTTAGGTCCGCGTTTTTGGCTATTTCCTGTAGTCCAAAAGACGCGTGGAAAAAAGCGCACATTTTTTTTGCTCAAAAATTGCGGCAAAAAACGTGTGTTTTCTGGGAAGGAGACCTGTTTCCTGAGCGTTTAAAAACGCTAACGTGGGCACATAGCCTAACAGTTCCCATCACCAGATCACACATATAGCCAGCAGCTTTTGTTTTGAAAAGATTTTTTTAAGCCGCCACCATAACACGGTAGACTCTTTTGGCCGAGCTCTACTCTACTGTAACCTATTAAATATTTGTTAAAATATGTGATACAATTTAGGTATATTTCTATTTTTCAATTTTTAAAATGACCAATAATATCACATACGAGGGAAAAATACCACCGCACCATGTCCAGACCACATAGTGACCTATAATACCACACAGAAGGAACAAATACCGCCAGACCATGACCAGACCACATATTACCACCACAGTGACTGAATACTACAATACTGATCAGTAATAAAAAAACGCAATACTATCACAATAAGTGTCATTATACACAGGAGATCTGTACTTAGTATGCAGTGTATGTGTACAGGTAATACAGGGATCAATGACATTATACACAGGGCCTCTATACAGTGTATAGTGTCAGTTTATAGGTAACACACCAACTCACCAGTGACGTCTCTAGGTGAAGTCCTTCATCTTTGTTTTTCATCTTTCATCTAGCACAGATCGCCATTATGTCTTCCAGCCAGGGCTCGTCTCTGCAGGAAATAACACAGTTATCTAGAGCTCTGCTTGCAGAACACATTACTAATTTTTCCCAACTTCTACATTACATCACATGAAGAAAAAATGGCGACATAGTGTCGCTCTACACAGTAACAGTACCACCCCCCCCATTTAAAACAGTATACTCAAAAAATAAAATAAATACATCGCTACAGTAATAATATCCCTTAATTAGACCCTGTGGTAATAATATCCCCCATCCTAGCCCCCGTGTGTCTCATTCCTGGCTCCAGTCATACGTTCTCCCATCCCACCCTCATGAGTATCCATTCTGCCCCATATGATCTCCCCATCCTGCCCCATCTGTCTCCATTGTATCCATCCTGCCCCATCATCCTGCACGATCTGTCTCCAACCCTGCCCCATCTGTCTCCAATCCTGCCCCCAGTGTCTCCAGTCATGCCCCCATGTCTTTGATCCTACCCTTTGTGTCTCCATTCATGCCCTGTATCTCCATTCTGCCTTGTGTCTTCAGTCATGACCCGTATTTCATTCTGCCCCTTCCTGTGTCTCACTGTCACATTCTGCCCCCATCGTGTCCAGCGTTCTGCCCCCCATCGTGTCCAGCGTTCTGCCCCCCATCGCGTCCAGCGTTCTGCCCCCCATCGCGTCCAGCGTTCTGCCCCCCATCGCGTCCAGCGTTCTGCCCCCCATCGCGTCCAGCGTTCTGCCCCCCATCGCGTCCAGCGTTCTGCCCCCCATCGCGTCCAGCGTTCTGCCCCCCATCGCGTCCAGCGTTCTGCCCCCCATCGCGTCCAGCGTTCTGCCCCCCATTCTGCCCCCCATCGTGTCCAGCATTCTGCCCCCCATCGTGTCCAGCATTCTGCCCCCCATCGTGTCCAGCATTCTGCCCCCCATCGTGTCCAGCATTCTGCCCCCCATCGTGTCCAGCATTCTGCCCCCCATCGTGTCCAGCATTCTGCCCCCCATCGTGTCCAGCATTCTGCCCCCCATCGTCACCAGCATTCTGCCCCCATAGTGTCCAGCATTCTGCCATCTGCCCCGGGCCCCCCGATCGCCGCTCTCAATAAATATGAAAAAAAAAAACACAAGCTCTTCTTACCTGGCCGTGGTCCAGCGGCGAAGCTTTGGGGGTTCCTCCATGCAGTAGTGCGTGCTCGCTGGCGACTGACAATGACATCAGACGCCAGCGAGGTGTGCGCTGCGGTGGACGTCAGCTGCCAGCATCCGATTGGCTGGCGGCTGTTAACTATTGACGTGCGGGCCCGCATGTTAATAGCGATCATCTGCCGCAGCGCCGAGGGCCCAGTTTAGCGTGCCGGTAGGGCCCGGTGAGCAGAGGAGACCGGTCCCAATGCGGGCCCCCTCTGCCTACCGGGCCCCATACGTCAGTCAGGGCAGTAATGCCCTGATGGCGGCCCTGACCACCATCAGGGGCTTATCTACAGTATTCTGTAATACTGTAGATAAGCCCCCGATGTAACCTGAAGGAGAAGAAAAACAAGTTATGTTATACTTACCGGGGCACAGGGTCGGGTGCGGTGGGTGTCGTGGTCCGGCGCCTCCCATCTTCTAGAGATGACATCAGCCTTACATCTGCCGCGGCTCCTGCACAGGTGTACTTTATCTGCCTGTTGAGGGCAAAGTACTGCAGTGCGCAGGCGCCGGACCTCTCTGACCTTTCCCTCAACAGGGCATAGAAAGTACGCCTGCGCAGGAGCCGTGGCAGAAGTAAGAAGGAGGATGTCATCTCTAGAAGATGGGAGGCACCGGACCGCGACACCCATCAGACCGGACCATGAGTATAATCTAACTTGTTTTTCTTATCTTTCAGGATACATCGGGGGCTTATCTACAGCATTACAGAATGCTGTAGATAAGCCCCTGATGGCGGTGGCTGCAGCTTATATCGGAGAAATGAGGTGACAGATTCCCTTTAAAAAAAAGAAAAAAGGTTTCTGGGGGCATCGTCCCACAAAAAACTACTTTGTAGTGTACATGTGACACATAGGACTGGTCCTGTCTGTTGTGCACCTGTGTCTGTCTACAGCTCATTTTTAAAGGGAATCACTCAGCAGCTTTTTGCTATTGAATCTGAGAGTAGCATGATGTAGAGACAGAGCCCCTGATTCCGGTGATGTCACTTACTGGGCTGCTTGCAGTTTTGATAGAATCTCTGTTTTCTCAGGTGTAGTGTACAGTCATGGCCAAAAGTTTTGAGAATGACACAAATATTAATTTTTACAAAGTCTACTGCTTCATTTTTTCTAATGGCAATTTGCATATACTCCAGAATGTTATAAAGAGTGATCAGCTTAACAGCAATTACTTGCAAAGTCAATATTTGCCTAGAAAATGAACTTTATCCCCCAAAACACATTTCAACATCATTGCAGCCCTGCCTTAAAAGGACCAGTTCACATCGTTTCAGTGATTGCTCCATTAACACAGGTGTGGGTGTTGATGAGGACAGGGCTGGAGATCAATCTGTCATGATTAAGTAAGAATGACACCACTGGACACTTTAAAAGGAGGCTGGTGCTTGGCATCATTGTTTCTCTTCTGTTAACCATGGTTATCTCTAAAGAAACACGTGCAGTCATCATTGCACTGCACAAAAATGGCCTAACAGGGAAGAGTATCGCAGCTAGAAAGATTGCACCTCAGTCAACAATCTATTGCATCATCAAGAACTTCAAGGAGAGAGGTTCCCTTGTTGCCAAAAAGGCTCCAGGGTGCCCAAGAAAGACCAGCAAGCGCCAGGACCGTCTCTTAAAAGTGTTTCACCTGCGGGATCGGGCTACCAGCAGTGCAGAGCTTGCTCAGGAATGGCAGCAGACAGGTGTGAGTGCATCTGCACGCACTGTGAGGCAGAGACTCTTGGAGCAAGGACTGGTCTCAAGGAGGGCAGCAAAGAAGCCACTTCTCTCCAGGAAAAACATCATGGACAGACTGATATTCTGCAAGAGGTACAGGGAGTGGACTGCTGAGGACTGGGGTAAAGTCATTTTCTCTGATGAATCCCCTTTTCGATTGTTTGGGACATCTGGAAAACGGCTTATTTGGAGAAGACCAGGTGAGCGCTACCCCCAGTCTTGTCTCATGCCAACTGTCAAGCATCCTGAAACCATTCATGTGTGGGGTTGCTTCTCAGCCACGGGAACGGGCTCTCTCTCAGTCTTGCCTAAAAACACAGCCATGAATAAAGAATGGTACCAGAATGTCCTCCAAGAGCAACTTCTCCCAACCGTCCAAGAGCAGTTTGGTGATCAACAATGCCTTTTTCAACATGATGGAGCACCTTGCCATAAAGCAAAGGTGATAACTAAATGGCTCAGGGAACAAAACATAGAGATTTTGGGACCATGGCCTGGAAACTCCCCAGATCTTAATCCCATTGAGAACTTGTAGTCAATCATCAAGAGACGGGTGGACAAACAAAAACCTTCAAATTCAGACAAAATAAAAGCATTGATTTTGCAAGAATGGACTGCTATCAGTCAGGATTTGATCCAGAAGTTGATTGAGAGCATGCCAGGGAGAATTGCTGAGGTCCTGAAGAAGAAGGGTCAACACTGCAAATATTGACTTGCTGCATTAACTCATTCTAACTGTCAATATAACCTTTTGCTACTCATAATATGATTGCAATTATATTTCTGTATGTGATAAAAACATCTGACAAACACACATAAAAACCAGAGGCCAGCAGATCATGTGAAAATATAATATTTGTGTCATTCTCAAAACTTTTGGCCATGACTGTAGATGTAGCAGTGGTCTGACTGCTGATCAGTACATAACCCGCACCCACACCACTGGCAGCTCTGTGTGTGCCCTGTGCATTGTAAGTAAGCTGATGATCAGTGATGGGGCGGGCTTACTCAGATTATCTGGACTGCCTGGCACATGTGATTTAGTCCTGTATTGATAATCTCCTGTTGATAAAACACTGATTGTATTGAAACTACATAAAGCTGCTGATCACTGTAATCAGGCTTTCTGCCTCTACATCTTTATGCTCTCAGGCTACAGAGCAAAAACTTGCTGACAGATTTGCTTTAACCCCTTTCTGCCATTGGACGTACTATCCCGTCCATGTGCCCTGGGACTTAATTCCCAAGAACGCGATAGTACATCATAGCGATCAGCGGCACCCCCCGGGTGAGCGCCGCTGATCGCGGCCAGGTGTCAGCTGATTATCACAGCTGACACCCGGCACTATGTGTCAGGGGGACATAGGAGAGAAGCACACAGGGAGGGGGCTCCCTCCGTGCTTCCCTGCGACCCCTGGAGCAGCGCGATGTGCTGCGTCGCTCCGAGGGTCTCCTCTCTGCAGGCCCCCAGATCCAATATGGCCGTGGGGGCCTGCAGAGAGGCGGCTTCTACAGTGCCTGCAGAGAGCAGGCACGAGGAAGCCTGTGCAGCGCCTGTCAGATCGCTGACACCTTATAGTGATGTCCCCCCGGGACAATATAATAAAGTAAAAAAAAAACAAAAAACAATTGTAAAAATAATTTAAAAAAAATCCCCAGTAAATTCTTTTTTTTGTAAATAAAAAAAAAACAATAAAAATGCACATATTTAGTATCACCACGTCCGTAACGACCCACCCTATAAAACTGTCCCACTAGTTAACCCCTATATTTAACCCCTTCAAAAAAATGAAGCAAAAAACAATGCTTTATCATCATACCGCTGAACAAAAAGTGCAATAACGCGCGATCAAAAAGACAGGTATAAATAACCATGGTACCGCTGAAAATGTCATCTTGTCCCGCAAAAAATGAGATGCCACACAGCATCATCAGTGAAAAATAATTATTTTTTATATCAAATTGTTTTCATTGCATAAAAGCTCCAAAACATAAAAAAACTAGATAAATGAGGTATCACTGTAATCGTACTGACCCGAAGAATAAAACCGCTTTATCAATTTTACCACACATGGAACGGTGTAAACGCATCCCCCAAAAGAAATTCATGAAATGCTGGTTTTTGTTCATTCTGCGTCCCAAAAATCGGAATAAAAAGCGGTCAAAAAAGTCACGTGCCCGAAAATGGTACCAATAAAAACGTCAACTCGTCCCGCAAAAAATAAGACCTCACAAGACTCGGTGGGTCAAAATATGGAAAAATTATAGCTCTCAAAATGTGGTGATGCAAAACCTTTTTTACAATAAAAAGCGTCTTAGCGTATGACAGCTGCCAAACATAAAAACCCGCCATAAATAGTAAATCAAACCCCCCTTTATCACCCCCTTAGGGAAAAATTAATAAAATTTTAAAAAAAATGTATTTATTTCAATTTTCCCGTTAGGGCTAGGGTAAGGCTGTGTGCACACTATGCGGTTTCTGCTGCAGATTTTTCTGCACAGATTTGGCTAAATCCGCAGGTCAAATGATGCGGATTAGCCTGCGGTTTTCTCCTGCATTTTGACACTTGGTAATGGAGCAGGTGTCAAACCGCTGCAGATTCCGCACAAAGAAGTGACATGATGCGGATTTAAAACCGCAGCAAATCTGCGTGGAAAAATCCGCAGCATGTGCATTGCATTTTTCATTTGTCATTGAATATAAAGATACTGTACAACGCAGCAGGAACTGCTGCGGATCCGCAGGGTCAAATCTGCTGCGAATCCGCAACGTGTGCACACATCCTTAGGGTTAGGGCTGAGATTAGGGTTAGGGGTGTGTTGGGGTTAGGGTTGAAGTTAGAATTGGGGGGTTTCCACTGTTTGGCCACATTAGGGGCTCTCCAAACGCAACATGGCGTCTGATCTCAATTCCAGCCAATTCTGCATTCAAAAAGTCAAATGGTGCTCCTTCCCTTCCAAGCTCTGCCATGCGCCCAAACAGTGGTTTACCCCCACATATGGGGTATCAGCCTACTGAGGACAAATTGCACTACTAATTTTGGGGTCCAATTTCTCCTGTTACCCTTGGGAAAATAAAAAATTTTGGGCAAAAATATAATTTCTCCTTCGTCTCATTGGGAGACACAGGTACTGTGGGTGTATGCTACCCCCACCTGGAGGCTAACACTAAGTGAACAAAAAGAGGTTAGCTCCTCCTCTGCCGCATACACCCTCGCCCCGATGGCGGGCGTAAACCAGTTTTATGCTTAGTCTCCTTTGGAGGCACACACGTCTGGTTTTCTCTAGACTTTTTTTTTTTTCTTTTTCTCTTTTTCTACGAAGATGAGACAGGGGCGATGGACCCTATTGAAAGGGTCCGATCTCCCCAAACCAGCAACGGGCGAGCACGTGTGAGTATCGCCTCCACGTATCCTCTCCCGCACCGTGGGACATATCTGGGCCGTTTTCCCCAGACTTTTTCCTCCTTCTATGAAGATAAGACAAGGGCAACGGACCCTAAGAAAAGGGTCCGATTTCCCCAAACCATCAACGGGCGAGCACGTGTGAGTGTCCCTCCACGTATCCTCTCCTGCGACGTGGGACATGATGCCCAACTTAGTCCTGACCACCCCTAGGTATCGAAACCATGGGCTGTACAGAGGCACAAGACAGTCCGAGCGGCCCCCACTGCTCCACCAACGCTAGACGGCGGTGCTGCAAGGCGTCGGACGGTCCCTCTCCTCATCCCCGGAAGGAGGACGGAGCTAGGGTGCCTGCACCATCCTGGATATCGCCTCCCCTACCTGATCGGCGAAGTCGTCATGGATGGATGGCCTGGGAGGGCCCTGCGGCAGCGTCCAGAGGGCTGGAGCCCTTAGCTTCATGCGATCGAGGAGCAGCAGCGTGCGAAGGTCCATATTCAGGCTCCCCCTCTCCCTGGCGGTGTTCCTGACGCCGGGTCCCAACGCAGACCGCTCCCTTGTATGTGGTGGCCTGTCCGCCCGCCATCCATCCGCGGGCAGACACTAAAAATCCAGTCCGCGGCTTCGGCCGGTGTTAGGCCGCAGGCGGAAGTCCCTCCCTCCCTTCGCAACGTTACTTCCGGCGGCCAGCCCCTCCGTGGCCTGGGCGGGCGCTGAATAAATTGAGCCCCCGGCTTCACTCCAGGGTAGGTCGCAACCGGGGAAAGACGGCTGCCTCCGTCGGCCCACCCACAGCTGAAGTGCGTGCATCGCGGAGAGAAGCAGCGCACAGCAAGGACACGTGGGGGACACAGGACCGGGGTAAGTGCGACCCCGACCCTAGAGGCCACACTAGTATAATCAAGGAGTGTCCCCCCCCCCCCACCCCCCAGCAGGGCAGTACTGATGCCTGGCAGACACAATATGGCCGGGAAGGGGAAGACGCACACGTTCCTATACGCTGCATGCATCTCCTGTCGGGCCGCGTTTCCGCGTGTGCAGAACAACAAATTATGCGAAGCCTGCGACTCCGAACACGCCCAGGAGCCCTCTCCTGCGACCGAGCTCAGTGTTCCAAATCCCCCAGAATGGGCCCTATCACTATCGCAGTCTATGGCATCGCTTACAAAGGCGATCGAGTCCCTTCATGCCCCAGATAGGGGCAGGGATAGTGTGTCGCCTGTCTGGGAAGGGTCATCCACCTCACAAGAGCCTCCAGCCTGCAGGGGCTGCTCTCACTCCAGGCAGGCACAAAGGAAACGAACCCACATGACGTCTCCCGGCCCATCCATCCCGTGCCTCAGCATCTGTGACGTCGGCGTCTCGCTCTCCTTCGCCAGCAGTCGAGAGCGGGCAGAGTTCAGATTATGACTCAGACGAACCCCTGGACCTAGATACCCCGGGGTATCGAGAAACAGTTGACAGCCTCATCGAAGCCGTCAATCAGACTCTGGGCATTGAGGATAATGTCACCCTTGTCTCAGGCCATAAGGTATCTTTTAAGCGGGCTAAGCGACCGCATAGAGTATTTTGCACTCAGAGTTCGAGGACATAGTGCAAAGTCACAGAGAACGGCCGGATAGGTGTTTTTCGGGCCAGAAGACGCTCGAGGCAAGATATCCGTTTGCCCTGGATCTCTGTAAAAAATGGGCGGAATCCCCAGCCGTGGATCCACCTTTGTCACGCTTGGCCTCTAAAACCCTGTTATCCATACCTAGTGGTTCTTCTATCAAGGATCCCACTGATCGGCTCATAGAAAGCTTGGCTCCCTCAGTATTTGAAGCATCAGGATCAGCACTCTCTCCCTCGTTCACGGCGACGTGGGTAGCCAAGGCCATTAGGTCATGGTTAGAATCATTGAACAAAGCCTTGCAGGATAGGAACCTCCCGACGGAGGTATCGGAGATCGCGAGTCAGATCGCTATGGCTGGTGATTACTTAATGCTTCCTTGGATGCGGCCAATTGCGCGGCGCTTGAGGCCGCAAATGCAATTTCCATTAGGAGGGCCCTATGGTTAAGGACATGGCGGGCCAATTCAACTTCCAAGAAGTCCTTGACTTCCCTGCCTTATCAGGGCGGCCGCCTATTCAGAGAAAGGTTAGACCAGCTCATCTCTGATGCTACAGGGGGAAAGAGCAGTTTCCTCCCGCAACAAAGGGTCAAACCGCCATTTCGCCACCAGGCTCAGGCACGGTTTCGGGCCTTTTGCAACCCTGGGTGGACGGCAGCGGCCAGTTCGGCCGCGCCATGTCGCGCCAACCAAAATAGGGATCGGCGGGTCTCATATAGAGCCAACCCGTTTTGGAGTATGCGTGCTCGCCAGCCCAGGTCGAAGGGAACCATGTCCCAGAGATCCTCAGCTAAATGACTCAGAGCTCTTTTTAGGCGACATCAGCAGAGTAGGCGGCCGCCTGCTCTGGTTTCGCCACGTCTGGGTCACGGTAGCACACGACTCATGGGTGACGGAACTCGTGTCCTCAAGGTACAAGATAGAGTTTGTAAGGTACCCCCCAAAACGGTTCCTTCTTTCCTGTCATTCCAAAGGGGAGGCCCGGGCAAGGGCGTTGATAGGGGCCATCGAGTCACTCCAGCACAACGGAGTCATTATTCCTGTGCCAGAGCACGAGAAGACTCAGGGCTTTTATTCCAATCTGTTCGCGGTCCCCAAAAAGGACAGGACAGTCAGGCCTGTTTTGGACCTGAAGCTCCTGAACAAGTTCATCAGGATCAAACATTTCCGAATGGAATCTCTCCTTTCAGTTATATCGGCCATGGGGCAAGGAGAATACTTGGCCTCTATCGACATCCAAGACACCTACCTACATGTCCCCATTTTTCCTCTGCATCAGAGGTTTCTACGTTTCGCCATCAATGGCCGACATTTCCAGTTTGCAGCACTGCCCTTCGCTCTAGCCACCGCCCCCAGAGTGTTCACAAAGGTTATGTCAGTCGTCATGGCCATCTTACACTCTCGGGGCATAGTCGTCTTGCCATACTTAGACGACCTCTTGGTGAAGGGCCCTTCATTTCGGGCATGCGAGGAGAATGTCAACATCACGCTGGATTCTCTCTCCCGCTTAGGGTGGTTGGTCAACAAGAAGAAATCATCCCTTGTTCCAGCCTAGAAGATTTATTTCTTAGGGATGATCTTTGACACCTCCCGAGGGTTGGTAATTCTCCCTCAACACAAAGCCCTAGCACTCTGGCAAGGAGTCGGGAAGCTTCTCCAACCAGTCCCTCACACCATTCGGTTTGGGATGAGGATACTAGGGAAAATGGTGGCAGCAATGGAAGCGATTCCGTTTATCCAATTTCATCTGCGCCCCCTGCAGCACACCCTTTTGTCATCCTGGGACAAGAACTCGTTCACGCTCGATCATCGGTGTCGGTTGTCCTCTCAGGTCAGACAGTCACTAGAGTGGTGGACAGTCAGTTCCTCCCTTCTTCAGGGGAAACCCTTTCCCCCGGACCAGTGGTTAGTGGTCACAACCGACGCCAGCCTCCTCGGCTGGGGAGCAGTTTTTTCGCCACCACATGACCCAGGGGCAATGGTCGCAACAGGAGGCACGCCTCCTGATCAGCTTGTTGGAAATGCGAGCGGTTTGGCTGGTGCTGCAACATTTTCAGCACCTTCTAGCAGGACGCCCCATCCGGATTCAATCGGACAATGCCACGGCGGTGGCTTACGTAAATCATCAAGGGGGCACCCGCAGCAGGGCAACCATGCGCGAGGTGGGACACGTGCTTCACTGGGCCGAGAGGAACCATTCGGTGATATCGGCGGTCCACATCCCGTGGAAAACTGGGCGGCGGACTTTCACAGCCGGCAGGGTGTTGCATCCGGGGAATGGTCTCTGAACCCCGAAGTCTTCCAGCAGATTTGCCAACGGTGGGGAACACTGGATGTTGATCTGATGGCCTCCACGGTGAACGCCAAGGTACCCATGTTCGTCGCTCGGTCTCTGGACCCGCTGGCGATCGCCGTGGATGCGTTGGTTCTGCCATGGAACCAGTTTCGCCTTCCATACTTATTCCCCCGCTGCCACTACTTCCGAGGGTCATCAAGAAGATCAAAACAGAAAGGGTGCCAGCGGTTCTGCTGACCCCAGACTGGCCCCGTCGAGCATGGTACGCAGATCTAGTGCAGCTGCTCGCCGATGTTCCCTGGCGTCTCCCAGAGCGCCCGGATCTACTGTCCCAGGGCCCGATCTTCCACCCGAACTCGGGCCCTGTGTTTGACGGCATGGCCGTTGAATCTTGGATTCTGACCCAGGCGGGGTTTGGGCACGAGGTGCTCGCTACAATGGTTAGCGCCAGGAAGCCTACCTCAGCGAGAATTTACCATCACACCTGGAAGGTCTTCTTTGTTTGGTGTCGAGAGCGCGGGTTTTCTCCACTGACATTCTCAATCCCCAACATCATGGCCTTTCTCCAGTCGGGCCTAGACTCAGGGTTGGCCCCGAGCTATCTTAGAAGACAGATATCGGCTTTGTCCATCCTTTTCCAGCGAAAAATTGCTACCAATATGCAGGTGAGGACTTTCATTCAGGGAGTCTCCCACTTGGTACCTCCCTATAGGGCGCCCCTGGACACCTGGGACCTTAACCTGGTCCTGGGTGTTCTGCAGGAAGCTCCATTTGAACCTCTACAAGATATTTCTTTGTCGTATCTTTCCTGGAAGATGGTATTCCTTGTAGCCATAACTTCCATTAGGCGAGTCTCGGAGTTGGAGGCCCTATCCTGCCGAGCACCGTTTCTCACCTTCTCACAGGGATAAGGTGGTGCTTAGACCAGCTCCCCCCTTTCTGCCGAAGGTCGTTTCCTCGTTCCACATTGAGGATATTGTCTTGCCCTTGTTTTGTCCAGTGCCAGTACACCGCCTGGAAAAGGCTCTTCACACATTGGACCTGTCGCGGACGGCACCATTTCGGCAGACAGACACGCTGTGTGTGCTCCCCGAGGGACGCAGGAAAGGACTCGCAGCCTCAAAATCGACCATAGCCAGGTGGATCCATCTAACTATTCCAGAGTCCTACCGCATCAGAGGTGCGCCGGTTCCAGCAGGGAGCAGCACACACTCTACTCGGGCAGTGGGTGCCTCTTGGGCGCTTGGGCACCAGGCTTCGACGGAACAGGTGTGCAAGGCATCAACCTGGTCCAGGCTGCACATGTTTACTAAACATTACTATATCCATACTCAGGCTTCGTCAGATGCGAGCCTGGGTAGAAGGATTCTCCAAGCAGTGGTGGCGCACCTTTAGACATGAGGTGCATGTAGCTTGGATTGGTGAGTCAACTTCCCTCCCAGGGACTGCTTTAGGACGTCCCACAGTACCCGTGTCCCCCAATGAGATGAAGGAGAAACATGGATTTTTGTGATAACTCACCGTAAAATCCTTTTCTCCGAGACGCTCATTGTGGGACACAGCACCTACCCTATTAGCCAGTTGGCTTTTGTTTATTTAATTAATGTGAATTTTTGTTGATGTTAGGGTGGTTCCTTTCCAGGCATATTGTTATCTGCACTAAGGCTGATTTTTTGTTGTTCTACTGCTGTTGCACTAAACTGGTTTCCGCCCACAATCGGGGCGAGGGTGTATGCGGCGGAGGAGGAGCTAACCTTTTTTGGTTCACTTAGTGTCAGCCTCCAGGCGGCAGTAGCATACACCCACAGTACCTGTGTCCCCCAATGAGCGTCTCGGAGAAAAGGATTTTACGGTGAGTTATCACAAAAATCCATGTTTTGTGGAAAAAAATATGATTTTTTATTTTTATGGCTCTATGTTATAAACTTCAGTGAAGCACTTGGGGGGTTCAAAGTGCTCGCCACACATCTAGATAAGTTCCTTGGGGGGTTTAGTTTCCAAAATGGGGTCACATGTGGGGGGTTTCCACAGTTTAGGCACATCAGGGGCTCTCCAAAGGCAACATGACACCCGCAACCATTCCATCAAAGTCTGCATTCCAAAACGTCACTACTTCCCTTCCGAGCCCCGACATGTGCCCATACAGTAGTTTTCTCCCACATATGGGGTATCAGCGTACTCAGGACAAATTGGAAACTTTTGGGGTCCAATTTCTCTTGTTACCCTTGGTAAAATAAAAAAATTGGGGACTATAAGATCATGTTTGTTGAAAAAATGTGATTTATTTATTTATTTATTTTTTTTTTTTTTTCACGCCTGGGCGTTAGAAATTTCTGTGAAGCCCTTTGGGGTTCAAAGTTCTCACCACACATCTAGATAACTTCCTTAAGGGGTCTAGTTTCCAAAATGGGGTCACTTGTGGGGGGTTTCCACTGTTTTGGCACATCAGGGGCTTTCCAAACGCGACATGGCGTCCGATCTCAATTCCAGCCAAAAAAGTCAAATGGCGCTGCTTCCCTTCCGAGCTCTGCCATGCGCCCAAATAGTCATTTACCCCAACATATGGGGTATCAGCGTACTCAGGACAAATTGCACAATAACTTTTGGGGTCCTGTTACCCTTGGGGAAAAAAATTGGGGGTAAAAAGATCATTTTTGTGGAAAAAATTGATTTTTTTAATTGTATGGCTGTACGTTATAAACTTCTGTGAAGCCCTTGGGGGTTCAAAGTTCTCACCACATATCTAGATAAGTTCCTTGGGGGTCTAGTTTACAAAATGGGGTCACTTGTAGGGGGTTTCCACTGTTTAGGCACATCAGGGGCTCTCCAAACGTGACATGGCGTCCGATCTGAATTCCAACCTATTTTGCGTTGAAAAAGTCAAACTGCGCGCCTTCCATTCTGAGCTCTGCCATGCGTCGAAACAGTGGTTCCCCCCCACATATCAGGTATCAGCGTACTCAGGACAAATTGCACAATAACTTTTGCAGTCCAATTTCTCCTGTTACCCTTGGTAAAATAAAAAAAATTGGACCTGAAGTAATTTTTTTGTGAAAAAAAGTTAAATGTTCATTTTTTTTAACATTCAAAAAATTCCTGTGAAGCACCTGAAGGGTTAATAAACTTCTTGAATGTGGTTTTGAGCACCTTGAGGGGTGCAGTTTTTAGAATGGTGTCACTTTTGGGTATTTTCTATCATATAGACTCCTCAAAGCGACTTCAAATGTGATGTGGTCCCTAAAAATAAAATGGTGTTGTAAAAATGAGAAATCCCTGGTCAACTTTTAACCCTTATAATTTCCTAACAAAAAAAAATTTTGGTTCCCAAATTGTGTTGATGTAAAGTAAACATGTGTGAAATGTTATTTATTAAGTTTTTTGTGTGCCATAACCCTGTGATTTAAGGGCATAAAAATTAAAAGTTGGAAAATTGCAAAATTTTCAACAAATTTCCGTTTTTTTTTGTTTTTTTTTTACAAATAAACGCAAGTTACAGTTAGGTCCATATATATTTGGACAGAGACAACATTTTTCTAATTTTGGTTCTAGACATTACCACAATGAATTTTAAGCAAAATTCAGATGCAGTTAACGTTCTGACTTTCGGCTTTCATTTGAGGGTATCCACATTAAAATTGGATGAAGGGTTTAGGAGTTTCAGTTCCTTAACTTGTGCCACCCTGTTTTTAAAGGGACCAAAAGTAATTGGACAATTGACTCCAAGACTATTTCATGGACAGGTGTGGGCAATCCCTTCATTATGTCATTCTCAATTAAGCAGATAAAAGGTCTGGAGTTGATTTGAGGTGTGGTGCTTGCATTTGGAATGTTTTGCTGTGAAGGATACATGCGGTCAAAGGAGCTCTCCATGCAGGTGAAACAAGCCAACCTTAAGCTGCAAAAACAGAAAAAAACCATCCGAGAAATTGCTACAACATTAGGAGTGGCAAAATCTACAGTTTGGTACATCCTGAGAAAGAAAGCAAGCACTGGTGAACTCATCAATGCAAAAAGACCTGGGCGCCCACGGAAGACAACAGTGGTGGATGATAGCAGAATAATCTCCATGGTGAAGAGAAACCTCTTCACAACAGCCAACCAAGTGAACAACACACTCCAGGAGGTAGGCATATCAATACCCAAATATACCATAAAGAGAAGACTGCATGAAAGTAAATACAGAGAGTTCACTGCACGGTGCAAGCCACTCATAAGCATCAAGAATAAAAAGGCTAGACTGGACTTTGCTAAAAAACATCTAAAAAAGCCAGCACAGTTCTGGAAGAACATTCTTTGGATAGATGAAACCAAGATCAACCTCTACCAGAATGATGGAAAGAGAAAAGTATGGCGAAGGCGTGGTACAGCTCATGATCCAAAGCATACCACATCATCTGTAAAACACGGCGGAGGCAGTGTGATGGCTTGGGCATGCATGGCTGCCAGTGGCACTGGGTCACTAGTGTTAATTGATGATGTGACACAGGACAGAAGCAGCTGAATGAATTCTGAGGTATTCAGAGCCATACTGTGTGCTCAGGTCCAGCCAAATGCAGCCAAACTGATTGGTCGTCGTTTCATACTACAGATGGACAATGACCCAAAACATAAAGCCAAAGCAACCCAGGAGTTTATTAAAGCAAAGAAGTGGAATATTCTTGAATGGCCAAGTCAGCCACCTGATCTCAACCTAATTGAGCATGCATTTCACTTGTTAAAGACTAAACTTCAGACAGGCCCACAAACAGCAACTGAAAACCTCCGCAGTGAAGGCCTGGCAGAGCATCAAAAAGGAGGAAACACAGCGTCTGATGATGTCCATGAGTTCAAGACTTCAGGCAGTCATTGCCAACAAAGGGTATTCAACCAAGTACTAGAAATGAACATTTTCTTTACAATTATTTAATCTGTCCAATTACTTTTTGTCCCTTTAAAAACAGGGTGGCACATGTTAAGGAGCTGAAACTTCTAAACCCTTCATGCAATTTTAATGTGGATACCCTCAAATGAAAGCTGAAAGTCTGAACTTCAACTGCATCTGAATTGTTTTGTTTAAAAGTCATTGTGGTAATGTCTAGAACCAAAATGAGAAAAATGTTCTCTGTCCAAATATATATGGACCTAACTGTATATGAATGAAATTTTACCACTAACATGAAGTACAATATGTCATGAGAAAACAGTGTCAGAATCACCGGGATCCATGGAAGTGTTCCAGAGTTATTACCTGATAAAGGGACAGTGGTCAGAATTGTAAAAATTGGCCCGGTCATTAACGTGCAAACCACCCTTGGGGGTTAAGGAGTTAAAAGGAATCTGTCAGCAGTATTTTACCCCTCAAAATTATTCAAAGACAAGTCCAGCAGCACCTTTACGTGGACAGTCTGTTCCTCCATTACTGAGAAATCCATATTTAAGTTGATCTGCATATGAGACTGATGTGCTCTGGGCGTGTCAGCACTTTCCAGGCCTTTGACACTCCAGCTGTAGTCTTCACCCAGTGCAGCCTCCTCCTCCTTGACTAACAGCTCCTTTGCTTAAAGTCATACAGCAGAAGGGCTGTCAATCAAGCTGGAAGGAGAAGGCAGAACTGAGTGGCGAATAGGGCTGGAGTGACAGCCTTGAGAAGTGCTGCCACTTCATCCAAAGCACATCCGCCTCATTTCTAGATCGATTCAGACTGATGTCTCAGTGACTGAGGGATCTCCTAGCCAAGTAATCTCATTGCTGGACTTACCATATAAAGAACTACCTGCACATACAAATAGTTTGGGGCATGAAATCCTGCTGATGAAGTCCCTTTAAAGGGAATCTGTTACCACATTTGACCTGTCTAAGCGATCAATAATAAAAGGGCTCAGGAGCAGAGAAAAAGCACTATAGGGTTTTATCCCATATAGATTTTAGATAATAAAAAGGTTATGCTAACCTGGTTCTTTGTGCTTACACAGCAAGGTTAAAGAGGTTATCCACTAGTTTTACATTGGTGACCTATCCTTAGGTCATAGTATAGGTCATTAATATCTGGCTGGAGTCTAACACCCTTCACCCCCCGCTGATCAGCTGTTATCAATGGTGGCGTCCAGAAGTACTCAATTGGCAAGCTGCTCTGTTTACTGATAGTGACCGCTGCAGGGTACTGCACATCCGCCTTCTATTGACTTGGATGAATAGGAGGCAGATGTGCAGTACCAAGCTTCGCCCTCTATCCAAAGACGGAGAAAGTACTTCTGACTGCCGCTGCCACCACCGATACCACCTGATCAGCGCGGGGGGGGGGTGTGCCAGGTGTCGGACCCCAGTCGGTAACCTCTTTAAAGTAATAGGATCCCAGCTGCTGCAGGATCATGGGTCAGCTGACCAGATACATATGTGAAGAAGGAAATTATGTGTTACGCATTGGGCTAGGATGGTAGATAAGGTTATCGCAACCCGGAGTGGACCCTCTGGGCCACGGCTCCAGAGCCCTGGCGGGCGAGCTGACCAGGTGGAGCCACCCCCTATACAGGGAGTGTTAGGGGCAGGCCCACAAGGGATGGAACCGTGACAGCCGGAGCCAAAGGGGCGACTGGGTGAGCACCAGGGACACTAGGGTGGAGAATCAGCGGACCAGCAGAGCGGGGTAACAGTGAACACGGAGCTGGAGAGGGACACGGACGTGGAGCACTCAGGACTGGAGAAAGCAGGAGACTGTAAGAGAGAGAAGTAACAAAAGAGATTAGGACAAGAAATAAAGCTGACTAAGAGTACAATGGGCAGGCGGTACACAGTTAGGACACCAGAGACAAAAGCAAGAGAAGGAGCCAGAGGCGAGACAGGAACAGGACAGGGTGGTAGCGAGGTAACACGCACAGCAGCTACCAAAGAAGGCACAAGCAGAGCAGACAAGGAAGAGACAATGGGCCTGGGAGAGTAGTGAATGCTGGTCAAAGAGACAGCGAGACCACAGCGATACACAGGCGTCTTACCAGGGAAGATGCCGGGAAGAAATAGACGGTGGGCGCCGCCATGTTGAGGGCGGAGCCACCGCGTCACAGGAACTAGACGGAGCGTCGGGCGCAGGAGCGCGGGTCCGACATCGCCGAGGCCAGATGTCAGGAGTGGGAGTGCACCGTGGAGCGGGTGCACGCCGGGAGGTGCGCACGGGGTCGCGCAGGTAAGTATCGGTACCGGTGGAGGATGTGACATTATGGATGTTCCGTCCTCCTTCATGTAACTATTAATATATGTGTTCAGTTATAGACTGCTGAAGAAAGTCCTACCTATATGCCTCATATCAGATGCCTTGTTGATAAATCATCTTTTATCACTTTTTATACATTGCTCAAAATAATAAAGGGAACACTTAAACAACAGCATATAACTCCAAGTAAATCAGTCTTCTGTGAAATCAAACTGTCCACTTAGGAAGCAACACTGATTGACAATCAATTTCACATGCTGTTGTAAAAATGAATTTGACAACAGATGGAAGTTATAGGCAATTATCAAGACACCCTCAACAAAAGGAGTGGTTTTGCAGGTGGGGACCACAGACCACATCTCAGTACCAATGCTTTTTGGCTGATGTTTTGGTCACTTTTGAATGTTGGTTGTGCTTTCACACTCGTGGTAGCATGAGACGGACTCTACAACCTTCACAAGTGGCTCAGGTAGTGCAACTCATCCAGGATGGCACATCAATGCAAGGTTTGTTGTGTCTGTCAGCGTAGTGTCCAGAGGCTGGAGGCGCTACCCGGAGACAGGCCAGTACACCAGGAGATGTGGAGGGGGCTGTAGGAGGGCAGCAACCCAGCAGCAGGACCGCTACCTCCGCCTTTGTGCAAGAGGAACAGGAGAAGCACTGCCAGAGCCCTGCAAAATGACCTCCAGCAGGCCACAAATGTGCATGTGTCCGCACAAACGGTTAGAAACTGACTCCATGAGGATGGTCTGAGGTTCCGACGTCCACAGATGGGGGTTGTGCTCACAGTCCAACACCGTGCAGGACGATTGGCATTTGCCACAGAACACCAGGATTGGCAAATTCGCCACTGGCGCCCTGTGCTCTTCACAGATGAAAGCAGGTTCACATTGAGCACATGTGACAGAGTCTGGAGATGCCTGCAACATCCTTCAGCATGACTGGTTTGGCAGTGGGTCAGTAATGGTGTGGAGTGGCATTTCTTTGGAGGACCGCACAGTCCTCCATGTGCTCGCCAGAGGTAGCCTGACTGCCATTAGGTACCGAGATGAGATCCTCAGACCCCTTGTGAGACCATATGCTTGTGCACTTGGCCCTGGGTTCCTCCTAATGCAGGACAATGCCAGATCTCATGTGGCTGGAGTGTGTCAGCAGTTCCTACAAGATGAAGGCATTGAAACTATGGACTGGCCTGCCCGTTCCCCAGACCTGAATCCGGCTGAGCACATCAGGGACATCATGTCTCGTTCCATCCACCGTCACGTTGCACAACAGACTGTCCAGGAGTTGGCAGATGCTTTAGTCCAAGTCTGGGAGGAGATCCCTCAGGAGACTATCTGCCATCTCATCAGGAGCATGCCCAGGCGTTGTACAGTAGGGAGGTTATACAGGCACGTGGAGGCCACACACAATACTGAGCCTCATTTTGACTTGTTTTACAGACATTACATCCCACTTTAATTTTGTGTGTGACTCCAAATCCAAGCCTCCATTGGTTAATAAATTTGATTTCCATTGATGATTTTTGTGTGATTTTGTCAGCACATTCAACATTGTACAGAACAAAGTATTCAATGAGAATATTTCATTCATTCAGATCTAGGATGTGTTATTTGAGTGTTCCCTTTATTTTTTTGAGCAGTGTAAATTACCTCTTCCCGAATATGAGGTCTTAAGCTGCCTGAAGGATAACTCTGCCTCCAGAGAATATTTTACATGACAGTGGAGTTACCAGTGTGATATGTAACGGCGGCATCCTGATCTCACTGCAGAGCTGTGTGTGATTATAACACTGGTCAACACAAAAAAATCATCAGCAAAGGTAATACGTCTGTTTTATGGAGTTTGATGTGCTGATTCCAAAAATATGCTTAGTTTTGCTCTATCACAAAGTTTCTGAGATAGAAGTATTTTTGTTATTGTGTTATTTCTGCATTTTCAATGTATGTGGTTTTTCTTATGATATTGTTTGCTTTTCTTACTTAAATGTGAATTTTCTTACAGAGACAACATCAGTAAAGGTTTTAGTTTTATGGGAAGGAGTATTGACAGTGCAGTCAACCAATGACTAGAGTTGAGCGAAACAGGTCGGCCAGATTCATAAGTCACCGACTTATGGCAAATTCTGGTTTCGCCGACCGAAACCCGACCACAGCGTGAAGTCGGCCATGCGGTCGGCAAAACGAGCGCCAAAGTCGGATTTCCCAGAATGCTTGCACGTGACTTTTTTCAGCCACTGAGCAAGGACGTACACTGTGGGCAACGTGATGACATTTGCAGCGTCCGGGGAGAGTGAGAGAGAGAGATTTCACACACTTTAAAAAAGCGGTCCGGCATGTAGGTGTGTTTACTGTCCTCCACTCCCAGCCGACTTTGCTTCCCCATTGACTTGCATTGGGTTTCGTGTTTCAGTCGGACCTTCGACTTTTCACGATAGTCGGACGATTTCGTTCGACTCGACTTTTGAGAAAGTCGGGTTTCATGAAACTCGACCCTAAGAAAGGCAAAGTCGCTCATCTCTACCAATGACTGCTTTTTGGAAAGTCACATGTTATGGGGAGGAGCTGACTGTTATGAGGCAGTAAGATTGGAGTCAGTCAGAAACAGATGGTGATGGCAGCAAAGACTGGTATGTGAAACTCTGACAGGAGACAGGAATCTACAGGGATCTGAGCCCTGCCACAGGGAGATAGAAGGGAAGGCAGCGGTAGATAACTATATGGAGTTGTGAGATAAACTAGAGGATTTTCACTACATTTCTGGGAGGGCAAGTCACCACAGATGGGAGAAAACAGCTCAGCCACTGAGATGTAACTGAGTGAGGGTCTCCACAGAGAGAGAACCTGAAAGCAACCAATATCACACTGAGAAACTGCCTGTCTGCAAATGTTCATCTGTAAAGGGCATGTCACACTAAGCGATATCGCTAGCAATATCGCTATAACTTGTGACGTTATAGCGATATTGCTAGCGATATCGCTGTGTCTGATACTTACCTACGACCCGCTCCCCCGCTGGTTATCGCTGATCGCGCGAGAACGTCCTGGACCGTTTCTCGTCGTCTGCTTCCTGCAGCGCTTCCTGCTGTGACGACGAGCGACGCGTGGAGCCGGGCGGGAGGACGCAGGATCGCCTGGTGTGACAGGTAAGTAGCGATCCCCGTCCCCAGCGATGTCGCTAGTGAGATCTGCCTGTGTGGCAGCTCACTAGCGACCACTTAGCGATGTACCAGCGATCCTGACCGCGTCATATCGCTGGTCGGGATCGCTGGTACATCGCTAAGTGTGACAGTACCTTAAGGAATAGGCTGACTCGTTTATCTCACAACTGAATATAGTTATCTACCAGATTATCTCCAGTAAAATCAGTTCTCAATACAAGCTGCCTCTGTCATCTCTGGGGAAATATCTACATATAGTCAGTTGGCTCATTGCATTTTTTTTTTAGTTTTCCACCACCATTGAACTGAACTTACTCTACTGTTTGATCTGATTTATAGGAGAAAAATGCCCCAACAGTGTATCAATCATCCGAACAGATTCTGCTATGCGTGTGGTTCTTTTACACCAAAAGGCCAAGTACCTTCAATCACTCATGATATTAAGAAGATGTACTTTGTGTCCACTTGGTGATCAAGACAAAAGCTGGGCCCCTCATGTGATATACTCAAGTTGTTCAAATGGTCTTCATGACTGGTTGAATATGAGGAAAGTGGCTATGCCATTTGCTGTTCCCATGATTTGGAGAGAACCCAAAAATCATAGTGATGACTGCTACTTTTGTTTTGTCAAACTGAAGGGCTTTTCTACAAAGAACAAACATAAGATTAATTACCCTGAACCGGAATCTGCGATTAGGCTAGTTCCACATGATGGTACCTTGCCGGTTCCTGTACCACCGTTGTCTGTATTGGATGAAAATGAAGTAGGATATGAAGACTATGGAGCTGAAGGTACTGGAGAAGACATTGAGACCTCAAGTCAAGATGAGTATGCACCTGATGGAGCAGTTAAGACGCTGTTGTGAATTCCCTCTCTAACTTTCCTCTGGTGATTACTCTGGGTGGTGGAGCTGGTCAGATTGACAGAGGGGTTGTGAGTTCTCTTTCTGGGCTCACTCTGGTGGTTACTGGAGGTAGTGGAGCTGATCTGATTGACAGAGGCTTGCCACCTGATAATGAGGAAGATGATTGGAGATCTGGGGTTTCAGATTGGGATTTAAGACAGCCGACTCCCTCTATCCCTGCTGGTGATTTTCTTCCTGTGCCTCCTGAGGTCTGATGTCTACTGTTCTGTCCCTGCATGTTCAGCTAAGTGGTTCATTTGCTACTCTGTTTGCATTTGATCTGGTTTTGTCTATCTCTGCTTTGTGCGAGTCAGCCAGCTCCAGCTGGGGCTGTGCTGAATCACCGCCCATATGTTACTGCTTGTGCCAGTTTGCTTTGTCCCCTGTTATATTGGTCTCTTTTTGCTTTGCTTTCAGAATATATCAGAGTGCTGATATAGTGGGGGCGAAGTATTGCGACTTCAGTGTTTTTTGTGCATCAGACGTGTTGGACTTTTTGCCGGGTTTTTTGCATGATTGCAGACAGTGTCTTTCCTGTCCTGTCTAGTCAGTGTGGGCCCCATCGTTTGCTCAGTCTATTTTTCTGCCTGAGTTTGTGTTTTCATCTTGTCCCGCCGACAATATATGTTTGGGGGCTATCTATTCCTTTGGGGTCTGCGCCGTGGCAGTTTAGATTTCCCCTTTCTTGCTTTAGGCTTAGTTAGCTCTCCGGCTGTGCCGAGGCATCTAGGATCATCGTAGGTACGCTCCACGGCTACTGCTAGTTGTGTGGACAGGAACAGGGGTCTGCAATCCACTTAGTTACCAACCTCTCTTGTTTTCTGTGGCTTAGCCTGGGCCTGCTATCCTCCTCGGTGACCCATTCATAACAGGATGCTTTATTCAGCATTAATTAAATGATCTCATCAGAGACCTTTCATTGTCAAAAGATAAAGCTGAACTTTTTGCATCTAGGTTACAACAGAAGAATCTTCTTCATGATGATGTCAAAGTGTGTTATTACCGAAACAGAAGTAACACTTGAAGACAATTTTTTACAGTTGATGGACCAATGGTGTACTGTAACAATGTGAATGGCCTCTTTGAAGAACTGAATCAAAAGTATTTTGTTGCAGATTGGCGATTGTTTGACTCATCTCCCAGAGAAGTTTGAAAGCAGTGTTGCTTCACAATGGAAATATGAAACTATCAATCCCTATTGCTCACTCGTCATCTAAAGGAAAGTTATAAAAATCTGTTATTTTGGATATTATACATGGTGGCTCAGTGGATAGCACTGCAGCGCTGGAGTCCTGGGTTCGAATCCCACCATGAAAAACATCTGCAAGGAGTTTGTATGTTCTCCCCGTGTTTGCGTGTTTGGAAGGTGTTTCCAAGGAAAACATCTGCAAGGAGTTTGTATGTTCTCCCCGTGTTTGCGTGTTTGGAATGTGTTTCCCACATTCCAAAGACATACTGATAGGGAATTTAGATTGTGAGCCCCATAGGGGACAGTGATGATAATGTGTGCAAACTTTAAAGCGCTGCGGAATATGTTAGCGCTATATAAAAATAAAGATTATTATTAATATAATAATATTATCAATGGAATATCTGTGGAGATTTGAAAGTGATTGGTCTGCTAATGGGAATGTAAAGAAGTTCACAAAATATTGTTGCTTCTTGTATTTATGGGACAGTAGAAATACAGTAGAGCATTATGTTAGTCATGATTGGGGACAGAGAAACATCTATACCCAAGTTAGAGACAATGTTCAGCGTAATCCTTTAGTTGCTCCAACAAAAATCTTTCTTCCTCCACTAAATATACAGTTGGGATTGATTAAAAACTTTGTGAAAACCATGGCAAAGACAAATTCACATGGGTTCCAGTACATTTCACAGAAATTCTCCAGCATTTCACCAGCAAAACTGAAGTAAGGGGTATTTGTTGGTCCTCAGATCAGAGAGCTTATGAGAGATGATGTGTTTGAATGAACTCTAAATGATAACGAATTGAGTTTTTTTTAGCTTCACGTGGATCTGTGAAAACTTCTTAGGAAAACAAAAATCTCCAGAATATGTTGAAGGTGTCGAGGAACGCTAAATACATACCAGTGTCTTGGATGTCGCATGTCTCTGAAAATGCACTTTTTGCATTCACATTTAGATTTCTTCCCTCAGAATCTTGGGGATGTAAGCGATGAACAAGGCGAGCGGTTTCACCAGGACATTAAAGTAATGGAACCCCGCTACCAGGGTTTTTGGAATGACTCAATGATGGCAGATTACGGTTGGATGTTATATAGGGACAACCCTGAAAAATCGTTTCAACGACAGTCTAATGTCAAGCACTTTTAATTTATGCTCATATTTTAATTTCTATTTTGTATGTAAAATTATTTTGGTTCAATTAAAACTGTTCTGTAAGGTGAAGCATATTTTTCTGATATATAGATTACGGTTTACTTAATGACAGCTTCTACGGCATCTGCATGCTATAGAAGCGATCAGCCTGCAAAAAAATGATTGTCCCATAGTGGGACAAAGAAAAAAGTAAAAAAAAAAAAAAAAATTTAAATAATTGTAAAAATATTTAAGAAAAAAAATTAAATAATTATAAAAAATCTATATATTCTATCACTAAATAAATATTTGAATGAAAAAATACATCTAAACTATAAAAGTACACATATTTGGTATCGCCGAATCCTCAATGACCCAACCTATAAAACTGTCCCGCTAGTTAACTCCTTTAGTAAACACCATAGAAAAAATAAAAAACTAGGCTAAAAACAATGCTTTATCATCATACTGCCGAGAAAATGGGGAATAACACGTGATCAAAAAGACTGATATAAACAAACATGATACTGCTGAAAACGTCATCTTGTCCCGCAAAAAACAAGCTGCCATACAACTCCATCAGCGGAAAAATAAAAAAGTTATAGCTTTTAGAATAAAGTGATGCAAAATTATTTTTTCTATAAATATTTTTATTGTATAAAAGCACCAAAACATAAAAAAATATAAATGAGGTATCGCTGTAATCGTACTGACCCGAAGAATTAAACTGCTATATCAATTTTACCACACACGGAACAGTATAAACACCCCCCCCAAAGAAATTCATGAATTGCTGGTTTTTGTTTATTCTGTCTCCCAAAAATCGGAATAGAAAGCGATCAAAACATGTCATGTGCCCGAAAATGGTACCAATAAAAACGTCAACTCGCCCTGCAATAAACAAGACCTCACATGACTCTGTAAGCCAAAATCTGAAAAAATTATAGCTCTCAAAATATGGTGATGCAAAAACTATTTTTTGCAATAGAAGGTGTCTTTTAGTGTGTGACAGCTGCCAAACATAAAAATCCGCTATAAAGCCTCTTTCAAACGTTCTGATATTTCCGGTATCGGACATGTCAGTGTCCGTGTGTGTAATACTTGCAGCTCACGTGTGGCATCTGTGTGCCGCATCAGTGCCACACGGACGGGCGCCAGGAAAGAACACGGCTCTCATCCTTCTCCTCTGCTCTGCAGGCGATTGGCGCAAGCAGGGTAGAATCATGAGTTACATTTAAATGATAAAAGAGACAGCAGGCAGCAGCTGATGGGACTATTACTCCCATCAGACTACCCCTGCTGCTGCTAATAACAGTGACAGCAGGAGCGACTGATAGGGGTATTCATCAGCCGCCGCCTGCGCAATAAATGAAATGAAAAAGGCGTGGGTCCCCCCCCCCCCCAATTTTTGACAACAAGCCTTGCTAAAGCTCACAGCTGGGGGTTTGTATTCTCAGGCTGGTAAGGGGCCATGGATATTGACCGCACCAGCCTAAAAATAGCAGCCCTCGTTCATGGTGGTAGCAGGGATCTCACCGCAGCTTGGCCCAGCTGGGAATGGAGCCCAATGACCAGAGAACTTTGATTAAGATGTTTGCCTGGTCAGCGAGTGCTGTTTGCCATTGGAGCAGAGTGCCAGTCACTGGCGTATTGCAACCTCCAAGTGACAACCAATCCAACTGTTCCATTTTCTTGCAACTTTCTTATCGGAGTGCTTTGTAGATCTCAATGCAACACCTTTGACTTGTATTGTGCTGTGGTTATGCTGGTATACGACAAAATATCTTGTAGCCCCAACCTATATCTGGTTTTCATGGGGGTCTACAATTAACCCCTTAAACCCCAAGGGTGGTTTGCACGTTACTGACCGGTGTAACAGGCCAGATTAACCCCCCACCCAGAATATACCCGGGGTTAAAGTGGCCTAGGCTAGATTATACCCCGGGTATATTCTGGCCTAGGCCAAACTATACCCCGGGGTATAAATTGGCCTAGACCAGTTTATACCCCTTCGGGCCAGAATATACCCCCCAGGTATATTCTGGCCTAGGCCAAACTATACCCCGGGGTATAAATTGGCCTAGGCCAGATTATACCCCTCCGGGTCAGAATACACCCCAGCTGCTGTGGATCAGATTTTTTACACTTTTGGGAACCATCAAAACCGGGGCCCCCAGGCAGTACACGGGGCCCCAGGCAGCACACGGGGTGGCAGAGAAAGCAAACGGGGCCCCAGGCAGCGCACAGGGCCCCAGGCAGCACACCTGGGCAGAGACAGCGAATGGGTTCCCAGGCAGCACACAGAGCCCCAGGCAGCACATGGGGGCCCCTGGCAGTGCACGGGGCCCCAGGCAGCACACGGGGTCCCCAGGCAGCACACGGGGTCCCCAGGCAGTGCACAGGGCCCGAGGCAGCACACGGGGGCCCCGGGAAGCGCACAGGGCCCCCCGCAGCACATGGAGCCCCAGGCAGAGCACAGGGGCTACAGGCAACACACAGGGCCCCAGACATCGCACAGGGGGTCCCAAACATTGCACAGTAGGTCCCAGACAGCGCACAGGGGGGCAGAGACAGTCTCTCCCTCCCCTTACACTGTCTCTGCCCCTGTGTGCTGCCTGGGGCCCCCCTGTGCTGCTGAGGGACCCTGTTCGCTGCCTGGGGCTTCCATGTGCTGCCTGGGGCCCCTGTGATCTGCCTGGGGCTCTGTGCACTGCTTGGTGCCCCGTGTGCTGCGTGGGGCCCTGTGCACTACCTGGGGCCCCGTGTGCTACCTGGGGCCCCGTGTCCTGCTGGGGCTCTGCGCTGCCTGGGGCCCTGTGCACTGCTTGGGGCCCTGTGCACTGCCTGGGGCCCCGTGCACTGCCTGGGGTCCCCGTGTGCTACCTGGGGCCCTGTGCACTGCCTGGGGCTTCCGTGTGCTGCCTGGGGCCCTGTGCTGCCTGGGGGTTCCGTGTGCGCTGCCTGGGGGCTCCTGTGCGCTGCCTGGGGCTCCTGTGTGCTGTTGGGGGGCCCTGTGTGCTGTTGGGGGGCCCTGTGCGCTGCCTAGGGCTCCTGTGTGTTGCCTGGGGCTCCTGTGTGCTGCCTGGGACCCCGTGTGCTGCCTGGGGCCCTGTGCGGTTCCTGGGACCCCCGTGTGCTGCCTGGGAACTCGTTCACTGTCTCTGCCCTTGTGTGCTGCCTTGGGGCCCAGTATGCTGCCTGGGGCCCCGTGCACTGCCTGGGACCCCGTTTTTGATGGTTCTCAAAAGCGTGAAAAATCTGATCTACAGCAGCTGGGGTATATTCTGACCCGGAGGGGTATAATCTGGCCTAGCACAATTTATACCTGGGGTATAGTTTGGCCTAGGCCAGAAAATACCCAGGGTGGTATATTCTGGCCCAGAAGGGTATAAACTGGCCTAGGCCACCTTAACCCCGGGTATATTTTGGGCGGGGGGTTAATCTGACCTGTTACAGCGGGCCAATTTTTATAATTCTGACCACTGTCCCGTTATGATGTAATAACTCTGGAACGCTTCCATGGATCCTGGTGATTCCTCCATTGTTTTCTCGTGACTTAAGGGTGCGTCACACATAGCGAGATCGCTGATTTTGTGACGCATCAGCGATCTCTCCGGCGATCTCGCTGTGTGTGACATAGTTACCCGATATTTGCCTTGGATACCAGCTCTCAGCGTGAGCACGCTGGTATCCAAGGTACACAGCGGGTAACTAAGCGACGCATGCGCTTAGTTACCCGATATTTACCTTGGATACCAGCGTCCTCGCTGGTCCTGATCGCTGGTGTGTCTGCCTGTTTGGCAGCTCACCAGTGATCATGTAACGATGCACCAGCGATCCTGACCAGGTGGTATCGTTGTCGGGATCGCTGGTGCATCGTTTGGTGTGATGGGACCCTTGTTGTACTTCATGTTAGTGGTAAAATTTCTTTGATATAACTTGCAATTATTTGTGAAAAAAAAACAGAAAATTGTGGAAATTTCGCAATTTTCCAACTTTGAATTTTCATGCCCTTAAATCACAGAGATATGGCACACAAAATGCTTAATAAGTAACATTTCCCACATGAGTTGACGTTTTATTGGTAACGGAACTGGAAACGGAAGTTGCTGGCAGCGCCACATGCACCGCTGAGGACTCCAGGGGCCGACAGAGGGTAAGTATATCACTATTTTTTTTTATTCTATTTTTTACAGGTATATGGTACCCAGGGCATGGAGGAGAGTCTTCTCTCCTCCAGACCCTGGGTACCATCCGCACATGAAGCGCTTACTTTACGTTTGGTGAGCATAGCCACATGCGTAAAGTGAGTGTTTCAATGCAATCCTATGGCGGCGATTCCGCAGAATTGATGGACATGCTGTGGATTTTACCGCTATGTGATTCCGCAGTGGAAAAATCCGCAGCATTGGCACAGCAACTGCGGAATCCCATATTGTATGGGATTGCATTTTGTCAGCGTCTTTAAGCGTTTCCGCAGCGGCGGAAACGCTTAAAAAACGCAACGTGGGCACACAGTCTGACCTACAGGGACATAGTCTGATCATACCACCGCTCCTGGGCAGTGGAGGAAGCAAAGAGTATACAGACAGGACAGCACGGGATCACAGATTATTACTTCTGTGAGATAAAGCATTTCCCTGTCTGATTTTGAAAAATACTTTACCTCAAAGAAAGGATCATTTGCGATCTCATGCTGTAATGTCTATAGACTCTTTTGCTTCCTCCCCCACTGGTGAGATTTTAGGGCTGGGAAGGGCACCCCCTCTTCAGACAATGGCTCTATCTGTAGTAGCTTCTCACTGATTTATCACTTTAATACACAAGGGAAATGGGTAGATTCTAAAGAACTGCTTGCAGTGCAGATTTGGGATAATTTTCATAAGCCACGACTGTCATTTTTACAGGATCTGTGATAAATCTATGACGATTTTGATCGTAATGACAATTGAGTTTTGAATAATTATTTATTTGATCTCTGTTCTGACTTTCAGAAAGAAACGGGGTCGGGTCAGTCTTTTATTAGCTCTTTTCTAAGTTATGTTTTCACAAAGGTCTCAGAACCTTCTGGTTTTCCATCTTCCTTTCTTTAGTTCGTTCACGTTTTCGCCAGATTGATAGTGAGCTACATCAAGACGTAGCTGTTCAGATCATGAAAGTTCTTGCTTCAATAGGAAACAAGTATCGTGTCCTTGTACTAAACCTTTACCACACCTCAAAATTGTGAATACATTGTGAAAAGAAAGTCGGAATAGACTTGTGCTCAACTAGTACCCATCCCTGAGAATACTGTATTAGTTTCCAGTGCTGCTGATGGCACATGTGGAACTTTAAAAAGGTTTCCAAATTATTTCTATCTTTTTATAAGCTTAATGTGTTTTCTTTACACTTCACAGAGAATGAAGATGGTAAATTCATCTCCCCTTTTCATGACATCCCACTCCATCCAAGAGCCGAAAAGGTAACCATCTGACATTCATATGGATATCATGCCTATACTTCTAGAGGGCAGCTATGTGCTTACTGTAAATGTGATGTATCTCATCTCCTTGTAAGGTTAGTAAGTTCTAAGTACCTGGAACAGATGCGGACTTATAAGACATAAGCCATGATTTAGCTTTTAACACCGTTTCTCAGTATGAGCCTATTTAATTGGGAAAACTTCACTGGTCGTTAAATGTGATCTACAAATTAAAAAAAAAAAAAAACTCTGACATTATGCACACCATTATTTTAACATTAAATCTAAAAAAACACACCAGTTTAAGGGTGTGTGTACAAAATTTTTTTGAAGTAGTCAAATTTGAGTTTTGTAGTGGAAACTGCTTCAGGAAATGTTCCTCCTTTAGGAGTATTTGGAGAAGTTTCTCTTCTCTAGAAGTGGTTTTTGTAGCCTTCAGATTGGAGAGTGTCATGTTTAAAGCGGATTCTATCAAAAACTGCTTCATAGAAGTAACAAACACGTTCTTTTTTTGCACCAGGTGTTCAAAACCTCAGGTTGAGAAGAAAAAACGTTTGTTTTACAGTAGACATGCATAAGTTGAGTCTATTAAGCATTTTTAGCCACTTTTCTTTTTTTCAAGATCTGCTCCAAAAATATTCATATCACTGTGTACCCATACCCTCTGGGCTGGAATCAGATTGTCCCATGTGACCAGAAAGTAACAGGGTTCCTCAGGAGTGCATTGCAGCCAGCTTCTGCTTTTCTTCTGTCTTCCTGCCCAGACCTGGAGACAAAGCAGACCCTCACACATCTTCATCAATCCCACAACAGTCTGTCTGGTTGTCCTCGCTTGTTGCAGCTACCACATAATACCATGTAGTATCATCTTCACTGTCATATCACAGGGCATCTACTGAGCATGTGCGTCCACTACTGAAGGTGGACCTACACTACAACCACAAGAGACACAAAATCAGAGACCATTACATATGAAAATATAATGTGTATACAAAACTATACCCTATTTTAATGGATGAATATTTCAAATACACTTCTTTCGATGTACTTGATTGAGCTTTGGCCTGTACTTTTTGTGGGACATCTCTATTAAGAGTAACACTGAAAACCTCCATTTTCATTTTAGATTTTGCCCTTGCTGCAAGACCAAATGCTGTTTTCTGTCGTATAAGAGACCACCTTTTTATGTATTAAGTAGTTTTCATTAAAGAAGTTTACAAATATACAAACAGATGAACAAAAAAAAACCCCAAATCGCTCCTCCTACCAAAATTCCCCCTCCCTTTGCATGTGAATATTTTGCCTAGAAAGAATACATAGGATTTATTAGTCATAAATTGCCGTAGATAAGAAATCCATGTTCATTTATACAATGTTGACTAAGGCAGCCATCTCTGTTGGTTTTATACTAAACCAATAAGGCACATATCCACCTTACTTCATCACATTATCAAGTAGTGGTGAGGCCGAAGAAAAACTGAAAGTCCCTCCTTAACTCAATAACTGAAGACTTATACAAGATTAGTTATTAAGCAGTTCAATAAAGCTCTGTCTCTGATGAGTGAGTCTGGCGCTAACCAGAACATGTCACACAATTTGTAATTTTCAGGCCAAGTTCTTCTCTTATGATGGCCGTATTTTTCCATGTGCAACAAGCAGTTTACTTTGTTTTTGAATCCAGCCATAGTTGTTGGTAGCTCATCTAGCCAGGACTGAGCTATTAGTTTGCTTGCTGCATATAGAAGTCTAGCCTCAGCAGTCTTGACCCACTCATGTGGTGGTACATCATTCACATAACCAAGAATACATGCGTATGGAGATAAATTAACAGAAATCCGATAAATTATGGTAATCGTGTCAAACTACCTCCCGCCAAAAGATAGTACGTTTGGGACCATGCCTCATCATATGAAGGAAAGTTCCAGACTCAACTCTACATCTCGGACCTTTGTAGACTAATGGCATGGAGTTCTGTATACGCAACGCAATGGATACAATTGGGACATAGGATAGGCTTCACTCACTGGGAACCATCTGTAAAAGACATCAGTTTAGTTGGTAGCATAAAAGAATATTTCTATTTTTTTTTCTTATCTTTATCAACCCACTAAGGCTGGCCATACATATTAGATATCTGATTGTGTGTCCACTACCTCTCCCAAATCCCACCTCTTCATACATGAACCAACTGTGAATGTGTTCTTGATAGAAAATGGTCCAAGAATACAAAAATTGAGTAGCTGAAATATGATTGCCCAATTCTGGTCTTCTCCGACTTCTGCTATCAGGGGAGAGTTGGGAGGCCTCCATACACATTAATGTATGACCACCACAAAGTAATTAATGACAAGTCTCCATTTAGATCCTGAGGCTCTCGGAATTCTGCAAGTTGTCATTAGACAGTCTGTGATATGACCGCTCATCTCTGTATTATGCCAGGCATGCACACGGTAAAGCTAAATCTATTGTCACCTATGTATTCGTTACTTTATGACTGATGCCACTTGTATGCTATTTTCATATTTCAGGACCATGATGTGCCAGCAAAGAAATCGAAGTCTAATTGTGATAAGGTAATTACCATGTAAGCTGGTAGTGTAGAGACCTTATTGACCAATTTTCTTTCTTCTGTAGTAAATGGGTATTACCATACATCACCGAGTGAATGATTTTTTTTTTTTTCGGTCGTTCTTTCCCTTCCAGCTTGGCCTCTATGCTGGTTTTCTATGGTTAAATTGCAGCGAAAAATCACCTGCATAGCACATTATGTTTTGGAACAAGGCTCATAGCGGTGAATACATATTCATAGAACATCTCCTCAGACGTGAAAATGTGTGAAACATTACATCAAGCCAACAGAACTGTGTATGATGTCAGCCGAAAGATTCAATAAGTGATTTATGTATTTAAATAGCCAGACCCATACAAATACACACATACAGGTCACTCTCACATATAAGCAATATTCCCTTGAGCATACTGTAATGTGGTCTCGGAGAAATGTTAAATCCGAAGTATGATAATAGCCAAGCAAAGTGAATTTGACGCTTAAGGCCCCTTTACATTTAGTGATGCACTAGCGATCCCGACCACAATACGACCCAGTCAGGATCGCTGGTGCATCGCTAAATGGTCGCTAGTGAGCTGCCACAAAGGCAGACCTCACTAGCGATGTATCGATGCTCGGTCGTACTTACCTTTCAGCCGAAGCGATGATCGCCGTCTTCCGCCCGCGTCCATAGCTCGTTCGGCGGCGCCAGCAGGAAGCCGACGACGAGAAATGGACGTGGATGATCTCGTGCGATCAGCGATAACCAGCGGGGGAACCGGTCGGAGGTAAGTATCACATGTAGCGATATCGCTGCTGCGTCACAAAATCGGTGACGCTTTAGCGATATCACTAGCGATATCGCTATGTGTAAAGCCCCCTTTAGTCATTGGCTTTTATATTTATATAGTTATGTGCAAAAATAATAGCAGTCTACCACCACTAATGTGTTTAATTACTGTTTTTGGTTGAAAAATCATACAACATGGCAAAAAAATTCATGACTAGGTGTAAACGAGTAATGGGCAACCAACAGAATCAACAGTCACGTCATGTGCGCTGCTAATTGGGTGTTATTGACTCATTTAATGAAAGGGGGTCAATATAAAGCCTGATGAAGAGTCCTTTTGAGCTCTGAAAGCTTGCAAATGTAATTTCTCTGGTTAGCCAATAAAGGTATCACTCCTTGAATACTTTTCTCAATTTTTTGGGGCATAATATTTGCATCGATTTTTCTGGCTAACACGGTGTTAGGGCTGGTGGAACGCACCAAATAATAAAGATGATAATAGGGTACGTTCGCAGCCCCGTTCAGAGGTGGTAAACTGCTGCTTGGTAATGGCGGATACTATATGGCGGTATAAAAGACCACAAACAGCTTAATCGTCACCCGGTGTGTACAGGAGTGGACTCTGTTACGTCACAGAGCCGCACTAATAATAATAAATTAATAATAAATTTTATTTTTATAGCGCCGACATATTCCGCAGCACTTTACATTTCAGAGGGGATTTGTACAGACAATAGACATTACAGCATAACAATAATCACATACAGTAGATTATAACAAATACCAAGAGGAGTGAGGGCCCTGCTCGCAAGCTTACAGTCTATGAGGAAAGAGGTAGACACGAAAGGTGGGTGGTAACAGTTGCTCTGATTGTATGGACCAGCCATAATGTTAAGTGTGTAACAGTACAGACACAGAGGGCTAATGGATGCATAAAGCATGTGGGAACATGATGCTGGGAACCTGGTTATGGTAAAACTTTTGGCTCAAAAGATTCCACTACCACGGAACATAAATGCCGGAGCCTGTTTAAACTCACAGATCTCGGCAAGGGAGCACACAGAATGCCGTCACAGAACTATGCCCCAAGAACACGGGGTCAGAGTCCCTCTAGACCTTCTGAGCGCATGGCGTTGCACCGGCGGACGCCACTATAGACGCTGACTATGGTGGAGTGTCGAGCAAGTGCACCGTGGCGTGTAGATCCACCGGTGGACACTGATGCCAGTTTCTGACTCTGCCTCTACCTACATCTAAGCCTGGGAGTCTAACAGGCTATGCTGCACAACACATGCGTACCAAGGGTAGTGGTTTCATAATGAGTCCTTCACCAGAGACATTCATACATGCATACAACACTCACTCCACATGGTCTAATCTTTTTCTATATTAGCGCATGGCCAGGCTGCCATGCAAACCTTTTATAGTTGCAGCCTGTGCAGTGGGGAACTCGATGCCTAACACACGGTACCACGATATTATTTTGTATTGTACAATGAAAGGGGGGTGTAATTAATAGCAGTGAGGAGTTCAATTAGTGAGGTTATTCATTCTGTGAAGATACAGGTGTTAGTTATGGCCCTTAGTTAAAGAAAGAGGGCAGCAAATGTTGTACCTGCTGGATTTAGCACTTGGTCAGTGAGTAAAATGGGTTGTTCCGGTCATTGTACTGAAGGAGAAAGAACTTTGATGAAGAAGTTGATTGGAGAGGGGAAAACGTATAAAGTAGTGCAGAAAATATTTGTCTTCTCATCTAAAAAGATTACCAGTGCTTTAAAATGGCAGGCAAAACCGAAAGACATGATAGGAGCAGAAATTCTATCATCCCCAAAGATCATAAAATCTCAAGAATAGCAATTCAGTGATCAGCTCCAGGGAGATCAAATAATATCTTCAGTAGAGATAGCGAATTTGTTAGTTTTTTTTGTCCCTGAATCTGATTTTGAGCCATATTTGAACAATATTCGTGCCAAATGTACATGTCTTATGATCGGTTCCGAACATATTCGGTAATTTCTGCTCCTATTGACTCTAATGACGTTCGACTGTGTTTGACAAATGTTGCAAAAACAGTATATGATTCTGATCATATTCGGAACGGAATATGAACATATTCGCTTATCTCTAATCTTCAGTAACCTGTGGGTCCTGCAACCATCAGAAGACACCTTTGTGAAGCCAAGTTATTTGCAAGAAAACATTTTAAAGTACCATTGCTGTAAAAAAGATGTATCGAAAATGTTATAGTTTGCCAAAGAACATATTAACTGGCCTAAAGAGAAGAGGCACAATATTCTATGGACAGATTGTTCTTATTGGGTCAAAAGGCCACAAACCGTTTGTGAGACGACCCAAAAACACTGAATTCAAGCCACAATACACTGTGAAGACTGTAAAACTTGGAGGTACAAGCACAATGGTTTGGGGATGTTTCTCAGACTATGGAGTTGAGCGAATTTATCGCATACCAGGCACAATGGACCTGTTTTAATACCGCATTTTGCGGATTATTAGACGCGCTGGATTATAAGACGCACCCCAAATTTTAAGAAGAAAAATAGGAAAAAAACTTTAAATAAAATGGTGGTGCTTATAATTCATGCATCTTATTGCTTACCGGGGCATGGTGGCTGCAGTGAAGCGGGGTCCCAAGGTCGCTGCTGGAGGAGGCAAGAGTGGAGCGTTGCTGCAGGCCGCAGGCTGGGATGAGGGGGTGTTCAGATGTGCTGCGGGTGTCTCCAGTGCTGCGGGGGCTCTGCCGACATTTTGTGAAAGGCCAGATTTCCCCGCAGTTCCATGGTATCCTATATGGTGAACTTTGGGAAAATGACCGCGGGGGGCGACGCATGCGCAGATGGAGATCTCATACCAAGATCTCTGGAGATAAGATCTAGGCGCTGGGAGCCTGCTCTACTGCAGCCGGTAAGGTATATCTGCATTATAAAACACACCCCCATTTTCCCAAAATATTTTTGGGGAAAAAATTGCGTCTTATAATCCAAAAAATCCGATATATTAAAATACTGGAAGAAGTCATGTTGCCTTATGCTCAACAATAAATGCACTTGAAGCGGGATAACGACCTCTAACACACAAGCAAGTGGGTCCTGGTTCCAGACCAACAAGAATGATTCTATGAAGTGACCAGCCCAATCCCTGGACCTCAATCAACAGAAAATTTGTAGCGTGACATAAAAATGCTAATTTTGATACTAAACCTAAGAACGCAAAAGAACTGAGGAATGCACAGTGCCTTGCAAAAAATTCGGCCCCCTGGAACTTTTCAACCTTTTCCCACATATCATGCTTCAAACATAAAGATACCAAACGTACATTTTTGGTGAAGAATCAACAACAAGTGGAACACAATTGTTATTTTAAATTTTTGTGCAAATTCAAAAACTGAAAAGTGGGGCGTGCAATATTATTCAGCCCCTTTAACTTAATACTTTGTTGCGCCACCTTTTTTCTGCGATTACAGCTGAAAGTCACTTGGGGTATGTCTCTTATCAGTTTTGTACAACGAGAGACTGAAATTCTTGAGGTTTGATGGAGATCATTTGTGAACAGCAGTTTTCAGCTCTTTCCACAGATTATTGATTGGATTCAGGTCTGGACTTTGACTTGGCCATTCTAACACCTGGATATGTTTATTTGTGAACCATTCCATTGTAGATTTTGCTTTATGTTTGGGATCATTGTCTTGTTGGAAGACAAATCTCTGTCCCAGTCTCAGGTCTTTTGCAGACTTCAACAGGTTTTCTTCAAGAATGGTCCTGTATTTGGCTCCATCCATCTTCTTTGAGAAATGGCTTTCTTCTTGCGACTCTTCCATAAAGCCCAGATTTGTGCAGTGTACGACTGATTGTTGTCCTATGGACAGACTGTCCCACCTCAGCTGTAGATCTCTGCAGTTCATCCAGAAGCTCATGGGCCTCTTGGCTGCATCTCTGATTAGTCTTCTCCTTGTTTGAGATGAAAGTTTAGAGGGACGGCCGGGTCTTGGTAGATTTGCAGTGGTATGATACTCCTTCCATTTCAATATGATCGCTTGCACAGTGCTCCTTCGGATGTTTAAAGTTTTGGAAATCATTTTGTATCCAAATCCGGCTTTAAACTTCTCCACAACAGTATCACAGACCTGCCTGTTGTGTTCCTTGGTCTTCATGATGCTCTCTGTGCTTCAAACAGAACCCTGAGACTATCACAGAGCAGTTGGATTTATACGGAGACTTGATTACACACAGGTGGATTATATTTATCATCATTAGTCATTTAGGACAACATTGGAACATTCAGAGATCCACAATGAACTTTTGGAGTGAGTTTGCTGCACTGAAAGTAAAGGGGCCGAATAATACTGCACGCCCCACTTTTTCCACAAAAATTTAAAATAGATTAAAAACACATGTGACATGCACAAATGTGAACAAGTCGGTCGGACAGTGTTCACACCACCCACTGACTGAAACACAAAAAGAAAGCACAGAATAACAAATGTGCAAAAATACCCTGCAGTAAAAAATATGACAATAATCAGCAAGTGCTGGTAAAAAGATGACAACAAATACAGGGTATTTAGCCGATACTTTTTTTGCAAAAAAGTGTATACCAAGCCACTCCACCTCGTCAAGGTAACCCTTAATGGAGCAGTCCCTATCTAATGTATTTAAAACCTGAACATATGAACAGTGGCTAAATTAACAGGATTAAGATAGGCGCTTCCTAGTATGGGCACGAGGTGTAAGACGGCTCTTTATGTGCATGTCACACAAGAGAGGGATGGGGTCTCTCAAACCATGCAAAAGCAAGGAAAAAAATGGATTAAAAACACATGTGACATGCGCAAATGTGAACAAGTTGGTCGGACAGTGTTCACACCACCTACTGACTGAAACACAAAAAGAAAGCACAGAATAACAAATGTGCAAAATACCCTGCAGTAACAAATATGACAATAATCAGCAAGTGCTGGTAAAAAGATGACAACAAATACAGGGTATTTAGTCGATACGTTTTTTGCAAAAAAGTGTATACCAAGCCACTCCACCTCGTCATGGTAACCCTTAATGGAGCAGTCCCTATCTAATGTATTTAAAACCTGAACATATGAACAGTGTCTAAATGAACAGGATTAAGACAGGCGCTTCCTAGTATGGGCACGTGGTGTAAGACGGCTCTTTATGTGCATGTCACACAAGAGAGGGGTGGGGTCTCTCAAACCATGCAAAAGCAAGGGGAAAAATGGATTAAAAACACATGCGACATGCACAAATGTGAACAAGTCTGTCGGACAGTGTTCACACCACCCACTGACTGAAACACAAAAAGAAAGCACAGAATAACAAATGTGCAAAAATACCCTGCAGTAAAAAATATGACAATAATCAGCAAGTGCTGGTAAAAATAACCAATAAATTTCGTTCAACTTCACAATTGTGTCCCACTTGCTGTTGATTCTTCACCAAAAATTTACATTTGGTATCTTTATGTATGAAGCATGACATGTGGGAAAAGGTTGAAAAGTTCCAGGGGGCTGATTACTTTTGCAAGGCAATGTAGTCCATTCAGTTTGGGCTGGAATACCTGTTCACAAGTGTTAAGTTGTTTCCATGCCACACAGATGTAAAGCAGTTATCAGAAATAAAGGTTATACTACTAAATATTAGTTCAGTGATTCACAGAAAAGCTGAGCCTGTAAATAAATTTCAGTTTATACAGAAAAAATTTGAGTTTCTCAATGAAAATGCAGACACTGCTATTTTTTTAACGGCCTATTATTCCTGTTTCTTCATTTTCAGCTTAATAATTGATATTTTGTTTATGTTTTTATGTGGAAATGAATATGCAGTGCTCTCAGTGCCTTTGTGTATATGGAAATAAATGCTATTATGAGGATTGAGATTTTCTGTTCTAAACACACGTCCAGTTGTATGGCGCCGAGGCCACGTCCTCTGGACGGACATGCCCATTGATCGGAGAGCGGTCTTGGCTCCATACGAGTGTATGGAGAGTGAGGCTGCGCCCACTAGCCAGAGGTGTGTATAACTCATACATACCCTCCGGTCCCAGGTCTGGAACTGGCGAATCCCCGCAGCGCAAGAGTGACTGTAGACTTATCGGTTTTGATCAAGTGTCATTTTTATGTGACTGGGGCGCTTTAAATTATCTGTAATGTAATTTATTTTTCAGAATATCTTTAACATGGTGGTTGAAGTTCCACGATGGACGAATGCCAAAATGGAGGTAACTGGCTGCTTTTTGAGATTTACACTTTTTGACAACTTGAATCTGCTTTGCTGCTGTCGTTTCCACGGCCACTTTCCGATGCGGTACCTCCATTCTCACTTTTCTATGCATGGTGTTTCTTTTGTTAGATCGCAACAAAGGAGTCTCTAAATCCAATTAAACAAGATATAAAGAAAGGAAAACTTCGCTATGTGTCAAATATCTTCCCTCACAAGGGATACATATGGAACTATGGCGCTTTGCCTCAGGTAATTATTTCCTCCGGTGAAAGTTTTTTTTGAATGTTGCAGCTAGGAAACTTTGCATTTGATCTGCTATGACTTAAGTATATATTTATTTATGCATTCTCCTTGCCTTGTTTTAACAGACCTGGGAGGATCCTAGTCATAAAGACAAAGATACAAAATGTTGCGGAGACAATGATCCTATTGATGTCTGTGAGATTGGCTCAAAGGTGCTCTTTGCCCAATAAAGTTATGGGTTTTTTTTTTAAGGGGTGTTGGGTTTGGTGTTTAAGTTGGCCATACACCACAGATCACCACAATCATTGATCGAAGGCTCACCACAATCACCACAATCATTGATCGAAGGCTCACCACCCCATAAATGTATATGCTCAGCTGAGCATACTGTACTTTTTTTTTACCCTGTGGGGGTTAGCTGCCGCCAGACACTATCTCAAGTGAAAATTAATGGAGTGGACATGCTCAAATACATCATGCCGTATCATTCTTTACCACAACATCTACTGTAGCATATAGGGAGCCCAACTTCACCCATTAGATGTTGACTGGTAACATTGTAATCTGCAGGTTTGCCTGACAATCATCTGATGTGCACGGTCATCTGTTAAGGTTTGAGTCTAAGGGTCCCGTCACACCAAACAGGCAGACACACCAGCGATCAGGACCAGCGAGGACGCTGGTATCCAAGGTAAATATCGGGTAACTAAGCGCGCGGCACTTAGTTACCCGCTGTTTACCTTGGATACCAGCTCCCAGTGCGAGCACGCTGGTATCCAAGGTACACAGCGGGTAACTAAGCGCCGCGCGCGCTTAGTTACCCGATATTTATCTTGGATACCAGATCCCAGCGTCTGCTTACAGCGCTGGGAGCTCGCTGATCATTGGTCTCCCTCCCGCTGCCACAAGCAGCGATGCGTGCTGGCCAGCGGGAGACCAACGATCAAAAAATGGCCCAGGACATTGCCGCACGATCAGCGATACCAGGCGGGGGAGCCAGTCACTGATGCGTGCCACACACAGCGAGATCGCTAGCGAGATCGCTGATGCGTCACAAAATCAGTTATCTCGCTAGCGATCTCGCTTTGTGTGACCGGCCCCTAACTGTAGCCGACCTTAAACAATAGGATCCTGAAGAGTTCAGGGTGTCAGACCTTTGTCAGTGATGTCCTTGCATATATCAGTTTCCGGAATACTGTTAAAAAGTAAGACTGTTCACTGTGAATCTAAGATGCATATCTGTAGCCTAGCCTTTTATTAGGTAACTATCAAAAATCTTTAGTGGGTTTCCAGCTATCCACTAAATACTGTTACATTGACTCGCTATACAGACTGTCCGATCTAGCAGTACACATTGGCAGATCTAGCATGTATTGTACATACATATCCAGTATATTGTAGGAGATTGTCAGACATTTGTGCCGATGCTTGATTTGGCACACAGCACTGCCCAGGCTGCTTACCATATAACCCACTTGTACCTGGGAGAAGGACTAAGGCTAGACTCTCATGTCGGTGTTTCACGGTCCTGAATACGGACCACGACAGCTGGATCAGCTTAAGTTCTCCTATGCCTATGGGCATAAAAGGTTGCTGAGTTTGCCAGTATAGACCATGAGAAGTGTGAATTTGGCTTAAGTACTGTCCTCCTTCCAAACTGTAGATGGTCAAAGTTGAAGGTCCATGGAGACCGTGATCAGTGGTACAGGAGAGAAGAGCTTGGCTAACAGCCTATATTCCTTCCTTTTAGAAATCGGTGGTAGTAAAATATCGGTTATAATTTCTCCGCTGAGATGATGTCATCAACCTGACTGTATTATTCTGTGTACATTTTTCCTTTGTACATGTAGAGCGACTACACCTTTAGTGGTCTTCACTGTTTTCCTGCCCAGTTATAGGGCATTCTGCAACTTGCAGTTGCACAGCAACCGTGATGGTATCTCATATGCTTTGTGCTCGTTTACAACACTGAGAGATGAACACGTGCAAGATCCGCACAGCCCTGAGCGCTGCTGCTGCGTACTTCAATCAGGCGTATCTTTGAACATTGATAGAGATGGGAGGCAGAGGGTTGTCTCAGTGATTGCTTGCCGGGGAAAGATTAGATGATCAAATTAAAACCATTCAGTAATAAAATCTTAATAGGATGCATCATGTGTTGCAGGTTTGCTCTAGGGGAGAAGTAATTCAAGTGAAACCACTAGGCGTTCTAGCGTTGATAGATGAAGGAGAAATGGACTGGAAGATTATTGCAATCAATACTGAAGATCCTGAAGCCGACAAATTCAATGGTTGGTTAAATTACAGTAGAAGTGATTACGGCGCTACATGCTGGCTATGCTGCCGGTTTCTGAATGCTCCGTTTTAATGTGTAGTCTGTGTGAACTAGATGGGTTTGCTGTGAGTTAAAGGGTTAGTCCTGTTTTGCTGAATTCTTCATTAAAAGGTGAGCGGGGCAGGTGACATCACGACTACTGACACTAGCCAGGATGTGTTTGTGATTGGTAGCTGTGCCATCACCTGCCCTGCTCAGCAGTCCACACGGACGGGTGCAAAGCAGGTCTAACGTTTAGTGTCCTTGGTCCCTGCCCCCAAGACCACCACCCATAAAATATTTAAGGATTGTCATAAAAATGTAAAAATAATTGATTGCTGTTTTTTTAAGGACTATAATTACTGTAATTACCGTATTTCTCGGATTATAAGATGTTCCGGATTATAAGACGCAACCCAAATTTTGAGGAGAAAAATAGGACACTTTTTTTTTTTAATAAAATGGCGGTGCTTCTTATAATCCTTGCGTCTTATTGCTTACTGGGGGTGGTGGATGTGATGAAGCGGGGTCCCAGGGTTGCTGCTGGATGAGGCAAGAGTGGGGTGATGCTGCAGGCCACATGCTGGGATGACGGGGTGTTCCGATGTGCTGTGGCGAGTCTGGCGCTGCCAGACTCGCCACAGCTGTTTTGAACACCTGACATGTGCCCGCAATAGCTGCGGATGGAATTGTGATCCACCAGCGGCTATTAGCTAGTTAAATGCTGCTGTCAAACGCTGACAGCGGCATTTAGATGGTGCTTTCGGCAACCGTGCCAGAAATACGCCCACCGGTGACCCCCATCACGTGATCGGGGGTCATCGGTTTGTCGGCATGGCAACCTAGTGGTCGGCGCTCATAGCAAGTCAGTAATTGAGCTACATAGAGGCAAACTGATCGTCGCCTCTAGCTGAGCCAATTGAGTTGTGGCAGCTTCTAGTCTCCCAAGTTAAAGAAAAATGTTTATATATATATATATATATATATATATATTGTAGGGATTTTACTTGCTCAGGTGCAATGGGAGTCAATCAGGAAGCAGGTTCCTTTTAAAGTTCATGGGGTTTATTGCATCACAAACCCACAAAACAAAAGAGAACAAAAGAAATAGCCTTTAGCTCAGGCAAAACACAGAACAAATGTCCAGTCCTTTAGGCTCAGTCCTGGAGCCCGAACACACACAGGAGGCTTCCCCTCCCCACATACAGCCCTGTGTTTCAGGAGTAGTCTACATTATAAAGTTCTAGCCACACCCACGAACCCAGCAGCTGACTAGTCACGTGATTGTGACCTAACCATAGGTCCTTGCAATACATTAGAAATATAGTAATATTAGTTAGGGCTTATGTGTACTACAGAAACACTCTGGGCTTACATTACAGAGACAAGTCATCTCTGAGACACATACCTCCCATCAACTATACAACCCTTAGCCACGCCACATGCCTCCCCCTCTGCCTAAAGCCGTGGGGCTTGGCACTTTCACCTACTAGACAAGGGATTCTTCAGAGGGCATTGACATTACCATGTAGCTTCCCGACTCTATGTTCTACATGAAAGCTGAAGTCTTGCAGGGCTAAGAACCAGCGGGTGACCCTAGCATTCTTACCCTTTGTTTTTCTCATCCATCTGAGTGGGGCATGGTCGGATATTAACCTAAACTTCCGTCTCACCAGGTAGTACCGTAAGGTATCCACTGCCTATTTTATGGCCAAGCACTTCTTCTCTACAACTGAGTAATTTCTTTCACAAGAAGACAACTTCCTACTCAGGTAGAGAACAGGATGATCCTCCCCACGTATCTCCTGGGAAAGGACTGCTCCTACCCCGACATCTGAGGCATCTGTCTGAAGGATAAACTCTTGTTTAAAGTCCGGGGCCATCAGAACGGGTTGCTTACATAGAGCCCCCTTTCATTTCTTGGAAGGCTGACCCTGCCTCTTCGGTCCATCTGACCATGACTGATTTTATCCCCTTTAGAAGATCAGTTAGAGGCGCAGCCATCATGGCGAAGTTTGGGATGAACCTTCTGTAATATCCCACGATCCCCAGGAAGGATTTAACTTGCTTTTTGGACAGAGGTTTCAGCCATGTTTGAATTGCCTCCACTCTATTGATTTGGGGTTTGATCTCGCCACACCCCACTACATATCCCAGGTACTTGGATTCTTCTTTACCTAAGGCACACTTCTTTGGGTTTATCGTAAACCCCATTTCCCTTAGGTCATCAAACACTGTTTGGACCTTGTCCAGGTGAGTCTCCCAGTCCGGGGTAAAGATGACGATATCATCCAGGTACGTGGCAGCGTATAGCTTATGAGGCGCAAGGATTCTATCCATAGCCCTCTGGAAGGTCGCCGTAGCTCCTTACAGGCCAAACGGCATCCGGACATACTGGAAGCACCCGTCTGGTGTGGAAAATGCAGTCTTCTCCTTGGCCTCCTGTGGCATGGGAATCTGCCAATATCCTTTTATCAAATCCAATGTGGTTATGTACCTGGCAGGTCCAAGTCTCTCGATGAGCTCATCAACCCGTGGCATGGGATATGCGCCGAACTTAGAGACCTCATTCAGCTTCCGGTAGTCATTGCAGAACCTCCCATTCACCATCAGGTTTTGGGACCAGGACAATCGGGCTCGACCAGCCGCTCTTGGATTCCTCAATGAACCCGAGCTTCAACATACGCTACAACTCCTTGGGAGATTACTTTTCTACGGGTCTCAGGAATTCGATAAGGCTTCACGTTCACCCGCACATGTGGCTCGGTCAGAACTTCGTGCTCCACGATCTTCATGCACCCTGACAACTCTGAAAACAGGTCCCTGTTTTTCTGGAGTCACTCCCGGCACTGCTGTTTCTGGGCCTTCGATAGTGTCTCCGCTATGGTAACCGCTCCAACCTCACCTAGGTTGCCCAGCAAGCACGGAGTTAACTCTGGCTCTCTAACTTGCCACGGCTTGATGAGGTTGACATGGTAACCTGGTATGGTTTCCGTCTTCCGGGTTGGTGGATCTTATAGTTTACATCCCCAAGCTTCTCCACGACCTCATATGGCCCTTGCCATTTGGCCAAGAACTTGCTCTCTACTGTCGGAACCAGCACGAGAACTCGGTCTCCTGGATTGAACTGCCTCACTCTTGCTGTCCGGATGTAGACCCTGGCCTGAGCTTCTTGTGCCTGGCAGAGATGTTCCTTTATGATGGGCATCACCTTTGCAATCCTCTGCTGCATCAATTCCACGTGCTCAATGATGCTTCTGTGGGGCGTGACTTTGGCTTCCCAGGTTTCCTTGGCTATATCTAGGAGTCCTCGCGGATGTCGTCCATACAGCAGCTCGAAGGGCGAGAACCCCGTGGAGGCCTGGGGAACTTCACGGATAGAAAACAGTAGATACGGTAAGAGACAATTCCAGTCTCTACCGTCTTTCTCTATGATTTTTCTTAGCATGCTCTTCAGTGTCTTGTTAAAACCCTCCGTCAGGAACAATGGATCTGACAGGCGCAGCTCTTCTACTTTCATTTCTCCCTTCTCACCAGATTTTCAGGAAACCCCCTCCCTCTAGATAGTCTCCTGGCTCTAGCTGCTGTGTGAAACCTGATACCACAGTTGGTCTGCAGAGCTTCAGGAAGGAAGATATAGCTGTGCTGGCTTCTCATGCTCATTGGTCCCGAACACATGACACTTTATAAGGATGGTATGTAATGTTTTTAGTCATTACTATTGTTTATTTAACTTGTTTTATGAATTGATAGAGAAAGGTTTGTGGATATTTCATATAAATAAGGCAGATTTTCTTACAAATGAAAGTGTACTTCTCAGTAGTTTTTGAAATTTGTGTATATCAAAGTTATTACTTTTATGTTGAGTAAATGGGTTTGTTTTGCACCTGATAATGTGTAGTCTCTTTTATTACATCCCTATGAAGGTCTCTGATCACTTTTAGATCACTGAAATTGAGAAAATTAGATATTCTAGGCATTTTTCTAGCCTGCGCTTGACAGGCACATTGTTCCATTACGAGTTAGTGCGAATATTGTTCCTGGCGGAGGGTTAAATCTTTCAACAAGGCCATCTGACTGCAGATGATACACTGAAGTCATCAGCTGGGAGATTTGCAGAACCTTGCACAATTCCCTCATCACCTTGCTCATAAAAGGTGTCCTGTTGTGAGTTCATTTTCCCCTTCGTCACTGAGGTCTGGTGAACTCCCTATTCTGGTAAAGGAAGGTAATGAGCCTGATTATCAGGCACCTGAGCCTAATGAGTATGACTGGCTGAGTGGAGTCACGGACTGGATATAAGGCTGCCGACGCCCTTCTGCCCTGCGGGTGATTTCTCTGTGGACTTCTAGGACACCAGTCTGATTCCTGCTCCTCTAAAGCTAAGCTTTCTGTTTTGCCTGTTTGCATTTTTGTTTTGTTTTTTGTTTTCCTTGCTTTTCTGTATTCTGCCATTCCCTGCTGGGGTGAGCTGAATCTCCTTTTGCCTGTAGCTCTGTCTTCAGAATATTCCTGAGTACTGACATAGCTTTTTTGAAGCCTAGCGTCTTCAGGGCCTTTTTTACTGTCAGTCTGTTGGCTCTTATTATCATAGGGTTTTTCACGGATTGCAGACAGCAGCCTTCCTGTCCTTTTCTATCTAGTTAGTTTGGGCCCCGTCTTTGCTCTGTCTATCTTTCTGTCTGTGTTAGTATTTTCATCTTGCTTCACCGTCATTATATGTTGGGGGCTGCCTATTGCTTTGGGGTCTGCTCTGGGGCAGCTAAGATTTCCCCTTTCTTTCTTTAGGCCTATTTAATTCTCCGGCTGTGATCGAGAGGTCTAGGGCATCATAGGAACCCCCCACGGCTACTGCTAGTTGTGTTGATAGGTTCAGGGGTCTGCAATCCGATAACTGCCAACTTCTCTGGTTTTCTGGACTTAGCTAGCATTTCTGTTTTTGCCTCCTACGGTGACTCAATCATAACAGAATCACCTGCCATACCGCAGATCCTAGGGTACTCAATAGCAGGAAAGAATTGTGTTTAAAAAAAAAAAAAAAGTGTGTGTGTATATTCTTTCCTCTATATCTCTGAGGCCGTAGGGGGAATTTTTTTTTTTTTTCTCTCTCAATGGAGATAAAGCAATTGTCTGATCGTGTGGAGCAGCTTGCTGCGGAAGTGCGGGGAATTTCCACCTACCTTGCTCGTTCGCATGCTGTTGAACCAAAGATCCCTACACCTGATGTATTTTTTGGGGATCGATCTAAATTTTTGAGTTTCAAAAATAATTGTAAATTATTTTTTGCCTTGAAGCCTAACTCGTCAGGGAGCTCCGCGCAGCAGGTTAAAATTGTCATCTCTTTGCTGCGTGGTGATCCCCAGGATTGGGCGTTTTCTTTGAAACCAGATGATCCTATTCTGGCTAATGTGAACGCATTCTTTCAAACTTTGGGGTTGTTGTATGACAAACCTATTGCTATTGATCAGGCTGAAAAGACCCTGTTGGCATTGAACCAGGGTCGAGATTCTGCAAAGTTGTACGGTCAAAAGTTCCGAAAGTGGGCGGTCCTTACTACCTGGAATGATAATGCCTTGGCTGCTCTCTTTCGGAAGGGTTTGTCAGAAGCCGTAAAAGATACTATGGTGGGATTTCCTGTTCCCTCTGGTCTGGACGATTCTATGTCATTAGCCATTCAGGTTGATCGGCGTTTACGTGAACGCAGGATTGCACAAGAGGTGTTGCCACCGGTTGAACAGACGTCTGAACCTATGCAATGTGATAGAGTTTTGTCTAAGGCGCAACGTCAGGAGTTCAGAAGGCGTAATAAGCTGTGTTTTTTCTGTGGAGATGCCTCGCATATTATTTCTGTTTGTCCTAAACGAGAGAAACGCTTTGCACACACGTTTTCTGTTGGTGGTGTTCAACCTAAGTTTCTTCTGGCAATTACTCTGATCTGCTCCCTGTCCACATTTTCCGCCAGGGCATTTGTGGATTCGGGAGCAGCGCTAAACCTAATGGACTTGGATTTTGCTAAACGTTGTGGATTTCCGATGACACCTCTGCAGACGCCTATCCTTTTGAGGGGGATTGATGCTACTCCTTTGGCTAAAAATAAACCTCAGTTTTGGACCCAGGTGGTCATGCGGGTCGCCCCAGACCATCAAGAAAATTGCAGATTTTTGGTATTACATGGTCTGCATGATGCCGTTGTTCTGGGGTTTCCCTGGTTGCAAATTCATAATCCAGTTTTGGATTGGAAATCTGTGTCTGTGGTGAGTTGGGGTTGTCGGTGTGCCTTTAGTGAGGCTCCGTTTTTTTCCACCTCTCCTCAGTCGCATGATGTTCCTGACTATTTGGCGGACTTTTATGATGTATTTAGTGAGAATGAGTCTGCGTCCTTGCCTCCTCATAGGAGTTATGACTGTGCAATTGAACTAAGCCCGGGGTGTAAATTTCCCAAGTGTCGGCTCTTCAATTTATCTGTACCCGAGCATGAGGCTATGCGGTCCTATATTAAGGAGGCGTTGGAGAAGGGTCATATTAGACCATCCTCTTCACCCTTAGGTGCCGGTTTTTTTTTGTGGCCAAAAAGGATGGTTCTTTAAGGCCTTGTATTGATTATCGTGCCCTCAATAAAATTACTATTAAATATCAGTATCCGTTACCCCTGATTTCGGATCTATTCTCTAGAGTTAGAGGTGCTTGCTGGTTTACCAAGCTTGACCTCAGGGGGGCGTATAATCTTATCCGCATTAAGCAGGGGGATGAATGGAAGACGGCGTTTAATACTCCGGAGGGACATTTTGAGTACCTGGTGATGCCTTTTGGGCTCACTAATGCCCCTTCTGTCTTCCAGTGCTTCATGAACGATATTTTCCGAGACTTTGTCGATAAATTTTTGATTATCTATCTGGATGATATTTTGATCTTCTCCAAGGATTGGGATTCTCATGTGGAACATATTCGGACTGTGTTCCAGATCTTGACGGAGAATTCCCTGTATGTCAAAGGATCGAATTGCCTTTTTGGAGTACAGAGGATTTAATTTTTGGGATTTATTTTGTCTCCGTCAACTATTGAAATGGACCCGGCCAAGGTACAGGCCATTTATGATTGGGTTCAGCCCACTTCTTTGAAGGCCCTCCAGAAGTTTTTGGGTTTTGCTAATTTTTATCGTAAATTTATAGCAAAATTTTCTAGTATTGCCAAGCCATTGACTGATCTGACTAAGAAGGGTGCTGATGTGTTGAATTGGTCTCCTGAGGCTGTTGCTTCCTTTCAGGAGCTGAAGCGAAGATTTCCCTCCGCCCCGGTTTTGCGGCAACCTGATGTCTCACTCCCGTTCCAGGTAGAGGTGGATGCTTCTGAGATTGGTGCAGGAGCTGTGTTGTCCCAAAAGGATCCTGTAACATCTAAAATGAATCCCTGTGCTTTCTTTTCCCGAAAGTTCTCTCCATCTGAACGTAACTATGATGTGGGGAATCGGGAACTGTTGGCCATGAAATGGGCATTTGAGGAGTGGAGACATTGGTTGGAGGGAGCTAAACATCAAGTTGTGGTCCTCACTGACCACAAGAATTTGATTTACCTAGAGTCGGCTAAACGCTTGAACCCTAGACAGGCTAGGTGGGCCTTGTTTTTTACACGTTTTGATTTTGTGGTCTCTTTTCTTCCTGGCACTAAGAATGTCAAGGCAGACGCCCTCTCTAGGAGTTTCTTTGCTGATTCTCCTGTGGTGACCAAGCCTGCTACCATCTTAGGCGAGGGGGTAGTTCTTTCTGCCATCTCGCCCGATTTGAGACTTGCTCTGCAAGAGTTCCAGGAGGACAAACCTGAGCGTTGTCCCAGTGGAAGGTTGTATGTTCCTGACCAGTGGAAGAAGAGAGTGATGTCTGAAGTTCATTGCTCTGCATTGGCTGGTCATCCAGGTATTTTTGGTACTAGAGATCTGGTGAGTCGCTCTTTTTGGTGGCCCACCTTGTCTCATGATGTCAGGAATTTTGTGCAGTCCTGTGGGACTTGCTCCCGGTCTAAATCTTGTTCTCGCTCTAGTAGGTTGTTGATGCCTTTGCCGGTCCCCAGGAGCCCATGGACCCATATTTCAATGGATTTCATCTCTGATATGCCGGTCTCTCAAAGAATGACTGTTATTTGGGTGATTTGTGATAGGTTCTCTAAGATGGTTCATCTTGTACCACTCCCTAAGTTGCCATCTTCCTCTGAGTTGGTGCCCCTGTTTTTGCAACAGGTGGTTCGCTTACACGGGATTCCTGAGAACATTGTATCTGACAGCGGAGTTCAGTTTGTATCTAGATTTTGGAGGACTTTCTGTTCCAAGCTGGGAATTCAGTTGTCCTTCTCCTCTGCTTTTCACCCTCAGACCAATGGGCAGACAGAGAGAACAAACCAGACCTTGAAGTCGTATTTGAGATGTTTTATTTCCGCTGATCAGGATGATTGGGTTTCATTTTTGAAATTTGCTTTAAATAATAGAGCTAGTTCTGCCACTTTGATGTCACCTTTTTTTTGTAACTTTGGGTTTCATCCTCGATTTTCTTCAGGGCAGGTGGAGCCTTCTGTCTGCCCAGGTGTTGACACTGTGGTGGAGAGAATGCACCAGATCTGGGACCAAGTGGTGGATAAGTTATCTCTCTCCCAGGAAAAGGCCCAGCGGTTTTCCAATCGACATAGGACCATTGGTCCCCAGTTTAAGATTGGTGATATGGTGTGGTTATCATCAAAAAATATTGCTATGAAGGTGGCTTCTCCTAAGTTTAAGCCTAGATTTATTGGACCTTACAAGATTTTGGAGATTATTAATCCGGTCTCTTTTCGTTTGGCTCTTCCTGTCACATTTAAAATCCATATTGTGTTCCATAAGTCCTTGTTGAAGAGGTTTGTTGAACCAGTTGTTCATGGGGTGGCACCTCCAGACCCTGTATTGGTTGAAGGTAACATGGAATATGAGAGAAAATACTGGATTCCCGTCTGGTTAGACGGAGACTCCAGTATTTGGTTAAGTGGAAGGGTTATGGTCAGGAGGATAATTCCTGGGTCTCTGCCTCTGAGATTCATGCCAAAAGATTGGTGCGTGCATTTCATCGGGCTCACCCTGATCGCCCTGGTGGCGTGGTTGAGGGTTCGGTGACCCCTCCTCAAGGGGGAGGTACTGTTGTGAGTTCATTTTCCCCTTCGTCACTGAGGTCTGGTGAACTCCCTATTCTGGTAAAGGAAGGTAATGAGCCTGATTATCAGGCACCTGAGCCTAATGAGTATGACTGGCTGAGTGGAGTCACGGACTGGATATAAGGCTGCCGACGCCCTTCTGCCCTGCGGGTGATTTCTCTGTGGACTTCTAGGACACCAGTCTGATTCCTGCTCCTCTAAAGCTAAGCTTTCTGTTTTGCCTGTTTGCATTTTTGTTTTGTTTTTTGTTTTCCTTGCTTTTCTGTATTCTGCCATTCCCTGCTGGGGTGAACTGAATCTCCTTTTGCCTGAAGCTCTGTCTTCAGAATATTCCTGAGTACTGACATAGCTTTTTTGAAGCCTAGCGTCTTCAGGGCCTTTTTTACTGTCAGTCTGTTGGCTCTTATTTTCATAGGGTTTTTCACGGATTGCAGACAGCAGCCTTCCTGTCCTTTTCTATCTAGTTAGTTTGGGCCTCGACTTTGCTCTGTCTATCTTTCTGTCTGTGTTAGTATTTTCATCTTGCTTCACCGTCATTATATGTTGGGGGCTGCCTATTGCTTTGGGGTCTGCTCTGGGGCAGTTTAGATTTCCCCTTTCTTTCTTTAGGCCTATTTAATTCTCCGGCTGTGATCGAGGGGTCTAGGGCATCGTAGGAACCCCCCACGGCTACTGCTAGTTGTGTTGATAGGTTCAGGGGTCTGCAATCCGATAGCTGCCAACTTCTCTGGTTTTCTGGACTTAGCTAGCATTTCTGTTTTTGCCTCCTACGGTGACTCAATCATAACAGTGTCCCCTGGTTGGTCAGGATCTCATGTGGCAAACCCGTCCGGGAAAACACATGGACCAGCTCGTGGGCTATACTCTTCGCTGAGGAATTTCTCAGGGGAATTGCCTCAGGATATCGTGTGGCATAGTCCAGGATGACTAGTATATACTGATGGCCCCGGGCTGATTTAACTAAGGGACCGACCAAGTCCATGGCAATTCTCTCAAATGGCACCTCAATAATGGGCAATGGCATAAGGGGGCTCTGGAAATGAGGGGTGGGGGCAGTTAACTGAAATGTAGGGCAGGACCTGCAATAGTTTACTATTTTCCGGTGACACCCAGGCCAATAGAACCTCAGCACAACCCGTTCCTGCGTTTTTTCCACCCCCAGGTGTCCCCCCAAGATGTGTGAATGGGCCATCTCCAACACTTTCCGTCTATAGGGGCCTGGTACTATTAACTGCTCTACCAACTCCTCCCTTATTTTCGTGACCCGGTATAACAACTCCCCACTCATCATAAAATAGGGAAACCTTGTGTCCACTCCTGGCTCTTGAGCAACCCCATTAATGACGGTGACATTGTTGAAGGATTCATTTGGCGTTGGGTCCCTATATTGGGCAGTCCCAAAATTCTCACCGGCCTCTCCTAACTCCAGAATGTCAGATACAGGGGACCCTTCCTCCTCATCCCCCACAAGGACACATAAAGGAAACTCGTCTGCCTCTGGTGGTGGCGATACCTTATTAGGGTTCATTGGTTCCCTGCTCTTGCTAGCAATCTCAGAACCCATACCCCACAGATCCCAAAAGAGACAGAAATCCCGGCCTATAATTATCGGATGCAACAAGTCCCGAACGGCGCCAACTTCATGGGACTCGGTGCCATGTGCCGTTTCAATGTTCACCCTGGCCATAGGGTAGTCCTTTGCATCACTATAAATGCACCGAACGCTGACCTTTTTTATCCGGGAGTAGGTTGAGAGGAAAAGTGGCCCTAACAAGGGTCACCAAGCTCCCTGAGTCCAGCAGCGCCATTACTGCTCGTCCGTTCACCTTCACGGGACATGCTTGAGGCCCCTCGTTAGGTGGAGAGTTCACACTGCAGGCTGGGTATGCATAGTACGAACTACGGCGTCCCATGCTGCAGTCCATCTGCTCGGTTGTCAGGGGACAACGGGCAGCTATATGTCCTGGCCCATGGCATCTCCAACAAATAATATCACCCGTGGGGACCTTGGGCACCGCCTCCCCCTCCCCTTTTGACTTTGGATGCCCCACCCCTTTTTGGGACTCTGCCCCCTGTTGGGACCCCCAACAGGTTGAACATTTGGGAGCGAGGTGGTTTTTCCCGGTAATAGACCCAGCGGTGAACTCGCTGTGCCCTGATAGTCATTGTCACCCCCCAAACGTGTGAGAATCTCCGCTTTTAGTTTCGGATACTCCTTGGCGTCTTGTAAAGTCAAATCATAGTACACCTTCTGGTGCTCCCCCGTCAGATATGGGGCCAGTACCTCTGCCCATTGCTCTGGCCACCCTCTCAAATACTGTCAGGAAGGCCTGAACAACATCCTCAGGGGTCATTTTCTGTAATGCGCGTCTTACCACCTTCCTGATGTGGGTGTCATCAGCCAGACCTGGGGTTGGGGCGCTCATCCTGCCCTGGATGGCGGTTGCCAGAAGCTGCATCTGCTGCCATTGCTCCTGCTGGATCTGCTGTAACAACAGCTTGTTGGTCTCCTGTTGCTGTGAATGGAACTGGACCAGGTTTTTCAGCAGGTCCTCCATTATTCCAGGTAATGCTTGCTGCCTTGCTGCAAACTTGACCCAGGATATGCAGCAACTGTCTCAAGTCTCTTCTGGGAACGCTGCCCGCATTCTCCACCAATTGTAGGGATTTTACTCGCTCAGGTGCAATGGCAGTCAATCAGGAGGCAGGTTCCTTTTAAAGTTCATGGGGTTTATTGCATCACAACCCACAAAACAAAAGAAATAGCCTTTAGCTCAGACAAAACACAGAACAAATGTCCAGTCCTTTAGGCTCAGTCCTGGAGCCAGAACACACACAGGAGGCTTCCCCTCCCCACATAGAGCTCTGTGTTTCAGGAGTAGTCGACCTTATAAAGTTCTAGCCACACCCACAGACCCAGCAGCTGACTAGTCACGTGATTATGACCTCATCAGTCACCACAGGTCCTTGCAATACATTAGAAATAAGTTAAAATCCCACATTCAAAATAAAACAATTAAAAAAATTCAAACATACACAAATTTGGTATCGCTGCGTTTGGAATCGCCCGGTCTATCAATATAAAAAGGATTAACCTGATCGCTAAACGGCGTAGCAATAAAAAAGTCAAAACGCCAGAGTTACTTTTTTTTTTACCTCTGCGACACCTAAATGGTATCATTAAAAATGTCACCTCGGCATGTAAAAAATAAGCCCTCACCCAACCCGAGATCATCAAAAATGGAGATGCTACGGGTATCGGAAGATGGCGCTTTTTTTTTTTTTTGGCAAAGTTTGGAATTTTTTTTCACCACTTAGATGACCTGAAGAATCATAATGGCAGGTCAGTTTTGGCGAACCTAGCAAAAAAGCAAAACAAAAAACAACTGTGGAATTGCACTTTTTTGCTATTTCATCGCACTTGGAATTTTTTGTCCCGTTTTCTAGTACACGACATGCTAAAACCAATGGTGTCGTTCAAAAGTACAACTCGTCCTGCAAAAAATAAGCCCTCACATGGCCATATTGAAGGAAAAATAAAAAAGTTATGGCTCTGGGAAGAAGGGGAGTGAAAAACGAAAATGCAGAAACGAAAAAAGCTCCGGGGGGTTAAAGGGCAAAAAAAAAATTCTGAAATTTGTAAAAAAAATATATATATATATATATATATATATATATATATATATATATATATATATATATATATATATATATATATATATATAAATATATGTGTTTTTTGGCTCATGTAATTTTGGCATTTTAGATTTTTTCCCTTCTCATTACACCATTTACTAATGGGGTTAATTAATTTTATATTTTGATGCTTGCACGTTTATGGATATAATGATGCCCCAAATGTGTATATTATCTATATATTTTTGTTTCCGTATTTTTTCTACGACCTTGCTTGACCTCTTATGTTCTTTTTGAATCCTGCTAGGATTAAAAGCATTGAGTGCTAGGACAGAAGAGGTGGAGGTTTTTCTAAATAGAGAATGAGATATTTAAAAGCTTTTCAGAAATCAGATAGTGCAGTAGTACTACTGAGATCCTTGTTTTTTTCCCCTTACTGATGTATTAAATTGACAAGTTGTTGTAATGTTCTGTATGAAATGTACTGACAGCAAATAACTGACATCAGGTTTTTCCTTTTATTAGACATTGATGATGTCAAAAAGTACAAACCTGGCTATCTCGAGGCTACTGTCGAATGGCTGAAAACCTATAAAGTGCCAGATGGAAAGCCAGAAAACCAGTTTGGCTTTAATGGGCAATTTAAAGATCAGGTGAGATCAATTTCTCCTTAGGGCCCCACGTCACACATAGCGACTCACCAGCGATCCCGACAACGATATCAACATGTCAGGATCGCTGGTGAGTCGCTACATGATCGCTGGTGAGCTGCCACACAGACAGCTTCACCAGCGATCAGCACCAGCAACGCCGAGCGCGCGGCGTCGCTGTGTACTTTAGTTACCAGTGCGCTGATGCAGGAAGCTGATAACTAAGGTACACATCGGGTTTCTAAGGGACGTGTATCACTTAGAAACCCGATGTGTACCTTAGTTACCAGCTCCTTGCATCAGCGCGCTGGTAACTAAGGTACACATCAGGTTTCAGTGCACCGCACGGTGCTTAGAAACCCTGCGGTTACCTTAGTTACCAGCTGATCGCTGGTCTCCCGCCTGTCACATGCAGCGATGCGTGCTGGCCAGCGGGAGACCAGCGATGGAAGAAATGTCCAGGGCTTTCCCAGAGCGATCAGCGATACCGGCAGGGAGGGCGGTCGCTGATCGCTGTCACACACAGTGATCTCGCTGGTGAGATCGCTGTTGTGGCACAAAACTTGTGACTCAGCAGCGATCTCGCTAGCGAGATTGCTATGTGTGACGGGGCCCTTAGAGGGTTTGTGCCACGAACAGAAGTATATTTTAATCAACAGATCTTGGTATAATAATAAGTTCCACAATTGGATGTGTTTAAACAATGTTGCTGTGCTGAGATAATCTTATAACTGTGCCCCTGCTGTGTAATGGCTGTGTCTGACCATACAGGAACATGGTCTGGTCATACCACAACTCCATTTTTCCATCCACATTTCCATGTGAGGGCTTGTTTTTTAAAACAAGTTGCAGTTTTTATTGGCATAAATAGTGTTTGAGAAGGATGGGTGGGAACTTTGAGCTTGAGTAGGAATAACACATTTCCACTTCTTTGGGTTACATTTTAACAGTGCTAAATGTGTGGTAAAAATGACACATTTAAAAGGAATCTGTCAGCAGATTCTTGCTATGTAATGTGAGGGCAGCATGAGGATTTCCGGGATGTGCCACTTATTAGGCTGTTAAAATACAACAAGTGTTTCCTCAGCGGGAGAATATAATTACAGGACTAGCTGTGCCTCCACCACTGATTAGCAGCTTACTGTCTATATGCAAAATACATAGCTACTAATCAGGGGAGAGGGCGAAGTTGGCTTTCTGAGCTCTGATTGTGTCACAAATGCAGCAGCCAGTAAACTTAAGTGATACATTGCTGGAATCAGAGTCTCTTTCCCTACATTGTGCTGATGAGGTAGCGACAAAAAAACCTGGTGACTGATTCACTTTAATTTTGTTCTGCTGGTTTGTATGATTATGGCAATACAAAATGCCTGTTGTGTCGAGGCTGGGTGGAGAGGTTTGGCATGGGAATTGATAATAGAGTTAGAGGCTGGTGTCAGTTATGTGATACAGCCATAATTTACTATGTATGGATCAGGTTAATACAAGGGGTTAAGGAAGGGCTTTCTATGGCAGACATATTAAAATATGAACTGAATATGTTGCAATGTTTTCAATTACTGTTACTCTCCTGTGAGCGAGATTTATTAATGTGATCTCAAATTTCGACTAAGTTCACAGTTTTTTGAAGGCGGAAAATACAATTAACTTTTTAAGCAGGTTTTGATTCATGATAAGCTTTTTAATTTTTCTAGGCTTTTTTTGGATGGTGTATTTTATATTGATATTAATTAGAAGAATAATCAAAGCATATTTAAAGGTGTATTATTATTTATTTTAATTTATTTTGGAGTAAATCCACTTCAAAATACTCCTCAGAGAACACCATGTGAACCTCCGTGGTTTTTTTTTCACAGAAGAGAATTTGTTTATTCCCAAGCCAATAAAAAAGAACCCTGAATGGTCGTCATTTTTTTTTTTTTTTAAAGCATTCCCCATTTACTTGTATGGCTGTTTCTGATTCGCATACACTGATCAAAATAGGACATGATCCGAGTCTCGCTGATCTCATGCTCATATCCATGTGTTTCATGGATTTGTGAATAGATCCACTCTTTGGGTCTGTGTGCTTTCTGAGAAAAAAATTGGATGCTGGAAGAAATCTTGACCTGTATGTGTGAATGCATCCTAATACCTTATAAAACTAGACCAGATGAGCAGAATCTGGGACCAATTCAGTGCTGTGGAGTCAGTAAGCCAAACCTCCGACTCCTCAATTTCCATGACACCGACTCCACCAAAATGGCCTTAGCCAAACCTCTGACTCCTCAATTTCCATGACATCGACTCCGATTCCACCAAAATGAGCTAAGCCAAACCTCCGACTCCTCAATTTCCATGACTCCAACTCCACCAAAATGGGCTAAGCCAAACCTCCGACTCCTCAATTTCCATGACACCGACTCCACCAAAATGGCCTTAGCCAAACCTCTGACTCCTCAATTTCCATGACATCGACTCCGATTCCACCAAAATGAGCTAAGCCAAACCTCCGACTCCTCAATTTCCATGACTCCAACTCCACCAAAATGGGCTAAGCCAAACCTCCGACTTCTCAATTTCCACGATACTGACTCCGACTCCACCAAAATGGGCTAAGCCAAACCTCCAACTCCTCAATTTCCATCACTCTGACTCCACCAAAATGGGCTAAGCCAAACCTCCGACTCCTCAATTTCCATGACTCCGACTCCACCAAAATGGGCTAAGCCAAACCTCCGACTCCTCAATTTCCATGACTCTGACTCCACCAAAATGGGCTAAGCCAAACCTCCGACTCCTCAAATTCCATGACTCCGACTCCACGACTCCGACTCCACAGCCCTGCAATTCATCACACTTGTGCATCCTGTATGAAAAATGTCACTCTTCTTTCTAGACTGTTGTTTTTATACAACCTCTAGACCAGCTTGCCTTACCAATGTTTTGCCACAAAATGATGGATGCCATTAATGTGACTTACCGTATTTTTCGCACTATAAGACGCACCGGACCATAAGACGCACCCCAAATTTTCAGAAGGAAAATAGAGAAAAAAATAATAATGTGTCAAATGGGGGTCCGTCTTACAGTCTGAATTCAGCTTACCAGGGAAGGGATCCTGCACAGGTGGAGGAGTGGTCACAGGGCTCATTCAGTGGTCCAGGCTGGTGCGTTGGCGCTGTGCTGGGGCAGGTGGGCTGTGCTGGGGCAGCTAGGCTGTGCTGTGTTGGGGCAGGTGTGCTGTGCTGTGCTGGGGCAGGTGGGCTGTGCTGGGGCAGGTGGGCTGTGCTGGGGCAGGTGGACTGTGCTGGGGCAGGTGGGCTGTGCTGGGGCAGGTGTGCTGTGCTGGGGCAGGTGGGCACTGTGGTGTTTTGGTGGCGGCGGGCTGTGCTCCGGTGCAGGGGCTCCGCCGGCATTTCCTCAAAGCTCGGAGGCCCCCGCACATTCATTGCTGGCTGCTGCCATGTTGCGGTGGCCTTCGGGAACATGGATGCCGGGAAGATGACCACCGCAACATGGCAGCAGCCAGCAACGGATGTGCGGGGGCCTCCGGGCTTTGAGGAAATGCCGGCAGAGCTCCCCAAGGAGCACAGAGAGCCGCTGCCCCTCCACCGGAGTACAGCCCGCCGCCACCACCACACCACAGAGCCCCGCATCACCCGCACCAGCCTCCAGCCATGGTCGGAAGTGAGTATATTGCGACAACAAGATGCCCCCCCACTTTTCCCCAAAATTTTTGGGGAAAAAAGTGCGTCTTATGGTTCGAAAAATACGGTATTTTCCAAACCATGTTAGCCATGCTTTTTACTGTGTAATAAAATACAAACTGTCTAAAAAAACAACATAGCACATCTGTTTTGTATGCTTCTTTTTGGCACAAATTGAGCCAGAATTCTGGCTTCTTGAGCTACGTGTCTTGGCCGACAAGTCACATTAAGGTAACTTATATTTCCTTAACCTTGACTGTTATTTTTAGAGTTTTGCAGTTGGAATTATCAAAGAAACTCATGAACATTGGCGCAATATGGTTCATAAGAAGTCAGAGTGTGGTGATATAGTGTGGTAAGACTTATGTATGTCTCTTCTGCTGGACCTTTTGCTTAGTTATCTCGTTTTCTGTACAGTCCTAGTGTCTGTTCTGTGTTTTTGTAGTAAATGTTCATTTGAAGAACAGGATGGGGGTAAATAATTTCTGAGCGACTAACTCCTGTAACCCCATCCGATGAACGAGGCAATGATCACTATACACTACTCCTTTATTAATGTAGGGGACTTTGGGACCCCTCTTCTGGGATTTGTTAGGGTCCCAGCATTTTAACCCCCTCTAATGATACATTAATCAATTATCCTGTAGCTTAATACAAGTATTAACATAATTAATGTCTGCAGTCTTTCTGTGCCTTCAGTTTGATGCGTTAATGCACTGATCTATTAAAAACACTATAAAAGGATTTGTATTTTTTTATTCTACATTTTAAATATTTTTTTTTTTGCACAGTAAAAATGTTCTGATTACTGACAGCCCATTCTGCTGCAGTGCGGAAGAAGTTGCTGCTGTGGTTAAATTCGTAAGTCTGTCCTCTTGTTTATAGTAGTATTGGATTGCTTTTTAAGGATCCCGCTATTGGCTTTACTCATTATTCCTTCAAGGGTAACCTCTGTTAGAAGCTAAGAAGTGGTTGGGCAAATTGTTATAATCACATTTTCAGTAATTTATAGCCATAAAGTGTGAAATCTGCCACATTCCAGCTGCATGCTCAGAGGAACGTGTTTCCTTGTATGTTTCAATCCCTTTGCAGTGCAAATTAAATTGCTTCTCTTATGCCGAAAAGATTATATACACCTTTTGAACACTTTGAGTTGCAGGTACTTTTGCAAATGAAAGATTTGCCATTTGTATTTTGTTCTTGTTTCATCTTTTTGGCTTGTAGAGCTTGTATGTAATGCAGCACAGTGCAAGCTGCTCTATGCTTTTGTCTTCATTCTATCAGATTAGCTTCAGTTAGGACTCTTTCACATAATAGTTGTTTCGGTCCGAGTGAGATACGACGAAACATCGGACCACGCTTGGACCATTGTTATTTAGTGAGGCAGTGCACACGTCCGATTTTTCTGTTCTCGGACCTAGTGATCCGAGGAAAAAGAATTGCAGCATGCATGATTTGCTTCCAGTAATTGGGTCCATGTGTAAAACCATTCATGTCTATGGCACCCTTGAAAAAATGTCATCCAAGTGAGGTCCAATTTTCAAGGACAGACTGAATGGAGAAACTTTTTTTTTTTACTCTCCAAAACTGAGAAAATCAGATCACTCTGTGATTAGAGTCTTATCAGCAGAGTCGGACCATTTTTTATCCGATGGAGAACATATGGTCGTCTGCACCCTAACCTTAAGGTCAGAGGGCTTTTCTAAGCTTAATTTACGTTTTGAGTTGCATTGGAACTTTAACTTCAGGAGAGATCGGAGAAGTGGCTGCATAGAGAGCGTATGAGAACAGAATGAGATATCTAGCTGCATGCACTGTATTGTGTTACATGCAAGCTCTAAAAAACAAACGGTAGACAGTTTTTAATAAGAGAGAATGCAATAGTAATGCAATAATAATAAGATAAAAACAAACATTTAAGTAAAATTTCAGAACCTAAGCCATAAGGAGATTTTTTTTTTATTTTGTGTGTTCTTGCAGGTGCCATTGCTGGGGGATTCAATCCCGGTGTCCACTGAAGGTCAGTGTTTTACATTGGACAAAGTGCATGGAAACTGTCTAATAGAAATTTCCTTTGTCTATAGCAACTAATAACAGAGCAGCTTTTATTTTTTACAGTGCTCTTTAAAAGAATAATAGTAATGAAATTGCTTATTTCACCAAAACACCTTCTTTTTTTTTTTTATTAGGCAAAATCAGCCTTTACATTTCTGAATAAAACTTTGTTATCGAATGTGCTTTTTACAGTTTAGATTTCTCAATGCTATTTAAATATTATTGAAACTGGTAATCAATTCTGAGCATACCGATTTGCACTTATCCCTTTTGCACCTGTCTGGGTCCTATAGTATTTGGTATCCCCACAATTAAACCCTAGTAATTGCCCAAAGAGATTCTAAAATGGCCTATAGGAGGGGATTAGGGCTATACCCATCTCCAAGATCCTATCCCAATATGTAGTAGGCGTAGTAATATTAGCAAATAGCTCCATTTAGAAATGTAGTATTTCACTGTTGCTTACCCCATGTGCAGGGCATTGTAGTACCTTAGGTATCCATGGTTACAACCACGAACAACTAACTGTCATTATATGAGTAGTCGTCACCATGGATACCTAAGCTACTGTAATGCCTTGCACATGGGGAAAGCAACATAGCGAATAAGGAGAACTCTGCTACCTTTCTCTTTGGAGGTATTTGCTATTATTATTATTATTTTTACACCTATTACATATTGAGTTAGGATTTTGGAGATGGGAATACCCCTTTAAAGGGAATCTGTCATCCATTTTTAGTGATATCATATAAAGATATCATTCAATTCTGTGTCCCATAAGGATTCTATTAGGACTTTTGATTCCCCCCGACCCCGAACCTTTGATGCATAAATACCTTTTTTATCTTGGTTGGGGATGTATGGAAATCGCTGCGGTCCGATCCAATGGGCGGGGCTTATTCGCCTTCACCCCCCCGGATTGCTGAACGTAATCTTCATCTGTGAATATCACAGATGCCTTAGTTTGTCCGCACTTGCGCACTGAAAAGGCCTTCGGCGCCGCCTGCGCAGTATGCTGCTTGGCATCTTATTTTTATGTCAGTGGTGAAAGTAGCAAGAAATAATCATTGCCTTCGTGACTTTTGAAACTTTGTTTTAGTAGAATTTCTAATTCCCCAGAATAAACGCCACTGGATCAGACTGTCTTACTAATGTCTGACTTTTTTGTTTTGCAGTTGACCTATGGCATTTCATAAAAAAGTGAGCCATATAATTCCTAGCTACGCATACGCACATTGTCAAGAACCTTGGACGATTTGTATATATTCTTTTATTACATCATGGATTCTGATGACTGTGTAAATAAACACATCTTTTGTTAAAGTTCTTTAGTTGATTCCTTTTGATTCTTTTGAATTTTGCAATTCTGAATATTTTACATTTATTTTGTAAATATAAAGCTGCGTATACAGAAAATAGATACAAAGTACAACTGTTACCACCTTTTAGGTGTGGCTCAGCCAGCTGTATTGGGGAAAAGAGGGTCCGCAGCTTCTGAAAAGTGCGGCGGTAGCTAGCTCTAAGTACATCTCCATATGCTAGACAGGTTACGGAGCTCCCTTTACATTGCATGTCTGTAAAATGGACTAGAATGTCCATTTTTATACAGTATATACATGTTAGATCATGTCAGAGGAGAGAGAAATGATTTTTACACCGGATCTCACTTTTTTTTTTTTCTTTACATGATAAGGGACTGGAGAAACCAGCCCTGATCATGTTCTCCACGGTCTCTGCTACCCCGGAGATTTTCCAACTCTGGGAGGCGCTAGCTATTACCTTATTCCCAATCGTCGTTTTAAAACGGCGGTGATGGAATAAGACCTACAGCGGCCGCAGTCTTTATGCGTATCTGTGGTCACTATGGGGTTAAGTGAGGCACATCAGTCCCCATCCAACGAAAATGTTTCATTCTTTCATATAACTCATAAGAGCATATTCATCATGCATTTAAGCCAGTCTTGTGCTGTAAAACTTCTTGAATTGTAGCAAAATGTAGGTATTGTTACACCAGTCTCAGTAAGGTTTATTCACTTTGGAGCCAAATTAATAATTTACGTCACACATGTGTCAAAAGGTACAACAGGATTGCACGCCCTCAATCTCTTTCCATTATTAGACAGTTCAGTCCATAGTTGTCATACTATGATGATCTGGTGACCTCGTGCCTCAACTCGTGCTACATTTTTAAAGGTTTTATTCACTACTTTGATATTGATGACCTATACATAAGCTCAATTCAGTGCTCTGTTCAGTGGCCATTGTAGAGAGCTGCAGTTCTCGGCATGTCATCGACTCAGCTCCATACACTATGTAATCTGCTCTGTACGCTGTTAAAATCCATAGGCCACTGTTTTGCAGCTTTTTATGTTTTCATGCCAGTTTAAAGCTGCTCCATTAAAATGAGCAGATCTGACCAGCAGTCCTTAACCCAGAAATGTTACTCCGGTGCCTAGCTGGACTAGCATTTCTGGACAGGTGCACACCACTAAGGTGCACAAATTCATTAAGTGGCGTGCTTCTCATTGAATTTGGCTCATCACACTCCAGCAAGCCCTTCATTGATACTGTCATGCGCAATGCCAGTCTTCATAAATCGGCTCCATACACTCGTCAACGTTGAAATTGCAACACCAGGAAGGAAAATTGGTGGAATCACTGGATCGATAGACATGTTAATGATATGAAAATAATAAAAATGGAATTAAAATCTTCAAAACATCTGGATTTATTCAGTATCAAGAATAAGCTGCACGTGCAGAAAATATCACAATTATATGGTTTGGTATACTATCAGTGAGGTTGTTGACTGTTGTCTGATGAATGTTTTGCCACTCTGAACGAACTTGGGAATGCATTCTGCCACTGGCAGCTCCCTTCGCAATTGCCCACCCATGATGTACCATGTTAAAAGGACTTTGTCACCACAGAATGACTGGTTAAACCAAGTACAGGCAAAAGTTTACACTGATGAGAAAAAGAATAACAATATATACAGCTCTTTCTTCAACTCTACCCATAAGTGTTGGATTTGGGTTGAGATCTGAGGACTAATCTGTCATCTCTACTTTATTGTCATTGAACTATTTCTTTGCCAATCTTGACATGTTTTGGGTCATTGTCCTGCTGGAGCACTATGTTGTCCTTTTCATACCCATAATTCTCGAGTGTAACTTGTCTTGTAGAATACTTGCATTTTAGTTCAGCATTGAGACCACCATCAATCCTGGCTTTTGGCTGTGAAATAACCCCATACATCAGGCTTCCTCCACTGAAGTTGACAGTTCCTTCAATTTCTTGATTTGTTAGCTCCTTTTTCCCTTGTTTCTTCTAGACCTGTGTTCACCCATCGGAGCCTAATCTATTCACTTTCACCTAATCACTACAGTTCACCTGTTTCCAGTATTCTACTGTCCACTTTTCATACATTTGGCAATCTCGAGCTGACTCTTCTTATTACGATATTGAAGTTGAGGCTTCTTCACCATTTTTCTAGCCACCATTCCAGACTTGTGTAACATGTGTTGCACGGTACTTCCATGGATGTATGTGATCTCGCTATTACGAAGCATATGAGCCCCTCCACTGCCATGTTTGTCATGCCAGAAGTGAAAGACCTTGTGATGAGCCTGGGAGACTCCTATATTTTGCCTGAACCTCTTGACTGATGGATGGACAGACTTAATTTCTTATTATTACAACTGTCATGACACTCACATGATGCAGTCTGACAATTTTCTTGGCCAAAAGACCGCTATCTATGAGCTGGATGAGGCTGTTTCTCTTTTCTTGGGACACTTTTACATTCCCTTGTGAAGGCCTATTCAAGACATTGCACATATGGTCATCAGTCCAATTTTTTACTATCAATGCATCCAAGGCAATTCAGAAAATTTCGAGGCACCATAAAGGATCCTTGTAAAAGTTTGGTCTTTGTCCCAAAACTTTTAAAACATCACAACAGTGAAGAGAAAGATCTTTGTCATCTTTATGATTTGCAAGCCCAAGTGCATACAGCATGAACACCACCAATAACCTCACAGACATAATGCCAAGGTGAGTAAGTGCGTGTATTAATGCGTATGGTGTTCAAATACTCAATACTGAACAAATCGAGATGTTTTGAAAATTGTTTCCATTTTTTTCACCATTTGCACACCATTAACATGTTTATCATTCTTTCATAATTATGCAACTTTTCCTTTGTGGTGTTGCAATTTCAAAGTTGAGGAATTCCTATTCAGAGATTGTGCACACCTAAGGCTATTGTTTTGCATATTTTCCCTATTTTTCAAATATGGTTTATGTAGGTCAGGCATCAGCCCAGAACTACACAGTCTCAAATATTACCGTTATGGATTAAAATCCTACAGGGCACGCAAGTTCCCCCTTCTCACGCCAGCACATGTTCAGGCCCGTTTGAAGTTCGCCATTGACCATCTCGATGATGCAGAGTAGGCATGGGAGAAGGTAATGTGCTCAGATGAGACCAAAATAGAACTTTTTAGTATTAACTCCACTCCCTGTGTTTGGAGGAAGAAGAAGGATGAGTACAACCCCAAGAACACCATCCCAACTGTGAAGTATGGTGATGGAAACATCCTACTTTGGGGGTGCTTTTCTGCAAAGGGGGACAGGACAGCTGCACCATATTTAAGGGAGGATGGATGGGGTCATGTATCACGAGATTTTGTCCAACAACTTCTTTCCCTCAGTAAGAGCATTAAAGATGGGTCGTGGCTGGGTCCTCCAGCATGACAATGACCTGAAACACACAGCCAGGGCTCCGTAAGAAGCATTTCAAAGTCTCTGGAGTTGCCTAGCCAGTCTTCAGACCTGAACCCAATAGAAAATCTTTGAAGGGAGCTGAAACTCAATGTTGCCCAGCAACAGCTGCGAAATCTATAAGATCTGTATGGAAGAGTGGGCTAAATTCTCTGCTGCAATGTGTGCAAATTTGGTCAAGAACTACGTCTGACCTTTGTAATTGCAAACAAACATTTCTGTACCAAATATTAAGTTCTGTTTTTCTATTGTATCAAATACTTATTTCATGCAATAAAATGCTAATTAATTATGCAGGAATCATGCAATGTGATTTTCTGGATTTTTTTTAAAATTCAGATCAGGGGACTGTGAGGACCATTCTAAAACCTTCAGCTTATGACTTTTGAGCTAGTCTATTGTGTATGTGATGTGTGTTTAGGATCATTATGCATTTATAGAAGCCATTAGAGATGGGCGAACCCGAACAGTAAAGTTCGGCATCCGTAATGAACACCTACTGTTCGGGCACGGACACCGAACACGGACTTCACCAGTTTTTCTCACGGTGCTAGCGGGGATGTTACCGAGATCACAGCAGTTCAGCCCAGCTGGGAGCGGAGCTTCAGTGACCGAATGTAACCTCTATGAAGTCACCACCGGTCTCTGAGGCTGCCGCTCACAGCAGCTCATTCACCAGTGGTTTTCAGCCTGGACAGACACATCTTGGCACTGTCCAGGTTGAAAACTGTTTATCCCTATGTCGGGGTCGTAAACGACAATAAATCCTCATTCACCAGTCATTCCAAATCATTGTGCGAGCGCAAAACATCTGGTACCAATTAAGAATGACTCAGACACGCAGCTGATTCAGTCTTAGCTAATGTCCCGCATCCACACCTGTCAGGAGCAGTACAACAACTGGCTTTATTTACAAATACACAATACTATATTGAGTGTTAGGGGAAGGCGTGCATTAGGCGGGGTTTATGCAGTATACATCTAGTGTCCAGTCTCTCTCTGATTCGTCAAAAAGTCTCCCGATGGTTACTTCTTCACATTCCTGAGTTATCTTTTTTTAGGAGAAATGAAACTTAACTTAACTCTTTAGACACTGAATTTAAGTGAAAGTGAACACTGGCAGCCATCTTTAATACAGTTACATTTGCATTAGCAAGCAATTAGGAAAAACTTATTGTTTCACAGTATAAAAGTATAAAAGTTATATAAGAAAATATATTTTCACCTTGACAATCCCCCCTAAACACTAAGTTTTTCCCTTAATGAAAGATCCTTCGAGACTGTCCATGCGATGGGAAAAGGGGAGGTGGATTTCTTCATCCAGACACCTCAGAAGCTCTCCCCTAGCGAGAGGCCTCCAGGCAGCTGAACCCTTCACTAACCTCACATGGAGTTCTCCCGCTGTCCCTAAACTAAGTCTCTTAACATCATCTGAGAATGGGGGGTTTTGTCTACTCTCTTGAGGGGAATATACTTAGGGATCTCCCCTAGATCAGTACCATCGTACTCTGGTGGGTCTACTTCTTGATTGAGGAAGGTGCCAGTCGGAGTTGCTTTGGCAATAACCTTTTTATACAAGGGAATAACACAACAAAGAGTTATCGATCCAATTACAAGGAGGGCAATCAGTACTATACAAGCTTGTTGAAGGAATCCCTTGAGTCCACCCAACCAGCCAGAAAAGAAAGATGTGTCTACTCCAGCATTAGTTTTCAATTCTGCTGCTAACCCAGTTATCTTTTTAAGGGCTATCATGGTTTTTCCATTCACTCCAGAGTTCTGAGGGATATAGGTACAACACTCCTCTCCCACCATCCCACAAACTCCTCCTTTCTCAGCTAATATCATATCAAGGGCTAGTCGATTTTGGAGTGTCATTCTAGTGTTAGGGCCCAATTCTTCAACTATACCTTGGAAGGCATTTTGGCTGAAATTGACAAACCTTTGTTCACTGTAATATATGTAATTGATCCATTCAACATTTTTATTAATCTGCACCTGTGGGATTATAGAAGCAAAGCCAGCATAGATCTGGTTCTGGGCTTTAAATTGGTCAGGCACCCCCCTTGGCACTCCAATAGCATCAATATATACTAGTGGATCTTCTTCATAACTCATGTGGAGCTGATCGAGGCTTCTCCTTTTCCTGGTAGGTTCATCAGGTATCTTTGGATCCCAGGGTAGAATCTTGAACTGCATAGCTAGTTTAACAAGGGTGCATTGGCCTGTCCAGGCATTTGGCAACCTAGGACGGAGCTTACCATCTCCACATAACCAATAAATGTCATACATATATTGTGTATGTTTGATTAACAAGTCAGTATCTAGAGAACTATTCTCTTTGCAGAAACCTGTCTCGAAGATCCCTACTGGTGTACCTGTGGTGTCGTGGGAATTATAGCAGGTGTAATTGTCAGCTAATACAGTTACTTCTCCTGGGACCTTTAGTTTGGGTTCCTTATGAATTAGTGGGACGTAATCTGGGCAATCAGTGGGCTTCAAACCTTTCAACAAATTCATGACACAGGCAGTGGTGTTGTCATCAGGGAAAAGCAATGCATGTGTGTATAGGTGTGTATTCGCAGCAGCACAAGCAATACATCCTACAGAGATATTCTGGACTTTTACATTGTACCTCACCCATTCTAACCACAAATTTTTCCTTGGGGCTGTTTGTGTTTCTATGGAGAAAACCTCTTGCCAACTGAGACCTGGAATGGGGATCACTTCATTAACTACATTTTGCAAACGCTCACCTGGGCCTATTTTAGGTGTACTGGTAACGGGGGCCTTGGTTGGTCTGAAGCTAATATCCTGAAGCCGTATATGGCCTAAATACGCATAAGGTCCAGCACTAAATACATAATTATAATGCCTTCCTAGTACGAACGTCTGCAGATCAGCAGATTGAGGGCTTTCAAGATTTAGGAGAAGGGGGTGACCGCTTCTACCCCATTTACAGCCCCTAAATGGTTGCAGAAGGGCTGTTAGATGCATTCTCTCATGAAGACTCCTACCCGTCCCATCCTTGGGGAACATGGCTTCGCTAGGTTTATATCCCCAATCATTCCCCGTACTCCAGGCAGCATCTGTCCAATAATGACAATTATTGTTGTCTTGTCTGGTAACACACACATATAGAACTGGATGATCCCCTCTACCACCCGTTCAGTCTCAAGGCACTTGACTACATCACAGAAATCAAATCGCCAGATATTCACCGGGGCTGTCAGGTTTACCCAGAGAATAAAGGGACCAGAATTCTTATTTACAATAGGGGCCGAAGAGGTAGGGGCGAGGATGGCCCCCAGTCCCAAGGTCAAAAACAACAGCAACATTTCTCTTCAGTCACTACTGTGACTAAACACTGGTTCGGTCTCTTTTACAGTGTGAAGCATGAATCCAGGTGCTCTTTCCTTCAAGTTTTACTGCAGTGGGGGTGACCAGGATCACCGTGTGGGGTCCTTCAAATCTCGGCTGGAGACAATCTCTGCGCACAAACTTTTTTACATACACCAGGTCTCCTGGCACAAAGTCATGGACCACGTCACCTGTGGATTCTGGAAGAGAAGCAGAAACTGTAGAGTGGGTGTTAGACAGTTCCTTAGACAATGCAATCACAAATTGTACAACTTTATCATTTGTCTCAGACAACTCTTGTGGCCTAATGTCTCCTATTTTAGGTGGAGCACCAAAAAGAATCTCAAAGGGAGTCAGGCCGTGTTTTCCCTGTGGGGTGTGTCTGATATGGTATAGGACCACGGGGAGCAAATCTGGCCATGGGAGTGGGTGGTCCTGGCTCATTTTAAGCAACTGGGTCTTAATTGTGGAGTTCATTCTCTCAACTTTGGCTGAACTGGAGGGGTGATAGGGGGTGTGCAGACCCAAATCTGTCCCAAACATGTGCCACAATTCCTCGTAGACATTGGCAGTGAAGGCTGGGCCTTGATCTGATTCAACAACTTCGGGAATTCCAAATCTGCCCGAAATTTCAGTGATGAGCTTCTTAGCTGTAGTTTTGGCAGTCATGTTGGTCACTGAGTAGGCTTCGGGCCATCCTGAGAACATATCCACAGCCACTAGGACGTACTCATACTTTCCTGACTTGGGCATCTGAATATGATCAACCTGGATTCTCTGCCAAGGGTAGTCTGGTTTGGCAAGATGCTGAAGTGGAACCTTGGCGGTGGCTGTTGGGTTACAGATGGCACAGACTGGGCAGGCTCTTGAGTAGACTGTGACAGTGGTAGAGATTCCTGGGGCCCATTAGAGCTTCTTGATACAGGCCAGAGCTTGGTTCTTTCCTCGATGAGTTGATCCATGAGCCCATGCTGCAACGGCTGGATACATTCTTTTGGGTAGACAGGGTTTCCCATCCACCTTATAGAGTCTAGGAAATTGTTATTGTCCGGCAGAACTACGATTCCCATGAATGGCTCCTGCAGCTTCCCACTGCTTCTTTTCTTCTTTAGAGGTCAACTTTTGTTCTTCCCACAATCTCTCTTCAGGTGGTCGGGCTGGCTTCCAGACAGATCCGGTGGCAGGGTATTCCATTTCCATGTCTTCTATCAACTCCCTCTTCTTTCTTCGGGCTTCGGACTTCTCAAAGTCTCGTTCTTCTTCGGCTTGGGTAGCTTCTTTGGTTGCCTGTTCTCTTGTTTGTGCTCTGGTAAGCACAGGCATCACAGGTGTATCAGTGCCTTCCCAACAGGGTTTTTCTGGTGCTGTTTCTTCTTCTTCCCACTTTGCTGAGATATTCTTTATGGCAGCAGCTTTGGCAGCTTGATCTGCTAAATGGTTTCCTCTAGTCTCCTTCGAATTGACTTTCCCGTGAGCTTTGACCTTGATCACCGCAATTTGTACAGGTAGCTCCAATGCCTTCATCAGGGCTTTAATCCTTAGTGCATGTTTAACAGGGGTTCCTGTAGCCGTAATGAACCCTCGGGACTTCCACAGGAATCCAAAATCGTGACAGATTCCATAGCCGTATCTTGAGTCAGTGTAGACATTGGCCGTCTTCCCTTCTGCTAGATAAAATGCTTGTTGTAGGGCCACAAGTTCGGCTTCTTGAGCCGAAAGGTGAGGTGGCAAGGCTTCAGCCAGAAGGACTTCTGTTTCAGTGGTGACCGCATATCCAGTGTGGAACTTGCCATAAGAGTCTGCAAATCGAGATCCATCAGTCCATAGTTGCAAATCAGGGTTGAGAAGTTCTTGAGTTACCACATTTTGTGGTGCAGAGGCTTCTTGTTCCAGTGCTTTTACACAGTCATGCGGGTCATCAGGTGACCTCCCGTCTGGTAAATCCTTATACCCGTCAGGGAACTCCCCCCTAGAATGTGGAAGCAAAGTGGCTGGGTTGATGGTAGTACATTTCTGGAAGGTGATGTTGGAGGGCAGAAGTAGAGAGCACTGAAGTCTGAGATGTCTTTGGCTCGTTAGATGCTTAGGAGATGTTTGTTGGAGGACAGCAGAGAGATCATGTCCAGCTTGAATGACCAAGTCATGACCAAGTGCTATGTTAGCAGACTTATCCAGAAGAACATGGGCTGCATGCACAGCCTTGAGGCAGGAAGGAGCAGTTCTGGCAACAGGGTCTAGCCTGGCTGAGTAGTAGGCCAGAGGACGGAAACGATCAGCATGTTTCTGTGCCAGCACACCAGAGGCATGTCCTTCAGATTCTGAAACAAAGAGATGAAACGGCTGAGTGTAGTCAGGGAGACCCAGAGCAGGGGCGCTGACAACAGCTTCCTTGAGAGCCAGGAAACAGTCCTTTTGCTGAGCATAGATATACGGATTTTCAGCATGATCCCAGTCCGGTCCTCCAGTCTTGAGGCAATCATACAAAGGTTGCATGAGTCTTGAAGCATCCGGAATCCACTGTCTGCAGTAGGTAATGAGTCCTAAGAAAGACTGCATAGCAGAGTATGTCTTTGGATAAGGGATATCCTCGATTGCATGTTTTCTGTCCTCGGTGAGGTGTCTCGAGCCTTGAGAGATGCAGTGTCCGAGGAAGACGACTTTCTCTTTGCACCACTGGACCTTGGCCTTTGAGACTTTGCAGTTGGCAGAATGAAGAAAAAGGAGCAAGGACTCAGAAGCAGCAAACAGATTCTCTTCAGTTCCACAGAGGAGTAGGTCATCAACATACTGGAGAAGCGTGACATGAAGATTCTGTAACACCCACGGATCCAGGGTCATCTTCATAGCATGAGTGAACTGGTTAGGGGAGTTCTGGGCACCCTGTGGTGTCCTGGTCCAGGTCAGCTGAGATCCTTGAAACGTGAAGGCAAATAAAAACTGTGAGTCTTCATGAAGCGGAACACTGAAGAAAGCATTAGCCAGGTCAATAACGGTGAAGAGTGTTGCTGAAGTAGGCACTTGAGAAAGCAAGGTGTTTGGGTTGGGTACCACAGGAGTTTCCAAGATGGTGGCTGAATTGACTGCTCTGAGGTCCTGTACAAGTCTGTACTTCGGAGGGTCTCCAGGAGCTGTCTTCTTCTTCACTGGAAACAGGGGTGTGTTACAGGGTGAAACACATCTGATTAGCACTCCAGAATGTAAGAGGGAGGTAAACTGAACTCCAAGGCTCCGCTCTTGGGCAGCCTTAAGCGGATACTGAGGTAGTCTGGGGTATGGGTGCCCAGGTTTGAGGTGGACTTTTACTGGAGGCACTTTGAGCAGAACCACATCCTCAGGTCCAGTTGACCACAGAGTGGTAGGTAGATTGGGCAAATCCGGGGAAGGTGTCGTTTGCAGAGTCATCATCATCAGAGGGAAAGCCTTAAGGACACAACGATCTTCAGTGCCTTGTTGTGAGGCAGGATCTTGTAATTGCAATTCCATCCCTTGATCGACGAAGATGATGGTAGCGTGAAGCCTTTGAAGGAGGTCAGCTCCTAGAAGGTTGACGGGGCAGGTTTCAGACACCAGAAATTTGGCAAAGACACCAGAGAATGGGCCAGCTGGGACGGGAACAGTGAGTGGTGATGAGGTTTGTTGACCTTCAACTCCAATACATGTGAGGAAATCTGAAGACAGGGAGATTGTAGGAGGCAGCTGAGATGACGAGATAACAGAGGTGGCCGCCCCAGTGTCCACTAAGAACTTGAGAGGTTGATTGTCCACTTCCAGGGTCACTGTACCACAAGACGAGGAAGTACAGGTGGCGGGAAAAGTGGGCACCGGTTGGCCTGAACTTCATGAGTGTGGAGGAGGAAGAGGTCTCTGAGGGTGCCCCCTGCGAGGACAACTTCTTCTCATATGACCAGGGCTGGCACACTCCCAACACAGAGGTCTCCCTTGGTCATCACGAACTGGTCTGTCCCTGTAGTTTTGGCCCTGGGACCCTCTCGGCCTCAAGCGTGGTGATCCATACCGATCCTGAGCCTGATACACCATAACAGGTACTTCTGAGGCTTCTGCCATATACATGGCTGGTTTCTTCTTGCCTTTGTCCTTCTGTGCTTCCTTCTCTGCTTCCTTTTCTGCTTCTTTTTCTTCCCTTTGAAGCATTTTCTGATAACTCTTCACAACAGTGAGGGTCTGTTTTAGGGGACCATCAGGTAATTCGGGACGAAGCTTCATGACCTTATCCTTCAGTGGATCTTCCAGACCATCAATAAAAGCACGGACCAACAAGGCTGCCTGCGTCTTCACATGAGTTGAATAACCCAAGTCTTCAAACTGCATAGTTAGTCTGGCAGCGTATTTCTCCACAGCTTCACCAGATTCTTGTTGTATATCCTGTATTGATCCTGCTTCGTCACAGAGACGATCCTGGGCCCACTTTGTGAGTTGAGCGATAAACTCCTTTCCAGACTTGAACTTGTTGAGAGGTCCTGCTTTAGTGGGGTCCAATTCCTTCATGATGGTGGGGAGAAAATATTCGGAGGCTTTGATTGAGGTGATGCCTGATAGATCAGACCATGTAGCCCCGTAGATGCTCCTAGTCTGTTCCAGTTTCCTTACATACTGCATGGGAAATTTGTCCGGGTCAGGTAACTTGTTAACAATAGCATCAATTTGTACCGGAGTGAAGGGTTTGTATTTCAGCTTCAGCCCTTCTTCTTCTTCGTCATGTGTCACTGCCTCATCCTTCGGGGCAGTTGGGGGTGCTGTGGGTATTACCTCATCCAGGGGCTTTATACCTGTGTGCATCAGTGGTATCATGTATTCAGCTACCAAGGGCATGATGCCCTCTAATCCGGATTCATGGTAACAGACGATCCTAACTTCTTGTAAATCGAGATCTGGGGTTGATTGGAGACAATTCTTGATGACTTCAACGTGTTCCTTCATTCAGGGGCCCAGTGGGTATCCAAAGAGTCCTGAAGATATCAATGGTATAGCCAAAGTTCTACGAGGAAGTGTATCTCTCCCTAGCCGTCCTGCAAAGATAAGCACTGTCTGTAAGGCGGTCTGCAATATTGTACGGCAATGCTCGGGTGTCCTGTAATCATATATAGGGCCTGCAGTGTGTAACACTATATCACAGGGCAAATTCCCTCCCTGGGTGGACATAGCGTCTCCTGGATGCAAGGGGCCATAATTGGTAAGGTAGGCCTGACACTCTTGGGTTATGGCTGGGCCTCCCTTTTTAGCTATCTGTTGGGCCAAACCACCTCTATGCGACAGGGTAGAGTTAGCTGGGTTCACTATGGCTCCTACCTGGTGGGTAACTATGTCCCCATACCCCACTGAGAAAAGAACCTGGGAGCCCTGAGGTGTGATGTAATAGCGTGAATGACAGGGGAACCAGATTTCAGGGTCATGGGGCAACCTAGAGGATTTGTTGAGAGGGGTAGGTAGTGGGCTCCTTCCGGGCCGGGGGGATTCGAACGGACCTAATAGCAGTGGCGGGGCAGGGGGAATTGTAGCAACCTGATTGTCAGAATCTTCTGATCCCTCATCATCTCCGATAGCTTGGCGCCTCATACGCATTACGGACCGGAAAGCCGTACTGCCGGTCAGGGCATCAAGAGTGAAGGGACCTTGACCAGGTGTATTTACAAATATCACAGTGGGTTGCACCGGGAGACTAGGCCCAGAGGCCGGAACAGAAACAGGAACATTAGAGGTGGGAACAGCATCGGTCGGTGCCGGAGGTTTCTCAGGAAGTGGTGGTCCCTGATAGTACTCGCCGGAAAGTGTTACCAGCGGACATAGTGGCTGGGGAGGAATTCCGGGTGCACCAAGATGGCTGCCGGTGGAGGCGTGGCATGCCCCACTTCCGTCCATGGTCTGGGCGGAACCCCAAGGACGGCCCGCCCCACACACACGGCAGGTTTCCACCCAGGTTGGATTCTGCACGCCACAAACAGGACACACCCACGCTTCTGGAGAGCTCGTCTTGTCGCCATTATAGGGCGGTGGTTGGGACTGCATTTTCATCATCAGTGGCACGCGGCCATTTTACAATCTATAAGATCACAGTTCAAAGGCATTTTATAACCAAACACAGGTTCCGCATTGTCTGATCCTCCTTCCCCATCAATCTCTTTCCATCCTTCATTCTTCAAGCCTCGCGCAACTCGCAGATGAGCTTGTGCTTGTTCTAACAATCCTTTATCTTTCAACATGCCTCGTTTGTTCTCTATGAGATTATGCCACATAGCCGGCTGTAATCTCCCTGACGAGGGCAATCCTACATGCTTATACAATCTCTCAACATTCTTGACTGCCTTCTTGCCTTCCCGTGACGCTACTATTGCCTTGACCTCCACAGCATCCTCATCTAACTTGTGGGGCACAGACTTCTTCTGCTTTAAGATACGCAGCATGACTCTTACAGAATACTATGGTTCTCTGCAGAAAAACCACTGGTAGCGATATCAACACTGATGTTCCACAGTACGGAGCCTCACGTTCGACGTACTAGGAAAAGAGCCTCGCGCTCAATATTTCCTTTCCCTAACCTTGAACAGCAGTGATTAACAGATTATCCTGCCACGATATTCCAACAGTCGGGAGGCGGTCTCCTAGTGAGAGCCCTCCACAGAAATACAGGTGGTCCCTTCTCGGGACGTCTTAATTACCTAGTTGGTACAATATCACAGAGGCTGCGTCTCCTATCCCTTCCTCTAAGTTGCCCCACAATCTGCAACTAGCTCAATTTATCACTCCACTTCACTACTAGACAATAGTCACGGGTAGGGTGGTTAAATGGAGTACAATGACCGGTGGAGGAGGTGTGGTGTACACGAGGATGCGCAGAATGCGCCGTCTCTCAGTTGCTGGTTCAGAGCGTGGCACAGGATCGCACTCAGTCTCACCACTTGACCGGTCACCCCTCAGACCCAAGGAGACCACAGACAAACCAATAACGGCTGAGACACTAGCAAGTGTGACACATACAGTGTATATGATCTCACTTACCGTGTTTTGGAGGGTGATCAGTCCTCGAGGTCAGCCACTACAGGTATCATCCACAGACATCCAGGCATGGGTCCAGAGGAGCCTCGGATCACTGTCCACGCCCCCCGTTGGGCTCCAAATTGTCGGGGTCGTAAACGACAATAAATCCTCATTCACCAGTCATTCCAAATCATTGTGCGAGCGCAAAACATCTGGTACCAATTAAGAATGACTCAGACACGCAGCTGATTCAGTCTTAGCTAATGTCCCGCATCCACACCTGTCAGGAGCAGTACAACAACTGGCTTTATTTACAAATACACAATACTATATTGAGTGTTAGGGGAAGGCGTGCATTAGGCGGGGTTTATGCAGTATACATCTAGTGTCCAGTCTCTCTCTGATTCGTCAAAAAGTCTCCCGATGGTTACTTCTTCTTCACATTCCTGAGTTATCTTTTTTTAGGAGAAATGAAACTTAACTTAACTCTTTAGACACTGAATTTAAGTGAAAGTGAACACTGGCAGCCATCTTTAATACAGTTACATTTGCATTAGCAAGCAATTAGTAAAAACTTATTGTTTCACAGTATAAAAGTATAAAAGTTATATAAGAAAATATATTTTCACCTTGACACCTAGACATGGATTACAGCATGGGACAGAACGACGGACAGGTATGTTATATTGTTGTTTTTTTATTTTACTTTTATAACAGGAGATCGAGGGCTTCGCTGGAATTGGGCGTTTAAATAAAAATGGAAAACTGTTTAGTCTTATTTCAAATAAAGGACTTTATTCTTGCTGTCTTTATTTACCATACAACTATAGGATTAGTAATGGATAGGTGTCTTATAGATGCCTCTCTATTACTACGCCATGGCTTTAATGTCACCTGACAATAAAAAGGTGACATCAACCCCACAAATATGAACCCCACTTGCCACCGCTACAGGGCAAGTGGGAATAACTGGGCAATGTGCCATAATTGGTGCATCTAATAGATGTGCATTTTCTGGGCAGGTGCGGGCTGCTATTTTTAGGCTGGGGGGCAATATCCATGGCCCCTTACCAGTCTGAGAGTACCAGCCCCCAGCTACCTGCTTTAGCAAGGTTGGTTGTCAAAAATGTTTTTTTTAATTATTTAAATAATTTAAAAAAACAGCGTTGGGACCCCTCTATTCTTGATAACTAGCCTTGCTGAAGCTGACAGCTGAGGGTTGCAGCCCCCAGCTGTGGGTTTTGGCTGGTTGGTTAAAAAATACACAGGAACCTACGCCAGTTTTTTTTATTATTTACAAAGCAGGACCAGCTAATAAATACTCTCATCTACTGCTCCTCTCACTGTAATTAGCGGTAGCAGGTGTCGGATGATGGGATCAGTAGTCCCATCAGCTGACATCAGCGATCAAAAGTAAACGTTATACCTCCGATCACAGCTGAGCAATCACGCTGTCTTTTGACAGTGTGGGAACCGCGGCTCTCTGACCGGCAGGGATGATTTCCCCGCCGATCAGAAGCGGTGTTTGCTGCGCTGTCATACACATTACTGCACAGCAAACACTGGATGTTTGGGCCCCCATTCAAGTGAATGGGCACCTGGCTTGGATGCAGGTACTGTTCTAGTACCCGAACCCAAACTTTTTGTAACTGTCCGCCCGGACCCAAACATCCAGGTGGCCACCCATCTCTAGAAGCCATCCTCTTTTCAACTTCATCTTTTTTACACATGATGTTATGCTTGCATTAAACATTTGTTAAAATTTACTTGAATCCATTATTCCCTCTACCCATGAAATGTTCTCCGTGCCATTGGCTGGAACACAACCCCAAAGCATTATTGATCCACCCCCATGATAATGGTTGGCGAATGGCGAGATGTTCGTTTCCTTAAATTCTATGTCTTTTTTTCTCCACACATACCATTGATCATTGTGGCCAAAGAGTTCTATTTTAACCTCATCGGTCCACAGGACTTGTTGCCAAAATGCATCAATCTTGTTTAGATGTTCTTTTGCATATTTCTGGCATTTCATTTTATGGTGAGCATTTTGCTAATTCACAACCTGGAATTTCATTATGTTTTTGTGGGTTTGTGTCAGTTCACGTAAAGAACATGCTTATAGCTGTGAACATTTGGTTTTCTTTTTATTGTGAAGCAAACAACAAATAGGACAAAATAACAGAAAACTTCAGTTTGCATAACTATTCACCCCCTAAAGTTTGTACTTTGTAGAGCCTTTTGCTGAAATTCTAGCTGCAAGTCGTTTTGGATAAATCTTTATGAGCTTTCCACATCTTACCACTGGGATTTTTGCCCATTCCTCAAGGCAAAATTGCCCCAGCTACTTTTAGTTAGATGGTTTCGTCTGGTGAACAGCAATCTTCAAGTATTACCAAGGATTCTCAATTGGGTTAAAGTCTGGGCTTTGACTAGGCCACTCCAAAACATTTACATGTTTCCTCTTAAACCACTTGAGTGTTGCTTTAGCAGTGTGCTTCAGGTCATTGTCTTGTTTGAAAAGTGAACCTCTGCCCCAGTCTGAAATCACTAACAGACTGAAACAGGTTTTGCTCAAAACTTTTCTTGTATTTTGCACCATCCATATTCCCCTCGACTTGGACCATTTTCCTGTTCCTGCTGCTGAAAAATATCCCCACAGCAAGATGCTGCCACCCCAATGTTTCACTGTGGGGATGGTGTTGGGGTGATGCGCCAGACATGTTGTTTACCTTGGTGGCCCAAAAGTTCAATTTTGGTCCCATCTGACCACAGTATTTTCCTCCATACATTTGGGGAGTCTCCCGCATGTCTTTTGGTAAACTCAAACAACCCTTAAAATTTTTGTGCATAAGTAAAGGCTTTTACTGACCACTCTTCCGTAAAGGTCACCTCCTATGGAGTGTATGGCTTATTGTGGTCATATGGACAGATACTAAAGTCTCTGCTTGGGAACTTTGCAGATCCTTCAGGGTTACCTTTGCTCTCTTGCTGCCTCTCTGATTAATGTCCTCCTTGCTCGGGCTGAGAGTTTTGGTGGGCAGCCCTCTCTTGGCAGTTTTTTATGTGGTACCATGTTCTTTCCAATCGATGATAATTTTTTTTTATAACCCAACCCTGACTTATACTTCTCAACAACATTGTCCCTGACTTGTTTTGAGATCTCCTTGCTCTTCATGTTGTTTGGTTTATATTGCACACAGGTGGACTTCCCTTCACAAAGCATGTGCCTTATGAAGGTAATTTCTTGCACCAGAAAGTTTTGGGGGTTCATAGCAAAAGGGGATAATACATATGCAAATGCCAATTTTTATTTATTTTATGCCAGAACTTTATTCTTTGCCTATATTTTTCTCATTTCACTTCACCATCTTGGACTATTTAGGACTGATACATCATTCATAAATCGGATTACAAAAATATTTAAAAACAGGTTATAGTTAGAGATGAGCGAACCCGAACAATATAGTTCAGCATCCGTACCGAACACCTACTGTTCGGGCACGGACACCGAACATGGACTTCACTAGGAAGTCCGTGTTACTGTTCGGGTCCGGCCTCCCGAAGATGGGTGTTTGTCATGCTGACATGGATTACGGCGTGGGGCAGAACGGACAGATGAGGGATTTTTGTTGTCTTTTATCTTTGTTTTATTACAGGAGAAGGGATTCAGTGGAATTAGATGTTAGTTGAGTATAACTGGGTTTGTTATTTTTAAATAAAAGGGTTTTTGTTTTTTTCAAATAAAAGATTTCATTCTGGCTGTGTCTTCATTTACCATATTACTATAGGATCAGTAGTGGATGGGTGTCTTATTGACGTCTCTCCATTAGCAATCTGTGGGCTTGATGCCACCTGACAATACACAGGTGACATTAACTCCACAAACATGAACCCCACTTGCCACCGTTACAGGGCACGTGGGAAGAGCTAATAGATGTGCCTTTTCTGGGCAGGTACAGGCTGCTATTTTAATAGCAGCCCCCAGCTGTGTGCTTTAGCTTGTCTGGTTGTCAAAAAAGGGGGGACCACATGCTGTTTTTTAGATTATTTAAAAAACTAAAAAATACAACATGAGGACCACTCTATTCTTGATAGCCAACCTTGCAGAAGCTGACAGCTGAGGGTTGCAGCCTCCAGCTGTAATTTTTTCCTGGCTGGTTATTAAAAATACAGGGGAATCCACGCTGTTTTTTTAAAATATTTATTTACAGTGCAGACGACTGCTGATGAATACCCCCAGCAGCCGCTCGTGCTCTCACTGTTATTAGCGGCAGCAGGTGTCGGTTGATGGGAGCAATAGTACCATCAGCTGACACCAGTGACTGGAGGCAAGCTTTATACCTCTGATCACAGCTGCGCGGTCACACTGTCTTTTGATACTGTGATTATTTTACCACCGATCAGAAGCGGTGTTTGACGCACATGATAGCATGGCAAACACTGGATGTTCGGCTCCCCCATTCAAGTGAATGGTGTCCGGGTACTGTTCTGGCACCCAAACTTTTTTTTAAATGTTCGGCCGGACCCAAACATCTAGGGGTCTGCCCAGCTCTAGTTATAATGCAAAAAAAATAGGTAAAAAGCCAAAGGAAGGGGGGTCAATAGATGTTTTTAGTTATTTGATTCCATGTAGACATGAGCGAATTTGTTCGGATTTTGGTCCCGAATCTGAATTTCATAGAATCGTAGAGTTGGAGGGACCTCCTGGGCCATCTGGTCCAACCCCCTGCTCAAAGCAGGATTCACTAAATCATCTCAGACAGATGTCTGTCCAGCCTCTGTTAGAAGACTTCTATTGAAGGAGAGCTCACTACCTCTCGTGGCAGCCTGTTCCACTCATTGATCACTCTAACTGTCAAAAAGTTTTCTCTAATATCTAATCTGTGTCTCCTCCCAATCAGTTTCATCCCATTGCTTCTAGTTTTTCCTTGTGCAAATGAGAATAAAGATGATCCTTCTACAATGTGACAGCCCTTGAGATATTTGTAGACAGCTATTAAGTCTCCTTTCAGTCTTCTCTTTTGCAAGCTAAATATTCCCAAATCCTGCAACCTTTCCTCATAAGACAGGGTTTGCAGACCGGTCACCATTCTGGTCGCTCTTTTCTGAACTTGCTCCAGTTTGTTGATGTCTTTTTTAAAATGTGGCTCCTAAAGCTGGACACAGTATTCCAGATGAGGTCTGACCAAAGGGGAGTAGAGGGCAATAATGACTTCACGTGATCTAGACTGTATGCTTCTGTTAATACATCCTAGAATTTCATTTGCCTTTTTTGCTGCTGCATCACACTGTTGATTCATATTCAGTCTGTGATCTATTAGTATACCCAAGTCTTTTTCACATGTGCTGTTGCTTAGTCCTATTCCTCCCATTCTGTATATGCTTTTTTCATTTTTATTGCCCAGATGTAGTACTTTGCATTTTTCCCTGTTAAAAACCATTCTGTTAGCTGCTGCCCACTGCACCAGTTTATTTATGTCTTTTTGAATCCTCTCTCTACTCTAGTATTAGCTATCCCTCCTAGCTTTGTGTCATCAGCAAATTTAATCAGTTTATCCTCAATTCCTTCATCTAAATCATTGATAAAGATGTTGAACAATACAGGGCCCAGGACAGAGCCCTGTGGTACCCCACTTGAGACATTTTGAGATATTCGGGCCATATTCGAACACTATGTATGTCTTGTGATTGGTTCCGAACATTGACTCTAATGACGTTCGGCTATGTTTGACGAATATTGCAAAAACAATATTCGATTCTGATCATATTTGGAACCGAATCCAAACAAATTTGCTCATCTCTAATTCCATACATTTAATGTACCGTATTTTGCGGACTATAAGACGCACTCAAAATTTTTGGAAGGAAAATAATTTTTTTAAGTTAAATGGTGGTGCATCTTATAGTCTAATTTTACAGTAGCTTACCAGGGGGGGGCAGCGGTGGAGCAGGGTCACAGGAAGCAGAGTCGCTGCTTTAGGAGGCTGGCGGCAGGAGTGGGGCGATGCTATGGACCTTGAACTGGGAGGAGGAGGTGTCCCGGTGGTGGGAGGCTGCAAGTCCTGGGCTCTCATACGATTTCGGTGCTGAGTGTAATCCCCTTTCCTTGATTTGCCTGTGATCGGCTTTAGGAAAATGGCTGTCACAGGTTGCGCATGCACAAGTTGAGATTTCGAGAGATGAGATCTTGTAGAGATCAAAAATCTGAACATGTCACCGAACACTCCTTAGTCCCAACTTAGGGCATGCAGCATCGCCTTACTCCTGTCGCTGGCCTTCTGAAGCAGCAACCCTGCCTTCTGTGACCGCACCCCCATTGTCACGGTCCTGACAGCACCGGTGTACAGCCTCCGCTAAGCAGGGACTCACCCGCACCATAGGGACTCCTGGGGACAAGAACAGCCAGAAAATACAGATGCACGGGACCTGAATGTAGAAGTTTAGAAAGCAGGCACAGGACCTACGTAGAAGGTAGAAAACTCAAAGTCGGGCAAAGCGGGGGTCATGCACAATACAGGCAAGCGAGGTACAGGAGGGATAAACAGACGGGAGGTCAGACAAAGCCAAAGTTCATACACAAGATCTCAGTAAAGTACCAGGGATGAGACAGAACGGATAGTCAGGGCCAAGCAGAGATCAAAACCAAACAGACGTAGAAGATACCAGGCAGAATCCAAAGCAGAATCCAGAGAACAGACCGAGTCATACACAGAGAATCATGCAACCAGAACACAGCACTAACACACTCAGGGGTCACCACACAATGCCAAGGGCTAAAGTATAACTGACGGGGGATGGGAGCTTCCTGAGGCTATAAGAAGCCTCCCCAGAACCAATGAGAGGCCACCATAATAGGTCCCAGGTGTGCAGGTGAGAGTCTGCACTGAGGTCAGAACATTAACCCCAGCACCGCTGGTCACCCAGCACTGGTATCATGACACCCATTTTCCTCCCAAATTTTTTGGGAAAAAGTGTCTTATAATCTGAAAAATACGATATGCCTATTTTATACCATATATTTTTCTCACTTCACTTTACCAACTTAGAATATTTAGTGCTGATGCATTACACACAAATTGGATTACAAAAATATTTAAACACAGGTTGTATTGTAACAAAATAGATAAAAAGCCAAGAGGGTGAATGCATTCGCAAGACACTGTATATTTTACAAATTTCAGATTTTATTGAAAAATTAATACAAGCCTGATATTGCTATGATCATACCGACCTGGAGAATTATGTTACATGGTGAGGTCAACAAAATACAAAAATAAAAATTTCTTGTGGCAGGAAGGGATTAGTGACACAACACTAGAATGGTAGCAGAACTACATTACTTATTCCCCCCCAATACAGTTAGGTCCATATATATTTGGACAGAGACAACATTTTTCTAATTTTGGTTCTAGACATTACCACAATGAATTTTAAACAAAACAATTCAGATGCAGTTGAAGTTCAGACTTTCAGCTTTCATTTGAGGGTATCCACATTAAAATTGGATGAAGGCTTTAGGAGTTTCAGCTCCTTAACATGTGCCACCCTGTTTTTAAAGGGACCAAAAGTAATTGGACAATTGACTCCAAGGCTATTTCATGGACAGGTGTGGGCAATCCCTTCGTTATGTCTTTCTCAATTAAGCAGATAAAAGGCCTGGGCCTGGAGTTGATTTGAGGTGTGGTGCTTGCATTTGGAAGGTTTTGCTGTGAAGGAAACATTCGATCAAAGGAGCTCTCCATGCAGGTGAAACAAGCCATCCTTAAGCTGCAAAAACCCATCCGAGAAATTGCTACAACATTAGGAGTGGCAAAATCTACAGTTTGGTACATCCTGAGAAAGAAAGAAAGCACTGGTGAACTCATCAATGCAAAAAGACCTGGGCGCCCACGGAAGACAACAGTGGTGGATGATCGCAGAATAATCTCCATGGTGAAGAGAAACCCCTTCACAACAGCCAACCAAGTGAACAACACTCTCCAGGAGGTAGGCGTATCAATATCCAAATCTATCATAAAGAGAAGACTGCATGAAAGTAAATATAGAGGGTTCACTTCACGGTGCAAGCCATAAGCATCAAGAATCAAAAGGCTAGACTGGACTTTGCTAAAAAAAAAAACATCTAAAAAAGCCAGCACAGTTCTGGAAGAACATTCTTTGGACAGATGAAACCAAGATCAACCTCTACCAGAATGATGGAAAGAGAAAAGTATGGCGAAGGCGTGGTACAGCTCATGATCAAAAGCATACCACATCATCTGTAAAACACGGCGGAGGCAGTGTGATGGCTTGGGCATGCATGGCTGCCAGTGGCACTGGGTCACTAGTGTTTATTGATGATGTGACACAGGACAGAAGCAGCCGAATGAATTCTGAGGTATTCAGAGCCATACTGTGCGCTCAGATCCAGCCAAATGCAGCCAAACTGATTGGTTGTCGTTTCATACTACAGATGGACAATGACCCAAACCATAAAGCCAAAGCAACCCAGGAGTTTATTAAAGCAAAGAAATGGAATATTCTTGAATGGCCAAGTCAGCCACCTGATCTCAACCCAATTGAGCATGCGTTTCACTTGTTAAAGACTAACCTTCAGACAGAAAGGCCCACAAACAGCAACTGAAAACCACCACAGTGAATGCCTGGCAGAGCATCAAAAAGGAGGAAACACAGCGTCTGGTGATGTCCATAAGTTCAAGACTTCAGGCAGTCATTGCCAACAAAGGATTTTCAACCAAGTACTAGAAATTTACATTTTATTTACAATTATTTAATCTGTCCAATTACTTTTGGTCCCTTTAAAAACAGGGTGGCACATGTTAAGGAGCTGAAACTCCTAAACCCTTCATCCAATTTTAATATGGATACCCTCAAATGAAAGCTGAAAGTCTGAACTTCAACTGCATCTGAATTGTTTTGTTTAAAATTCATTGTGGTAATGTCTAGAACCAAAATTAGAAAAATGTTGTCTCTGTCGAAATATATATGGACCTAACTGTATGTTGCTAGGGCTTTAATTTCTTAAGTTTGGAGGGTGAGTGAAGTTATCTTATGTTCTGCTCTTGTATCCACGCAGCATTAAGGCTGCATAGATTAGATTAAGTCCATTTTGCTTCTTGATGTGTTATTTCTAACAAAGTTTTCAGTGTTGCACAAAGATAAAGTAAGTGTTACATGTTAGACCTCTGTTTAGAACTAATCTTCCATTTTGTATGCCATCACTGATGTGACGTTGCTTTATTTTATGCCACACTTTCCTGGACTGACGGGGTACCAACCTCTTTTCACAAACTCAATCTAAAAATGGAGTTATTGCAAAATGCTTTAAAAAAGGCTAAAAATATGTCTAAAAATGACACAGAATTTACCAAAATTCTGGTTTAAAACATTGTAAATTCCACCCCAAAGTGTGTATCCCTGCTATCCAACATTCTGGGTTGGAGTGAGAATTGATGTGAAGGGGAACCTATCCAAGTGTCTTGTGAGTGAGTTGGGGGAATTACTATATGTAAGGACAATGGTGGCCAACGAGCAGCGTCTGTACCACAGTTCATGCTAGAATTCATTCTCATTTCTGGGTTTCTGTAGCGGATTTGGGGACAGAAGGATGACAACAGTTAAATGCACTTTAAAACCTGAGAAAAAAACAAAACACAAACACAAGATCAGTATTTTCTCGGGCTTTAATGTTTCCTGTGAGTATTCTTAAAGAACTCATTGATTCTTTGCAGATGTTCTTTGAATGCTAGTAGTCTGAAATTCCATTCCCCAGAACCTTTCAGAATATTGGCATGGAGTCAAGTGCTTGGCTTTCTCTCTTTCCACTGACAGCATGCTATATATTGGCAAACTGTTTGAAGCATTTCTAGATTCATGCAGCGTGCGAAGTAAAGATATTAAGACATCCCCAATTACATTGGCTGGTGATTTATTTCAGAGATTCTGCATAGTCACATTGAGCTCCATTGCCACCAGTAAATCTATAGCAAATCTTCCCTCTAGCAGATTCTGTCATTACTATTGCTGTAAGGAAACAATGATGTGAAATGATCTGAGGTCATTTTTAGTGTGGTAAATGATCTCCTGGAGGAGTTCCAGTGCAAACGTAATCTCTCAGACAGTAAAGAGCTGTGAGAATGTGCAATGCATCTTTTACCATGATGTGCAAAACCAAATAAAGACAAAAGGCATGATGACCTAATGGTGAGGTTACCACCTTCATCCATAGTATGCTTAAAGCATTCTGTAGTCATCCATTGTGAAAGGAGAACCATGTTGTAGGAGTCTACCAGCCATTCAGATCTGAGATAAATGGTTTCCTGTTTCCCCTGATGTTTTTCCCATTGCTTCCATAGTCTCACATCACTCATATCAGTTTCTGTCTTTAGTAGTACTCCAAATCTTCAATTTCATATCTCAGACGTGCACAATAAAGAAACTTAATATAAAAAAAGTGAGCGATCAGCATGTTTTTAGCATTTATCAGGAAATGCAAGTATCTGGAGAAAAGTTAATGTCACTCTTGGTCTAATCCAAACCTAAAACCACAGTACTGCAACGCAACAGCGATAAAGTACTGCCTATTATCCCATTATAACATGTACATCGGGAAATTGTTACAATATGTAAAATTCTGGTACCAGATATACTCCTCCACATACAATTAATGTTTTTGTTGTTTTGTATGAAATGTCATACTTTTGTTTTTTGAAAACTTTATTTGTTACTTTTAAAGCAAGATTTTTTCAGCTCCTGTAGGAAAACATAGGAAAAACACCATGTAAAGTGTTATGCCCAGAGGCAGCTGTGTTTAATTAAAAACAACAAAAAATTTACCATTGGCACATAAAAAAGACCAATTCACAGAGTTTTGTTCTTTACAAGATCCCTGTGTTTAAGATGGCAAACGTATCAAAAACGTCAGTATGCCTAACAGTAAGTTGAAAGAGCGTCTGTTTTTGTGTAAAAAGCACCTGAAGCAACTGTTAAGTTGTAAGTCAGTACCCAAAAAGGATGATTACCTGCTATTTTCCTCAAATCTTGCTCCTTACCTGCTTTGTAGCTCTTTTCCGTTATAGCAGATATGTGATCTGTGACTACAATTTAGCCATACTGCCTACAGGTACTCTCTGGTAGTCTGAGGCACACCTCCTCTCACATCATTGATCCAGGCTCTTTTCTACTTCCCTTTACAGAACTGTCTCCTAAAGCCCCCGTTACACATAAAGATGTCCCAGCGATCCCACCAACGATCCGACATGATGGGATTGCTGGGACATCGTTAGGCTGATCGCTGGTGAGCTGTTACATAAACAGCCCCTCCAGCGATCAGGACCAGTGACGCTGGACGCTGGTTTCCAAGGTAAACATCGGGTATCTAAGAGCCGCGCAACTCCTGGATACCCGATGTTTACCTTGGAAACCAGCATGTATGCCAGTTTCCAAGGTAAACAGCGGGTATCCAGGAGCCGCGGCTCCTGGATACCCGATGTTTACATTAGAAACGCGTCCAGCGTCGCTGATCGCTGGTCTCTCGCTGCCACGCGATGCGTGCTGGCCAGTGGGAGACCAGCGATCGAAAAATGGCCCAGGTCGATCGAGCACGATCAGCGATAACTGGCAGGGGGGCCGGTCGCTGATCCCCGTCACACAGCGATCTCCCTGGCGAGATCGCTGTGGTGTCACAGAATCAGAGATCTCGCTAGCGAGATCGCTGTGAGTGACTGGGCCTTTAGACTTGTATTGTTATATAGAAAAATAAAATAGCCATAAGACATCTCCAGAGAAGGTCACGAAACAATCACTGACCTCAGGAAGACCAGTCAAAGAAAACACTCTCGGCAGCCGGCAAAGGCACTCAATCACAGTGAAATCCTAGGAGCATTGCTCCCTGGGAAATACAAATATGCAAATAAAGTCCGTGGAGCCTCATTTAAGAGTCTCAAACACGGGACTAGCCAGATCTTCCTTTAGGGAAGGACCCAGCCAAGGGGTGGCTCCTTTCGGAAACCACCATTACCACCATATTAAGTGGCCCTTTAAGTCAATATCCAGCTCTTTACGAGTTTACAGATATGACAAGGGAAATACCAAGGCCAGGTATCCATCCACAGACAGCTGTTTCGGGGTGTTGCCCCTCATCAGTGTGGAGTAGGATTCTGGCTAGGTGGGAGCAATGCCTAGTAGACCAACATCCAGAGAAGGGACATATCACCCTCACATTAAACATATGGAACTAATTATAACCAGGGAAGAGAGAAACTATTTAAAACTCATCAATGTACACTCTGCACCCCATCTTGACTGAAAAAAAACAGAAATGTGGGATTTGCAAGGGAGAATGGCAGAGGATCCCCTAATCCAGGTGTGTAAAAATGGTGCATCATTCCCAAGACTCATGGTTGTACTAGCTCAAAAAGGTGCTTCCACTCAATACTAAGCAAAGGGTCTGAATAGTTATGACCATGTGATATTTCCGTTTTTCTTTTTTAATAAATTTGCAAAAATTTCTACATTTCTGTTATTTTTCAGCCAAGATGGGGCGCAGAGTGTACATTAATGAGGAAACAAATGAACTGTTTTTAAATTACCAAATGACTGCAATGAAGCAAAGAGTGAAAAATGTAAAGGGGTCTGAATACTTTCCCAGTAATGGAAACAGTTGTGGCTTCGTCCGTCCGTGTCAGTCAATTGCGTGATTGCCCTGATGATTGGAGGCAGCAGCGTTGTGTTCCCCTGACAAACTGGTGACAGCGTTGGGATCTGTGTGATCTCTCCGGTGTCACTTGTGACAAAGTGGTAACATTGGTGGGATCTGCGTGACTCCAAGGCTGTTACCCTTGACATGTATGTATACATGTTAGCAAGTCTATCACAGGCTCACATGAAAATCTATATAGAAGCTTTTTTTTAATTGTAGCAGGTTGAAAATGTAATTATAGAGTACAGATTACCTATATGCCAGTGAGAAAAATATATCCGGTAAACCTACACCGCTTAATAAGGCTGGTTTACATGTTGCGTATTATGTTGCAGAATTCCGCAACTAAAAACAGTATCATGTAAATGTAAAAAAAGTGAAGAAACGCCATCTACAGATAGCATATTAATGACATTCTTTGGGCTGCATTACAGTGGATGGAATCCACTTATATCACATGCAGTTTTTATCGCAATTAATGCAATTTGTGAACTAGGCCTAATTGTCCATGGGCTGTTTCTGGTAATGCTGCTCAGGTCCATTTTATTGATTGGGGCAGAACAATAATTTGAAAAAGAGAGACCAACCAGCTGTTTCTTGATAGTGGTAGACTTTTTTTGTTTAGTCACAGAAAATCCTTTGAAGACAAGTTTTTAAAGAGACAAATGCCTGTTAGCTTGGAGCACTGACCAGCTGTTGTTGCGAAGAAAGCTGGCTTAACATCTACATGTAATACAGTGTCACACAATGTCCTTCCGAGCAAGAGACTCCCTTGCCATGACATTCTTGTGTGTTTATAGGGAATAAGTACAGGGATGTGTACAACAATGTGAAATTGTACCAGGACACAATCCTTTGACAAGAGATATGCCAATAATTTATTCATATACATTTTTAAGTTACAGCTAGGAGGAATAACAATGTCATGATGCAGAATTGTAGTAAAACATTCTGCAAAAATAACTATTATGGACACATCAGCAGTAATGCTAGGTCCTCTTTAATATCAGGATTTTGCCGCTATTCTGTGACGTAGCTGAGTCGGGAACCTTTTTGAACTTAGATTCTTTTGTTTGCCGCTATTTAGTGCTGAAACTCTTTAATTTGCTAACCAACAACCAACTGTGACGCTGAATAACTTTTCATGGACAAGCCGCGAGATGCGAAAGTCAAGGACTCCAAGGTCAAATGCTAGGAGAGTATGTTAAAGACAAAAGGTATAAGACAAACAAGCAGTCAAAAAGGGAAGTCCCAGGTGTGGCAACAAAGATCAGAATATCAGAGCACAGGCCAAACCCAGCAACGAGCAAAGTTACGACTAGCAATGGTCTGACTATTGCTAGCTAGCTAAATAGCCGGGTAATAATGCTGAATGGGTAACACCAGAGGAAACCTTGCAGGCCCATCCAGATTGGCAGCTGACCTGTCACTCAAAATTTTGATAGCCCGGCATGCAACTGCCTCTGATTGGGTGGCTGGACTGTCACTCAAAGCACGTCCCTGATCCTATAGGGTGGCTGAGCTGTCTCTCAGCTTGCTTAGGACTCTGAAAGTGGTGGAATCATGACACCAATTTCACCAGACTTAATATTTGGTGGCAAAATCCTTGCTGGCAAGCACAGCAGTCAGACGCTTTTTGTAGTTGATGATGAGGTTTGCGCACATGTCAGGAGGAATTTTGGTTCACTCCTCTTTGCAGATCATCCCTAAATCTTTAAGATTTTGAGGCTGTCGCTTGGCAACTCGGAGCTTCAACTCCCTCCATAGGTTTTCTATGGGATTAAGGACGGGCAGCATGGTGGCTTAGTGGTTAGCATTGCAGTGCTGAAGTCCTGGGTTCAAATCCCACCAAGGACAACATCTGCAAGGAGTTTGTATGTTCTCCCCATGTTTGCATAGGTTTCCTCCAGGTTCTCCAGTTTCCTCCTACATTCCAAAGACATACTGACAGGGAATTTAGATTGTGAGTCCCATTGGGGACAGTGCCAGTACTGTCTGTAAATTCCAAAGGTATGGAAAATATGACATGTATAATAAAGATTCTCCTCATGCAGTTACTTTATATTTACTATTTCTTCTATGCAACTTGTTTTGTACTATTTTCACATCTCCGCAGAGATTTTTTTTATACTTCCACAAATGTAACTGACCCTTTTATTTTTCTGCATGTAATGAAGTGTAGGAACTTATTTTTCTGATTAAGTGTATTTAATAAAAGCTTTCTTGTGTAAACTAATTTTCATGGCTCTTCACATGAAGAACATATCCCGCTTCTGTCTTATTTTGAGATAGGTGTTTGATGTGGCATGGTTTAGTGAAATACTGGACACTTGTTTTGTACCTACACTTGAGTGAAGGTGTGAATGAGATCATATAAGTCCCATTACTAGGAAATAGAGGACTGTTAATATAAATCCTTAATCCTTATCTGCTCACATTGCATTTTCTTTCATTTTACTTTTAAGTTTAACTAACTAAAAGGTCCCATGCACATTACAATAATATAAGCCGAAACTGCCGACGTTGATGGGTTCGGCTGGTAGTCTAATGTGCATGGGGGCCTCCAACAGATGATTGTCAGGCGAGTTAACAATATACCTTGCCTGACAATCTTTTCGTTCTCTAGAGATGTGTAAGAAGGTGGCCCAATGTAGGAAGGTGACCCAGCTTGGGGGGTGGTCCCCTGTTTACCGCGAACAGATGACACAGACACGAGACTGAGGCAGATTTCAGGTACAACAGGTCCGAGTTTATTGGCCGTCCTCCTGGTGACCGCAGCAATACACTGCAGCACTTCCACAGCTCTCCGTATTCAGGCCCGGGTACCTGCACCTTCCTTTTGTCATAGTGACGTTCCTCGCGGCTTTTTCACTGGGGCTGCCCTAGGCCTATGTACCGCCAGCGTTTCATCGGTCCGAGATCGTCGTCAATTTGGTACCCCCGGGGCCTCGTCTGTTCTGCAGTTCTTCGTGTCGGGGCCACCCCCCTGACTTCTTTTCTCTTCAGTCCCCTAGTTGAGCTCTCCACTACTGTTCGTACTCCTTCACTGTCTCCTCTCCTGTCGAGCTCTTCCCGGGACTGGAACTCTCTGGAACCCTCTCCTGTCTTATTTATAACCTTCCTGGGCTCCTGTCTCCACGCCCCCCATGACTAACGGTTTCTCAAGCCATAAGCTGCTGTCAAGTCCTGTACTCACGCTCCCCCCTGCCATCTTGTGGTCAAACTAAGGTACTGCACTCATTCTACACTTTTCCCCAGCTGTTTCCCTTCTGTCATTACAAACATCTGTCTGAAGTGCACAAACCGTCCCTTTTCCCTACTGACAAGTCCGTCCGTCAGGTCACCTTCCCCACACTCTCCCTTCCTTTGTCTATTCTCGTCCCCGACAATCGTATTCCCTACCTCCGTCGTCCTGAAGCTTTCCCACAGTCTGTTGTCGGACCGGTTGTTGGGCCAAACCTGCCATATGCGGGGGCCGAACCAAACCGGGAGCACCATGCTCCGAGCAGCCTACTGCTACTCGCTAGCATGCACGCCACATGACAACTTCTTTCAGGTTGGCTAGGTCCACCCGGACTACTCTACGGCGTGTACCTTCCACTACCCTCCCCTTCTGTCACCCTCAACTGTACGGAACGCCATGACCGAGTCATTAGGCCTACCAGGTCATTGTCAGCATCCGTCTATTCTTCTGGGATGTCTGTGGTGTCAGGGACCTGGCTTCATCTCTTTGTCCTTCAATTTAAAAAGTCATGGTCGGCGTCTTCGTCACACATACCTCGTACCTGGGACCTGTTGCGTATTTCTTATGCACATTAAACCAACTTTTGTATAACCAGATTTTACTAATAGCATAAGTAACCCCTTTTTTTAAACTTTTTCTTTAAACCAACATTTCAAAAACAAAACAGGAATATTCCCCCTTTCTTTAACATGAGCACTTTCCTGTATGCATCCCCGCTGTGTCAGGAGAAAATAACAAGCAAAACAACAACAAAAAAACATTTCCCTTATCATGGATGTAAAACTGTCCTGTAGGCTGCACAACGGTGCACGACAATCCAGGTTGTCCGGGCCATCTCCTGATGGCCGATGTTCCTCCAATTCAGCAAGGAACTCCACAGCCGTGAAGTCCCCGGGATACTTGAGGTGTCTCTGTGAGTCCCTTTACGGGGGCTCGTAGTCTTCGGGGTAGGCGACCACTGCAACTGCGTAGTAGCCGAGGGGGCAGTACTCCTTATAGTAGGAGACCAAGTCTCCCTCCTGCAGAGCCCGGCCGTGACGGAAGGAAGTCACATTCAGGTACACCTTTTGACCAGTGGCGAGGTCCCGGATGAACCCATAGCCAGCTTGGGGGGTGGTCCCCTGTTTACCGCAAACAGACAACACAGACACGAGACTGAGGCAGATTTCGGGTACAACAGGTCCGAGTTTATTGGCCGTCCTCCTGACGACCGCAGCAATACAACGCAGCACTTCCACAGCTCTCCGTATTCAGGCCTGGGTACCTGCACCTTCCTTTTGTCGTAGTGACGTTCCTCACGGCTCTTTCACTGGGGATGCCCTAGGCCTATCTACTGTCGGCGTTTCACCAGTCCGAGATCATCGTCAATTTGGTACCCCCGAGGCCTCGTCTGTTCTGCGGTTCTTCATGTCGGGGCCACCCCCCTGACTTCTTTTCTCCTCCGTCCCCTAGTTGAGCTCTCCACTACTGTTCGTACTCCTTCACTGTCTCCTCTCCTGTTGAGCTCCTCCCGGGACTGGAACTCTCTGGAACCCTCTCCTGTCTTATTTATAACCTTCCTGGGCTCCTGCCTCCCCGCCCCCCATGACTAACGGTTTCGCAAGCAATAAGCTGCTGTCAAGTCCTATACTCACGCTCCCCCCTGCCATCTTGTGGTCAAACTAAGGTACTGCACTCATTCTACACTTTTCCCCAGCTGTTTCCCTTCTGTCATTTCAAACATCTGTCTAAAGTGCACAAACCGTCCCTTTCCCCTACTGACAAGTCCGTCCGTCAGGTCACCTTCCCCACAGATGAACCACCACCATAGATGTCTGGCAGCAGATCTGTCACAGAGAACAAAGGCGAGCTCAGAAGAGCGACCGCTTCTGTGCTTGGGATAGCCAGGTGAGAGCTTACGGCTGAACCATCATTCAGCCAACAGCTATGCAATGTGTATGGAAACTTTAGCTGTGTTGTGCACTGGGACTTTTTATCAGACTTTTTATTGCTGTTTCATTGTAGTTTTGACCCATGATGTAGGCACTTTTAGTCTATATCCTCTATTTATTGAGTATAGAGTACATCAGTACTAGTAACCTGTGTCCCAACTGTAACAATCTCTCTTTGTGCAGGCTGTCCACAACTCAATCATTACTGCTAACCAACGATCATCCGAACACGCAACTGCTCCCTCTTGTCTCACTCAGTTCAGACCCCTGATTGGCCATCTTCATATCCAAACATAACTAATAAGTAAAAGGCTTTTTTTTTTTTAACTCCATTTAACATCAATCACAAGGCAGACATACACAGAGGAAAAACATCAAACACCAGTGGTGGGCTCTCTTATTGTTGGTGGAACAATTTGTAAGGGCCGTACCACCAGCTTACAGGCTTGTACTGTTCCGTTTTTAATAAAATGTTATCTGGCAGTGCAGGCAAGTGCTTACTGCAGGTTTTTTCCATTGAAAGTGATGAAACCTTATGACACAAGTACCATATGCAAATAACCAAACATTAGTTGAGGCTCTGCTGAATTTTTATTTCCCTTGATAAATGAAATAAGCTTAGTACAATTTCCGTAATTAGCCACTGGCTGTTTTCAATTTGAGGTTAATTAGAGTACACTGAAGAGATCAGTTCGGTGTGAAGAATGAAGACGTGCACTATGTAAAATGTTGCCATGTTCACGGTGCATTGGGTGTAGTAAAAGCCTAAGGGAGTGTTTCCCATAATCCAGCCCTCACATCCCACCAACACATCACATTTTCGGGATTTCCATAGTATTGGACAAGTGATCAGGGCATCAGAAATTGCTGCAGGTTCTCTCACTTGAGTGATTTTTTGGAAATTATGAATACATGATTTGTTTGGGCTTGTGAGGACGAGTTTGGATAACACTAGTCTATGGAGCACTTTGAGCAAGGCCGGTCACACACACATCAGTTTGCTCAGGTCATGTTGATATGGGAAATTTTCAACATGAATTTCAACTTGGAATCACTGTAAGGATTTTGTACTTTATAAGGATTTGCTATATCTGTATTAGTTAAAATTGTTAGAACCCTTTTATTAAAGTAAGCAAAATCCAAAATAGACATTGAAATAACTTGAAACTGACAAAAGTTATTTTCAATTTAAATTATCATCTAATGAAAATGAGACATTGCTTTAGGATTTTGGATCAACAGAAAAATAAAAATAATGAAAATGGCCTAGATAATTATGAAGGTACCCCTAACGTAATATTTTGTTGAACAACCTTTTCAGGCAATCACTGCAAATAAATAATTTTTGTAACTCTCAATACGACTTCCACACCTTTCCACAGGCATTTTGATCCACTATTTGAGGTTCAAAGGGTGCCTTCTCAAGACTGCATGTTTCTGCTTCTTCTGTAGATGTTGAATAGGATCTATGTCAGAGCACATAGAATAGTCCAATGCTTTGCTCTTAAACATACTTTGATGGTTTTAGCTGTGTGTTTTGGGTGATTATCCTGTTGGATGACTCATGACTCAGACCAACCTTTCTGAAACTGAGCATCACATTTGGTTCCAGAATGACTTGATAGTCTTGAGATTTCATTGTACCCTGAACAAATTCAAGACACCCTGTGCCAGATGCAGCAAGACAGCCCATAAACATAACCAAGCCGCCTTCATGTTTCACAGCAGACACAATGTTATTTTTTCTTTGTATGCTTCATTTTTGCATCTGTGACTACAGAGCTCATCTGACTTGCCAAAAAGCTCCAGTTTTATCTCATCTGTCCAAAAGACAGTTTCCTAGAAGTTTTGTAGCTTGTCAGTATGAATTTTACAAATTGCAGTCTCATTTTTTATGATTTGCTTTCAACAGTGGTTTCCTCCTCAGTCATCTTCCATAAAGTCCATTTTGTGCAAGACAAAGATGAATGGTGCGAGCTGACACTGATGTACTGTACTTTGACCTTGGAGCTCAACTCTTATCTATTTGGTAGTTGTTCTGTGCTCTTCGTTTGTAATTCATATTAGCCGTCTCTTCAATTTGTCATCAATTTTCCTCTTGCGGCCATGTCCTGGGAGGCTGGCCACATGCCCATAGACCTTAAACTTCTGAACAATATGTTAAACAGTAGTAACAGGAACATTAAGCTATTTGGAGATGGTCTTATAGCCTTTACTTTTAACATATATGTCTATAATTTTCTGTATGATCTCCACAAACAACTTTCTCCTTAGAATTGTCAGGATCCTGTCAGCGTCGGCAAACTGCCACGGCTGAGCAGGGTGACTTACCCACACTACGGGTGGGCCCGGGGTCCAATACTACAGTGAAAATTCAAGCAGACAGGACCTGCGACACTGAAAGTAGTAAGGAGTACAAGGATCTACGATCATGTGACTGCAGGGGGCGGGGCTTAGCGTCCTACTGCTGCAGATGTAATATACTTACTGCAGAGATACTGTAGTAGAGAAGAGGGAAATGCAGGTCAGACAAGCAGAGGTCATACACAGAGAGGGCGGTGCGGTACCAGAGGGACGAGCAGAGAATAGTCAAGTCACAGGCAGAGAGTCATACACAGTGAGGGTAGCACAGTACAAGAGGGACAGGTAGAACTCGTAACAGGGACGGAACCGGATCAAAACCAAACAAGCAACAAGTTATCAGGCACAAGGCACACGTACGCAAGAGGTCAACTAACTCAGCCGAGGGCAGGAGTATAACTGACACTGGACCTAGGTCGAGAGGCCACCAAATAGCCGCCCTCTGCCAGAGAGAGGCAGAAACAATTAATCCCTGTCTGACCAGGACGGGCCAAAGACAAAACCTCGTCTTGGATCATGACAAGAATTATCTGGTTCATGTTCAGTGTGGTACAGACCATGATAACAAACAACACATTGACTACTTTTCATGCTTCAAATAGGAAGAATGACTGATTACACATTTGTAGATACCTGTGATGATAATCTTAAGGCACTCCTTAAGGCCCCGTCACACATAAAGATGCACCAGCGATCCCGACAACGATACGACCTTGTCAGGATCGCTGGTGCATCTCTACATGATCGCTGGTGAGCTGCCAAACAGGCAGCTTCACCAGTGATCAGCACCAGCGTGGATGCTGGTCTCTAAGGTAAATATCGGGTTACTAAGCGGCGCGCGTCACTTAGTTACCCAATGTGTACCTTAGAAATCTGCGATCTCGCAACGGGAGCTGCCAGCATGCAGGTTTCTAAGGTACACATCGGGTAACTAAGTGATGCGCGCCGCTTAGTAACCCAATATTTACCTTAGAGACCAGCTCCCAGTGCCTGCTTAGAGCGCTGGGAGCCTCGCTGATCGTTGGCTCCCGCTGCCACACGCACTGATGCGCGCTGGCCAGCGGGAGAGCAACGATAAAAAAATGGCCCAGGCCGATCAAGCACGATCAGCGATACCCGGCGGGGGGGGGTGGTCGCTGATCCCTGTCACACACAGCGATCTCGCTGGTGAGATTGCTGTGGCATCACAAAATCAGCGATCTCGCTAGCGAGATCGCTGTGTGTGACGGGGCCTTTAGTTTCCTATGTCTCTATGGTCAAATTATTTTCTTTCTTTATAGGGGTACCATCATTTTTGTCTAAGCCATTTTCATTAGTTTGTTATTTTAAAATTTTCTGTTGATTTTCATTTAAATTGAATATTACTTTTGCCAGTTTCAAGTTATTTCAGTGACCATTGTGGGTTTTTCTTTCCCAACAGTTTCTTCAATAGTTTAGTCCATGTGTGCATATTGATTCATATCTTGGGTTGACTGTTTGGGTTAAGAACCAATAAATACGAGGAGCGTTCATTAAAGATTTCCCTTGACCCACTTCCTGTGGACTAAGAGCAATGAAACTTGGCACAGTTATTAGTCCTTCTCTACATAGGTGACACCTAGGGACACACACGTCTCCCATCTTTTTAAGCAACTGTAAACACCTCACTTGTAGAAGTCGACAGGTTGCTCCAAAAGCCACGTTGTGAATTCGGAAATCAGAGTCACATCATCTGGAAAATGCTTGCCCTTCAAAAATAATTTAACCCCTTTACCCAGGTGCGGGCTCAGCCATCTTACCTTGACGGCTGCGCAGCTCCGACTCCCTCCGTCCTCCCTGGATCTCTGGTCAAGTGACATGGTTGTAGCTAAAATGTATGGGCTCCTTGCAGGTCCTGACTACAGCCCATACATTTTAGCTTGTCTCAGTAGTGAATGTGCAAGACTGTATGGGCTTCTTTCAGGTCCTCTCAGCAGCCCATACATTCTAGCTGATTCACTGCTGAAAATGATACAGTGTATGGGCTCCTTCCAGGTACAGCGTCTACCATGACAAGAAGAGGAGCTGTGCCTGCTGGGGATCGCTTGTGAGGTAAGTATGAAAAATGTTTTTTTCTTTATAAAATGAATTAAATGGGTAAGGGGGACTGCCAATGATGAAAGGGGTGCTGCAATGATGGAGGGGGTGTTGCAAATTATGAAAGCAGGGCTGCAAAATGATGGAGGGGATGCAAATGATGGAGGGGGGTGCTGCAAATTATTAAAGTGGGGCTGCCAATGATGGAGGGGGGCTGTAAATGATGGAGGGGGTGCTGCAATTTATGAAAGCGGGGCTGCCAATGATGGAGGGGGTGCTGCAAAAGATGAAAGCAGGGCTGCCAATGATGGAGGGGGCTGCAAATGATGGAGGGGGGCTGTGTTATGAATGGGTCACCGAGGAGGATAGCACTTTTTTTTTTTTTAAATTCTTTCCTTCTTTAGAGAACCCTAGAGTCTACAGTTAGGCTGGTGATTCTGTTATAAATGGGTCACCGAGGAGGATAGCAGGCCCAGGCTAAGCCACAGAAAACCAGAGAGGTTGGTAACTAAGCAGATTGCAGACCCCTCATCTTGTCCACACAACTAGAAGTAGCCGTGGAGCGTACCTACGGTGATCCTAGATGCCTCGGCACAGCCGGGGAGCTAACTAAGCCTAAAGCAAGAAAGGGGAAATCTAAACTGCCCCGGAGCAGACCCCAAAGGAATAGATAGCCCCCAGGCATGTATTGTCAGTGAGACAAGATGAAAACACAAATGCAGCCAGAAAAATAGACTGAGCAAACGATGGAGCCCACACTAACTAGACAGAACAGGAAAGGAAAGACACTGTCTGCAATCACGCAAAAAACCCTGCAAAAAGTCCAACACGTCTGATGCACAAAACCACTGAAGTCGCACAACTTTGCCCCCACTATATAAGTACTCTGGTGTATTCTGAAAGCAAAGCAAAAAGAGACCAATATAACAGGGGACAAAACAAACTGGCACAAGCAGTAACATATGGGTGGTAATTCAGCACAGCCCCAGCTGGAGCTGGCTGACCTGCACAAAGCAGAGATTGAAAAAACAAGATCAAATGCAAACAGAATAGCAAATGAATCACTTAGCTGAACCATGTAGGGACAGAGCAGGAGACATCAGACCTTAGAAGGCACAGGAAGAAAATCACCAGCAGGGATAGAGGGAGTCAGTTGTCTTAAATCCCAGTCAGAAACCCAAGATCTCTAATTGTCTTCCTCATTATCAGGTGGCAAGCCTCTGTCAATCAGATCAGCTCCACTACCTCCAGTAACCACCAGAGGGAGCCAAGAAAGAGAACTCGCAACCCCTCTGTCAACCTGACCAGCTCTACTACCTTCAGTAATCACCAGAGGGAAGCCAGAGAGAGAATTCACAACAGGGCTGCCAATGATGGAGGGGGGATGCCAATGATGGAGGGGGTGCTGCAAATGATGAAAGCGGGGCTGTAAATGTTGAAAGTGGGGCTGCCAATGATGAAGGGGGGCTACAAATGATGTAAGGGGTTCTGCAAATGATGAAAGGGGGGATGCAAATGATAAAGGGGGCTGCAAAAGATGGAGGGGGTGCTGCAATTTGCAAATGATGATGGAGTGGGGGCTGCAAATGATGGAGGGGGCTGCAAATGATAATGTGAGGGAGAGGACAGGGGATTGCACATGAGCGAAAGGGGACTGCACATGATGAAGTGGGGGGAGAATGGAGGACTGCAAATGTTGAAGTGAGGGGGGAAGAGGGACTGCAAATGATAAAGAAAGGGGGAGGAGGACAGCGAATGATGAAGTAAGGGGGACTGCAAATGATGAAGTGAGGGATGGGGACAGCAATTGAATTGAAGGTGGAGGATGGGGAGAGCAAATGAGGACATGGGGAGAGCAAATATTGATGAATTTTCAGGGTGGTGGGAGTAAATGATGTATGGAATGTGGGGGGTTAGCAGATGATAATGAAGAGAGGGTGGGAGAGAGAGAAGACATGACAATGAATTGGGGCAGAAGGGGCATGAAAATGTAATGAATCGGGGGGAGTGGGAGGCACATGGTGGGGGATGTTGAGGATGCAGTGACTGGTAACGAATTGGAGGAAGAGTACAAGGGCTAATTAATGTATATATTTATTAGGTGGGGAAATGGCTATTTATCGTTGGTGGGGGCAAAGTGGTGAATTATAATTTATATTTGTAATGGCGGATTGCATAATAACCAATTATATATTAATGGTGGGTGCACGTCTGTATTTAGATGTGCAGTGTCGAAGAAAAAAAAAAGCGGGGAATGTGCTCTGCAAGCAGGGCTCTGGGTAACTATGTGTTATTTTATGCAGAGACGAGTCCTGGCTGAAAGAAATGATGGCGGTCTGCGCTGCATGAAAAAGAAAAGCAAAGATGAGGGACTGCAGCCGTCACCGGTGAGTCAGTGTGTTACCTGTACACTGACACAGGTAATCAGTAACCTTGGTTCTGGTACTGTATCCATGTAGTAATCTAGATTCTGGTACAACATGTATGCCGTAAACTTGGTTCTGTTTCCGTATCTTGTAGTAGACATAGTAAGCTCTGTTCTACTCCCTTATCTCTGCAGTAAGCTCTGTTCTGCGCCCTGATCTCTGTATTAAGCTTGGTTCCGCTCCAATATCTCTGTAGTAAGCTCTGTTCTGCTCCCATATCTCTATAGTAAGCTCGGTTCTGCTCCCATATCTCTGTAGTAAGCTTGGTTCTGCTTCCATAGCTCTGTAGTAAGCTCCGTTCTGTTCCCATATCTCTGTAGTAAGCTCCGTTCTGTTCCCATATCTCTGTAGTAAGCTTGGTTCTGCTCCCATATCTCTGTAGTAAGCTTGGTTCTGCTCCCATATCTCTGTAGTAAGCTTGGTTCTGCTCCCATATCTCTGTAGTAAGCTTGGTTCTGCTCCCATATCTCTGTAGTAAGCTTGGTTCTGCTCCCATATCTCTGTAGTAAGCTCGGTTCTGCTCCAATATCTCTGTAGTAAGCTTGGTTCTGCTCCCATATCTCTGTAGTAAGCTTGGTTCTGCTCCCATATCTCTGTAGTAAGCTCCGTTCTGTTCCCATATCTCTGTAGTAAGCTCAGTTCTGCTCCCATATCTCTGTAGTAAGCTCCAGTCAGTATTCTTGTCTACGTAGCAATCTTGGTTCCGGTCAGCTTGCTTCTATTACAGTATCTATGTAGGCAGCAAGCTTGGTTCTGCTCCCATATATATGTAGCAAGTTCCATTCTGTTCCCATATCTACTGTACAGTATGTACCAGCCTGTTTTTAAAGCCTGTTATGTCTCCTGCTTTAATGCACCAGAAAAGCACCACAACTGGAGGGCCACTGCATTGTGATTGCCCTCCAGGCTGAAAAGTGCCAGCCAGCCCCTGCCTTCACCCCCGAGGGTGGTTTGCACGTTAATGACCGGGCCAATTTTTACAATTCTGACCCTTTATGAGGTAGTAACTCTGGAATGCTTCAACAGATCTTGGCGATTTTGAGAATGTTTTTTTTGTGACATATTGTACTTTACAATAGTGGTAAAATTTCTTCAATATAACTTTCATTTATTTTGCAATTTTCAAAATTTAAATTTTTATGCACTAAAAACAAAGAAATATGTCACACAAAATACTTAATAAATAACATTTCCCACATGTCTACTTTACATCTGCACAAATTTGGAAACAATTTTTTTGTTAGGAAGTTATAAAGGTTAAAATTTGACCAGCAATTTCTCATTTTTAAAACTAAATTTACAAAACCATTTTTTTAGAGTCCATCTTACATTTGAAGTCACTTTTAGGGGTCTATATGGCAGAAAATACCCAAAAGTGACACCATTCTAAAAACTGCACCCCTCAAGCTGATCAAAACCACATTCAAGAAGTTTATTTACCCTTCACGTGTTTTACAGAAGCAGAAGCAACATGGAAGGAAAAAATGGACATTTAACTTTTTAGTCATAAAAATGATCTTTGATTTTTTTTACTTTCCCAAGGGTAACAGTTATGTGGTGAGCACTTTGAACCCCCAAGTGTTTCACTAAAGTTTATAACGCCTGGGCGAGAAGATAAAAAATCATATTTTTTCCACAAACATGATCGTTTAGTCCCCAATTTTTTATTTTTCTAAGGGTAACAGGAGAAATTGGACCCCAAAAGTTGTTGTCCAATTTGTCCTGAGTATAGATGTGCCCCCTTTTTGGAACTACTCTACTGTTTAAGGTAAATCTAAGTAAATTAGTAGTGCATGGAGGTGTGGTACAATTTGAAGCAATCTTTCATACACAGGCCAGGTTTTTCGGGGCACTACCTCCTGGAACTGAAGGTATGACATATCGGTGTGGCGTGCACATCGTGACAGCAGGAAAGCGTTGAGCATTGCCATTTGTACGATATGCATGGCCAGCTTTTTGTACCACACCCTGGCCTTTCTCAAAGCACTGTATGGTTGGAAGAGTTGATCGGAGAGATCAACGCCCCCATGTTTTTGCCGTACCCCAGTACACAATCCGGTTGCAGAACTGTGTGGAGGTACCCTGTACAGTGCTGAGGGCGCTGCCATCACCATGTATGGTGGTCAAGAGAAGGTCATTCCTCTTGTGCTCGTACTTGACCACCAGCAGGTGGTCGCTACATTGGGCTCTGCTGTCACCCCTTCTGAGCATCTGCCCAAGTAGCTTTTTCGGGAGGCCTCTGATTTTTGCGGACAGTACCGCAGGCTGCGGTACCTCGCACAGAGAGGGATTTGTAGAGTGGGATGCTGGTTTAAAAGTTACTGGTGTAGATGTGATAACCTTTATCCAGCTGTGGGTGCACCAAATCCAAGACAATATTCCCACTCACTTCCAGGACAGGAGGACATTCAGGGGTTCAATCCTGGTGTCCTTTCCTTCATAAAGGACTCTTCTCCTCTTACAGCACTGATCCTAGGTCGGTTCCGGCAGGGCAGAGCGCAGTAAGACCGCTGCTGTGCCCTGCGATTGGTGCGAATGATGTGATCGTCGATCACGTCAATCTAAGCAGTTTTGGCCAATGCCGGGCATTGCCAGGCTCCTGCCTAGGATCGAGTACATCGGTACTCAATCCTATCCTGGGACCTCAATATTTCAGCCAATCTGATTGGCTGAAACAATGAGAGAGGCTGCGATTGGCTGTTCAGAATTGAATAGCCAATCACAGCGATCGGGAGGCCGGGTGGGCAGGGACACAGCCCGGGATGCCGACACCATCTTCCTACAGGTAAGATGGCATCGGAATTTTAATGCGATCACCGCGACTTAAGTCGCAGTGTCGCATTAAAGGGCAAGGCGTACTATTCCGTCCATGGGAAATTCTCACGAGCACTTCGGAGGTGACAGGGAAGGAGGGATTATTTGGGGCCCTGGCCTTTATTTATGATGACCCTGACCGAGTTACCCTGGCAGAGTCTAGACTTCGCCTCCTCCTGCAGGGAAACCGGTCAGTAGAGTCATATAGCGCTGAATTCCGTAGGTGGGCAACGGACACAAAATGTAATGATGCGGCTCTTAAGAGCCAATTTTGTGAGGGTCTTTCTGAAAAACTAAAAGATGTTCTGGCTATGCATGAGGCTCCTGTGTCATTGGAGGCAGTTATTTCTCTTGCTATACGTGTGGATAGACGCCTTTTGGATCGGTGGGTAAGACCACTTTCCCCAGGTTCCTCTGGTTGGAGTCGTTCCTTTGTGTCCAGGGATCAGACTGGCAGTGAACCAGTGTTGGGTGAGGAGGTAGAACCCATGCAGTTAGGAGGGGCCGCCACCCCGTACTTCTCCGCTGAGAGTAGCAAGAAAAAAGGTGTTTGTTTTTTCTGCGGGGAAAAAGGGTCATTTTATTGGAGCCTGCCCTTTGGTACCAAGGCAAAAGGGTACTCGGTTAACCCTTGGTGGTCTGGAGTTAGATAAGCAGGTCGTCCATTTTTCTTTTGCTTGCAGTTCCCGATTTGTCCTGTCAGCAGAGGTGGTGCTAGAGAGCAAGGCCGAGAACATTTCTGTGTTTGTTGACAGTGGAGCTGGAGTCAGTATGGTGGATGCTGAGTTTGTGAGAACTCATGGTCTTGCTTGCTATACATTAGCTAAGCCTATTCCCATTTTCGCCATTGATTCAGTTCCACTTGCACAGAAGACTCCATGCTATGTTTTAGAGGGGCTCCCCACTCCAATTGTGTTGGGCCTACCCTGGCTGGTCAGACATAATCCGGTGGTGGATTGGCAAGCCAGGGAAATCATTGAATGGGGAGATTACAGCCTCTGCTGAAATCTTGCTGGGATTTCTGAAGGGCTTTGAGGATGTTTTTTCGGAGAGGGGGATTCAGGAGCTACCCTCGCATCGTACATACGATTGTCCCATTAACCTGATCCCTGGAGCTAAACTGCCCAAATCCAGACTGTATAATCTTTCTGGCCCTGAGAGACAGGCTATGAAGGAGTTCATTGCCGAAAGTCTGGAGAAGGGACACATCAGACCCTCATCTTTGCCCATTGCAGCGGGGTTCTTCTTTGTGAAGAAGAATGATAGCGGCTTACGTCCCTGTGTAGATTTCCAAGAATTAAATCAAATCACCATCCGAGACCCATACCCTCTGCCTCTGATTCCAGATTTGTTCAGTCAGGTGCTGGAAGCTAAAGTGTTCTCCAAGTTGGACTTAAGGGGGGCTTACAATCTGGTTAGGATCAGAGAGGGGGACAAATGGAAAACTGCCTTCAACACCCCGAGGGGCATTTTGAGAGCCTGGATATGCCATTCGGTCTCACTACTGCCCCTGTAGTTTTCCAGCACTTCATCAGCGACATATTTCATCACTTGGTGGGCAGGTTTGTGGTGGTCTATTTAGATGACATTTTGATTTATTCGCCGGATTTTGAGACACATCAGAGGCATGTTAAACAGGTTTTACAGATCTTAAGAGATAACATACTGTACGCCAAACTGGAGAAATGTGTTTTTGCCGTTCAGGAGATACAGTTTTTGGGATATTTGTTGTCATGTTCAGGGTTTTGGATGGATCCGGAGAAGGTCCGTGCTGTTCTGGACTGGGACCGTCCTGAGAACCTGAAGGCCTTGCAGCGTTTTCTGGGCTTTACAAATTTTTACCAAAAATTCATTCGGAATTACTCTGCAATTGTTAAACCCCTTACTGTCATGACAAGGATGGGGTTGGATTTTTCTAATTGGTCAGAGGCCGCTCGGAATGCTTTTTCCTCCCTAAAAAACTGTTTTGCCAAGGCACCCATACTCAGTCAACCTGATGCCTCTCAGCCATTTATTGTAGGGGTTGATATATCGGAGGTGGGGGTGGGGGCGGTGTTGTCTCAGGGTCTGTCTCCTGGTAGATGGCACCCATGTGCATTCTTTTTGAAAAAATTGTCCTCGGCAGAGAGGAACTATGACGTGGGCAACAGGGAGTTGTTGTCAACTAAATTGGCATTGGAAGAATTGCGACATTGGCTGGAGGGGCTGCCCATCCTATTACAGTTATTACTGATCATAAAAATCTCGCATATCTGCAGTCACCCGAGCATCTGAACCCGAGGCAAGCTAGGTGGTCGTTGTTTTTTACGAGGTTCAATTTCGTGGTCACTTTTCGCCCCGGGGTCAAAAATGTTAAGGCGGATGCTCTGTCTAGGAGCTTCCCGGGTGGGGCAGACCAAGAGAGTCCAGTACCGATATTGCAGGAGGGTGTAGTTGTTTCAGCACTATATCCTGAACTGGAGGCTGAGGTGTAGGAGGCACAGGGGGACGCCCCTGTCTCATGTCCTTCAGGGAAGCTATTAGTACCGACCAATCTGCGCCGCAAGGTTATTAACGAACACCACAACTCGGTGCTAGCAGGGTATCCAGGGGGTAAAGCAACTGCGGACCTTCTCTCTCGTCATTTTTGGTGGCCGGGGTTGCAACGGGATGTGGTGGAACAGGTGTCCGCATGCAGTACTTGCGCTCGCTGTAAGGTATCGCGTACTTACCCATCTGGTACTTTCCTCCCATTACCCATTCCCTCCAGGCCTTGGACAGATCTATCCATGGATTTCATCACGGACCTACCAGTATCTGTGGGTAAAATGGTGGTGTTGGTGGTCGTGGATAGATTTAGTAAAATGGTCTGTTTTGTCGCATTACCAGTACTTCCTAATGCCAAGACTCTGGCCCAGGTTTTCATTAATGAGATTGTGAAAGTTCATGGGATTGTCTCTGATGTCGTGTCTGATCGGGGAACCCAATTTGTCTCCAAGTTCTGGAGGGCATTCTGTTCTCGAGTGGGGGTACAGCTGTCCTTCTCTTCAGCCTTTCATTCCCAGTCGAACGGGCAGACAGAGCGGGTCAACCAGAATTTGGAGACATACATCAGGTGTTTCATCTCTGAAAACCAAGATGATTGGTCATCTTACTTACCATTAGCTGAATTTGCAATTAATAGAATTTGAGAATTATGGGAGACAGGTACAAACGTATGGCTGACAGGAGATGTGTGCCAGGTCCGGACCTGAATGTGAATGACTTTGTGTGGTTGTCCACTAGGAATATTAAGTTGAAGGTTCCTTCTTGGAAGTTGGGACCCAGGTTTATTGGTCCTTATAGAATATCTGCTGTCATAAACCCAGCGGTGTTTCGTCTGGAGCTTCCTCAAGCTCTCAAAATCCACAATGTTTTTCATAGATCTCTTCTTAAGAAATGTGTGAACCCCATTGAGTCCTCATCCCCACCGTCCCCCCAATTTTGGTAGATGGCAATTTGGAGTTTGAGATTTCGAGGATTGTTGATTCTTGTCTCCTTCTTCGTTCCTTGCAGTACTTGGTGCACTGGAGGGGTTATGGTCCAGAGGAAAGGATGTGGGTGTCAGCGTCAAAGGTGAATGCCCCCAGGTTGGTTAGGGCATTCCATACCTCACATCCTGAGAGACCGGATCCTGAGTGTTCGGAGGCCATTCGTAGAAGGGGGGTACTGTCACGAGCACTTCGGAGGTGACAGGCTATCATCCTGCATCAGGCCTCAAGGTCTGAGCGCCTGTCCATACAGACTGCTCCCTGAACCATCTGCCTCTAGGACCCAACGTCGACCTCCTCCTGCCCTGAGAAGTTTGGATCTATTTAGTTAGTGGCTCAGCTGTGACCCAGTGCGGGTAATAGCTTCATTTCCACTTCTGCTTGCTAGAGTGTTGCACCTTCTCAGAGTGCTCCAGTTTGGTGTCCGGAATCCCTCTTCTGGTATCCGTATCTGGCGATTCAACTAAGTGTTCCCCTGTTTGTCTCACCTTACTGTCATTAGTTTAGCGGAGACTGCTTATCGCGCATCTCCCTCCCATTCCCTATTCAGGACTAGGCCCCCGGGAAATTCAGGGCCTCAGGTTCCAGCTCGGCGATTGGTGAGGAACCAAAATAGGGACTCGGTACAAGTTCTAGGGAGAGATTAGATCTAGCCAAGGGGTCTCCAAATCCCTTCCATAGTGTCTGGGCCCCCTTCTCCATTTCCCTTTATGTTACACTTGGTTTTCCCTCACTGTGCATGACAGAAATAAGTCCCAGGTCACATGGACGGAATAGTACATTGGATGGCAGAGAGGGGTTAATTGTTGGAAAGAGGTGGAAGTCCGACGGCGTGAGGCCGGGTGAATAAGGGGGGTTTGGTAGAATTTCAAAGCCAAAGGAGCATGCTTCCATTTGGGCAACATGTGAGTTGTAAACTGGTGCATTGTCTTGCAGAAGGCACCTTTGGTGAGCATGCCACATCTCTTGGATTTGATGGCCTCCCGCAATTTCCGCAGCAGTGTAGCATAGTATTCCCCAGTGATCATGGAACCCTTTGCTACTACTCAATACTGCTCTGTGCTGGTTCTGTGAGAATGACCTTGCCTGCTGAGGGTTGGGCACGTGCCTTCTTTGGAGGCGGTGAGTCATGATGCTTCCACTGCATCGACTGGACTTCAGTCTCAGGATCATAGTGAAGGACTCAGCTTTCATCTTGTGTGATCAGTCTGTTGAAAAAGTCCTCCTGGTTTCCATGGCAAATTCTCAATAGAGCCTGAGAGCATTCAAATTGTTCCTGCTTCTGTAAAGATGTGAGCAGCCAGGGAACCCAGAGAGTGGATACCTTATGCATGTGAAGATGGTCTTGGATGATTTTTTTCCACGGACCCCACACTAATCTTGACATTTTGGGCTAGGTGGCGAATGGTGATTTTCCAAAATGGCGACCTCCACTTGCTGGATAGTGTGTTCATCAATAGCAGAGTGGGGTCGCCCTGGAATTGGAGCTGTTTTCACTGAAGTCTGACCACATTTGAATTTATGATGCCATTTCTTGACTATATCATATGATGGGGAATCATCACCATAGACCTCTTTCATCTCATCGAACGTCTCCTTTGGTGTGCGGCCTTTCAAGTAAAGGAACTTGATGACTTGATGACTACTGTGTATTCCACTGGGTCCATTATCAAACCTCACAGCACTTCAGCACCTGTAAAATCAAGACCATTATCAGTTCTTAATTGTAAATTGGCATGTAACCTATAGAGACTTAAATCATTACACATGTATAAGTGGGTCAGGGGAAATCTTTAATGAGCGCCCCTCATTTTTCCATGAGTTAAAAAATGTGTGCCTCAGATAAAAATAATATTGTAACTTGAGGGACCACGGTATTGTATAAAAACACTGTAAATTTGGTCTATAGAATAGTTTCACAGGGATGTTGTTTTGCACCATGTATTGTAATATGTAAGAGCTAGATGACTAAGAACGACATATTAAATATATAATGCCACAAGGAGTTGTATAATATATGCATTAATTGTTTTATTTTGATCAAACTTGTTCTCATCTCATCCACTGACCACATAAACGTAAAAAGTCACTAAAGCAATACAATCTTTTTCTGTTCTCTTGCCAAGAGCTAAAGTGTATACTTCTATAACCTGGTATTTATCAATAAAAACGAGAACTTACTGTAAGTCCTAGTGCAAACCAAGTTGTAGCATCTGGATAAGGATTAAAATATAACATTTTTTTCTCAAATAAAATTCCAAAAACAAAGTGCAAGGTGCTCAAACAAACAACACACAAATGAAGCTGGTGTGCTATAATGCACTCCTAACCAACCAAGGTATCTGTTAAATAAAATATTACTATACACGAACTCTCTGCTTCTCTATAGACATCTACTGATTGGTTGGCACACTTCTATTAACACCCCAACACCAATTATTGCATCTTGCCAGCCAAAATTCTTGCTGCATCAGAAAGATGCCCATCAGATTCTGCATCCAAATACACTATTTTGTGGTGCAAGAATGTTTATACAAATGGGTTTTATTGCGACTATCCACATTGACCTATTGGTCCTGGTGCTGCAAACTAAGCAGTATTACAGAAACACCATGATATTCCATTGCACATTGCCACACAAATCAAAACATAGTGACATACTGGTTTGCCAGCCTTTTGCCCAATAAGCTGGTATTGCACAAAACGCCTAAATCCTTCTAAATGCAGTATTCACCAGCAATACATGGGTCTAAACATTCATCCACGTAGCGTTTTTTAAGCGTTTCTGCAGCGCTTTTAGACAAGCGATTCTGCTGCAGAAACGCTTAAGAAAAGCATCCAATTGATTTTTAATGAAAAACTCACATGATGTGCCAATGGTGCGTTTTTAACCACTGCAAAAACGCTTTGCGACTAAAAAAGCAGCATGTTCATTAATTTTGCGGAATCCCACGCGATTCCGCATACCATCAATTATATGGGCAAAAACGCTTAGGAAAACGCATGCAAGAACGCTTGACAAACGCTTACAAAAGCGCGTCAAAAACGCATGCGTTTTCCCGGGAGCAGGATGTGCGATTCTGCTCAGGTTTATTCTGTTTCAGAATCGCTATGTGGGCACATAGCCTAAATTTTGCATGCACATTTCACCTGGAAAAACCTTTGAGGCTGTGTGCCCACGTTGCGATTTTTAAGCATTTTTGCCGCTATTTTTGGAGCGAAAACGCTGCAAAAACGTTTAAAAATCGTGTACAGAACGCCCCCCAATGCATTCCTATGGCATTCCGCACATGCTGTGCTAATGCTGCGCTCTTTTCCGCGGCGGAATCGCATCGCGGAAAAAATCGCAGTATGATCATTCATTTGTGCGGAATCGCAAAGAATTGCCGCGATTCCGCACCCATAGGAATGCATGAGTATCGCTTACTTCCCGTATGTGGCTATGCCCACCATGCGGGAAGTTAAGCGTCTCATGTGCGGTTGGTACCCACGGTGTGGAGGAGAGGAGACTGTCCTCCAGGCCCTGGGTACCATACCCCTGTAAAAAAAAGAATAAAAAATAAAAAATCGGGGTATATATACCTTCCGGCGTCCCGCGCTGCATTCCCAGCCTAAGCATTCCCAGTAATGCCTTGCGGCAAGGTCCTGTGATGACGTAGTCTCGCATGACTCTAGCGGTCTCGCAAGATCGCTATAGTAACGCGAGACCAACGTCATCACAGGTCTCGCAAGGCATCGCTGGGAACTCTGAGGCCCGGGATGGCAGCGCGGGACGTCGGAAGGTAAATATACCCTGATTTTTTTATCATTTTTAACATTTTATCTTTTACTATTGAGGCCGCAACAAAATGGCGAACAGAATCGCAGTAAAATCGCGGTGAAATCGCGCGGAAAAAAACGCGCGATTTCTGGGAAGGAGTCTGGTTTTCAGTGTGTGTTTTAACATGCAACGTGGGCACATAGCCTGAAAGTAATAATACTGGAAAAGTGTACTCTATTAGAGAATTCATTAACTGTCAGAGTGTGGGTATAGTGTACAAGGCAACTTGCGAGTGTGGCATGGAGTACATAGGAAAAACAAAAAGAGAGTTCCGCAGAAGGATAGGAGAACATATAGGAGACATTGTGAAAGAAAGAGACACACCTATAGCGAATCATATTAACAAACATCATCAGGGCGACCCTAAGAAGATCACTTTTAGAGGGATAGATAAGATCAATCCACCTGTAAGAGGCGGCAACTGGGACCAAAGGATCCTGCAAAAGGAGGCAAAATGGATCTTCTGGTTACAAACTATACACCCAAAGGGTCTTAATGACCAGTTTTCCTTTGTTTCCTTTATTTAGTGTAGGGATTTTAGGGTCATTAGAGAGGGACAGCCGCCGTTGAGTGGGGACGCCATCTGCGCAGGTTCTAGGGTGCCAATCTCCGTGTAAGGTAGGGTTCAGGTAAACTAGGGGCCCCAGGGAGAGAATAGTGCACCTTTCCCCTTTTCACTTTTTCGGTGTTTAGACCCAAGGAGGTCGGTTGGTAAAAATTAAATGAGTTAAAAAACTGGTTCTTATTCATAAAAAACGTTTTTTTTTTAGACTTATTAAATTTATCCCTTTACCCATTTGTATTTTTGAATTCATATCAAACCTCATGTATGTCAGGAATTGGTTGAGCTGAGTGTCTTTTTCTGTATATAAATAACGTATCTGGGATTCTTCAAGATATCCAAAAAATGGTCTTCATGTGATTTGGAACCTGCACGTAGTCAGAGTTAATGATCCATGGGTCTTTTCATATGGATTATTAATATTTAGCTGATGTATGAAAGGCAAAAGAGGGGTTTTAGAGGGAAGGCTTTTTCGTTTTTATATTGTATAATATTTCCCATTGCAAGCACAAAAGTTGTGCGCATGCGCGTTGAATGGCTGTGGCAAGATTAGTACGTCATGTATCCTGCGGGAGGTACATAGTTATGATGATGGCGCGTCAGTCATTCTCCCCTCCAGTAAGAGCAGCGCTACTTGGCGCATGCTCAGTAGCTGATGACCGCGCTTTCAGCGCGCCGAGCATTCCACAGAATGGACACGCTGATGATGCTTGTGTTCCAGCCACAGGAAGTTAAAGTAACAAGAAACCGGAAGGACTTTGTCTCTCCGGTAAGCAAGGCGCCAATATAAAAATTAATGACGCGCTACCATGATGCACACATTATGGCGGTTTAGACTTGAAACGGCCACCTATAACGCTTGGCTACTGTGGCCCCATTTCACTCCCCTGATGAGTAAACGAAACGCGTCGGGAGAAGGGGTATCGTATTCACCACTATGGGGATCAAGGCACATTTGACCAGAACCTACTAACTGGTGAGACCGTTCCTTTAGATGCCAGAGAGTTCTTGTTAGGGACGGCGGAACGCACCAAATATAAATTATAGGAGGTGCGCTCGCCGCCCGGGGTCCACCGTGCGGTAGGTGACTAGACCGCTGCTGGACAATTGCAGATGCACCAGAAGGTGCCGTAGTGCGCACGGGTTAACGTCACCCGAACGCTAGGAGCGGCTCTGTTCAGACACAGAGTCGCTTGGCAAAAATACATGCAAAGACGCCGGCCCTGTTAACGTCACAGGAGCCAGCGTGTGGCGTCGCAGCCGCGAACACCAATAGCTGCTGATATTGCAGCGCAGCGGCAGCTAAGGCCGCAAGCGTCAGAGCCGAGAACGGGGCGCCGACGGACAATAGTGTAGGCGTGGAGCAAGTGGCGTGTAGCTTGCCACAACCCTGGAGCTGACTATGCACATTCAGTCACCACTCGTAATACCAGAGGGTAGGGGTTTAATAATGAGTCAGACACCAGTCCATGCATCCATCACCATACACACACAGAATATGCTACACTAGCGCATGGCCGAGCCGCCATGCGGGGCTTTTATAGCCATGCGCTTCCAGGACCTTCCAATACTTTAGGAAGGACCAATCAGATCCGACACAGGACCTGCACATGTGACCCCTGCTCTCCAGTGAGAGGGCACGTTGCGGGCATGCCCAGTAGCACGGCACAAGGACTTAGCCTCTGGAGCGGTTCCCTGCAAAGCAGGTTGCGCTACCATTGCTGCACCGGAGGTGGCAGCAACATCCAGGCTCAAAGAACGAGTCTGAGGAGAATGCCTGGTTCGCCGTGATTGCTGAGCAAGAGTCCGAGCGGTCGGAGAAGAATGGGAGACCGCAGGATGTCTGGCTCTGGATTCCCGCTGTGCAGTGCCAGGAATCCGACGCCTAACATTACCCCCCCTCCTAGGGCCCGCCTCACTGCGCTCAAAGGCCGCGATCAGGAGCGGTGCATGAATGTTATCCACCGGCTCCCAGGTCCGAGCCTTGGGACCATGACCCTTCCAGTCCACCAAATAAAATTTTTTGCCACGGACAAACCTGCGCCCCACGATGGCGTTAACCTCAAACTCGTCAGACGATAAGTCTGATGACCCGGCAGATGACTCAGAAAACCGGATCATGTGAACTGGTTTGAGGAGGGACACATGGAACACGTCCGAAATGACCAAATGTGGAGGAAGAGCCAGGCGGTAGACCACCGAGCTAAGTCGCTCGAGGATCTTGAATGGTCCAATGTATTGCGGTGCGAACTTGGGAGACTCGACCCGCAGTTTAATATTATCGGGTAGAGAGCCATACCATGTCGCCAGGGGAGAAGCTTGGCGCGGGCCGCCGATGCGTGTCGGCGGACGCCCTCATCCTTTCTTTAGATGCCCGGATAGCATCCTGAGTGCGATCCCAAATGTCCCGGGCCTCCACTGCCCAATCTGCCACCCTGGAGTCAGTGGAGGACATTGGCATCAGGACAGGGACGTGTGGATGTTGACCGTAGTTTAAGAGGAAGGGCGTCTGTCCAGTGGAATCAGCCACCGCATTGTTTAGGGCAAATTCAGCCCAAGGTAGCAAGGATGCCCAGTCATCCTGCCTGGCAGAGACAAAATGCCGTAGATAGGTGACCAAGGTTTGATTGGCTCTCTCGACCAAGCCATTCGTCTCGGGATGGTAGGCGGAGGACAGATTTAGCTCGATGCTGAGTAGGCTGCAGAGCTCCCTCCAAAACCGAGACGCCAACTGGGGACCTCGGTCACTCACGATTTTGTCCGGCATGCCATGCAAACGGAATACGTGCTTAATAAACAAAGTGGCCAGACCTCGAGCGGAAGGCAGGCGTGCGAGTGGCACCAGGTGCACCATTTTGGAACAATGGTCGGTGACCACCCAGATGACCGTACTGCCACCAGACTTGGGCAGGCCAACTATGAAATCCATGCCAACCATTCCCACGGTCTATCCACCACTGGCAGGGGATACAACAGCCCCGCCGGCCTCTGTCTAGAGGGTCTGTTTCGAGCACACGAGACGCATGCTTGCACGTATTCCTTGACATCTCGAGCCATATGTGGCCACCAATATGACCTTGCCAGGAGTTCGGTAGTCCGTTTATTGCCAAAATGACCACCCACCCTGGAGGCATGTGCCCAGGCGAGGACCTCCGGCCGTAGCTGAGGAGGCACCAAGGTCTTGCCTGGTGGCACTGACTCGAGAGCGACTGGAGCCACGGTCGTAAAACTCTCCGGCGGGAGAATTAACCGAGGCTCAGCCTCTCCTTCTTCCGCCGAGACCACCGAGCGTGAGAGAGCATCCGCACGGACGTTCTTCTCTCCAGAAAGGTAGTGCAGGGTGAAGCGGAAGCGGGAAAAGAAGAGCGACCACCTAGCCTGACGGGAGTTCAGGCGCTGGGCAGTCTGTAAATAGACCAGATTTTTATGGTCCGTATATACCTGGAAGGGAAACCGAGCCCCCTCCAGGAGATGTCTCCATTCTGAAAAGGCCAACTTCATGGCTAGCAGCTCCCTGTCACCGATGGAGTAATTCTTCTCTGCCGGTGAGAAGGTCTTTGAGAAGAAGAAGCAGGGATGCTTCCGACCTTGAGCGTCCTTTTGGAAAAGAACTGCTCCTGCACCGACAGAGGAGGCATCTACCTCTAGTATAAATGGCTTGTTCACATCGGGACGATGTAGGATGGGAGCGCCAGCAAAATGACACTTTATAGCCGAGAAGGCCTTGGAGACCTGTTCAGACCAAGCGTTGGGGTTAGCTCCTTTTTTGGTGAGAGCAACCAAAGGAGCTACCAGGGTGGAAAAGTGTGGTATAAACTGGCGGTAATAGTTCACGAACCCCAGAAAGCGCTGCACCGCTTTGAGTGAATGAGGTTCTTGCCAGTCCATTACCGCTTGCAGTTTGGCAGGATCCATGGCCAGCCCCTGGGCCGAGATTATATAGCCCAGGAACGGCAAGGACTCCTGCTCAAACTGGCACTTCTCCAGCTTGGCAAAGAGGGAATTCACCCGCAGATGGTCGAAGACCCTGCAGACGTCCCTCCGGTGGGTAGTCAAATCTGGCGAAAAGATGAGTATATCATCCAGATATACCACCACCGAGGTAGAAAGCATGTCGCGGAAGACGTCGTTGACAAAATCCTGGAAGACAGCTGGCGCATTACAAAGGCCAAAAAGCATAACAAGATATTCGTAATGGCCATCCCTGGTATTAAAAGCTGTCTTCCATTCGTCTCCTTCGCGAATGCGGATCAGGTTGTATGCCCCTCGCAGATCCAACTTAGTAAAGATCTGGGCCCCTCGCAACCTGTCAAACAACTCGGAGATCAACGGTAGAGGGTATTTGTTTTTAACCGTGATCGCATTGAGACCTCTGTAGTCAATGCAGGGGCGTAACTCTCCACTCTTCTTCTGAACGAAGAAGAACCCTGCACCAGCCGGTGACACCGACTTTCTGATAAAGCCTCTAGCCAGGTTCTCCCGGATGTATTGTGACATAGCTTCAGTCTCAGGGAGAGATAGTGGATACACACAGCCTCTAGGAGGTTCTGTGCCTGGCATGAGGTCTATCGGGCAGTCGTAAGGACGGTGCGGCGGGAGCGTCTCTGCAGATTTTTTGGAGAAGACGTCCGCGTATTGGTGGTAGGGTTTAGGTAGTGCGGAGAGATCCGCAGGCACTTCAGTGGAAGCCACCTGAAGACTGCCCCTCAGACATCTCCCCTCGCAGTCCTTGCTCCAGGCCAGTATCTTCCCTGTCGCCCACTCGATATGGGGAGAGTGGCACCGAAGCCAGGGAACCCCGAGCAGCACCTGATCGATGCCGTCGGGCAGGATTAGCAGGGACAGAGTCTCGTGATGAGAGGGTGAGATAGTGAACCCTAGTGGAGCTGTCTGATGGGTCACCTGAGAGGGTAACGGTGCTCCGTTAACCACCCTGATGGTCAGAGGCTGAGGTAATAATACCAGGGGAATGGCGTGTTTCTGGGCGAAGGTAGAAGACATAAAATTCCCCTCGGCCCCAGAGTCCATGGTAACCTCTGCCTCCCAGGTGGAGGACCCACTGTCTAAGATGCCCCGGAATACCGGCTTGGGTGAGAAGGGTTTCATATTGGACTGCCCACTACCTACGGCCACTGGGCGTGGACGCCTTTTCACCCGCAGAGGACACGTGCTAGCCGGGTGACCAAACTGTGGGCACTGATAGCAACGTGCAGAGCTTCGCATAGGTCGTGGCTTAGAGCCGGTGCGAGACACCTCCATAGGTTCAGAGGGTGAAAGCTCCTGTGCGGGGTATATTAGTGGTTCGGTGAATGTGGGAGCCAAGTTAACCCTACGTCTGGACTGTGCCCGTTCCAGCCCGCGCTCCGTAAACCGGAGGTCAATGCGGGTGGAAACGGCAATCAAATCCTCCAGACTTGTGGGAACCTCTCTGGTAGCTAGAGCGTCTTTAACGTGCTCAGCCAACCCTCTCCAAAACACCGGGACTAAGACTTTGTCCGGCCACTCTAACTCGGAAGCCAATGTCCGGAACCGGACGGCATAATGGCTGACCGAGAGTGACCCCTGTGTTAGGGAGAGTAATTGTAAAGAGGTGTCATGCGTGATCCGTGGTCCCAAAAAGACCTGCTTCAGGGCCGCGAGGAACTGCGCAGCACCCTGAACCACAGGATCATCACGTTCCCACAATGGCGTGGCCCATTGTAATGCTCTGCCAGACAAAAGTGACACAATAAACCCCACCTTAGCCCACTCTGTAGGAAACCGGGCAGCCAGTAACTCAAGCTGAATTGAGCACTGACTGACGAATCCCATACAAGTGGCGCTGTCACCCGAAAATTTGTCGGGAAGCGGTAGGCGAGAAAGTGTCGGCATGGGCAAAAGAGCGGGCACACGTGAGACAGCCTCGGCGACTGTCTGGGCTGCAGTTAGCGCGGTATTCGCTGCTGAGTTGGGGCTCTCAATAGCCGCCAACCTGCTCTCCAGCTGCCGAATATAGCGCTGCAACTGCTGCACGTCTGCCATTGCCAGCCAGACCCTGGCGCTAGTGTAATGTTAGGGACGGCGGAACGCACCAAATATAAATAATAGGAGGTGCGTTCGCCGCCCGGGGTCCACCGTGCGGTAGATGACTAGACCGCTGCTGGACAATGGCAGATGCACCAGAAGGTGCCGTAGTGCGCACGGGTTAACGTCACCCGAACGCTAGAAGCGGCTCTGTTCAGACACAGAGTCGCTTGGCAAAAATACATGCAAAGACGCTGGCCCTGTTAACGTCACAGGAGCCGGCGTGTGGCGTCGCAGCCGCGAACACCAATAGCTGCTGATATTGCAGCGCAGCGGCAGCTAAGGCCGCAAGCGTCAGCGCCGAGAACCGGGCGCCGACGGACGCTAGTGTAGGCGCGGAGCAAGTGGCGTGTAGCTTGCCACAACCCTGGAGCTGACTATGCACATTCAGTCACCACTCGTAATATCAGAGGGTAGGGGTTTCATAATGAGTCAGACACCAGTCCATGCATCCATCACCATACACACACAGAATAATATGCTACACTAGCGCATGGCCGAGCCGCCATGCGGGGCTTTTATAGCCATGCACTTCCAGGACCTTCCAATACTTTAGGAAGGACCAATCAGATCCAACACAGGACCTGCACATGTGACCCCTGCTCTCCAGTGAGAGGGCACGTTGTGGGCATGCCCAGTAGCACGGCACAAGGACTTAGCCTCTGGAGCGGTTCCCTGCAAAGCAGGTTGCGCTACCATTGCTGCACCGGAGGTGGCAGCAACATCCAGGCTCACAGAATGAGTCTGAGGAGAATGCCTGGTTCGCCGTGATTGCTGAGCAAGAGTCCAAGCGGTTGGAGGAGAATGGGAGACCGCAGGATGTCTGGCTCTGGATTCCCGCTGTGCAGTGCCAGGAATCCGACGCCTAACAGTTCTGTCCTATGTCATGCTATAGAACCTTGTATCAGAAGGATGGGGTTTTTAAAAGGGAATGCATGACAATGATATTTTTGTTTAGGACAATAGAACTGTGATTTGTATGCTATTGTGCATTGATGAAAATCCCTAGGGACTCGCAATAAATGACTGCAGTCAATTTAGGGTTGAAGCTGGTTGTGCTTTTTGTAGGCAGTACACCATGTGCATATTATTTAAGGTTATGCTGGATGAATGTTTAGACCCATGTATTGCTGGTGAATACTGCATTTAGAAGGACTTAGGCGTTTTGTGCAATACCAGCTTATTGGGCAAAAGGCTGGCAAACCAGTATGTCACTATGTTTTGATTTGTGTGGCAATGTGCAATGGAATATCATGGTGTTTCTGTAATACTGCTTAGTTTGCAGCACCAGGACCAATAGGTCAATGTGGATAGTCGCAATAAAACCCATTTGTATAAACATTCTTGCACCACAAAATAGTGTATTTGGATGCAGAATCTGATGGGCATCTTTCTGATGCAGCAAGAATTTTGGCTGGCAATATGCAATAATTGGTGTTGGGGTGTTAATAGAAGTGTGCCAACCAATCAGTAGATGTCTATAGAGAAGCAGAGAGTTCGTGTATAGTAATATTTTATTTAATAGATACCTTGGTTGGTTAGGAGTGCATTATAGTACACCAACTTCATTTGTGTGTTGTTTGTTTGAGCACCTTGCACTTTGTCTTTGGAATTTTATTTGAGAAATAAAAGTTATATTTTAATACTTATCCAGTCGCTACAACACATTTATATAGGAGTGGATTTACTAGTGCTGTATTCTAGTGCAATCCGAGCCATAATCAATTGACCTCAAAAATGTATTTTAACTCACTCACTAGCACAAACCCGCCTTGCACAAACAAGGAAAACAATATAAAAAGTTATCAACAGCATTAAATGTTTTTAGAAAAACAGTTGAAAACATAGTTTGCAAGTTCAATGTTAAAAAAATAATGGCTACACTACCTGGACTTCGCAAAAAAGAGGAAGCTTTTACTTGCTGCCACCAGATTCCTGAGGAAGCAGATGATCAAAAATCCTTGACTGGCTGCAGAAGATCAGCTGTAAATTTGGAGGAAGCATGTTCTGAAATTCTTCATGTTCGAACTCCATTACGTTAACCTCTACTGACACGAAACCACAAAATAGTTGGGTCCAATATTCTCAGAACCAAATAAATAAGCCACAGAAGTTTTGTGATTATGTTCTGTGGAGCGATAAAAAAATTGAGGTTTTTAGGCCTATGAGAGAAGAATAAAGCGTATGAATAAAATATCACCCTGCCTACAGTGAATCATGGTGGGTGATGGCTTGATGGGTCTCTGTGAGAAACTGAATCTTTAGTATTATTAGATATTCCAACAGAGCAATGATTCTAAACCTACCTCAAAGTCCACCAAGATTTAGTTTCAGAAGAAAGCCTGGTTGATTCTAAAGTGACCCTCAAAGTTGTCTGACTTATATTCCACTGAAAATATTTGATGGAATTTGAGGAATGCAGTTGCAGCATGCAAAATAAAGAATATTAGTGAACTAAAGGAATGTGCTAAGATTTATAAGGAATGCTGCCAGATACTGGTGTCTGCTTATACACCACATTTGCAGTAGGTCACAACAGCTATAAATCTTCTCTACTAAGTTCTTAAGATGCTTTCTATAAAGGATGTAAATCATTCTAAGAAAGCAGTAGTCACTAGTCAGTAAAAGTTGCATTCTGAGTTGAATTTGGAGAAGCCACTTTTTATACAAGTTCTGTTTTTGTCTATTTATATTGTTTTTTTTATCTGATTGGTTTATTGCAAATAGTAGAAAAGTTTATACTCAGCCCTAGGATGGGGAGTAGCAGATAGGCAGGGCCCGCCTCACATCAGGTTGGAGAGGGATCACTTTTCTTAAAGATTATTAACTTTTCTTACGCACCAGTCATAGTTGCTCTGTATGTGAACAAACTCAGCGCTGTTTTGCAATCTACAATTAATTTGCTGGTTCCGCTGCATCAGGTGAAGGCACTACAAAGGAGTGGTCGTCATGCAAGAGGACAGGAAAACTGGTCAATGAACTCTGATACAATTGTTCATTGGCCTGTGCTCCAGTCATTCATGAGGGAGAGCTACAGGCAAGTCTGCTCTAAAGGGGCGGCACTGCAAAATAAGTTCAACAGTTGGGAACAACACATGATGCACAGATGGCGTTGTGTCAGCCCTGAAAAATCAAATACCCTGCTGTAGGTACAGGAAGGTACAAGATTCAAGGGCCTATTGTTTAGCTGCCAGGTACCACAGACCTGGACACTGTACTGGAGCCCTGCAAATCGATCCGCTCTTCTCCACTTGTAAGTTTACAATGGTCTTGAACTATTGCTAAGTTCCTAGTGTGAGGTTTTTGTGAAAGTCATTGTTGGCTGTACTCCAGAAAAGTCTTTTAATGTACAGTATATACCTTCTATAGCTATGTTTCTTGGGTACTTTATCTATATAAGATTTAAGTTTTTTTGCTCTCCAGTGGTGTGTTTTTAACCCTTTATTGATCTACTCTGTTATGCATTTATTTATCTTTTATATTATACTAGCTGAAGAGCCTGGCATTGCCCAGGCATAGTAACTAACTATGGTTAGTTATAACAAATTATAATGATTATATATATAAATCTGAGTGTAGAGCCCCGCCCACTCCACATAGCCCCATTTACTATAATATCCCACATCGTCCCGTCAGCCAGAGCTACCGGACTACTACCCCTAATATCCCACATCGTCCCGTCAGCCAGAGCCACCGGACTACTACCCCTTATATCCCTCATCATCCCATCAGCAAGAGCCATCAGACTACTACCACTAATATCCCACATCATCCAGTCAGCTAGAGCCACCGGACTACTACCTCTAATATCCCAAGTCATTCCTTCACAGCCACTGGACTACTACCCCTAATATCCCACATCATCCCGTCAGCCAGAGCCACCAGACTACTACCCCTAATATCCCACATCATCCAGTAAGCCTGGGGTCAGAACCAGAGCGCTGAGTGGAACGGTCCTAACTTCCATGCCGGGGATCCCTTTAAGAGAGGCCTGGCAACAGAACCAGAGTGCTGAGTGGATTTGCCCTGACTTCCATACCAATGATCCCTTTAATAGAAGCCTGGGGTGAGAATCAGAGCCCTGAGGGATTTATCCTAACTTCCATACTGGAGATCCTTTAAGAGAGGCCTGGGGTCAGTACCAAAGCGCAGAGTGGATTTGCCCTCACTTCCACACTTCCATACCGGGGATCTCTTTAAGAGGAGCCTGGGGTCAGAATCAGAGCACTGAGTAGAATTGTCCTAACTTCCATACCGGGGATCCCTTAAGAGAGCCTGGGATCAGAACCAGAGTGCTGAGTGGATTTGTCCTGACTTCCATACCAATAATCCCTTTAATAGAATCCTGGCGTCAGAATCAGAGCACTGAGGGATTTTCCTTAACTTCCATACAGGAGATCCCTTTAAGAGAGCCTGGGGTCAGTACCAGAGCATTTGAAGGCAATTGCCCTGACTACCATACCAGGGATCCCTTTAAGAGAGCCTGGGGTCAGAACCAGAACGCTGAGTGGAATTGCCCTAACTTCCATACTGGGGATCCCTGGGGTCAGAATCAGGGCACTGAGTGGAATTGTCCTAACTTCCATACCGGGGATCCCTTAAGAGAGGCCTGGGGTCAGAACTAAAGCGCTGGATTGATTTTGCCCTGACTTCCATACCAAATGATCCCTTTAATAGAAGCCTGGGGTCAGAATCAGAGCACTGAGGGATTTTCCCTAACTTCCATACCGGAGATCCCTTTAAGAGAGGCCTAGGGTCAATACCAAAGCGCAGAGTGGATTTGCCCTCACTTCCATACAGGGCATCCCTTTAAGAGGGGCCTGGGGTCAGAACCAGAGCACTTATTGGAATTGCCCTAACTTCCATACCAATGATCCCTTAAGAGATCGTGGGGTCAGAACCACAGAGCTGAGTGGAACGGTCCTAACTTCAATACCGGGGATCTCTTTAAGAGAGGCCTGAGGTCAAAACCAAAGCGCTGGATGGATTTTCCCTGACTTCCATACCAATAATCCCTTTAATAGAAGCCTGGGGTCAGAATCAGAGCATTGAGGGATTTGCCATATCTTCCATACTGGAGATCCCTTTAAGAGGGAAGATGTGCCTATGGGATGGAGGATATGTGATGAGTATATGGGCACGGGAGGGGTGATTTATTTCTGTCAGGTGCTCTCTGCTCCTTTCTGGGGGGTAGACAATGGCTGGGAGCTTATGTTCCCTGGGATGCTAGATTTCTCCCACCCCATCAGCGTCTGCTGAGGTGATGTGGAGTAGGAAAACTGTTGCTCACAGCAACCAATCACAGCTCAGCTTCTTTTAAACAGCTCTGGTGAAATGAAAGATGCTTCATGATTGGTTGGTGATACACACATACATTCAATAGATTAATAAAGATTATATGATTTATTTACATTTTCTTGGCAACGTCTTTTTCCTTTGGGTTTATTTATGTTCGGCATTTAGGCGTGTCTCAGTTATTATTTACATAGGCCTTCAGACTTTAGGTTGTTTACTTGCTGTCACAAGAGATGCCTGAACTCGTGCTACCTTGTGTGATTAAGAAACATTATTGAATAAATCTAATAAATTATTATTTTAATACAGAAGTTACTGTACATAGTAATAGTACTTTAGTTGTTGTTAGTTTGTGGTGGGGTGCCATTTGCTCCATATCTACCTGGCCCTCTTTGTACATTTTGATAATTAACCTTATTTACAATGGGAGTGAATAATTTTGAATGCAACTGTACCTCTATTACTAGTCACCCTCTCTGGCTTTTCTCTGAAACACTACTAGCAGCATGAATTACCCTACAGGTTCCCTTTAATTAAACATTTACCTGCAAATATGGAGTTAATCTGCAAGTCAATAGCGATATTAACCTGCCCGGCGCCTGCATTTAGCAGAATGTGGTGGGGAGAAAATGAAATGTATTTCCCCCCCAGCATTAAAAGTTTCTGTCACGGGGGTGACGCCAGCCCTGGTTCAGTAACCGCTCTGAGAATACAGAGCGATGGCTGTAACCACGCTCACGGCCCTTACTGACATTTGCCCTGCATTGGGGCCGGTTTCAGATCAACCCTATACAGTGGCTTGTGAAAGTATTCACTCCTCTTGACTTTTTACCTATATTTTTACATTACAACCTGTGTCTAACCCCTTTGCGACATGCGCCATACTAGTACAGCGCATGTCGCTTTTCTCCCTTTGACGTGGGCTCCAGCAGTGAGCCCACATCTTTCCCGGAACATGTTTTGAACAGCTGACATATGCCCGGAATAGCCACGGGTGGAATTGCAATCCACCTGTGGCTATTAACCAGTTAATTGCCGCTGTCAAGCTCTGTCAGAGGCATTTAACGCGCCCTTCCGGACATCGGGCCGGAATTCCACCCACCAGTGACCCCCGTGATCGTGGGTTGGCATGACAACCGGTCTCCTGGATACCTCTATGGTTGTCACTGCTGGCTTGCTGTGAGCGCCGCCTGGCGCTCAAAGCAAGTGAATTATTCAGGTGCATATAGGCGATTTGATCATCGCCTGTATGTAGCAGAGCCGATCAGGTTATGGCAGCTATTAGCCTCCCATGAAGACTATTGAAGCATGCCAAAAGTGAAAAAAGTTTTTAAAAATATTAAAAAAAATTAAAAAATACAAAAGTTCAAATCACCCTCCTTTCGCCTCATTCAAAATAAAATAATTTAAAAAAAAACCCAAACATACACATACTTGGTATCGCTGCGTTCAGAATCCCCCAAACTATAAATAAAGAAAAAATGATTCACCTGATTGGTAAACGGCGTAGCAAGATGCAAAGTCAAAATGCCAGAATTACTTTTTTTTGGTCACCGCGACAGTGCATTAAAATGCAATAACTGGTGATCAAAAGATCGTTTCTGCACCAAGATGGGATCATTAAAAAACGCCAACTCTGCACGCAAAAAATAAGCCCTCACCCAACCCGAGATCACAAAAAATGGAGACGCTACGGGTATCGAAAAATGGCGCAATTTTTTTTTAACAAAGTTTGGAAATTTTTTTTGCAACATAGATAAAAAAGAGCCTAGACATTTTTGGTGTCTATGAACACGTAATGTCCTGGAGAATCATAATGGCTGGTCAGTTTTAGCATTTATTTAACATGGTGGAAAAAAAAACAAAAACAAGTGTGGGATTGCACTTTTTTTGCAATTCCACTGCACTTGGAATTTTTTTCCCGGTTTGAGTTCCCGATATGGTAAAACCAATGGTGTCTTTCAAAAGTACAACTTGTCCCGCAAAAGAAACAAGCCCTCACACGGCCATATTGATGGAAAAATAAAAAAGTTATGGCTATGGGAAGAAGAAGAGCGAAAAGCAGAAATGCAAAATCGAAAATGGGCTCCGGCGCGAAGGGCTTAAATATTTTTGCAATCCGATTTCTGTTTTTTGCTACAGCACTAAATATTGTAAGTGAAGTGAAGTGACAAAAATGTAGGCAAAAATTTAACATATGGAATAAAATAAATAAAAATTGTCATGTGAATGTGTATTCACTCCATTTGCTATGAGGCCCTTAAAAATTTCTGGTGCAAGCAATTACCTTTATAAGTCACATGGTTTTCAGCCCCTGTCACACAAAGCGAGATCGCTGCTGAGTCACAAGTTTTGTGATGCAACAGCGATCTTACCAGCGATATCGCTGTGTGTGACAGGAATCAGCGACCGACCCCCCCTGCCGGGTATCGCTGATCGTGCTCAAAAGCCCTGGACTTTTTTTTGATCGTTTGTCTCCCGCTGGCCAGCACGCATCGCTGCGTGTGGCAGGCGGGACAGCAACGATCAGCGAGCTCCCAGCTCATATCCAAGGTAAACAGTGGGTTTCTAAGAGCCGCGCGGCGGTTAGAAACCCGCAGTGTACCTTAGATACCAGCGCGCTGGTGCAGGGAGCTGGTAACCAATGTAAAAAGCGGGTTTCTAAGCGCCGCGCTTAGAGACCCACTGTTTGCCTTTGATACGAGCTCCCTGCACCAGCGCGCTGTTATCTAAGGTACACAGCGACGCGCGCTCGTCGTCGCTGGTGCTGATCGCTGGTGAAGCTGCCTGTTTGGCAGAAAACCAGCGATCATGTAGCGACACACCAGCGATCCTGACAAGTTCATATCGTTGTCGGGATCTCTGTTGAGTCGCTATGTGTGACGGGGCCCTAAGTCTACCTGGGTGTAATTTAAGTGTCACATAGTCTGTTGGTATATACACCTCTTCTGAAAGGCCATAGAGGTTGCAACACCATTAAGTAAGAGGCACCACTAACCAAACAACACTATAAAGGCCAAAGAGATCTCCAAACAAGTCAGGGATCATAAAAAAATTAGCCTAATCTCTGATAACACCCCCCCCCCCAGAGCACCATCAAATCTATTATCATCAAATGAAAAGAACATGGTAACACAACAAACCTGTAGAGAAAGCCAACCACCAAAACTCTCAGGAGGCATTAATCACAGAGACTAATAGTAACCCTGAAGGAGTTACAGACTTCCAAAGCAGAGATTGGAGTATCTGTCTATACCGAAAACAATAAGTTGTACACTCCATAGAGGTGGCCTTTATGGAAAAGTGGCCAGAAAAAAGCATTTAATTGCACACAAAAATTGTAAGACACATTTTGAGTTTACCAAAAGACATGTGTGAGACCCCTCAGATGTATGGAGGAAGGTGCTTTGGTTTAACTTTTTGACCAACAAGGTAAATGCTATGTCTGGTGCCAAACCAATACAGCTCATCACCCCAACAATACCATACTCACACTGAAACATAGTGATGGCAGCATCATGCTGTGAGGATATTTATTGGCAGCAGGGACAGAGAAAATGGTGAAAGCTGAGGGAAGATGGAGATTGCAAAATACAGGGATATCCTGTAGACTGTGAGCCCTCGTGGGCAGGGTCCTCTTTTGTACTTGTGTGTGCCTTGTATTGCTCATGTTTATTGTACTTGCCTACAGTTGTGGCCAAAAGTATTGACACCCCTGCAATTCTGTCAGATAATACTCAGTTTCTTCCTGAAAATGATTGCAAACACAAATTCTTTGGTATTATTATCTTCATTTAATTTGTCTTAAATGAAAAAACACAAAAGAGAATGAAGCAAAAAGCAAAACATTGATCATTTCACACAAAACTCCAAAAATGGGCCAGACAAAAGTATTGGCACCCTCAGCCTAATACTTGGTTGCACAACCTTTGCCAAATAACTGCGACCAACCACTTCCGGTAACCATCAATGAGTTTCTTACAATGCTCTGCTGGAATTTTAGACCATTCTTCTTTGGTAAACTGCTCCAGGTCCCTGATATTTGAAGGATGCCTTCTCCAAACTGCCATTTTTAGATCTCTCCACAGGTGTTCTATGGAATTCAGGTCTGGACTCATTGCTGGCCACCTTAGAAGTCTCCAGTGCTTTCTCTCAAACCATTTTCTAGTGCTTTTTGAAGTGTGTTTTGGGTCATTGTCCTGCTGGAAGACCCATGACCTCTGAGGAAGACCCATCTTTCTCACACTGGGCCGTACATTATGCTGCAAAATTTGTTAGTAGTCTTCTGACTTCATAATGCCATGCACACGGTCAAGCAGTCCAGTGCCAGAGGCAGCAAAGCAACCCCAAAACATCAGGGAACCTCCGCCATGTTTGACTGTAGGGACCGTGTTCTTTTCTTTGAATGCCTCTTTTTTTCTCCTGTAAACTCTATGTTGATGCCTTTGCCCAAAAAGCTCTACTTTTGTCTCATCTGACCAGAGAACATTCTTTCAAAATGTTTTAGGCTTTTTCAGGTAAGTTTTGGCAAACTCCAGCCTGGATTTTTTATGTCTCGGGGTAAGAAGTGGGGTCTTCCTGGGTCTCCTACCATACAGTCCCTTTTCATTCAGATGCCAACGGATAGTATGGGTTGACACTGTTGTACCCTCGGACTGAAGGGCAGCTTGAACTTGTTTGGATGTTAGTCGAGGTTCTTTATCCAACATCCGCACAATCTTGCGTTGAAATCTCTTGTCAATTTTTCTTTTCCGTCCACATCTAGGGAGGTTAGCCACAGTGCCATGGGCTTTAAACTTCTTGATGACACTGCGCACGGTAGACACAGGAACATTCAGGTCTTTGGAGATGGACTTGTAGCCTTGAGATTGCTCATGCTTCCTCACAATTTGGTTTCTCTAGTCCTCAGACAGTTCTTTGGTCTTCTTTCTTTTCTCCATGCTCAATGTGGTACACACAAGGACACAGGACCGAGGTTGAGTCAACTTTAATCCATGTCAACTGGCTGCAAGTGTGATTTAGTTATTGCCAACACCTGTTAGGTGCCACAGGTAAGTTACAGGTGCTGTTAATTACACAAATTAGAGAAGCATCACATGATTTTTCGAACAGTGCCAATACTTTTGTCCACCCTCTTTTTTATGTTTGGTGTGGAATTATATCCAATTTGGCTTTAGGACAATTCTTTTTGTGTTTTTTCATTTAAGACAAATTAAATGAAGATAATAATACCAAAGTGCAGTTTATACAGCTGTAGATGAAGGCAGTTTTATAAACAAACTATACAACAGGTAGCCACAATCTTATCTGGCTACATGTGCTAGGCTGGTGTTCCCTTTTTATCGTAGTGATCTATATGGAATAAGCTTTATGTTTATAAGCACCTTCTGTAAGGGGTCTTTTTATCATTGTGACCCTGTGACATGCGACGTTTATTATTGTAGTGATCTAGCTGTATCTTTAAGTGGTCATATGATTGTAAGCACTTGTGTATCACTTTACAATTGAGCGTCTATTTTTAACTGTTCATATGAATGAAAGATCCCGCAAGATCTGATTATTTTCCGTGTGTCGCACGGGACTTACGCCTGCGCAGTAGGCCCCCTGCAAACCTAGAATGTATATCACCTTGACGATTGAGTTCTGATTGTAAGCGCCTGTGTAATTGGGTGCTTTACTCTCTGCCTATGATGAGGGGTGCTCATGCATGTGCAATGATCTTTTTGCAGGCGCCTGCGCAATGGTAATAAGGCGTCTGTCCACTTCCTGTATCAGCGATATGTATCGTCTCCTAGACAACGACACATGCGCAGCTGGTAGTATATGACGTCACACGCTGGCGCTAAGGTCTGTCAGCTATGGTTAACGTCTAATGAGAAACCGCTGATTTGCAGGTATGTTCGGGCATTAATCCTGCATTGGCTAGCAATGACGCAACTGCTCCCTATTCCTTAATTAGATAAGCCTATATAATAGCACAGTGACTGGCAAAGGTACCCCTGACGAAGCCACCTAGAGTGGCGACACGCGTCGGGTCATTGGTCCAGCCTGCCCCTCTCCACTTCACTCCACATGTGATGTATTGGGTTCGGTGCATCTGTGTATATTATTTGAAGGTGGACATGTAGATGTCCTTTGGTTGTTTGCACTCCTTATAGCCCATTTCTGGTCCGGATGACCTGGTATGCCCTTGGAGCCCGATTTCAGGCTGAAGTATTTCCAAATGAGGTTTATTCAGTATATTCCAGAAATGTTTGTTTTTTATGTACCGCATTGTGAATAAGAGTATGCCAGAGCTATATAATTGTATGTACTGTCTCAAGGCATTATTTGAGCTTGTGATAACATCCAGTTAATATATATCTGCATTACTGATATCTATGATTCATTTGTGATTGCTTACAGTGTATTAGTGTGCTTTCAAAATCTTCTAATTAAGTATTAGTTTACATGGACCTTGGGTATAGGACATTTTCTCCGCCAAAAGTGGTAGTGGTTATCAGGTTTGGCTCTCTATTATGAGCTATGTATATCTTTTGAATGTGTCACATGTGTGACCATTTTTAAATGTTTTTAATGTGTTGTTGTTGTTTGCTGTGCTCAATTTAATAAAATAAAAATTGTAATATTTTTGCTAATTCCTATTCAGGGTGATCCCCGATTTGTGACCTATTCTTTTCTGCTTTTGACTGTCATATGTAGTTTGCAGGCCAGGGTTGGATCCCCTTTTAATATTTCAGTGGTGCCCCCGTTAGCTTGCTTTAAAGAATTCCTCCCCCAACCCACAACTGAACTCTGGCTAGAAAATGCTGCAAAATTCCAGGACATTTGTAATTTTCCAAACTGTTTGGGGGCAAACACATTCGGATTATGAAACCTGCTGGAAGTGGATCCGAGTATTTCAATTACTTTTCCATTGTTCTCATGGCGATTGCAGATGCTGACTGTCAATTTGTCGCCATGGACTTTGGCTCATTTGGACAAGGAAATGACTCACAGACTTTCAAAAACTCTGACATAGGCCGTTTGTATGGTAATGATTTCAATTTTCCACAGCCACGACCTCTTCTGAACACTGAAGGACTGCCAATTCTGTTTGTTGTGGTTGGGGATGAGGCGTTTCAAATGTGTGCCAACCTCATAAAACCGTACTCAATTCGGGACTTGAATCACACCAAAAGAATATACAACTACCGACTGACAAGGGCACGAAGAACTGTGGAGTGTGCCTTTGGATTGCTGGTATCTAAATGGTGCATTTTGGGAAAAGCCATCAATCTAAAAAGTGAGACAATTGATAAGGTTGTGAAAGCGTGTTTTGTTCTGCACAATTACATCCTGGTGAAAGAGCGACAACACTTTCAACTTGAGGAACCTGTTACTACCACATTGCAAGATTACTAAGATCACCCTCTGTTGACTACAGTGCAAGCTGCCCAAATGAGGGATAAATTTGCTGCCTTCTTTGTTTTAGTTATTATTGGTTTGTGGCATGGCAAGACGAAATGGTTTAAGCCGCTAAGTCAACTGTACCTGGAATGTTATGTACCTGTATTGTTTGCTGACTTTAACTTTAATAATAAACACCTTGACTGTAACAACCATTAATACTTCACTCAACAATGCACACGTTTAAATAAAAAGATAAAGAAAACACAGGGAGACAGGGATTGTGAAACAAAAGAATTTTTAATAACAAAAATAAAAACAATTTGAAATTTAGCACATAAATAAAAATAGAAAAATAATGGGATTATCTTTCGGGGTCTGTGGGAGGAAGTTTCATTGTGGACCTGGGGGTGTCAGACTGTGATGGTAGGTTTGGAGTGGTTGGGGAAGTTGTTACAGGGGAAGTGGCTGTCAATTGGAGGATTGGGTCAGAAACATTGGCAGAGGACACATTGGGGGAAGAGGACACAATAGGAGTGGAGTACAAGTTGGAAGGGAATGACACATTGCATGGGAGAGAACCAAGGGAAGGTGGGGAGAGAATTGGAAACGGAGATGCATTCTGAGGTGAGGGTGGAGGGGGCGGGTAAAGTTTCTTTGCTTCGTTTCTTTTCCTGGCCTTCGTTTTGCTGGTTCCTCAGCATTTTTCGTCCTGTTCCTGGGGTGCTGAACTCGGCTGCTTGGTGGAAGTTGAAGGCTGGGCTGCTGCACTCAGATGCATGGTGGAAGTTGAAGGCTGGGCTGCTGAATTCGGCTGCATGGTGGAAGTCGAAGGCTAGGCTGCTGCACTCGACTGCATGGTGTAGCTGGGTACTGTAGGTGTGGGGAGGAGGACTCCCAGACAGTGAAAGGACAGGTACCCAGGGGATCGCCATCAGGGTTCCTGAGGGAACGATACTGGGAAGACAGTAAAAGGAAAGACTTGACTGAAGTTGTCAGGGAAATGGGGGGCGGGGCAAGCTTAAAAGGAGCAGGGAGCGCGCTGAAGTGGCAGTTGACAGAGAGCAGGACAACAGACAGGAAGCCGTGTGAGAAAGAGAGGACCGAGGGAGCAGATGGTGTGTTGTGGAGAGACCGACAGGGGCCTGTGAAAGGAAAGCTGTGGACTCACCGACTAGTGACACATGAGAGACTTGCACCAGTGGCCGCTCCCCGCATACGGTCCCATACAGCGACTCCAGCTGTTTCCCACCCTGTTGTGACAAGGCGGCCACATCAGGCGACCACAGCGACGACAGACCATTCCTTTACAGCAGTAAGGACACTGCCCCCTGCCTTCTCCCACAGCTGCAGCCCTGTCATCACTGGCCCCAGGGGGCGCTACCTCGCTACAGGCGGTAGTAGAGGCCCCCGTCCGGTTTGCTCAGGGACCCTGAGCAGAGGTTGGTGAACAGTTATATTTTGAGACTGCGTCATAACCCCGCGGTGAGACGAGAGCCGCAAGGAGACGCCTGTTGCGCCCATCGGCACAGTTTCTTCAGGGCCTGTTGTGCCCCACCGTCATCGTTTCTTCAGGGCCTGTTGCGCCCCATCGTCATCGTTTCTTCAGGGCCTGTTGCGCCCCACCATCATCGTTTCTTCAGGGCCTGTTGTGCCCCACCGTCATCGTTTCTTCCGAGCCTGTTGCACCCCACAGTCATCGTTTCTTCAGGGGCTGTTGCGCCCAGCTCCATCCCGGAATATCGACGTGTCAAGGCAGCCGCATCAGCGACCTCTACGCGGCCACGCCTGTGATCCTGACAGACCCCTGGAAGGATAAGTTTATTATAAGAGATAAGAACCCCCCAGTTTGGTCATACGTGGTCTATAGCACCCGGGCCAACCGGGTTAGTCGCATTACCCATAAGAAAGTGCGTGGACTGGTTGCTGTTAATACTTTTTTTTGGTTGCTCAATATAGCCCCAGCTGCTACAGTTTATAAAAGATACTTCCACAAACCACACTCAGTCTCGTGTCTCGTCACTGCATCCTGCGAACCTGCTAGAACCCTACATTTGGCATAGTCGGCAGGATGCAGTCTCCGAGCACAGACAGTGGTGCCCCAGATCAGGGTAGAGCTGTAAACTCTACAATTTATGAGGGTCCTCGTACCAGCATATCATTGGGGGCCATGCTGAACAACCTGCCTAGATTTTCCAGCTCCAATACTATGTTATGGAGCTGGACAGAGTGGATGCGGGGGCTCTTTTGGATGCACCCAATGACCCCTGATCTGGAGGCTGAGGTGGCACTCATGGCACTGGACGGGGAGGCGCGGTGGTCAGTGATGTTGAAACCTCTGGGTCACTGCAACACTTTTGAAAAAGTGTTACAAACAGTAGAACAGACCCATGGGGACCCTACTGATGTGGGAGAGTTAAGAACCCGTTTGTTTAGTTGGATGCAAGTAGAGGGGAGATGATCACAGAGTATATGAATGTCCTCCAAGAATTGCATACGGCTATAGAAAGAAAGGACGGGGTGGGGGCAGGACCTGTTGACATTACCCTACGTGACCTACTGGTGACTGGTTTGCGAGATCCATTAGTCAAACAGGCACTGCGGGAACAGATCAGGATGAATCCCCGAATAGATTTTTCAGAGGTGGGAAGTCAGGCACGTGCTCGAGAGCAGGAGCAGGGGATGGCGGTCCCCGTGGGGAAAGTCCGAGTTATGGAGGCCTCCGCGAATGTAGTCAAGGAGCCTCAGTGGGTGGAAGAGATGAAGCAAGAGCTGAAAAGTATTAAGGGCGAGTTGGCCGAAGTAAAGAGAAGAACCGAGAACGGGACTGGACGACCTGGCTTTAACCCCGGCTTCTGGGGATCACGCTCCCCGCGGGGTGGTCAACCTACACAGGCCCGGTGTTTTGAGTGTGGAGAACCAGGCCACTTTGCCGAGAGTGTCCGCGGCGTGGGAGATACCCACCCCAGCCACCATTAAACTAAAGGGCTCTGGGCTGGGGGGATGCCGCTCGGAGCTGAAAACCACAACTAGGGGTGGTGGAAGTCCCGAAGATTTGGTAGCAAAATGCCCGGTGGTTTGGGCAGAAGTGAAGGGCCGGGCCGTCCGGTGCCTGGTGGACACGGGGTCACAACTAACCACTATGCCCGCAACGTATTTTCAACAGAACTTCCCGGAAGCAGCAAGGCCTCAGTGAGCGCCCGTGATCAGACTAGTAGCTGCCAACCAACTGCCGGTCCCAGTTGCCGGGGTGGTGTGGGTGCAAGTGACGCTGTGCGGTAAATCCCTTGGTCACAGAGGGGTGGTACTGACTCAAGGAGAAGCTGATAAGCAACACCCTGTCACCCTAGTCATGAGTGTTCTACGAGAGTTTGGCAACCTACTGCCCAATGACCCTACACAGAGGATTCTGAAGCAGTGGGGTTCTCGCACAGCCCAGGGACAGGTATTTCAGCAGCTGGTGCGGGGAGCACGGGTACATCAGGACCGCCAGGAAGGTGAGGCTCTGGGTAAGGTCATCACGCCAGCGACTCCCCTGCTTGTGTTACCTCCTGGACAGACTGTGGTGGCCCTGCCCATTCGAGCCCCGATACCCTTGGAGGGCGTGGAGGTGCAGGTGGAGCCGTGTCACTCAGAGCGCTTACCTCCTTGCATACTGGTGGCCCGTTCCCTGGCTACTGTGCAAAAAGGAGCCGTCCTGGTGCACTGCGTTAACCTTGATGACCAAGCACGGACTGTGCTGGCCAAACTAGAAAGGCCTTTAGAAGAAGTGCTGCCAGCTCCTGCGGTTCAATTTCAAGTACACCCCGAGGATCCTTGGGAAGTAACAATACGAACCTTACAGGCCCACGAAGTCTCGGCACAAGAGAAGGGCCGAAAGATTTTGGAGCAGATGCGGGCCGAGCTTTCTGGATTAACTGCAGCCCAACTCTCACAGATAAAAACATTGCTGGGACAGTACCATGAAGTATTTGCTAGTCATGAGGACGATTTTGGGTGTACCACCGCCATCACTCATGAAATCCCCACAGCAGGAGCGGCCCCTATCCGGGAACGATATGACAGATTCCGCCACAACTCTATCAAGAGGTGAAAACTTTGCTGGCCCAAATGCTGCGAAAAGGGGTGATGCGGGAAAGTCAAAGCCCCTTGGCGGCCCCAATCATGTTGGTCCGGAAGAAAGATGGTACACTACGATTTTGTGTGGATTATCATAAACTGAATGCTTGCACTATTAAAGACTCATATCCACTGCCCCGCATAGAAAAATCCCTGTCCGCCTTGGGAAAAGCTACATATTTTTCAACCCTGGACTTGGCCACTGGGTACTGGCAGGTGCCCATGTCAGAAGAAAATAGAGCCAAGACGGCGTTCATAATGCCCATGGGACTGTTTGAGTTTAATCGGATGCCGTTTGGGCTGGCCAACGCCCCCGGAACCTTTCAGCGATTGATGGAGCGATGTCTGGGAGATCTCAATTTTGAGGCTACGTTGATCTATCTGGACGACATCATCGTCTATGCCGCCACCTTTGAGGACCACCTGAAGCGGTTGGGACAGGTACTCAGCCGGTTGCAAAAGTACGGGTTGAAGGTGAAGCCTCAGAAATGCCACATATTTCACTCTCAGATTGAGTATCTGGATCATGTCGTTTCGGCAGAGGGTGTGAGGCCATCCCGGGAGAAGGTTGCTGCTATCCAGGAATGGCCTACCCCAGAGACGGTGAAAGATGTGCGGGCTTTTCTGGGGTTAGCCGGATATTACCGTCGCTTCGTAAAGAATTTTGCATGTCGAGCTCGAGCCCTGCACGACCTGCTGAAGGGGGCTCCCGCTGGGGCCAATGGGCAAAAAATCCAGTGGCCACACCCTCAGGAAGAGGCCTTCCGAGACCTCAAGGCTGCGCTCTCGGATGCCCCAGTGTTGGCTTATGCGGATTTCTCCCAACCGTTCATCCTGCACACTGACGGGAGTCTTCACGGGCTGGGGGCTATGTTGTCACAGGTTCAGGATGGCCGGGAGAGAGTGATCGCATATGGAAGTCGCTCACTCCATGACTTCGAGCGTAACCTTGAAAATTACAATTCTTTTAAGCTCGAGCTCCTCGCAGTGGTGTGGGCTATGACGGAGAGATTCGCAGAGTACCTAGCAGGCTCCGAGGTGGTAGTGCGAACTGACAACAACCCGCTGGCTCATTTGGAAAACGCCAAATTGGGGGCTCTGGAACAGCGATGGGTGGCCCGGATGGCGAAGTACAATTATAAGATTATCTACAAAAGAGGGGCCGAGAATGTCTATGCAGACGCCCTCTCCAGGATTCGACATACAACTCCAGGACAGAATCGAGACGAAGAATTAGAAGGAGAGGAAATACCGTTCGCTCTCACTGCTGCCGTGCTCACAACTGACAATAAAAAAATATCTTCCTCTGAGACCCCAAGGGGCATATTAGAACAATCCCGGGATAAGTGGATCAACAGCAACAGCAACAAGAAGACGAAGAGGTTGGCCTTCTCCGGACATGGGTCGCCGCTGGGCAATTACCCCATGACTCTCAATGGCAAATTTTGACTCAAGACCTGTTGCTTATCTTGCGACAATGGGAGAGGTTGGTTATCCGAAAGGGATTATTTTATCGTAAAATAACATCACAAACAACCTCAATGACGGTTTGGCAGGTGGTTACGCCAGGAGCCCAACTTCACGTACTGGCTCGTGAGGCTCACGAAAAAGGGGCCCAGTTTGGAAAAAAAAAAACTTTGCAATGGCTGCAACAGAAAGCTTACCACCCGCGCTTGCCGGCTGTTGTGGACGAAATTTGCCGGACCTGCCGCTGTGTGAACTAGCCAAACCACCCGCTCAGCGAGCCGCAACACAGACTATTGTGACCTCAGCACCCCTTGAGCTCCTGACGGTGGATTATCTGACCATTGGACCCACATTTCAGGGATACGAACACTGTCTCGTTATGGTAGATCATTTCACCAAGTTTGCTGTGGTCACCCCCACTCGGGATCAGACCGCAGAGTCAGCTGCCTCCGCTATTTGTAGAAACTTTATACAAGTATACGGCTGTCCTTAATGAATACATTCTGATCAGGGAGCATGTTTTTTTGGGAAAGTCATGGAAGAACTACATCACCTCTATGGAATTGACAAATTCCGGACCACACCGTATCACCCGCAAGGGAATGGGGCTTGTGAATGATTTAATCGGACATTGATTCAGATGTTGCGCACTCTGGAGAGTGACAAGAAGGCCCGTTGGCCCGAATATGTTTCCGAATTAGTTTGGGTCTATAACAATAGGGTACATCGAGTGACTGGCTATACCCCCTATTCCCTGTTGTTTGGGCGAGAAGGTAAAGAGATCATGGAGATGGAGTTAGATCCCAAAGAACCTCACCCCTGGACTGGAGTGTCGTCTTGGGTCCGAAATCATCGCCATCGGCTGCAAACTCTTCACCGAATTGTACACACCAAGCTCCGAGACTGGGAGCACCCAGGGAAGAATGCAACCCCGCCTCCTCACCTCCAAAGCGGGGACCGGGAGCTTGTACTAGATCAACGCCCCCAGAACAAACTGGAGCCACGTTGGTAAGAAAGTCCTTATCGGGTCTTACGCCGTATCCATCCGGACGGACCGGTGTACGAAATACGACCCGAGGAGGATGAAACACTGCCCACTCGTGTTGTGCATCATAATATGTTACGCCCATGTACTTCCTCCGACCCGAAGCAACCGGAGCCTATCCCGTCGACATCTGAACCGTCTTCCGTATGTTGGGACCCGGATGACGATGAAGATTGTCTCCCAGGACCCGGAGGCCCTCCACTCAGTAATGAATCATCTGACACAATTAGCCCGCCCACACCAACCAGCCCACCGATGTCCACCACCCCAGACGACTCCACCTCAGTCGAACTTAGACGCTCCGAGCGGTCAACAGCCGCAAACCCCTGAACGATATGAGCAAGATCAATTCATATGGCAACGAACATTGAAACCTCTACAGACTGATCTCAACAGACTAAGGCCCTCGCCCGAGGACTGGCGAGCTTACAGGGTGGAGGAGTGTGGGGAGGAGGACTCCCAGACAGTGAAAGGACAGGTACCCAGGGGATCGCCATCAGGGTTCCTGAGGGAACGATACTGGGAAGACAGTAAAAGGAAAGACTTGACTGAAGTTGTCAGGGAAACAGGGGGCAGGGCAAGCTTAAAAGGAGCAGGGGGCGCGCTGAAGTGGCAGTTGACAGAGAGCAGGACAACAGACAGGAAGCCGTGTGAGACAGAGAGGACCGAGGAACCAGACGGTGTGTTGTGGAGAGACCGACAGGGGCCTGTGAAAGGAAAGCTGCGGACTCACTGACTATTGACATGTGAGAGACTTGCACCGACGGCCGCTCCCCGCATACGGTCCAATACAGCGACTCCCGCTGCTTCCCACCCTGTTGTGACAAGACGGCTACCTAAGGCGACCACAGCGACGACAGACCATTCCTTTACAGCAGTCAGGACACTGCCCCCCTGCCTTCTCCCACAGCTGTGGCCCTGTCATCACCGGCCCCAGGGGGCGCCACCTCGCTACAAGTGGTAGTAGAGGCCCCCGTCCGGTTTGCTCAGGGACCCTGAGCAGAGGTTGGTGAACGGTTATATTTTGAGACTGCATCATAACCCCGTGGTGAAACGAGAGCTGCAAGGAGACGCCTGTTGCGCCCATCGGCAGTTTCTTCAGGGCAGTTTCTTCAGGGCCTGTTGCGCCCCACCGTCATCGTTTCTTCAGGGCCTGTTGCGCCCCACTGTCATCGTTTCTTCAGGGTCTGTTGCGCCCCACCGTCATCGTTTCTTCAGGGCCTGTTGTGCCCCACCGTCATCGTTTCTTCCGGGCCTGTTGCGTCCCACCGTCATCGTTTCTTCCGGGCCTGTTGCGCCCAGTTCCATCCCGGAATATCGAGGCGTCAAGGCAGCCACATTAGCGACCTCTATGCGGCCACGCCTGTGATCCTGACAGACCCCTGGAAGGATAAGTTTATTATAAGAGATAAGCACCCCCAGTTTGGTCATACGTGGCCTATAGCACCCGGGCCAACCAGGTTAGTCGCATTATCCATAAGAAAGTGTTGTTAGGTTTGTTGAGTCCCTGCGTGGACTGGTTGCTGTTAATACTTTTTTTTTGTTGCTCAATATAGCCCCAGCGGCTACAGTTTATAAAAGTTATTTCCACAAACCACACTCAGTCTCGTCACTGCATCCTGCGAACCTGCTAGAACCCTACATAGGAACAGTAATAATGTCCAGCGGTGGTGGTGGTGGTTGTGGATAGGTTACTTGTTGAGCAGACTGGTATCCAAGTCCTGGCAGATTCTATCACTGATGCTGTGCTGGAGCTTGTTGACCTGTAGGGAAAGAACTTTGTGCCTGCTGCTGATATCAGGACCGCTGCATGGCTTCGGTGTAAGCATCCTGACAGGCCTTCATCACATACAGATGGAGTTCAGTACTAAGATTTTCCGACATGCCCCGTTCTATGGCGGAAAAATAATGTTGTGCCGGTCTATTAAGGTCGGCTTCTAGGCAGTCAAGGCATCTGTGGACTTCCTGGAAAAGTGTGTTCACCTGAGTGAACCCACTATCCAGTATTTCTACAACCACCTTAATCCCATCCTAGAAGTTCGAGCCTAAGGCTATGTGCACACGCTGCAGATTCACCTGCGGGTTTTTTCCCGCGGAACCGCAGGTAAAATCACATGTAAAGTGACCTGCGGTTTTGCTGCGGTTTGGCCTGCGATATTGCTCTGCGGTTTCACACCTCTACTATGTTAAAGGTGTGAAACCGCAGCGGAGTCCGCAGAAACAATTGACATGCTGCGGAAAAAAAAATGCAGCAAAACCGCACAGAAAAAAACGCAGCGTGAGCACAATGGTTTTGAAAACCCATAGGGTTACATGGTACTGTACCATGTCTGCGGAACTGCAGCGGTTCCGCAGGGCCAAAACAGCAGCGGAGCCGCAGCAAAAACCGCAGCGTGTGCACATAGCTTTAGTGATCAAACTCGGGCATGACTGACCTCTCCCAGGCCCTCTGCCGCTGGCAAGCAGACCCAAGTAAAGTAGTGGCAGAGATCTGGGAGAGGGGAAAACCAGATGGACCGGTTGCCTGTTCCCCAGCCTGTGAAGCCGGTCTGGTTGCTTAATTGCTAGTGGATGATTGGGATTGGGCCTGTTCCTTGGTTGTTCGATCAGGGGCCACTCCAACAGAGGACGATCCAGGTTGTGTGGTGCTGCTCCAGGTTCTGTGTGGAAAATAAATGAAAAGCATTAGTTAAAAAAAATAAAAAGTTTAACCCCTTAGTGACAGAGCCAGTTTGCAGCTTAATGACCAGGCCAATTTTTACAATTCTGACCACTGTCACTTTATGAGGTTATAACTCTGGAACGCTTTAACGGATCCCACTGATTCTGAGATTGTTTTTTATGACATATTGTACTTCATGTTAGTGGTTAAATTTCTTCGATGTGTCTTGTGTTTATTTATGAAAAAAAACGGAAATATGGCGAAAATTTTGAAAATTTTGCAATTTTAAAACTTTAAATTTTTATGCCCTTAAATCAGAGAGATGTATCACACAAATTTCTTAATAAATAACATTTCCCACATGTCTACTTTACATCAGCACAATTTTGGAAATAAAAATTTTTTTGTTAGGAAGTTATAAGGGTTAAAAGTTGAATAGTGATTTCTCATTTTCACAACAAAATTTACAAAACCATTTCATATTTAAAGTCATTTTGAGGGATGTACATGACAGAACATACCAAAAAGTGACACCATTCTAAAAATTAGACCCCTCAAGGTGCTCAAAACCACATTCAAGAAGTTTATTAACCCTTTACGTGCGTCACAGGAACTAAAGCAATGTGGGAGGAAAAAATTAACATTTAACTTTTTTTTGCAAAAAATTTAGTTCAGAACCAATTTTTTTATTTTCACAAATGTTAAAAGAGAAAATGAACCACAAAATTTGTTGTGCAATTTCTCCTGAATACGTTGATACCCAAAATGTGGGGGTAAACCACTTTTTCAGCACACGGCAGAGCTCACAAGGGAGGGAGCGCCGTTTGACTTTTTCAACGCAGAATTGGCTGAAATTGAGATAAGATGCCATATTGCGTTTGGAGAGCCCCTGATGTTTCTAAACAGTCGAAACCCCCATCAAGTGACCACATTTTGGAAACTAGACCCAGTAAGGAACTTTTCTAGATGTGTGGTGAGCACTTTGAACCTTCAAGTGCTTCACAGAAGTTTATAACGTAGAGCCGTGAAAATATAAAAATCATTTTTTTTTCCACAAAAAAGATCTTTTTGCCCCCAAATTTTTATTTTTACAAGGGTAACAGGAGAAATCATACCCCCACAGTTGTTGTACGATTTGTTCTGAGTACGCTGATACCCCATATGTGGGGGTAAACCACTGTTTGGGCGCACGGCAGAGCTCAGAAGGGAAGGAGTACCGTTTGACTTTTTCAATGCAGAATTGGCTGGAATTGAGATTGGACGCCATGTCACTTTTGGAGAGCCCCTGGTGTGCCTAAACAGTGAAAAACCACCACAAGTGACACTATTTTGGAAATTAGACCCCTTAAGGAACTTATCTAGATTTGTGGTGAGCACTTTTAACCCCCAAGTGCTTCACAGAAGTTTATAACGCAGAGCAGTGAAAATAAAATAATCACTTTTTTTCCCTCAAAAATGATAATTTAGCCCGCTATGTTTTATTTTCTCAAGGGTAACAGGAGAAATTGGACCACAAAAGTTGTTGTGCAAGTTGTCCTGAGTACGATGATACCCCATATGGGGGGGGAACCACTGTTTGTGCGTATGGGAGAGCTCGGAAGGGAAGGAGCGCCATTTTGGAATGCAGACTTTGATGGAATGGTCTGCGGGCGTCATGTTGCGTTTGCAGAGCCACTGATGTGCCTAAACAGTATAAACCCCCCACAAGTGACCCCATTTTGGAAACTAGACCCCTGAAGGAGCTTATTTAGATATGTGGTGAGCACTTTGAACCCCCAAGTGGTTCACAGAAGTTTATAGACGCAGAGCCGTGAAAATTAAAAATAATTTTTTTTTCCTCAAAAATGATTTTTAGCCCGTTATTTTTTTATTTTTCTAAGGGTAACAGGAGAAATTGGACCACAAAAGTTGTTGTGCAATTTGTCCTGAGTACGCTGATACCCCATATGTTGGGGGAACCACTGTTTGGGTGCATGGGAGAGCTTAGAAGGGAAGGAGTGCCATTTTGGAATTCAGACTTTGATGGAATGGTCTGCGGGCGTCATGTTGCGTTTGCAGAGCCCTTGATGTGCCCAAACAGTATAAACCCCCCCCACAAGTGACCCCATTTTGGAAACTAGACCCCCCCAAGGAGCTTATCTAGATGTCTGGTGAGCACTTTGAACCCCCAAGTGCTTCACAGAATTTTATAACGCAGAGCCGTGAAAATAAAAAAGTCTTTTTGTTTTCCACAAAAGAGATTTTTTTAGCCCCCAATTTTTTTACTTTCCCAAGGGTAACAGAAGTTAAACCCCCAAAGTTGGCAAATAGTGGAAACCCCTCAATTCTTGCTCCAACCCTAATCCCAGCACACCCCTAAACCCTAATCCCAACCCTAATTCTAACCCTAATCCTAATTCGCCCTAACCCTAATTTCAACCCTAACCCTAATTCCAACCCTAGCCCTAATTCCAGCCCTAGCCCTAACCCTAACCCTAATTCCAACACTAACCCTAATTCCAACCCTAACCCTAGCCCTAACCCTAACCCTAATTCCAACCCGATCCCCAGCCCTAACCCTAACCCTAGCCCTAACCCTAATGGAAAAATGAAAAAAAAATATTTTCTTTATTTCATTATGTTTGCCTAACTAAGGGGGTGATAAACGGGGGGGGGGTTATTTTACTATTTTTTTATTTTGATCACTATGATAGTTTATCATAGTCATCAAAGTGAATGAATGGAATCTGCCAGCCAGATTAATGCCGGGCGCACTGCGCATGCACCCGCCATTTTCTTCCAGATCCAAGATAGCGGCGCCCACTGGAGGACGCAGGCGGGACAGAGGACCACCGGGAGGGAATCCAGGACCACCGGGAGGTGCAGGGGGGGGATCGGGGACCCTATTTCTCTCTCCTCTGATGTGCGATTACATCAGAGGATTCCGCAGCGGTTTGCCATCTCCTCCATTGTGGAGATGAAAAACCGCAGGGCAAAATCGCAGAGCAATCCACAGGTAAAACCACAGGTCTTTTAACCTGCAGATTTACAAAATCCACGTGGCCAAATCCGCACCCCATTCCACAGTGTGTGCACATAGCCTTGTAGCCTTACTGTCCTGTGGTCTGTGGTAAGGTTCCAGGCATGTATCAATTTTAACTGCAACGATAGTCTTCTTTCATTTGTCCATCAATTGTTATTGCAATTAAAGGGATTGTCCACTTTCACGAAACAAAACAAACTCAAGAGATACTCACCCTCCTTGAGTCCAACGCTGGCTTCCCTGCAGTGTTTCAGCACCTATCACTGTTCTAGCCAAACACTGAGTTTAGTTGGTTGTGCTGACCACCTCTGCACAGCACAACAGCAACCAGAGCTTTCTCCGATCGTTGCAATATATCCAATATATCCGCATTTAAAGAAGCGTGCAGATCACACCGCTGTCACCAATTTTTCAGGGAAACACAGCCGCCTCCAATTGTCAGGACAATTACGCAATTGACTGACGAGTGATAGATGAAGTCACGGCTGTTTTCACTACTAGGCCACTTAGGCCGGGGTCACACTGGCGAGGAATACGGCCAAGTGAGAGGCGCTAAAAGCACGCATTAGACACGGACAAATGATTCTCTATGGGGTCACTCGCACCAGGCGTATATTTCTCATCCGTATCCTATGCTCCGTGCCAATCGCAGCATGCTGCGATTGTCAGCGTACTACGCCTGTAGTACGCCAATGCAAGTCTATGGGTGCGCAAAAAATACGGATTACACACGGACCAGATGTGTGACCTGCGAGCAATACGCAGGTCTTTTGGCTGGTGACAGGAAATGGGCCAATCCATCATCAGGAAGCCTAGACATGCAAATGAGCTCAAAAAGCGCTCCAGACATCCCGGAAGTACGCCTCCACGGAGTACAGCAGCAGCATGGCGTCCACTTACATAAATGTGGAGATGCTCATTGTCCTGGTGCAGGAGCGTCCCGAAATCTGGGACCAACGCGATGCAAATTATGCAAACCGGGCAAGAAAGGAGGCATCATGGAGGCGCATCTGTCGCCAGATGTACCATGACTTTGGTGACCGACCACGTGAGAAGCAGCATAAAATTCGTAAGTACAACGCAAAACATGAGTAACCTTAGCGCTCAACAAAAAAGGAATATAGAATCAGCACCCCCCCTTCCTGTGCATGTACTTTTTGCCTCATGAGGCCATTAGATTTGGATGTGACACGTGGATTCACACAGCCATAATTTGGGGTTAGGCCACAAGCTCCTCATCCTCCTAGACAAAACAATTATTAAGTGTAGCTAAAGAGACCCTGTGTATCTGCCCAATTATATACAGTATGCCACCATGGGTAGAAAGCACACCCCAGAAGGCCACATGCCTAGACTACTGGTAGCAAATGTGACCTATCAAATATGTGAATTTGACAATATTTCCTGTCACATTGCAGTGGAAGATGTGATAAAACGCTGGTGAAGCATCCGGGACCAGTACCGTCGGGAACGCCAGCAGCGGTCCAGGAGTGGGGATGCTGGATATGTAAAAAGGAAATACATCTATTATGACCGGCTCTCCTTCCTCACCCCAATTCTGGATCTGAGACCGTAAGTAGATACCTCACACCACATTACACAAATACTTTACAGGGCCAAAAGTATTGATGTATTTTTGCCTCTGTTCTATTTCATAACAGAACTCAAGCCAACCTTACGGATCGAGGAACGGCCTCAGAGACAGAGCCCATAATAGATCCTGTAGGGGATGAGGTGGCTGGCCCATCTTCTCCCCCTACAAGAAGGATGGCAGAAGATGAGGCATCACAGGACAACCCATTGGCTGCCCAACACACAACACCACCAGGACGGTCTGCTGCTGCCCCATCACCCATCCTGGAAGAGCCGGGCAACTTGAGCAGCAGCCCAACTGGCCATATCAGGGGATCCCCACAGGCTGCTGTTACATCCCGGCGAACACGAAGAAGGCGCCAGGTCACTGTTCAAGAGAGCAGGACCAATGTGGACACAGGGGTGCTCAATTATTTATCAAGAGTAACTACAGATGATGGGGAGGAGGCCTACTCACGTAGCCTCACCCTTTATCTCCGTACCCTTACCCATGAGGTCAGGCTCCGTATTAGGGGATGTTTTCAGATCCTGCTTGATGCAAGCACCCCCCCAATACCCCATATGAGCTTTTTGAATATCTGGAGAGGTGGCAGCTCTCCCCCCGAAATCAAATGCACATGAGACCATCCACACAGATGCTTGCTCAAGCAGGGTCCGAACATCCTCTAATACGTGGGCCTACACCTCAACCCCTTCCTCCCACTACCCAACCTTCTATTCAGCAGCCACAAATGTCAGCCTCTAGCCAACCCCACCAATATGGCCACTTGTACCCACCCAGTGTTGGAGGCTGGTCCCAACCTAGTTGGGGACGATCTGGCTATCTTGGTGGGTATGAGCCACGTGCCTACCACAGCCAACAAGATGCCCCTCACCATCATCATTACTCTGGCCAGTATCCCCAACAGTCCCAGGAGGCAGGACAATTCCAACATCATGGGCAACAGTATGGCCCCACACAGGGCGATGTTGGCCACAGTGTCCAGCAGCACCCGCAGGCTGCTCTTCCACGTTGCCCTTCCCCAACCTATGAGGATTTATAAGTCTGATGGCCGTAGATGTCCAGTGCGGTTTAACTGGTGCTCCAAATACAAAGGATAAAACAGGTGTTCTCCATCACCAAACTTTGCTACCTAATTTAACATTCTAATTTTTTAACAATGTTTTCCAATCATATTAAAGAATCCATCATGACAGGCAAGGCTACCTCACGCCTTTCAGACAGATATTACATGTGTGTACAAAAGAGAATATTTAAACGCGCTATACTGTAAAGTCAAAGGATGAAAATACACTACTCACTTGCTAATGCCTAGGAAAGGCGTGCTGGCCTTAGTGAAGTAGTCACCTTTTTTGCTAGCAATCTATAGTAACAAATCAAGGCAACAAGCCTTCAGAATATCACGCTCTCTCTATGTCTTAACAAGTGAGTTTTGTTTTTTCATCCTTTCCAGTATAGCATGGTTAAATATTCTCTGTTCTACAGACAGGTAATATCTGTCTGAAAGCCGTGAGGTAGCCTTGCCTGTCATGGTGGAATATTTCTATGATTGGAAAACATTCTGAAGAAATGTGAGTGTTATCTTTTAGCATTAATTTTGTTGATGGAGCTCACCTATTTTTTTCCTTTCTAGTTAAATATTCTCATGCAGCAATGTTGTTATTGCCTAATGTTTTTTTGGGTTATGTTATGTAATGTTACTTTTCAAAAAAGTTTAAGAAGGCACAAAGGGCCATTTTACCCATTGCCAAAATGTTCATATGGCAAAATTATGTTTGCCTTTAAGAAACAAAAAAAAAGGCAAAACTAAAACTTTGTCTACTATAGTTAACGTCTCTGTGTGATTTTTCAAAAACCCTGTCAACATACTAACATACACTAACCAATGCAATGAAACAGTCGTAGAATCATAAGGGGTTGAGTAATATATATTTAGACACACTTAAAGAAACAAATTATAACATAGACACAGCATGCTCTTGCCAAGAAGTTGCCCCCTCAGGTGAGATAAAGTAATTAGTGAAAATATCACGCACTTTGAGGCCAGAGAGCGGTCTACGTTGAGGGTTCATAGGTGGTCTCACCCTACGCACATTGTCTCGCCTACGCACAACACCATCAGAGGAGGAACAATCATGTATCCTGGTGAAGTTATGCAGAACAACACAGGCTTTCACAACTTCATTCACATTTTGTTCACTCAGCTGAATGGCAGACTGGAGTACCCGCCATTTGGCACAAAGAATCCCAAAGGAACACTCCACCAGTCGCCTAGCACATGATAGGCGCAAGTTAAAAATTCTGCACCTGTGGTCCAGGTTGCGCCGGGGATATGGCCTCATGACATTGCACGATAACTGAAACGCCTCATCTGCCACAAGGACATAAGGGACTGATTCTTCAGGGGAGCCTGGTAGCTGGCGTGGTGGTGGTAGATCCAACTGGTTGGTGCGTAGCCGCCGAGCCATTATGGAAGTATTGAAGACTCTAGAGTCTCCCGTCCTTCCATAGGCCCCAATGTCAACAATTATAATCTTGTATTGAGGGTCTACCAGAGCCAACAATACAACAGAAAAGTATTGTTTATAATTGAAGAATTGGGAGCCAGAGTTCGGCGGCTTACGCACCCGGATATGTTTGCCATCCAGGGCCCCAATACAATTTGGAAACTGGCAGTCCTCCTCAAAGTCCCTTGATATCCTCAACCAGTCTTCCATCCTGGGCTCGGGCATGACCACTTGATGGAGTCTTGTCCAGATTTCTGCACATGTAGACCTCACTATGCCTGAAATGGTTGATCTTCCAATGAGAAACTCATGGCGGAGGGCGGCATAAGACAGGCCAGTGGACAGGAAGTTGTAGAACAACATAAATTGATAAGTTTAGAATGCATAAAGTCCAAAAACATCAGTTACATGCCGACCAAACTTGGTAGCAATTGACATAGAATAACACACACATATTTGGTTGCACAATGACTATGTGATATGCAGGACATATTAGAGCTAACATTCTGGTGTGTAAGTTGAAACATATTTGGAGTAAGATGAGGGCATTAAACTTTGTCCAAGAAGGCAAAAAATCATACTTTAGCACACACATTATGAACATAGAGAATGTGGTTGTGTAGTACATACCGTAATGTGAGTAGAAGTCGCTCCTCTGCAGATATCGCTTTGCGCATCCTTGTGTCCTGAAAGGTTATCCCAGGGCGCACTGTCTCCAAGAGTTGATCAAATGTGGAAATGCTCATGCGACAGTACTGGTAAAATTTCTCAGGATGCTCCCGCAGAGAAGAACAGAGGCGGAGAAAATGACCTCTTGTGAGTCGTTGCCTCAAAAGTGGATGGACCCACATGCGTTCTCCTCCTCCACGGATCCACTATCACTGGGTATGGTTGCCCAAAGCGCTGTGACAAAAGCCAGTTAAAGAGAACCTGCTCAGTTGTATTGAATCTCAGACCCTCTGCCATGTTGCACAAAGAACACCAACACACCTCGTGAAAGCAAGGTCACAAATGGACAGAATGGAGGCAGCCACCTGTTCCTGAGTGTATAAATAGGGTGCAGGCTAATGATTTAAATTCTTAGCAGGCCTCAAAACCGTTAAATGTCCATTTTGCAAGGCTGCGAGAAAATCTCACCATACGGATTGCATACGGATGCCATACGGATGCAGACATGCGCAAAATACGCGACCGCACCTTGCTTACGGATGACCTACGGAGCACTATTTAGGGGTCATTCATCCGTATTACGCCTGTAATCTACGGACCGTATTTTGCGCAGGTTAGTGTGACTCCGGCCTTATTGAGAAACTCACAGTGAGCGTATAGTATATACACATCCGATTCCAACTCATGGAATATATGGACACCCGTTACAGATAGCATATTGCTTCAGGGGTGCGGTTTTAGAGCAAGAGGAAGAGAGCTATTACATTTTATAAATTAAATACGAAAAGTAGGCAGTGTTTATAAAAATATACAAATATGTTACAAAGTGGGGAAAAAAACAATACAGTATATACAATTACATAAAATAAAAAAGGATAAACAGAAGAAATGTACTAAGCCTTGATGTCGCAGGATCGGTTCTGACTCTTATGAAAGGGAGCGCTTCGTTTTTGGCAGGTAATGGTACACAACTAAAGCAAATTGTATCTTCCAGGACTGACAATGATTATACAGTAGCTTAGTATTTGATTTTATTAACATAAGTTAATAAAATCCGTCTCATAGCCGTGTTTGGTCTGCGATCCATCGCACAACCAAATTTAATTACCTGTTTGCATCAGGGGAAGTCCCAGTCGAGAATAAGGGTATGTGCACACACTGCAGATTCACCTGCGGGTTTTTTCCCGCGGAACCGCAGGTAAAGTGACCTGCGGTTTTGCTGCGGTTTGGCCTGCGGTTTTTCCCTGCGGTTTCACACCTCTACTATGTTAAAGGTGTGAAACCGCAGCAGAATCCGCAGAAACAATTGACATGCTGCGAAAAAAAAAACGCAGCTTTTCCGCAGGTAAAAAACCGCAGCGTGAGCACTGCGGTTTTGAAAACCCATAGGCTAACATGGTAAAGTACCATGTCTGCGGAACTGCTGCAGTTCTGCAGGGTCAAAACCGCAGCAAAACCGCAGCGTGTGCACATGGCCTAATGGTCATGTGGAGGTTATGGAGTGCGAGTTTGCTTCAGTGTTCGCATATGACAACTATGAGATGGCTTTATAGATTTAACAATTACATCCATGAAATATGGTAGTATAAGCAATCGAACAATCGCAGGTTCAAGTTCCCTAATGAGACAAAAAAAATAAAGAGATTATTTTAAAAAATGTAAAAAAAAATACAAATGTTTAAATCGCCTTTTTTCCCTTTTCAAAAATAAAGAAATATATTTATATATTTTTTTAAAAACATATTTGGTCTCATCTAGTGATGAGCAAACATGCTCAGGTGCTAACCGAGTGACTTTGGCGTGCTTGAATAATCAGGCAATCCCTGCATGTGTTGTGGATTTCGAACAGTCGCGAGATATGCAGCCGTGGGGACTTGAATATATTCTTCAAGCATGCTAAAGTCACTTGGTTAGCACCCAAGAATGATTGGATAGCGCCTTATCTGAGCACATTCGCTCATCACTAGTCTCATGGTGTCTAATTTTGGATCCAACCTTATTTTTTTCAATGGGAAGAGGGTCATGTGACACATCAAACTTATTGAGAATTTCACAAGAAAAACAATGGTGTGCTTGGTTTTAACGTAACATTATTCTTTCATGAGTTATTTACAAGTTTATGACCACTTATAAACTTTGTTCAAAGTGCTGCCCATTGTGTTGGATTGTCAATGCAATCTTCTTCTCCCACTCTTGACACACTGATAGCAACACCATAGAAGAAATGCTAGTCTAAGTGGGTCAGATTCCTTGTAGGAATGCTCAGACCTTCCACCCATAATGTGGTGGTGCACCATCTTGATGGAAAAACTCAGGGAATGTGCCATCTTCAATGCATAAAGAGGGCAACACATCATCATGTAGCAATTTCAGATATCCAGTGGCATTGAGGTTTCCACTGATGAAGAATGGCCCCACTATCTTTGTACCCCATATACCACACAATACCATCAATTATGGGTGTCAGGTCCGAGCATTCCTACATGAACAGTTTCCTGGAAAGTGGATTGGTCTTCGTGGGCCAACTGAATGGCCACCAAGGTCTCCCGATCTGACCCCCTTAGACTTTTATCTTTGGTGTCATCTGAAGGCAGTTGTCTATGCTGTGAAGATACGAGATGTGCAGCATCTGAAACAATGGATACTGGAAGCCTGTGCTAACATTTCTTCTGTGGTGTTGCTATAAGTGTGTCAAGAGTGGGAGAAGAGGGTTGCATTGACAATCCAACACAATGGGCCGCACTTTGAACACATTTTATAAGTGGTCATAAACTTGTAAATAACTCATGAAATAATAAAGTTATGTTAAAACCAAACACACCATTGTTTTTCTTGTGAAATTCTCAGTAAGTTTAATGTATCACATGACCCTCTTCCCATTGAAAAAAATAAAGTTGGATCCAAAATGGCCATATCAACAGACAGCAACTAAAAGAGGACTCAAATGCACTTCAAGGTGCAGCAGGCCCACATGGTTAAGATGGCAGTAACACAGGTGCAAAAATCCTGATGAGACAGCCACTCACTACCTACAAATCCATGGAGGGGGTGGCTGCTTAGTATATGTTTGCACAATGAGAACTTGTATGTAGCACTGTTCACACAGTGGAGATGCACAGCATCCAGGTTACCAGCCTATTAGTGATGCCCTTCTATTAGATCAGGTGGGCTGCCCAACGCTATCAAGATGCATACCATGTGAACAGGCACCACAGTTTACAAGACAATGGGCCTAGCTGCACCCTGATATTAAAGTGCAAAAAAAACAACATATGAAATATGTGAGGTATTAGTCGATATTTTGGCCAAAGTATACAAGCTCGCAATCCAACGTCAAGGATCCCCACACTTGCGAGTCCCTAACCCTAATCCATATCAATAGACATCAACTAAAACAGGACTGAAATCCTCCAAAAATACAAAAGACAGCAGAAAAAAAGGCAGCAATGTATTTACCTGCCTAGGCCCCCAGCCAAATGTACTTCAGGGTGCCACAGGCCCATGTGGTTAAAGGCTACTTTCACACTAGCGTTGGCCAATGTACGTCGCAATGCGTCGTTTTGGCAAAAAAACGCATCCTGCAAAGTTGCCCGCAGGATGCGTTTTTTCTCCATAGACTTACATTAGCGATGCATTTTGACGTATTGCCACCCGTCGCATCCGTTGTGCGACGGATGCGTTGTGTTTTGGCGGCCGCGACACACACAAAAACGTTACATGTAACGTTTTTTGGTGCGTCGTGTATGTCATTTTCAACCACGCATGCGCGGCCGAAACTCCACCCCCTCCTCCCCGGACATTACAATGGGGCAGCGGATGCGTTGAAAAACTGCATCCGCTGCCTCCGTTGGGCAAAACTTTCACTACGTGCGACAGTACGTCGCCCCGATGCAGGGTGACGTGCGTCGCACGACGCTAGTGTGAAAGTAGCCTAAGATGGCAGTAATACAGGTGCAAAAATACTGATGAGACAGCCACTCACTACCTACCAATCCATGGAGGGGGCAGCTGCTTAGTATATGATTGAGGACTTTTATGTAGCACTGTTCACACAGTGGAGATTCACAGCATCCAGGTTACCAGCCTATTAGTGACCCCCTTCTATTAGATTAGGCGGGCTGCCCAACGCTATCAAGATGCATCCCATGTGAACAGGCAACACAGACTTTTTTTCTGCTGTCTTTTGTATTTTTGGAGGATTTGAGGGGATGAGAAGCCTTCTACACTGCCTGTCAGATCGCTGATCTGACACAGTGCTGTGCAAAGTGTCAGATCAGCGGTCTTACACTATGTAGTGATGTCCCACCCTGGGACAAAGTAAAAAAGTTAAAAAAAATTAACAAGTGTAAAAATATTTTTTTTATAAATTCCTAAATAAAGAAAAAAATAAATAAATATTTTTTCAATTAATACATTTCTTTATGTAAATAATAAAAAAGCAATAAAAGTACACATATTTAGTATCGCCATGTCCAAAACTGTCCCACTAATTAACCCCTTCAGTGAACATCATAAAAATCTATATATATAAAATTGAATGTATGTGTGTATGTGTAAATCACCAACCAATCACGAAGCATCGTTCATTTCACCAGAGCTGTTTAAAAGATGCTGAGCTGTGATTGATTGCTATGAGCAACAGGTTTCCTTGCAACCAATCACTAAGCATCTTTCATTTCACCAGAGCTGGTTAAAAGAAGCTGAGCTGTGATTGGTTGCTATGAGCAAAAGTTTTCCCACTCCACGACAACACCACAGCAGACACTGACCGGGTGGGAGAAATCTAGCATCCCCGGAAACATAAGCTCCCAGCCATTGTCTGCCCCCCAGAAAGGAGCAGAGAGCACATTACAGAAATGAATCCCCCCTCCCATGCCCATATACCCATCACACATCCTCCATCCCATAGGCACATCTTCCTTCTTAAATGGATCTCCGGTGTAACAGGCCAGATTAACCCCCCGCCCAGAATATACTCGGGGTTAAAGTGGACTAGGCCAGTTTTTACCCCTCTGGGCCAGAATATACCCCAGGTATATTATGGCCTAGGCCAAACTATACCCTGTGGTATAAATTGGCCTAGGCCAGATTATACCCCTCCGGGTCAGAATATACCCCAGCTGCTGTAGATCAAATTTTTCACGCTTTTGAGAACCATCAAAAACAGGGCCCCAGGCAGCACACAGGGGCCCCAGGCATAGAACAGGGGCCTCAGCAGCATACGGGGGCCCCAGCAAGCACACGGGGGGGCAGAGACAGCAAATGGAGTCCCAGGCAGCACACGGGGGCCCCAGGCAGTGCACAGGGCCCCAGGCAGCACACAATGGCCCCAAGCAGCACACAGGGGGCAAAGACAGTGAACGGGGTCCCAGGCAGCACACAGGGGCCCCAGACATCGCACAGGGGCATCGCACAGGGGCCCCAGACATTGCACAGGTGCCCTAGACATCCCACAGGATTGAGTGATATACTCAAGAATGTGGACCTAGACATCGCACAGGGGGTCCGAAACAGCACACAGGAGGTCCCAGACAGCACACAGGGGAGCAGAGACAGCGCACAGGGGCCCTATGCGCTGTCTCTTCCCCCCTAGCGTGCTGTCTCTTCCTCTTTGTGCGCTGCTTGGGGCCCCTGTGCGCTGCCAGGGGCCCCTGTATGCTGCCTGGGGCCCTATGCACTGCCTGGGACCCTGTTCACTGTCTTTGCCCCCCGTGTGCTGCCTGCGGCCCCTGTGTGCTGCCTGGGGACCTTTGCGCTGCCAGGGGCCCCTGTATGCTGCCTGGGACTCTGTGCTGCCTGGGACCCCGTTTGCTTTCTCTGCCCCGTGTGCTGTTAGGGGCCCTGTGCACTGCCTGGGGCCATGTGCGCTGCCTGGGCCCCCATGTGCTGCCTTGGGCCCTGTGCACTGCCTGGGGCTCCCGTGTGCTGCCTGGGGCCCCCGTGTGCTGTCTGGGGCCTCGTGTGCTGTCTCTGCCCCCTGTGTGCTGCCTGGGGCCCCTGTGTGCTGCCTGGGGCCCTGTGCGCTGCCTGGGACCCCGTGTGCTGCCTGGGACCCCATTCGCTGTCTCTGCCCCCGTGCACTGCCTGGGGCCCCGTGTGCTGCCTGAGACCCTGTTCACTGTCTCTGCCCCGTGTCCTGCCTGGGCCCTGTGTGCTGCCTGGGACCTCGTTCGCTGTCTCTGCCCCCTGTGCGCTGCCTGGGACCCAGTGTGCTGCCTGGGACCTCATTCGCTGTCTGTCCCCCATCTGCTTCCTGGGGCCCCGTTTTTGATGGTTCTCAAAAGCGTGAAAAATCTGATCTACAGCAGCTGGGGTATATTCTGATCTGGAGGGGTATAGTTTGGCCTAGGCCATAATATACCTGGGGTATATTCTGGCCCAGAGGGGTATAATCTGGCCTAGGCCACTTTAACCCCAGGTATATTCTGGGTGAGGGGTAAATCTGGCCTGTTACACCGGCTTTGATACGAGCTCACCGCCGGAGCCCACATCAAAGTAGAGGACACGTCCAATGACTGAGTCCATTATTGGACCTTAAGGGGTTAATGTTTATGATTATGGCTTACAGTCAATGAAAACCCAAAAGTCATCATCTCAGTAAATTAGAATACTTTATAACACCAGCTTGAAAAAATGATTTTAAAATCCGAAATGTTGCCCTACTGAAATGTATGTTCAGTAAACGCATTCAATACTTGGTCGGGGATCCTTTTGCATCAATTACTGCATCCATTAGGCCAACATTTTGGATTTTAAAATAGTTTGTTTAAGCAGGTGTAAGGCCGGAGTCACACTGGCGAGGAATACGGGAGAGTGAGAGGCGCAAAAAGCACGCATTAGACACGGACCAATGATTCTCTATGGGGTCCCTCGCACCAAGCGTATATTTCTCATCCGTATTCTACGCTCCGTGCCACTCGCAGCATGCTGCTATTGTCAGCGTACTACGCCCGTAGTACGCCAATGCAAGTCTATGGGTGCGCAAAAAATACGGATTACACACGGACCACACATGTGACTTGCTAGAAATACGCACCAGGTGTCTTTTAGCAAAGCCGGCAATTCAGTGCGCTATACAGTAAACTCACACTGACAGGTTTAATAAAGAAAGAAAGAATAGATATATACACATAGAATATATATATATATATATATATATATATATATATTTATGCATTCTATGTGTCTATATCTATTCTTTCATTTCTTTATTAAAACTGTCATAGGGCTCCATTATATGTCCATTTTGCAAGCCTGCGAGAAAATCTCGCCATACGGATGCCATACGGATTACATACGGATGCTCACATGCGCAAAATACGCGACCACACCTTGATTACGGATGACATACGGAGCACTATTTAGGGGTCTGTCATCCGTATTACGCATGTAAAATACTGACCGTATTTTGCGCAGGTTAGTGTGACTCCAGCCTTAGAAGTATTCTAACTTACTGAGATAATGACTTTTAGGCTTTTTTTTGCTGTAAGCCATAGTCATCAACATTAACAGAAATAAACACTTGAAATAGATCACTCTGTGTGTAATGACTCTAATATATGAGTTTCACTTTTTGTATTGAAGAACTGAAATAAAATAACTTTTTGATGATATTCTATTTTTGTGAAAAGCACCTGTATGATCTTCATTCAAAAAATTACTAATTTTGCAGTTTTCACATTGGTTCCTAGGGCTATTTTATACTTGTAATTTCAGGAAGAGTTTTCAGCAGGCTCTTTATCAGCAGAGGCAGAATTACAATGACTGATAGTGCCTCTACACACAATTGATTACACGGGATCTATTACTCATAATAGGCAATATCACAGCTGACCCTCTTCCCCTTCCCTTCACAATTACTTTTGCATACGTTCATTGGATGCTCCAATACAAAAGCTGACCAGTGTAAAATTGCAAGGTTTCTCATTTTTATTTTAATACAAGGTTTGATATGGGAAAAAATAACACTGAAAACACTTTTAACCCCTATCCGATACGGCCAATTTCCATTTTATGCTTTATTTTTTTCCTCCTTTTTCTAAGAACAATAACTTTTTTATTTTTCTGCCCAACAGATTATTGAGGGCTTTTGTGCGGGATGAATTGTACTTCTAACCATTCATTTTTGCACAAAATGTACTGGAAATAGTGGGAAAAAATGCAATTGTGACATTGTTTTTTGGGGATTGTTTATTTGGCGTACATTGTGCTGTAAAAGTGACCTAGTAATATGATTCTCCTCATAAGTTTGATTACAGTGATACCAAACTTGTCCAGATTGTAATTTTTGTCGTCATTTTCCGAGACCTGTAACCTTTTTATTTTTGATTGGTGGAGTTGTGTGAGGGCTTATTGTTTGCGGGGCGAGATGACGTTTTTATAAATATTATTTTGGGACGACATGTTAATCAAGACAGATGCAGGTGATGGCTTTAACATACAACCATAATCTGCCAGGCACAGGGTGAGCTAACCTCGAGAGCCTATTCTGTACCCCCCCACTACTGGCTAGCGACGTACTTATATGGCGGATCTCGGTAAGAGACAGAGACGTAGCTAGGGTTTTGATTCGGGGGTGAGTGAAGCTTCTGAGTGGGCCCCCAACCAGGTAACCTTGATTACAACTGGGTGACGCACCCTAATAGTGGAGGAGAGCCTCAGCGGATGACTGCACTGTTACTGAAAATAATCTCTATACAAAGACCAGCATTGATATTACCACCATACCAGTCCTGCAGAACATATAACAGATCAAAGTAGTTACAGATGGTGACTTACAGCTGACGTTCTTTCTGATGGAGTTGTTCACTTTTCCGGTCTTGCCCAGACCGACACAACTTCTTCCACCCAGGACTCGTCTGCAGAGATTACACAAAGACACATTTCATTTCTCATATTTTCAGAATGTCACCATCTATTCCCAACCTGCACAAACTCCTCATCCTGCTGGTACCCCAATGCTGCTGCCGTATGTGTCCCTATTACTGCACCTGCTGTGTGGTTCTCTGTGCCCTCTAAATTCTAAAGCAACTCTCTAGAATATAGTAATGCGTGCAAGTGCCCTAGAAAACAGCACCCACATTTTGTCCCCTAGAAAGTAATAGTGCCCTGTGTGCCCCTTTGATAGTCATAGTAACCTGAGTCCCCTATAACAGTAAGTGCCTACCTTATATTTAATAATGTCCCAAGTCTCCCCCTGTATAGCTCCCCTATATATAGTATGATGCTCTCTTATACATATCATGATGCCTCCTCACTTTAATGTACCCCCACACAGTATACTGACCCCTTAGTAGCCCCCAAACTGCTTGATGGCCCCAACACTGTGTGATGGCCCCTTCACTGTTATCCCCACTATATATGATCGCCCCCTAGATAGCTTTCATATAGTATAATGTACCAGATAGTTCTCAATATAGTATAATGCACTCTCCATAGGCCTGTATAGACTAATGCATTCCCCATAGGCTTGTATAGTATAATGCACTCCCCATAGGCCCATATAGTATAATGCACTCCCCATAGACCTGTATAGTATGATACACTCCCCATACGCAGCCTGTATAGTATAATGCATTCCCCATAAGAATACTGCTCTATAGTATACTGCCTTCCCCATAGGCATCCAGTATAGTGTAATGCACCCCCCATAGGCAGCCTGTATAGTATAATGCACCCCAACAGGCAGCCTGTATAGTATAATACACCCCCATAGGCAGCCAGTATAGTATAATGCACCCCCATAGGCAGTCAGTATAGTATAATTCACCCCCATAGGCAGTCAGTATAGTATAATGCACCTCCATAGTCAGTCTTTATAGTATAATGACCCCCATAGGCAGCCAGTATAGTATAATGCACCCCCATAGGCAGCCTGTATAGTATAATGCACCCAGATAAAAAAAATAAATCCAATACTCACCTCTCCTCTCCTTCTTATTGTTCCCACGGTGGTCTGAGCAGCCGCACATCTCCAGACAGCAGGCATTGGGTTCTGACATCATTGCAACCCCTTGTCAGTTCGGCGTTGGTGACGTCAGAAGCTGAGAGGGGGATGATGGGAGAGGGAGCGTAACACTCTTCTCATCAATGTGGTCAGCTGTATCGGCATCCAGCCGATACATTAGACCCTGCAATGATGATCGGGGGGCCCACTGCTGGCACAGGCCCCCCCCACCGCCTCTAAGACGCTGTCAAGTGCCGACGTATTACGGTGGATGAAAAAGAAGGAGGGAGATGGGGACAGACGCAGAGATCCTCACTGCGCAGGCGCCAGATTCCCAGTCCCTTAGTGTGAATACATCATAACACACTGTGAGGCGGGATCTGGAGCCTCTGCTACACGCAGGCACGATATGATTACATCATCACCTAGTGTAAAATCGCGGGCAGCGCGCACAGCGCATGCCTGAGAAATGTTTGTGGTGCGCAGGCATCGGTCACGTAATGAGGAACAGAGGAGGCGGCGCACAGAGGCAAGAGTGGGATGATGGACGGCTGCGAGACGGTTGACACAGGGGGAGAAAAGATACCTCCGTGACGCAATAGAGGTATGGCGAGCAATTTATAAAAGTCTTTATTTCAGCGTTCCTAGGGATAATAAACATAAGAGCCACCTTCACAGAGTGCAGCCTTAGTGCTGCTGAAGATGGCTCTTTTACTTAAAAAGGCCCGGGGGGGGGGGTGACAGGTTCCCTTTAAGGGCACTAAAATATCTAAAAAACATATAGAAGTTCGAAACCTCCCTTTGTGCTCTCATTAAAAAATAATGAAATTTAAAAAAAAAACATATTTATTATCATAGCTTTCATAAGAGTCCGGTCTTTAAAAATATGCAATTGATTAACCATATTGGAAGATATTGTAATGAGAAAAAAGATCAAAACACAAGAATTGCATTTTTTTTTAAACATTGTATGTTACCCAAATTGGTATCAATGAAACTGTTAGCTTGTCATTCAAAAAACAAGCCCTCCCACAGGTCAATTGATGACAAAATAAAAATGTTACAAGTCTTGAAAAAAAAATTTTACATTCCGAATTTTTTTCTCCAGTTAAATAAAAAAAATCTTTGCAAACTTGTTATTGCTGTAATTATACTAACTTGGGAAATAATGATTTAGAGTAATTGTTACCACAGAATGTACACCGTAAAATGAAACTCACCAAAACATGACAGAGTTCAATTTTTTTCACAATTTCACCACAGCTGGCAATTTTCTTTTTGATTTCCAGTATATTAAAGGGGTTTTCCCATGAATATAGTACATTTTATAGTACAGTTTATTCATTAGATATTGGAATACAAATAAGATCCACAATTGGATGTGTTAAAAAATGTTACTGTGTTGAGATAATCTTATAAATGTGCCCTTGCTGTGTACTGTGTAATGGCTGTGTCTGACCATGCAGGGACATAGTCTGATCATACCACAGCTCCTGGGCAGTGGAGAAAGCAAAAGAGTATACAGACAGGACAGCACGGGATCGCATATAATTATTGTTGTGAGGCAAAACATTTCCCTGCCTGTTTTTAAGCAATGTTTTACCTAAAAGAAAGAATTATTTGTGATCTCATGCTGTAATGTCTGTATACTCATCTTTTGCATTTTCTCCTGCCCAAGAGCTGTGGTATGATCAGTCCATGTCCCTGTACTGTTAGACACAAACATTACACAGTACACAGGGGCACATTTATAAGATTGTCTCAGCAAAGGAAAAAAATTTTTTAACACATCCAGGTGTGGAACATATTGTTATTCCAAGATCTATTAATTAAAATGTTGACTAAAATTAACTTTGCTCATGGGAAAACCCTATAAATAGTAAAGAGAGTTGAGTAGACCAGTTTGAGTGGCTCTGATCCATCAGCCAGGTCAGTAATCTCTGACTGTTGGATGTAAATCAGTGGGAAAGGGGACTCCGCTCACGGGTGCTGACATCTTTTGAGATCCCAGGGCCCGCAGGATCACCCCACTCCTGCCATCGTCAGCCTCCTAAAGCAGCCACCCTGCCTCCTATTACCACTCTCCACTTCAGCTGCCACCCCTGGTAAGCTACCTTCCGAATATAAGATGCACCCCCATTTTCCTCTCAAATTAGTTTTATAATTGGGAAATTATGGTGCAGTATATCATCTTTTCTGCTATTGATTGGTTATGTTATGAATATATTATCTCTGTCATTTTTGTCTTGCGCTTGATTCTACATGAGGGGTGCTAACTATATCCTATACTGTTTTAGTCCTAGTGGTGTATTTTCATTAAAGGACAGTGCCCTAAATTCCCGATGTCCACAACATACACAACTTGCAGTGTGTTTTAACCCCTTTACCGCCCCAAGGTGTACCCCCAATTATTACAATTCTGACCACTGTAACTTTATGAGGTAATAACTCTGGAATGCTTCAACAGATCCCACTGATTCTGAGATTGCTTTTTTTGAGACATATGATACTTCATGGTAGTGGTAAAATTTATTTGATATGACTCATGTTTATTTGTGTAAAAAATGGAAATTTGGTGAAAATGTGAAAAATTTTGCAATTTTAAAACTTTGAATTCTTATGCCCTAAAATCAGAGAGATACGTCACACAAAAGTTAGTAAAAAATAACATTTCCCACATGTCTACTTTACATTAGCACAGTTTTTGAAACACATATTTTTTGTTAGCAAGTTATAAGAGTTAAAAGTTAACCAGCGATTTCAAATTTTTCCAACAAAATTTTTTAGTACCACATTACATTTGACGTGACTTTGAGGGGTTTTTGTGACAGAAAATACTCAAAAGTGACACCATTCTAAAAACTAGCACCTTAAGGGGGTGGTCAAAACCACATTCAATAAGTTTATTAGCCCTTCAGGTGCATCACAGGATTTTTTGGATTGTGGAAAAAAATGAACATTTAACTTTTTTCACAAAAATGTTACCTTAGACCCAAATTTTTTATTTTTGCAAGGGTAAACTGAAAAAAATGGATGCCAAAATTTGTTGTGCAATTTCTCCTGAGCACGCCTATACCTGATATATGGAGGGAAAACCACTGTTTGGGCACACAGGAGAGCTCAGAAGTCAAGGAGCGTCATTTGATTTTTTGAGTGAAAAATTTGCTGACACAATTAGCAAACACCATGCTGTGTGTGGAGAGCCCCTGATGTGCTTAAACAGTGAAAATCCCCCATAAGTGACCCCATTTTGGAAACTAGACCCCACAGGGAACTTATCTAGATGTGTGGTGAACACATTGAACCCCCAGGTGCTTCAAAGAAGTTTTGTTAGGAACGGCGAAACGCACTAAATAAATAAATAATAAAGTGTGTTCGCCGCTCAGGGTCCACCGTGCAGAAGATGTTATCACTGCTGCTGAGTAATGGCAGACGCGCTATATGGTGGTATTACGCGCACGGGTTAAATGCCACCCGATGTACGCAGAGCGGACTCTGTTAGCTCACAGAGGTGCTGTAACATAAACATAACATAGACGCCGAGCCTGTTAGACTCACAGGTCTCAGCTAAATTGCACGCGCGATATACAGTCACAGGACACGAACCCAAGGCTGAGTTCGGTGTCCGTCTAGTCCTACCGTGTGTGCGGCGTCGCTACCGCAGATACCGTTAAGTGCTGCTGACTGCAGCGCAGCGGCAAACACAGCCGCTATACGATAGTGCCGTGAGACGTGGCATGATCGGACGCTAGTGTAGAGGCGCGGTGTGCACAGTGGCCTAAGGCTTGCCACTGACTGGCGCTGACTCCTTCTCTAGTTCCCTATCCACATGCGTAATATCAGAGGGAGTGGAATCTTAATAAGTCAGTCACCAGAATCATACATCCATCACCAGTCACACATCTAGCAAGTAAAGTCTATACTAGCGCATGGCCGAGCGGCCATGGGGGCCTTTTATAGCCGTGCGCTGCCGGGACCTTCCTGATCTCTGAGATGGACCAATTAGATCTGGAGAAGGACCTGAGCATGTGACTCCCGACCTCCAATGGGAGATCGTCTTGTGAGCATGCTCAGTGGAGCGGCAGAGGGACTTAGCCACAGGAATGGCTTGCTGCAGAGCAGCATGTGGGGCTCTGGATTCCTGTTGTGTCGCTGCAGGAATCCGACGCCTTACATTACCCCCCCTCCTAGGGCCCCCTCCCTCCTGAGCCTTTCAACCCACCAAATAAAGTTTTTTGCCACGTACCACCTTATGTCCCACAGAGGTGTAGGCCTCAGGCTCATCCGAAGACAAGTCTGATGCCCCGGCAGATGACTTGGAAAACTGGGACATGTGAACAGGTTTGAAAAGGGACACGTGGAAGGCGTCAGGGATGGCTAAGTTGCCAGGAGCAGAAGTTGGAGCGGGGCGCTGATGTGTGTCGGCGGGCATCTTCATTCACATTTTAGAGGTTTAAGTGACATGTGGGGTGCGACCCAGACTGTCACGAACCTCCATTGCCCGGTCTGCCACCGGAAAGGGATACAGTAACCCAGCCGGCCTCTGTTTAGAGGAGCTGCTCCGAGCACAAGAGGCGCATGCCTGAATGTATTTTTTAGTGTCCCGGGCCCTGTGCGGCCACCAATAAGACCTTGCCAGGAGTTTTGTGGTCTGCTTGTAGCCAACGTGACCATCCACCCTGGACGCGTGTACGCACGTGATAACCTTGGAACGCAGGTGAGGCGGGACAAAGGTCTTGCCTGGCGGCACTGACCCGGGGACGACCAGAGCCACGGTCTTCAGATTCCCATTAGGGGGCGCGGAAAGATCCGCAGACACCTCCACAGAGGCTACTTGGATGCTTTCCCCTATGCATCTTCCCACACAGTTTTTGCTCCATCCCAGTATTCTCTCTGAGGACCACTCTATGTGAGGGGAATGGCAACGGAGCCAGGGAACCCCGAGGAGCACCTGATCGATGCCCTCTGGCATAATGAGCAGGGACAACGTCTTCTGATGAGATGGTGGAATTGAGAGCCTAAGGGTTGCTGTCTGGTGGGTAATCTGGGATGACAAGGTCGACCCATTGACTACCCTGATAGGCACTGGGTAAGGAAGTGGTACCAACGGGATAGTGTGCTGTTGGGCGAAGGATGAGGACATAAAGTTCCCTTCTGCCCCAGAATCCACCGTGACCTTTACATCTCAGGAGGAATCTCCGCTATCTAACGTCCCTAGGAGCGCCGGTTTTGGGGAGAAGGTCTCCATAGCGAATAGCCCTCCATCAATTACCAGTGGACGTGATTGTTTTTTCGGCTGCTGAAAACATCTGTTATCTAGGTGACCAGACTGTCTACACTGGTAACAGCGTGTGGAGCTTTGAGCCGGACGCATCTTGAGGCCGGCGCGGGACACCTCCATGGGCTCTGGAGGTATACTCTCCAGCTCGGGTGGCTCTAGAGATTCAAGGAAGTTGGGAGCCAAGCTAATCTTCCGCATGGATTGAGCACGCTCCAGCCTGCACTCCAAAAAACGGAGAACGATGCGGGTAGAAATGACAATCAGCTCTTCCAGACTTACGGGAACCTCCCTGGTAGATAGAGCATCCTTAACATGCTCCGCCAAACCTCTCCAGAACGCAGGGATGAGGGTTCTATCTGGCCATTCCAGCTCGGAAGCCAGTGTCCAGAAACGGATGGCGTACTGGCTGACCGAGAGGGATCCCTGTGTTAATGCCAGTAGCTGGAGAGAGGTGTCGTGACCCCAAAAAGACCTGCTTCAGAGATGTTAGGAACTGAGCAGCGGTCCAAACCTCTGGGTCACCACGCTCCCACAGTGGCATGGCCCACTCCAACGCCCTGCCCGACAGAAGGGAAACGAGAAAACCCACCTTGGCCCGTTCTGTAGGGAATCGTGCGGCCAGTAACTCAAGCTGGATGGAGCACTGGCTCACGAAACCCCTGCAGGAGGCGCTGTCGCCAGAAAATTTATTGGGCAATGGGAGGCGGGAAACTGTCGGTGCAGGCGTGGACGTGGACACACGTGAGACAGCCTCTGTGACTGCCTGGGCAGCGGTCTCAGTAAACTGCAGCTGAGGTGGCACTCTCGAAAGTAGCCAACCTGCCCTCCAGCTGCCGAATGTACTGCAGAAGCTGCTGCTGGTCCGCCATTACTAGCCAGACCCTGGCGCTAGTATGTTAGGAACGGCGGAATGCACTAAATAAATAATAAAGTGCGTTTGCCGCTCGGGGTCCACCGTGCAGGTGTTATCACTGCTGCCGAGTAATGGCAGATGCGCTATATGGTGGTATAACGCGCACGGGTTAAACGCCACCCGATGTGCGCTGAGCGGACTCTGTTGGCTCACAGAGGTGCTGTAACATAAACATAACATAAACACCGAGCCTGTTAGACTCACAGATCTCAGCTAAATTGCACGCACGATATACGGTCACAGGACGCGAACCTAAGGCTGAGTTCGGTGTCCGTCTAGTCCTACCGTGTGTGCGGCGTCGCTACCGCGGATGCAGTTAAGTGCTGCTGACTGCAGCGCAGCGGCAAACACAGCCGCTATACGATAGTGCCGTGAGACGTAGCACGATCGGACGCTAGTGTAGAGGCGCGGTGTGCACAGTGGTCTAAGGCTTGCCACTGACTGGCGCTGACTCTTTCTCTAGTTCCCTATCCACATGCGTAATATCAGAGGGAGGGGAATCTTAATAAGTCAGTCACCAGAATCATACATCCATCACCATTCACACATCTAGCAAGTAAAGTCTATACTAGCGCATGGACGAGCGGCCATGCGGACCTTTTATAGCCGTGTGCTGCCAGGACCTTCCTGATCTCTGAGATGGACCAATCAGATCTGGAGAAGGACCTGAGCACGTGACTCCCGACCTCCAATGGGAGATTGTCTCGTGAGCATGCTCAGTGGAGTGGCAGAGTGACAGCCTCAGGAATGGCTTGCTGCAGAGCAGCATGTGAGGCTCTGGTTTCCTGTTGTGTCGCTGCAGGAATCCGACCCCTAACAAGTTTATAACGTTGAGCTGTGAAAATAAAAAAAAAATCACATTTTCCCCACAAAAAAATGTTTTTAGCCCCAAATTTAGCATTCTCCATACAGTTTGTTATGCAATTTCTCCTGAGTACGCTGATACCCCATATGAGGAAGAAAACTACTGTTTGAGTGCATAGCAGGGCTTAGAAGGGAAGGAGCATCATTTGAGTTTTTGAACACAAAATTTGCTGGAATCAATTTGCTTTAGCACAAGATTTTACATTTTCACACAAAAAGTGGCTAAAAATGGCACCATAATTTGTCACACAATTTCTACTGAACGTGATAATACCACGTACAATACTGCTTAGCCATACGGAGAGACTTAGGAGGGATGGAGCGCTATTTGCCTGCCGGAGTGCATAATGTGCTAGAATAGTTTGCGGACTCCATATACAGAGTCCCTAAGTGCTAATAGAGCAGAATCCCTCCCTCAAGTGATCCCAATTTGAAAATTATACCATTTTGGGAATTTATCTACAGGTGTGAAGATTTTGACTCCACGGGTATTTTCTAGAAACAAGCAGCATTGGATGTTTCGGAGTGAAGATTGCAAACTGCCGTTGTAGTGACCAGTACGCTGTAGTGACCAGTAGCTTATAGTGACCAGTATGTTGTAGTGACCAGTTCATGCTTCAGGTGACACACACCCATAAATTAGGCGGGCTCTCATTGCTACAGAAATGCCAAACATGCAGAGGCTATATGTGGTTTAGGCATACAGGAGTTCAAAAGGGAGGGAGGCATTTGAATTTAGGAGCACAGAATTTGCTAAATTTCTTTTGAAGGGTGAGGAGATATTTCGCTTTTCCAGAGTCTTTGTACTACCAGTTACGTGGAAGTCCCCTATGTTTCTGTTAACAGATGGCGGATCTGAGTGGGGGCTTGCCTTTTTGTGGATTGAGTTGAAATTTTTGTTAGGAACATTTTAGATCACATTTATTCTGCGCTCTACTTGGAGCACTTACTTTGGGGTATCATCTAAATGTCCGAGTGATGTAATTCAGATGAAACCTCGAAGGTATCCATTCACTAGAATGAGGCAGCAGAGTTACTCTGGAGTCATTCTGGCCTCTGCTCAGTGGTCCTGCTTTTCAGAAGGTCACATCTAAAATAGACAGACACTGCAGAATCACAGGCCAGGCAACATCCACAGTGCCTCCATCTGCCTCATTATAGGGAATCTTTCTCTGGGGGTTCCGTCTGAATCACTTATTTCAAAGATTTACTGTATATAGAAACCCCGGTGTAAGCACTCAGCACAGAGTGCCTGATGTGAGTGAAATCTTATTGTGATCTTTGGGAGGCAGAATGAACAAATCAACAGCAGATGAATTGGTTTTATTTAATTTTTACACCATTCCTTTTGTGGTATAAGTGATTAGATGACTTTATTCTTTGGGTCGGTGCAATTACAGCGTTACCAGATTTATAATGGCATTTTATGCTTGGCTGCTGTCACATACGAAATACGTTTTTTTTTAAAAAAAGGAAAAAAAAAAAATAGTTTTTGCATCCTCATGTCTAGACAGCTATAATGTTTCCATATTTTGGGCGACAACATCATGTGAGGGCTTATTTTTTGCAGGACAAGTTGATTCCATTTTCGGGCACAAGACATTTTTTGAGCGCTTTTTGTTCTGATTTTTGGGAGGCAGAACGAACAAAAACCAGCTATTCAGGATTTTTTTAATGTCACTCCACTTGTTTTATGTCATTCCGTGAAATTGATAGGGCAGATTTATTCTTTGGGGAATAAAAACTATTTTATAGAAAAAATAATTACTTTTGCATCACTTTATTCTTAAAGCTATTACTTTTGTATTTTTCAGCTGATGTTTTTTGCGGCACAAGATGAAATTTTCAGCTGTACCATGTTGATTTATATTCGTCTTCTTGATCTTGTTTTAGTCCACTTTTTGTTCAGCGGTATGATGATAAAGCATTGTTTTTTGCCTCGTTTTTGTATTTATTTTGATTATGGTGTTTACTAAAGGGGTTATCTAGTTGGACAGTTTTGTAGGTCAGGTCGTTACGGACATGGTGATACCAAATATGTGTACTTTTATTGTTTAAATTTATTTAATAAAAATATTTATTTATAGGCACTATAGATTTTTTTTTATAATTTTTGTACAAAATTTTTTTTAAATTTATTTTACTTTGTCACACTATGGGACTTTCATTTTTTGCAGGCTGATTGCTTGTATAGCATAGGGATGCAGGAGTATCCCTTTGCTATGCCATCTGTCAGCACTGCACTGACAGGCAAACTTTCTTCATCATGCTGAGCATGATCAAGCAACCTTGCTAGCTCTTGTGACCTGGATATCTTCATGATGACATCTGGTCACCATGGCAACGTTCCGGGTATCCGATCCAAGGGCAGAGGGACTTTCTTCCCTCTACCTGCTCCCAAAATACTGCAATCAAGTTCAATTGAAGCATTTAGGGGGTTAAAGTGCCGGGAGCGGTATGGGGCCATTCCTGGTACGGAGACACTGTGATCGCATACACACAGCGTCAGTGCATGCAAAATTGCATGGACTTATACATACGTTGATAAGTACCAGGCGACCTGGACGTATGAATAATAAGGTCAGAAAGGGGTTATTAAAGGATGCAGAAAAATGTGTTTATTAACAGCAATCTTATGAACAGTTACAGCAAGCAGGTGAAAATATTCTTAGAGAATGGCTTAAAGGGAACCTGTCATGGTCTACATCAGTGGTCCCCAACCTTTTTTGCACCAGGGACCGGTTTCAAGCAAGACCATTCTTCCATGGCCCGGCAGGGCGGGGATGGAGGTGTGGCAGGGGTGGGGCTTTGGTCATAAGGGGGCGGGGCTATGGACACGGTTGTAGTGTAGCAGTGCATACTTATAATTAAATAACATTTATAATGTGACTCAACTCACCATAGGTTTTGAATAAGTGCTCCATCACCCACTTCTCCCCATCATTGCCTTCACCCCATCACTCCCTTCTCCCCATCATTGCCTTCACCCCATCACTCCCTTCTCCCCATCATTGCCTTCACCCCATCACCCCATCACTCCCTTCTCCCCATCATTGCCTTCACCCCATCACTCCCTTCTCCCCATCATTGCCTTCACCCCATCACCCCATCACTCCCTTCTCCCCATCATTGCCTTCACCCCATCACTCCCTTCTCCCCATCATTGCCTTCACCCCATCACTCCCTTCTCCCCATCATTGCCTTCACCCCATCACTCCCTTCTCCCCATCATTGCCTTCACCCCATCACCCCATCACTCCCTTCTCCCCATCATTGCCTTCACCCCATCACTCCCTTCTCCCCATCATTGCCTTCACCCCATCACTCCCTTCTCCCCATCATTGCCTTCACCCCATCACTCCCTTCTCCCCATCATTGCCTTCACCCCATCACTCCCCTCTCCCCATCACTCCCTTCTCTCCATCACTGCCTTCACCCCATCACTCCCCTCTCCCCATCACTGCCGTCTCTCCATCACTCCCCTCATGGCCTTCTCCTCATGTCCCCATCTCCTCCAGGGCCAGGCTACACAAACACAGACCAACACACAAAAACACACACACATACACACACACACACAGACAGACACACACACACACACAGACACACACACACACACATTATACATACACACACACACACATACACACAGACAGACACACACACACATTATACATACACACAGACACCACCTCTCTCCTCTCACCTGCCCGCCGCCTGCGCTACCTCGCTATGACACAGCGGCCGCGCTCTCCTCTCTGTGTCAGTCAGAGACAGGAAGCGCGGGCGGTGGGCAGGAAGCTGGACGGGTCCTTGCAGCTCCGCTCCTGCTATTCCCTCTTGCAGGCAGCGGAGCTGCTTGGATCGCTCCCTGGCCGCCGCTAGAACTGCTGCGCGCCGCCCCAGCCCCCGCTACGCCACTGACCGCCCCTGGCTCCCCTTGTGTCCGCGGACCGGCAAGGGCACTGCAGCGGCCCGGTGCTGGGCCGCGGACCGGCGGTTGGGGACCCCTGGTCTACATTACCGTTCAAAAGTTTAGGGTCACTTAGAAATTTCCTTATTTTTGAAAGAAAAGCAGTTTTTTCCAATGAAGCTAACATTAAATGATTCAGAAATACACGCTATACATTGTTAATGTGGTAAATGACTATTCTAGCTGCAAATGTCTAGCTTGCAATGCAATATCTTCATAGGTGTATAGAGGCCCATTTCCAACCACCATCACTCCAGTGTTCTTATGGTACTTTGTGTTTGCTAACTGTGTAAGAAGGCTAATGGATGGTTAGAATACCCTTGAAAACCCTTGTGCAAGTATGTTAGCACAGCTGAAAACAGTTTGGGTGATTAGAGAAGCTATAAACCTGACCTTCCTTTGAGTTAGTTGAGAATCTGGAGCATTACATTTGTTGGTTCTATTAAACTCTCAAAAGGCCAGAAAAAAAGAACTTTCATGTGAAACTTGACATTCTATTCTTGTTCTTAGAAATTAAGGCTATTCCATGCGATAAATTGCCAAGAAACTGAAGATTTCCTACAAGTGTGTGCTACTCCCTTCAGAGGAGAGCACAAATTGGCTCTAACCAGTGTAGAAAGAGAAGTGGGAGGTCCCGCTGCACAACTGAGCAACAAGACCAGTACATTAGAGTCTGTAGTTTGAGAAATTGACGCCTCACAGGTCCTCAACTGGCAGCTTCATTAAATAGTACACGCAAAATGCCAGTGTCAACATCTACAGTGAAGAGGTGACTCTGGGATGCTGGCCTTCATGGCAGAGTGGCAAATAAAAAGCCATATCTGAGACTGGCTAATAAGAGGAAAAGATTAATGTGGGCAAAAGAACACAGACATTGGACAGAGGAAGATTGGTAAAAAGTGTTATGGACAGACATCTAAGTTTGAGGTGTTTGGATCACACAGAAGAACATTTGTGAGATGTAGAACAACTGAAAAGATGCTGGAAGAGTGCCTGATGCCATCTGTCAAGCATGGTGGAGGTAATGTGATGATCTGGGGTTGCTTTGGTGCTGGTAAAGTGAGAGATTTGTACAAGGTAAAAGGGATTTTGAATAAGGAAGGCTATCACTCCATTTTGCAACGCCATGCCATACCCTGTGGGGACAGCGCTTGATTGGAGCCGATTTCATCCTACAACAGGACAATGACCCAAAGCACACCTCCAAATTATGCAAGAACTATTTAAGGAAGAAGTAGGCAGCTGGTATTCTATCTGTAATGGAGTGGCCAGCGCGGTCACGAGATCTCAACCCCATTGAGCTGTTGTTGGAGCAGCTTGACCGTATGGTACGCAAAAAGTGCCCATCAAGCCAAACCAACTTGTGGGAGGGGCTTCTGGAAGTATGGGGCGAAATTTCTCCAGATTACCTCAGCAAATTAACTGCTAGAATGCCAAAGGTCTGCAATGCTGTAATTGCTGCAAAGGGAACATTCTTTGCCGAAAGCAAAGTTTGAAGGAGAAAATTATTTCAAATAAAAATCTTTCTTTCAAACCTTGTCAATGTCTAGACTAGATTTTGAATTCATTTGGCAACTCATTGGATTAATAAAAGTATGAGTTTTCATGGAAAGCACAAAATTGTCTGGGTGACCCCAAAATTTTGAACGGTAGTGTACATGCAGTCCAATCTGTAGACAGCATGGTATAGAGGAGACGCTGGGCAGGATGATAAATAGGTTAGTTGGAAAAGATTTCGTATAACTTGTATTTTATTCAATGAAATCCTTTGTATTTGTAAGGAAATGAGTCCAGTGGAAGGTCCTACTGGTGACTGAAAGCTACAGTATATCTACATGCACAGTCATATAGGGAAGACTGTCAATCACTGGACTCATATACATACAAACACCTAGTACTTCAATTAATAAAATGCAAGTTTTGTGAATACTTTTCCTACAAAAATGACTTTCAATCTGCTCAGCTCCTCCTGCTCTATGACATCCGCCCTGCAGATCAGATACCAGTTTCAACATGACAGGTTCCCTTTAAGAATTCATCTTGTTATTGGTCCACATATTAAACATCTTACTATGGTAGTCTGAGAAACAACTGATTGTGATCCATTTATTAAACACAGGAATAGTAAAATATGCATGACGTGCTTTCTTTGAAATCATACACCAGCCGATCACCCATATGCATTAAATAAATATAAATTTTATTAAAAACACCCACATCTCAGCATTATCAGGAATGATATAATAAACAGTTTTCAAATAGCCTGCGTTCATTACATTACAATACTTACAGTATTTATAACCATCATTAGATTTTATACACATAACCAACATTTTATGAAAAAAAAAAACAAAAAAAAGAAACTTAAAAGATAAAAAAAGCCTCTATAAAGTACGCAGAGAAAATGCACACATGAAATCATTACTTTAGTGTCAAATTGCATGGATTCCTATACACATTATCTATTAGCTTTAGAAGTGACGACACTACTGTGCACCTATTAAGATGAAAAGGTTCGTTCAAGTAAAGTTGACAACACTCAAAGCATTTTCAAGTATGGCTATAGTCAGCCTCGCAAACCCTATACTAGCGCTTTCTCTTTTGCTTTCTATCTTGTCTGGATCTGTACACCAATTTGCAGATTTTATTTTTTACAATATACTGATCTTTTAAGCCAACCTTGTTTTTTTTTTGTTTTTGTTTTTTTTTCCGCTCATTTTGCAAGCAGTTTGGCAAATGATGTGTGTTGCTGCTTTATAATTTTCATTTTTTTTTTACAAATAAAATAACAGTAATAAAAAGTCACATGAATGATAACATAAGCATGTTCATCTCGTTATGGGGCACAACACTCTTTCTATGTAGCCTACTACAGACTAAATACAAGTAAGAGTTTTATACCTCATTTGGAAACACCATAATTTTACATGACAGCAAAACTGACTTATCTAAATTAAACAGAACACAATATTACAAAAAAATAAAGTATTGAAGGTATTATAGTGTGCACAGGCACAATGTTCATACAAAATTAATGTACATATATACAATACATGACTGGTTAAAAACACAGATTTCCCATTCCGTTTCAATGGGAACTAGACTTGACGATGGATATTGCACAGTATGACAACTTGTGAAAAGGTATTTGGACTATAAAGAATGATCGCGGAAGCCCGGTGATGTATGTATGGTATTGATTCTGAAATTATGTACACTGACGTCGAAGGATGCTATGCGCTGAATTACATTCTAGCAAGTCATTCCTCCAGTCTCAATTCCATGTTAGTCATCTAGATGAGGGTAGAAAAGCTTTGATTACAATGTACCGGCTATCTATGCCAGTCAATGACATCAGCTTGAAGTTGGCTTCTCTGGATGAGAACAAAATCTGACATATTAGAAGATCAGTATGCCTATTTTATTTCAAACCGAGTAAATATAAACTTTTGGAATCCTGGCTCCGTGACTGATTTCTCAGGGCTAGAGAAGAGCACTGACCTTCTCCCAGACTAAGCATTGACACTATCCTAAAGGAGAAACTGACATTTGCTGTGTCTAAATGGGATAGACTGCCATGTAGACTCATTTTTGAGTAGAAAGGACTGGGATCTACAATTTAATTAAATATTCAAACGCTTATAAACACAATTTATATACAAAAGACATATCATTCTTCATTACTTTACTTCACTGCTGGCATGCTACCTCCATATAGGGCAGCATGTGAATCCTGATAAGTCCACTTTAAGGCCAAACAGATACAGGGCCACTATATATAATTATTTTCTAGATTCAAGTTGGTCATACCATTTAGATAGCTGGTTAGCCGAATACTTATTTAGGCAACAGCTATTTTTCTTGACCTGTGGATACACATGCACACAAGGATCGAGCATATTGAAATCCAACATTCCCAATCCTTCCTTCCCCTGATATCTGCCGTCAGAGAAGAGTTGGGACAACTCCCATTCTTGTTAGTTGGTTGGCTGGTTCATTCAATGGTTAGGACCGCCTTTACATAATACAAGGACTCAGCACAACTTATCTTTTATTCATAAATGATGAGTTCTCAAGTGCTACATTACGGCACACTTGTTAAAACCAAGTCAACGGCAGTTAACAATGGAACTAACCAGTAATGCAATTTGGTGCATGAGCCAGAAGAGCTGCCAAACCTTTGCCTTACAACCTGTCCCTTTCATTTATCTCAGTGCATTTAACTCTCACTAAAAACATTCTAAACTTTACATATTTTACAGTTTGACAGAAGAAAAAAAATATCTTGCACATTTATAAAATTGGGTTCAATTATATGTGTCAATACATATACACATACAATGAAAACTGGGATCAGAACAGCCTAGCACCTAAGAACAGAAAATGATAGGATATATAGCCTACGAGAGCCTTACAAAAACATGATTGGTTGGCGTTAAAAGAATACAAGCCGAAATATCCCTGAATTTTTAGAAGAAAAAGACTAAAGTTCAAGTTATACTTGTTACGTTATCAAGTACTTAGAAGAGTTTACGTTTCTTTGATTTATTGTCACTGGTGTTTGGGACACGATGATGGTATGCCATGCAACACACTTCGCCCTGTGCCCTACTGCCAAACTAGTGCTGAGGTAAATGACAAGTAGGACATGCTCTCAGACCTATTGTGTATCTTTAGCTCACATTGTGAAAGTCGGTAACAGGGTGAATAGCACCATCTAAAATAGACTAAGATTCTTGATGTATCTTTAATCTAAAAGAAAAATATATACAGTACTAAAAGAAAAAACTAAAAAAATATACATTTATAATATTTATTTTTTTCTATACAGGCCTTACTTGTTAGATTATTTTTAATTTTCTTTTACAAACTCATCATCTAACCTAGTATACCAAGACAGCTGCCTTACATTGTGTAGCTACATTTCGAGGTGCAGCCCATTTAGAAGTAACACTAAGCATGTTATCGTAACTGCTTCCCCAGCAGGCTTATAAGTGATCTGCAAGGCAATCGATTGAGATAAGAAGGCATGTGCCAATCAAATATAACACCCCATTTCATACCAAGAAAATAGTTTCCCACCTCTGCATGTGGACTAGTTGAGCACCAAGATTTCTGAAAGATTTCATCTACTTTAAGCCAAGAAAAAGAGAATAGTTTATAGCTAAAGATTATATATGTTCATGTATTCCATGCCTCACTTTAATTCCAGGTTTTGATGTTCACAGGGAGTAAAAGTACCTATTACCTGTTATCAATTTGCAGTTAACCTAAATAAATACATTGTTAAAAATAATAAAAGGAAAATCTAGTAATAACTTGCCTGTGCAATACAAGGTGCGAATTACGCATTCAGAGTAGATACTAGATGTTACGAAAATTCTCTGCTTTATTTTGTCAAAGCAGACAAACATACTAACGCCATAAATGACTAAAATGGGGTTGTCCAAAATTAGAAAGGTATGGTTACTTTCTTCCAAAACGAGCACCATACATGTCAACAGGTGGCTTATAATATTGGCAGCTAAGCCCCATTCCCTTCAAAGTAATTGAGCTGAAATATAGGACATCACCCATAGACAGGAGTTGTGCTGTTTATGGAAAAATGCATGTATGTTTTTCTAATCGTCGACAAGCCCTTTGTAAGTTGTGCCCTACATGATAGGTGGAATTTAATGGGACAAGTAAACTGTGCCTCTGTTTTCTCGATTTTTGATACAATAATAAAAAAATACATATCTGTGAAAGTTACTGTTCTTAAAAGGCTGCTTCTTTCTCCCGAGAACCACAGGCTAGACCACGCAACTGCAAGTGCACATGGCGCCTAATACACTAACTTTAAACTTTACACAACATTAATGGAGTTGTTTAGGACTTGCCAATTGATGATCTATCCATAAGAACCAAAAAACAGACCAGCATCTCCTAGCAGAATACAACAAGTGTGAACAGATAAAGCTGCTGTGACTGCATTTTTAAAAATAGCTTTAGGCTAATGGGAGGAGGACTCGGATATGGAGATGGTCAAATATGGAGGCAGTCATCAGCTTCACTAGAACACTACAAAATAAGAGCCTTCATTTTATAAGTATATTCCATGTATCAGTAATGCAGTATATATTTTGTATATTCAATGCTTGCATACATCTTAGCGCTAACAGAGTGCTGCTGTATACTTTGTGTATTATGAAGTCATAATCTTGCACCTTTGCATGCTTGCTTTATTTGGCTATGAGGTGTTGGTCACTTATGTTTTTGTAGTCTACTATTGGAGGTCACTGCCTCCATATCTGACTAAGCATTTCCCCCATTAGCCTAAGGCTGCTTTTAAATATTTCTGGATCTTGCCTGCACTTAAAATTTATAGGCATGTAGTCCGGTAGAGGAATATTTCATAAATATTAGGTTTATGTTACTACCAGAGAAAGGTACATATTGTCATGGCTGGTGGGCACACATGAGTTAGGTTATTTATGCTCTAAGTACCTTAATTACTATATTATTATTCTATGTAATTAGTTTAGATTACAAATATTCATTGTCTGCATACATCTTAGTGTATACAGAGTGCTGCTGTATTCATTTGTCTATCCATAATATAATGAGATCGGTGGGTCTTAAATGTCCCCACACAAGATCTCTACAGATCACCACAAATTTGGTTTGGCAGTTCCTGGATATAATTAATGTTCAAGTGAATAATACATAAGGTATAGTACCCGGCAGTGGCCACTAACTGTATATAGCTGCTATTTTTAACCATTCTTTTACATCAGAATTCAGCTTTTCAGTTGTGGTGCTGGGTGTCTTATTTGAAGTCTGACTCCCCGGATAGGTCATCAATTGTTTATTTCCAGACAACTCTACTAAATTCTTATTTGCTTGCTTATTTCTCAGTTGAGGTAATTTACACATATGCAAACAAGTGGCTGTCAAAATAGATGTTTGAGATATCTAAAATATCTGCAAGTAGAAATGTTATTTAAAAATTTTTACAATGTCAAAATCATAACTATGTGACTTTTAATCACTGAGGTTTTCAAAATTGGTGTGAAAGGTGCAAATGCCAGCCCTTACATAATCAAAAATGATTGGAAGAGAGTAAAGATAATGAGCTCTAGCCCCCTCCCAATTACTATATATCACCAGTGAAACATGACTCTATAGAGATGATCGAATTGTTTCAATACTAATTGAATTAGAGTCCAATTTTATAAAATTCACTAATTCTAGTGAATTTGAACAGTTTGCGATACAGTTGCGCAAAATAGAAAAAAAACCTGCTAGCTTCCCCATAATGCCTTGCAGGTACCCCATCACATGGTATAGTGCAGCCAATCAAGAGGAACTATCATAGCCTGCATAAAAGCCTAGGCAGGGAATGCAGCAGCCATTTTAGAGTGGTTCTTTATAGTGAGAGAACATCAGAGCTCACAGCTCAGCAACAGAAATCGGAAGAAAAAGCAACAGCAGTGAAGGAGATGAGTCCACAAGTTTGTGAATAATACAGAGATTCAATTCATAGGGCGAGAAATAGGAAAGGTGCTAGCAGCAGTAATGACAGACACAGTGAGATTGATCAGTACAGTCATGGCCAAAAGTTTTGAGAATGACACAAATATTATATTTTCACATGATCTGCTGGCCTCTGGTTTTTATGTGTGTTTGTCAGATGTTTCTATCACATACAGAAATATAATTGCAATCATATTATGAGTAACAAAAGGTTATATTGACAGTTAGAATGAGTTAATGCAGCAAGTCAATATTTGCAGTGTTGACCCTTCTTCTTCAGGACCTCAGCAATTCTCCCTGGCATGCTCTCAATCAACTTCTGGATCAAATCCTGACTGATAGCAGTCCATTCTTGCAAAATCAATGCTTTTATTTTGTCTGAATTTGAAGGTTTTTGTTTGTCCACCCGTCTCTTGATGATTGACCACAAGTTCTCAAAGGGATTAAGATCTGGGGAGTTTCCAGGCCATGGTCCCAAAATCTCTTTGTTTTGTTCCCTGAGCCATTTAGTTATCACCTTTGCTTTATGGCAAGGTGCTCCATCATGTTGAAAAAGGCATTGTTGATCGCCAAACTACTCTTGGACGGTTAGGAGAAGTTGCTCTTGGAGGACATTCTGGTACCATTCTTTATTCATGGCTGTGTTTTTAGGCAAGACTGAGAGAGAGCCCATTCCCTTGGCTGAGAAGCAACCCCACACATGAATGGTTTCAGGATGCTTGACAGTTGGCATGAGACAAGACTGGTGGTAGCGCTCACCTGGTCTTCTCCGAATAAGCCGTTTTCCAGATATCCCAACCAATCGAAAAGGGGATTCATCAGAGAAAATGACTTTACCCCAGTCCTCAGCAGTCCACTCCCTGTACCTCTTGCAGAATATCAGTCTGTCCATGATGTTTTTCCTGGAGAGAAGTGGCTTCTTTGCTGCCCTCCTTGAGACCAGGCCTTGCTCCAATAGTCTCCGCCTCACAGTGCGTGCAGATGCACTCACACCTGCCTGCTGCCATTCCTGAGCAAGCTCTGCACTGCTGGTAGCCCGATCCCGCAGCTGAAACACTTTTAAGAGACGGTCCTGGCGCTTGCTGGTCTTTCTTGGGCGCCCTGGAACCTTTTTGGCAACAAGGGAACCTCTCTCCTTGAAGTTCTTGATGATGCGATAGATTGTTGACTGAGGTGCAATCTTTCTAGCTGCGATACTCTTCCCTGTTAGGCCATTTTTGTGCAGTGCAATGATGACTGCACGTGTTTCTTTAGAGATAACCATGGTTAACAGAAGAGAAACAATGATGCCAAGCACCAGCCTCCTTTTAAAGTGTCCAGTGGTGTCATTCTTATTTAATCATGACAGATTGATCTCCAGCCCTGTCCTCATCAACACCCACACCTGTGTTAATGGAGCAATCACTGAAACGATGTTAGCTGGTCCTTTTAAGGCAGGGCTGCAATGATGTTGAAATGTGTTTTGGGGGATAAAGTTCATTTTCTAGGCAAATATTGACTTTGCAAGTAATTGCTGTTAAGCTGATCACTCTTTATAACATTCTGGAGTATATGCAAATTGCCATTAGATAAAATGAAGCAGTAGACTTTGTAAAAATTAATATTTGTGTCATTCTCAAAACTTTTGGCCATGACTGTAGCTGGCATCTGTCATGCTGTATTAAAATTTAAAAAAAAAAATCTTAATACATTTCTCAGAAAACAGCAGCAAGACGACACTATAATTTTTACAGAACACAAAAAAAAATCTTAAAGCGAACTTGTCACCAGGTTTGGCCTATACGAGTTACAGCCACCACCTTTCAGGGCTTAGCTACAGCATTTTATAATGCTGTAGCTAAGCCCTTGATTCGACCTGCAAGAGAAGATAACTTTTAATATACTCACCTGGGGGGCTGAGGAGAGTCGCTGGTCCTGGTCCGGCACCTCCCATCTTCTTGCGATGCCACCCTCCTGCTTGCTTCATGGCTCCCCGGCATCATGCTCCTGTGCAGGAGTACTTATCTGTCCTGTTGAGGGTAGAGCAAATTCCTGCAGTGTGTAAATGCACTGCAGTACTTTACTCTGCCCTCAACAGGGCACATAAGTACGGCTGTGCAAGAGCGAGATGCTGGCGAGCCATGAAGCAAGCAGGAGGGTGGCATCGCAAGAAGATAGGAGGTGCCGGACCAGGACCAGTGACACCCCTCAGCCCCCTAGGTGAGTATATGAAAAGTTATTTTTCTTCTCTTGCAGGTCGGATCGGGAGCTTATCTACAGCATTAAAAAATGCTGCAGATAAGCCCTGAAAGGCGGTGGCCGTAACTCGTATCGGCCAAACCTGGTGACAACATCCGCAAGGAGTTTGTATGTTCTCCCTGTGTTTGCGTGGGTTTCCTTCCACATTCCAAAGACATACTGATAGGAAATCTAGATTGAGAGCCCCATTCGGGACAGCGTTCATAATGTGTGCAAAACCTGTAAAGCACTGTGGAATATGTTGGCACTATAGAAATAAAGAGATTATTATTACCTACCTGTCTATATAACATTGCTTGCTGCAACCTTTTTTGGTAGGCATTGAATAATTGGGGTTTAAAAGATTGGTAAAAGTTAATTATAGTGTTGTACCATATATAAAGTAAAAAAATAGTTGCAATGAGAATGCATGTGGAAGAGAAAAATAGAAAAACACATACCACGCCTAAGAATTTGGAAACCACTATCAGCAGCAGAAGCACTACCATTATTGGCTTGAGCTGCCCCAGCTTTAGTGCTACTTAATATAGCCCACAAATGGTGATCTTTGCCTCCGGCAAGCGTATAGTGAGGAGGAAACTGAGGGCTTTATAGATTATGAGCATATCACTCATCTCAGTCACAGCAAGATGATGTCACATCTTTGAGGGAGTCAAATTTTGGGGAAAATGTTGATGAACCTTGCGAATTCAAATTTCAAAAAATTCGATCATCTCGGTCATGTCTGTTTTACTGTCTGACACAAATGAAAATGTACTATGAGCTGTATGGTAAGGGCCAATGTATGCATTGGGTTCTAAGTTGAAACAATATAAGTAGGCCTAAATGTTTGCACAGCCACAAATTTTGCAGTTAGTAAACAACCAAAAATAAGTTCAGACCTACGAATACACCCTATCTTTGTAGCTTTGAGACAAATGTACTACTGAGCTAGTACTATTTATGATAGCTTATTGTATTCATATGTAAACTGTGACATAAAATTCAACATTGCATAAATTAAAAATTAATCCGAATGAGAAACTTTGGTACAAAAAATTATAAAACTACCTATAGTTTAAAACATGAAAACCTTGCTATATCCTAAAATGTGCTGTTAAATGAACATGTATTCAACCAAGTAAGTCAACGCTGTAAAATTCACTATACGAAATAGCCAGTTGTGATAAGATTATTGATAGATGCATCCATTGTGATCAAATCTAAACTTCCACATCAGTTCCACCAGGATTAATAAACTGTAATCTACATTAACCTTCACCATTAAGATATCAAATGGATTATGTGCGGTCACAAAACCAATTAATTATACATAGCTAGCAGTTATGCCACCATGGTATGAAATCTAAACAGCTTCACGGAATCCAACATGATCTTGATTTCAATTAGAAATGATAAATGAACGCCTAATTGATTTTTTTTTTTATTTCTTGGAAGCATGATGCTGTCAGCACTGATTTTGCACCTCTTTTCTACAATTTCCTAGCAAAATTCATACAGTTAACATTTCATACATAAAGCAGGTTTAAACATAACAGCCCATTAGTTCCATTGGAACACAATAAATATAGATATTTACAAGGGAAAAAATGTTTAAATGACTGCTCATGTAAAACTTTTGCTGATGGTTTTAGTAGAAATAAAGGGGTTATCTAGAAGTGTGAGATTAGAAATAAGAATGAGTACCTGTATAATGATCACCAAAATCATCAAGCAAATTAATGTAGCTGGGAGTACAATGTAATTGACATCTCGGCCCCATGTACGAGAGTCTGTTTGCATTTTAAAATATTTTTCATACATGTACAATTGAAGGGGTACTTTGAGGAGATATAAAATGTTGTACTGTCCCTGCCCTCATAAACTATAAAGATGAGATGCGGAGTGCACTTCTATTATCTTTATAACACTTGTAATTCAGTGTGACAGCAGCTGCTCCTTACTGCTTCCCCTCTCGTCTGGGATATTATGTCACACAACAATGTGAAGCTCCTCGCTGTTAGTAACAGCCAGTCCGAGAAAAGGTGGCATGTCCACACCCTTCGTTCTCTACACAGAAACAATTGTTATCAGTTGACAGGCTGATAGTAGCAGCATGGAGCTGCATATTGATATAATATCTCAGATGGATAGGTGAGCAGTGAAGAGCAGCTCCTGTTTCACCAACCCCCTGATAATGTCTCTTTATTTGCAGTCCAAGGTGAGGAGGTGTGGCATGGGTGTGGCCTGTTCCCTGCTAGTAACCCTGCAGTGAAGAAAACAACATTATTATCTCCCTGGTATATACCCCTTTAATGCCAGAAATATTTGGACAGTGACCGAATCTTCTTGATTTGGGCTCTGCGTGCCATTATGGTTTTTATTCAGAATGAAACAGCTGATATGCAATTGAAGTGTAGACTTTCAGATTTCATTAAAGGGGTTGAACAAATATGTCCTGTGAAACGTTCAAGATTTGCAACCATTTTTCTACAAAGCCTCATCAATTCAGAGGCTCAAAAGTAATTGGACAAATTAATTTTATCATAAATAAAATGTTAATTTTTAATACTTTGTAGAGAATCTTTTGCAGGCAATGACTGTCTGAAGTCTGGAAGCCGTGGATGTCAATAAATGCTGGGTTTCCTCCTTTGTAATGCTGTACCAGACCTTTACCACAGCTGACTTCAGTTGTTGCTTGTTTGTGCCTTAAGGTTTGCCTTAAGCATGTGACATGCATGATCAATAGGGTTGAGATGTGGTGGTTGACTGCAGAATATCACAATTCTTTGCCTTAAAAAAAAATTGGGTTGCTTTCGCAATATGTTTTCGGTTATTGTCTATTTGTACTGTGAAGTCCAATCAATCTTGCTGCATTTGGTTGAATCTGAGCAGAGACTACAACCATGTACATTTCAGAATTCATCCAGCTGCTTCTGCCTTCAATCGCATCATTAATAAACACTAGTGACCCAGTGCCATTGGAAGCCATCCATGCCCATGCCACCACACTGCTTCCACCATGTTTTATAAAGGATTTGGTGTGCTTTGCATCATGAGCCGTTCTAAGCCTGCTCCATAATTTCTTCTTCCCATCATTCTAATACTGGTTTATCTTAGTTCAATCTGTCCAAAGCATGCTTTTCCAGAACTGGGCTGACGTCTTTAGATTTTTTGGGGCAAAATCTAATCTGGATTTTCTATTTTTAAGGCTGATTAATGGTTTGCACCTCTGGATTTGCCCTCATGAAGTCTTCTCTTTATGATAGACTGAGAGACTGAAACCGGTACCTTCTGGAGAGTGTTCTTCACTTGGGTGGATGTTGTGAAGGGTTTTTCTTCATCATGGAAAGGAATCTGCGATTATCCACCACTGTGGTCTTCTGTGGACATCCGTACTTTTTTGAGTTCCCATCCTCATCAATGCACTCTTTTTTTTTTTTGCAGAATATACCAATCTATTGATTTGGCTGCTGCTGACATTTCTGCTATTTCTTTGACAGATTTCCTCTTTTTTTCAGCCTAATGTTGGTCTGTTTCCCTTCCTTTAAGAGCTCCTTTGACCATTTGTTGTGGGTTCACAGCAACAGCTTCCAAATGAAAAAGCCACACCTGGAATCAGCTCTAGACCATTTACCTGCTTAATTGAGGATTGATTTGCAAGGCAGTAACCCATACAACCTATTAAAGAGCTTTAGCGATAATAGTCCAATTACTTTAAGCCAACATTGATTACATAACTGTATCTTGAATATGTTTTGGTATGCAGCTAAATGCAAAAACTTGTGTTACTGTCCAAATATTTCGGAACCTAACTGTATATTACTATGTTTGTGCATGTGTGTTAATATGATATTGTACAGTACTGTTGGTTGTTTCTAGAGATCTCATAATTTGTATATATAATTATAGATTGGCAAACTTTTATTTCTTTATTATTGAAGTTTCTTAATAGCTACTAGAACTCTGACTGCCCCATTAAAGGGAATCTGTCAGCAGGTTTTTGCTATATGATCGGAAGACAGCGTGAGGTAGACTCTGAAACACAAAATTCAGGGTATGTCACTTGTCAAAGTGCCTGTTGTTTACTAACCGTAAAAGATTTATCATTAAGAGATTAACATTGCTGGACATTAACATCCTGTGATAAGCATCTCACTGTCTATGTACTTTGTACACTACGAGCCTGGCATGGTTGGAGCTAGCTTTCGCAGCTAAACTAGAGGTGCTGTCACACTTAGCGATGTACCAGCGATCCCGACCAGCGATATGACGCAGTCAGGATCGCTGGTACATCGCTAAGCGGTCGCTAGTGAGCTGCCACACAGGCAGATCTCACCAGCGACATCGCAGGGGTTGGGGGTCGCTACTTACCTGTCAGACGAGGCAATCCTGACGTCCTCCCGCCTGCGTCCACGCGTCGCTCATCATCACAGCAGGAAGCCCCAGCAGGAAGCTGACGACGAGAAACGGCTCAGGACGTTCTCGCGCGATCAGTGATAACCAGCAGGGGAGCGGTCGCAGGTAAGTATCAGACATTGTGATATCGCTAGCAATATCGCTATAATGTCACAAAAACCAGTGACGTTATAGCGATATTGCTAGCGATATCCCTTAGTGTGACAGGCCCTTAAGTGATAAATCGTTGGATTCAGCTTTTCTTTGCTTACATTATGCTGCTCTCAGATGAATTAGCAAAAGACTGCTGACAGATTCCCTTTACTACAAAAACCGTGGCCCACATTCATCATTTTTTTTGTATCCAATAATTTGGCACATATTAATCCAAAATATTACGGTAGTTTAAAGAGTAACTAAACTTTTTTTTTTTTTTACATTTTTTTCATCCTTTAGGTATTGCAAAGTTATGAATTTTTGTAATGTACTTCGTTACCTTATTTTGCTTCCCTCTGTCACACATACTGTGCTGCAGGGTTGTTCCAATGGCCAATTTATGCTCCTATAGAATCTACTTTCAACTGATGCTTAGCAATATCTGTACAGTATATTCAATCAGTCTGTGTGAGAAAATTGTCTTTCCTGAGAACCGAGGATCGGCGCAAAGATGCTTAGACAGGTAAAGTCCAAATATTTCTGAGCAGCAGTTAAAATGAGATTCTAAAGAAGCATAAACTGAACCCTTTAACTGCACTGCAACATAATGTTTAGGAGAGAAGGAAGCAAAATAAGTTAATGAAGTATATTACAAAAATTATTAACTTTGCAATGCCTGGAGGATGAATAAAAAAGTATTGTTACTTTGTAACCTTTTACCACGTTTTACAGCTATTTGCGCCATGCTCATCAGTTTGTAAAACTGAATTGAAAAGCATGTGTGGCTTACTGCTTTGCTAGGATTTAGACTTTAAGGCTTAAACATAAGATTAAAGGATTTCCGAAAAGTGACTTTTTAATAATGTCACGAAAATTGTTCAAATCATCAAAAAGTCATATCTGTACAAAGGCCATTGCATATAAACAGTGACGTCATTAGAGCCAGTGTGAAAGTTGATGTATGTTGTGACAGATTAAGCACCGAAGAGAATTCATAGTTATTAATGTGCAATAACATACAATATGTCAATAAGGTTGTCACGTTTTAACCCATAAACTGGCTGAAATGATGCTACTCTTGATAAATGCAGGTCTGTATGTTTGTAGAAGTAAGTGCTATAGAGAAAGTAAATAACTTGGGAATAGGAATTGTGCATTATAGGATAATATTTAAAATGTTTAAAAGAATAGTACATAGTTCAATAACTTAAAATGATAAATAAATCAATGCTGCAAATGTTAGCATATGACTTGATATAAAACTTGTACTTGTCCTGTGCTCATTATATCACATAGATTCCATCTACATATCCACTGGTCTTTTTACTGTACAGTAGTAAGTATTTCATGGATCAGATCAACTATTAGTTGATGTAGAAAAAGCAAGATGGAGAATCCAAAGGTAGAGTAGAATTAATCATATGGTAACAAGGAATTGGCAATTGACCCCAAACTGTGCACTCACCCTCCCTGGGTATAGTTCTAGCTCTCTGCCATTCTTCCGGTCCTGGTGTTTTGCCTACAGTGGTGACTTGACGTCAACAGCGTGCATCACTACTCTAGCCAATCACTGAGCCCAGCAGCTCGAGGACTGAGCTCAGCATCACGTGCTGTCAGACTCATTGTACGAGCACTGAACTAAGTGACTGGCTAGATCGGTAACGCGAGCTGTTGCCGTGATGTCACTGCTGCATGTAAAACACCCGGACCGGAGCAGTGGTGGGGAGCCAGTGCTGGACCTAGTGATAATAAGCACCTGATGAGTATGCTAATTTATGCATTTTACACAATTTGGGGTCCACTGTAACATTGGGAGAATTAGTATCTGATAAATATGTGAACACATGAAAAAAAAAATAGAACTTTGTAAGGATTAATAAAGCTTCTTTAATGCAAAGCTTAGGCCATATATCTAAGAGATATTTATGGAAAGGAACACAGTTCTTGCAGCCATAATGGTTTATAGGATAATTCGAAGCCTATACATTGGTTCGATACCCATATATCACCATCATATTTCAACATGCAAAGATGCTTTTTTTGCTGCATTTTGGTCTAGAGTTGAAGCAGCATTTTTCTATGTATTTTTTAATGCAGAAATTCTGAGATTCTGCAGTTAAAAGCACAACTGCTTTTTTATCTGTGTTTTTTAAGGCTTCCCAAAGAAGCTTATAGGAAAAAAAAACACAAAAAAAATGCACTATGGGCATGAAATTTCATTGACTTTGCTTCAGCTGTTAAATTTCAAACATAATTATCATCACTGTTAAAAATGAATTCGCTTATGGACAAGGTCTTCAAAAACCTCTCATACTACAAAATCATATTGATCCTGTATTTTTTAAAAGATTTATCCATGACTATTTTTTTTACTATGGACCTAAAAACTAACAGGCAGGTAGTTGCTAACTATCTGACTGTTTTACCCAGTGCTGACACAGAGCGATCATTGACTGCTCCTGCTCGTGATTCAGCTGCTCAACGTCAACATAGCAGCTTTTCCAGGCTGGTCTGTTGACGAGACATGACTGCCGACGTCATGCTGATTGACAGCCAGCTCTCCATATTGAGTCATGCTCTGTCAACAGAGCGGGGCTGAAGAGAAGCAACTGCTCTGTCGATGTGACATCAGTGGAAACAGCTGAATCGCCAACAGGAGCAGTCTATGACTGCTCTGCAACGGCACAGATCGGCAACAGGCAGGTAGCTAGAAAGTACCTGCCTGTTAGTTTTATTACCATAGTAAAAAAGTCCTGGATAAACTCTTTAAGGGTTATGCATTTGACCTAGGTTAACATCAAAGAATACTTTAAATGGGCTGTCTGGTAAGGAGATATCGATGACCTCAGGCCCGACAACTGACACCCCCCACCAATCCATTGTTTTCCGCTTATGAATAGGCACTGTTCTGCAGTACTGGCAGTAGGCCACTAAACATTGAATGGAGCTATACATTGCTTCTCCATTCTATGCGGTTACATCTGCCCGCTGGTGGAGATTAAAACAGCTGATCGATGTGGGGTGCCAGCTTTTGGATTACCACGATCCTATAGGTCATCAATACCTTTTGACCGTACAATCCCTTCAAAGAGAAAAAAATTGAAATAATTTAAGGAATCAATGATTTAAATGAATTGGTTATAAAAACATAGTATATACAAATTAGTTATGCAATACAGGACATAGGTAATATAGTAGGCTCTTTCACTTGTGATCACTAAATGCTATGAATTTAAATTAGTCTTTAACAGAACTTAGATAAAACAATTAGAATTTATTTAAAAGTGTACTTTTTCTCTTTTTTTTACTTATTTAATTCATTTATACTCATTAAATGGCATTAATCTTTCAAGGCATTAAGAATTCATAAAGACGCACATGATAGCACCAATTTTTCTAAATGTCCAAATATTTTCAGTGTTTTTTTTAAACTATGATTTGTGTATCTACATTACTTCAGTACACTGGAGGTCATTATTAAGCTATTATAGCTAGGATAAAAAAAATGCAATTCCAGTATCATTTAGCACATTAAGAAGTCAGCACCACAAGGTCTTTGTAAGATTCCTGATGTTGTAATACTACAGCAAGTTTACCTCTGGCTCCTACCTAGGCATTTTTTTAATAAAAAAAAATAAAGTGGTCACAGATGTACAATGTTGTATGGTCAAAGATGGAAAATACAATTTTTCTTCATCCATTAAACCTATTTTTGATATCTGCCGACACCATTGCATAGGGTGATTGCATTATTTGACTTATTCTGTGACCTGTTAGTCAAAGAAGAGATATATGATGCTAAAAATACCTTTTCTTGGTTTTGCTGGTATTCTTTCCCATAGATCACATTTATAATTAGTTAAATACTGTCCCTTCTCAGCCACAGCATTCCACACAACCAGATGAAGAAGCCTATCACAAAATGATGCACCAATCTGAAGTATGTGAGGTAACCCAACAGACTACATGTATCTGTTGTAAGGACCTGTAACCCGTGTTAAGGCGTATGGAGATGTGGTTACTTGTGTATCTGTGGTCATTGACATTGTCCTCTGGGTGAGTGATTTGATGAAACGTAGGTAAGTTGGTTCAGCAGGCTCATGGGTTGGTTCAACAGGTTCCCGTTTAGCCTTTTTATTGTAAGATTTTGGAGCAACGTAATCTGGACCATACCTTTCACAGTCCTCTTCTTTTTCCCTAGCTTTGCCTGCCATCTTTGCTTCCCACAATGCCAAGCCATGCTTTGGCTCGTTCATGCTTTTATGTTGATAAAACACAAGTGATATCCTGGTAGGGTGATTCCTATTGGGGTTTTTTAAAGGGGTTGTGGCGTGAAGCTCACGCTTCGCACATTCAATGAGGATTGAACCATGAGTTGGGGCCACTGCCACTCCTCCTATATCAGGATCTAGAAAACTTTGCTCACTGTCTGACCAAACTTCTCGTGGATCTTCTTGGACAATTGCAGAGGCTTGTGATAGCTTTTCCTGAACATTAGCACCATTAGCTCTACTGTGACCTCCCGTAATAGTTCTGTCATGATTAAGACTTGGAAGCATTTCAGGTATTCCATTCACTACATTTGAGTGCATGTCACTGTTTTTACCATGAAGGTGCAGAGGGCCAGCTCTGCCTCCTGTAGATACATTGCTTTCATGAGCCTGTAAGGAGTGTGGAAGGGGGTAATCACCATTTTTACTTAGAGAATTGTACTCCGTATTACTAAGGCTAGCATTTGCCTTTGAGACAGCTTCCATCATGTGATTATCTCCTTGATGTAAAGCATAAGGGTTAAATGATCCCATAGGGTTGGAGTTTGGTTTGAGATTGCAGCCATTAAAATCCTCAACTTGGGTGCTTTGGTTTCCATAATTCATGTATTTATGACCATAGGCCTTACTATTAGCAAACCTCTGCTGGTACAATGACTGCACTGGAGGAATACTAAGATTAGCTGCTGGATCTTGGTTTTTAAACCTGTAGAACATATGTTGTTGAGGTGGAGGATAATGACTGAGATATGGAGAACAGTTGTCCATTGGGACATTTCCATTACATTGATACGGGGGACATGGACTACTTTGATTTAAGGATCCTTGGTAAGGGTTCATTGGAGTGGAGGCACAGGAAACTGCTGAGTTTGGAGGTGTATGAAAAAGATCCATATGATTAGAGCCGGCAAAGTTGGAGGAGGCATTCTGATAAGGGTCGGCCAGGTTAGGAATTCTTGCATAATGATTATTTGGATCTGCTGTAGGAAATGAATTCATGGGGTTCGTGTGACTAGGGTTAGGAATAGAGCCCTGTTGCATGGCTGGTCCTGAAATTCTTAAAAGTTCTGCAATTAAGAGAAAACAAAATTACGCATTCACTTTGCAAAAGTAATTAGAGTTTCAATATACATTTTCAGGTACTATATGAACAGTTTTAAGGACTGTGTATAAGTTTGCAGAAATGAGTTAACCAAAAAGCCAATCATCAGGGTGGTTCGAAATTATGTTTACATGGCTAATAATAGTTAGCACAAATTCCCAGACAATGTGCTCAGTTTTTACACTGATAATTCTGAAATCATTTACCCGGGCTGCCCATATAACAAACGAAACACTGGACACACAAAATATCTTATGGAAGTGTATTTTTTGCTTGAGTTTATAGGCTGAAAGAGAAGTGCCTAAAATGAGTCAATTGCCATCAATTAGTTCTTTAGCTTCTCTGTTCTATACTTATGTATCTGGTGGCAGAATAGTATAGAGGACATGCACAGAGGCACATAGATTATCATACTTTGGTCCTGATTGACAGTCTTCTCTGATTTAGCATGCATACAGAGAAATATGTCACTCTTTTTTTTTGGCTAGATGAAGTAAGACTCACAAACTCACAAATATACCAATTAATTTCCTACTAATGGCTAAGCAATGAGTATTGCATCCCAGAGTGCCGCCATTATTGGCTTTCGAAACAGAGCAAATATATTTCCCTACCTGTAAGCTGTTTTTCGTGGTTAGCCAATTCAGAATGTGCATTTTGTCCATTCTTGTAACGAGAAGATTTCTCTTTTTCACCTTTGCTTGGGCCATTTTCTGAGTTTGCTGACTGTCTTTCTGCTGCTGCTTTCTTGGCTTCCATTTTCTTTTGCCGACAGGTTTTCACGGGCTCTGCCAGCATTCTCACTTGCCTGCGGAAAGAACTCAGAACCTGGATAGCACCTGTTCTTTTCTTCTCTTCCTGTGCCTCTGTGCTGCCAAATTCATCCACATGAGAGACTTTATAAAGAGGTAAAACGTGCAGCTGCTCATCCTGGGGACGTTTACCAATTTCACGATTGTCTTCTCTGGTTAAAGTGCAAACCTGGAGGATAGTGGGAACACAGTATTACTGAGCTTGTTGGACTGATATGGTACAACAAATATGTGCAGAGTAATTTTGATTGCTAGTTGGAATGATCCAAAGTCTTGGAAATAACATATAGATGTAGAGTGCATATGTAGAAGAAAAGGGGGCATATATACGACCAATATAGCCTCAAATATTGTGCTAGGTTTTGCCTCTTGTGACTATTCTCACATCTTCCGGACCCCTTTGCTTGCTAACAATGTCAATACTCTGCTGCCTTGGTTATATCTTTTTGTGGATCTTTGGCAACAGATGGGAAGTTGTCCTAATGGAGTAAGGAGTTAAGGCCCCGTCACACTAAGCAACTTACCAGCGATCACGACACCGATATCAAGGTGTCAGGAACGCTAGTAAGTCGCTATGTGATCACTGGTGAGCTGTCACACAGACAGCTTCACCAGCGATCAGCACAGCGATGCCGAGCGTCCGGCATCGCTGGCCATCGCTGTAAAAAATAGAATCAAAATAAAAAATATAGTTATTCTCACCTTCCGACGTCCCATTCAGCCATCCCGCCTCTCTCCATGCTCCGGTCCCAGTGATCCTTTGCACGAATGTCCGCGAGATGTCACGGTCTCGAGGGATAACAAAGTCTCGCGGTCATTCGTGCAAAGGCTTTCTGGGACCGGAGCGTGGAGAGAGGCAGGATGGCTGAACGGGACGTCGGAAGGTGAGAATAACTATATTTTTTATTTTTTTTTGTTATTTTTTACACATGATTGCTGGTCTCCCGCCTGTCACACGCAGCGATGCGTGCTGACCAGCGACCAAAGAAATGTCCAGAGGTTTCTTGCAGCGATCAGCGATACCGGCAGGGGGGCCGCTCACTGATCGACGTCACACACAGCAATCTCGCTGGTGAGATCGCTGTTACGTCACAAAAGTTGTGACTCAGCAGCGATCTCGCTACCGAGATCGCTTAGTGAGACGGGGCCTTTAGTGGCGTGGTGCATGGGGGGAGAACAACCTCAATTAATGTGAAATAACTTGTTATTTTCACTATCCAACAGCAAAGGGAATGGGACCACCAGAACTGTGCCAACATTTTTCGTTAAACAGAATGGGATTTTTTACAGATTGTCTGAGCATCATTAATTTTACGGACACATTTGTTTATTGGCTTTTCTGGATATACTGGACTTTCAGGTATCTATTAGATTGAAAGCCTCTCTATGAGACTATCAAACATATATCCTTCATTTATAATTTTACATAATTAATCCAAAAATTCAAATCTGAATTACCAGTGTGCTGCCATTTTGCATATTGTGCAAATCTCTGTGGGAATGAGCGCAAAAGTCCAAGCAAGCTGTTACTCCTGAGAAAGGGCGACCTTCCTTCCGGCCAAGACGGCAATCTGGGGCTCTGTGCTCATGCTCAACCTACAAGGCAATGATAGAGAGAGAATTGGCTATTAGGCTGACAACTTTTTTCAAAGCAAGAGGAAATTTTGTAATGTCTTAGCAGTTTGTACCCAAATATTTGTTCTTATTTACATCTGTAGCAAAATATATGAGAAAAAGTATTTTAGTTATAATGAAGCGTTATATATTAAATTCACACATAATATTAAATACCTGGTTAGTATAGGCATCTGGTGCAAGCTTCCTGTAGATTGGAGCCATCAACGTCGACAAGTACTGAAGACTGTCTTCCAACTTCTCTTCCTATATTAAAAAACATATAACATTAGATGAATCCCATATTTTCGGAATTATATTTCTCATAGCATTTGCAGCTTAGAAAAAAAAGTTTATAATTTTGAATTTAAAGTTATATTCCATAGATACACGACTTAAAATACCATTCCAAGCCAAAAAAAGTAAAACAAAAAAAAGGGACTAACCCCTTCAGTCTGCTGATCGGTGAGGATCCAATGGCCAGACCCCACCAATCATTTATTGATGGCCTATCTTAACAATAGACCATCAACAGGAAATTATGGGAAATTACCAAACATATAATCAAGTAAGCTATACAATGAGATGAAAACTATTAGGGTCTAAATTTAAAAGGGTTGTCCACTGCTTGTATAACCTTTTCTTAAATGCTCAATATCCTGGAGTAAATTAAGAAGAGCTTATATTCACCTTCCACAGCAGCACCATTCCAGTGATGAGCAGCAGCAGATCAGATACTACTGACTGGTTGCAGCGGTCACATAACAAAATAATGCCACATCACTCACAACAACCTGTGCTGGAATAGCACCAAAACAGAAGGCGAGTTTATATTGTTTTTATTTTTTGTGGGTCTTAGGTAAAACTTTTCTTCTTATTGAGAGTCCTAAGCCTGTGTAAGGAGACTTAAAGACCATGCAATACTCCTCTGGGAATTTAAATATGTAAATTGCCTCTTCAGAGAGGAAGAAGACTTGAACTCTAGGGCAACTGATTGGATGTAGCAATCCTAAAAGTCAACATCACCCATTTAGCAAGCCTTGCCACATGACTTTGGATCTTAAGTCATGTGACAAGGCTCGATAATAGCAATCCTAAAAGTCAATATCAACCATTTAACAAGTCTTGCCACATGACTTAGGATCTTAAGTCATGTGACAAGGATCAATAATGGTTCAATATTGATTTTAAGGATTGCAACATCCAATAGGTGGCACTAGGGTTCAAGTCCTCTTATTCTCTGAAGAGGCAATTTGGATATTTAATTTCTGTGGGGCATTGAATTGATTAGCAGGAGATGTCCAGAAATTTTGAGAACTGCAATTTTGTTCTATGAAGAATCTTTCTGATGTACAGTATATGAAAATGTATTTTTCCCACTGTTTCTATTTCACAATTTAGAATAAGAAGTATATTGACTAGGATTTGCTAGTATGGGAGGCAAAGTATGAAGTTGAAAGTTAAAGGGGTTATCCTCTACTTGGGCAACCCGGCCACAATAACAATGTTCCACTCTTGTGAAATAATAACAGCTATGCTCACCTCCAGTGCTACCATCATACCTGTGGTGTTGGCAATGGCTCAGACAATCAGTGGGTGCTTCACTTTCCCATCCTTCAAAGATAACTGATATCTGGAGAAAGTGAGAGCCCTGGCTGCTCTCTCACTTCTTCCAGATTTGTCCAAAGGAGGAGAGAGTGAAGCTGTCGCTGATTGACTGTAGGGATAGTGTGTCACAACAATGAAACTACTGGAATGGAGCTCGCATCAGACGTGAGTGTAGCTGTTATTATTTTATAAAGAGGGAACATAGTGACTGAGAAGGGAGTCTGTCAACAGAATTTTGCTATTCCATCTGAGAGCAGTATAATGCAGAGACCGAGACCCTAATTCCAGTGATGTGCCAGTTACTGGGCTGCTTGCTGTTATTATGATAAAATCACTGCTTTATCTGCTGCAGTTCTCGATGCGTTGAGCTCTGCATAAAACCGCCTACACTACTGATTGGCAGCTTTTTGCCCAGGTACAGGGTACACAGAAAGCTGACAATCAATGGTGGGGGTGAGGTTTTACAGAGCTCATGAATGTACTTGACTACCTAGCAGCCTGTTTACTAGTCCTCTAATGATAATCTCCTACTGACAAAACAGTGGGTTTTTGTAATCAAAACTACACTAAGCTGCCCAGAAAGCGACTCATCACTGGAATCCAGGCCTATGACTCTACATTATGCTACTCTGAGATTAGGTGGCAAAAATCTGATTACTGATTCCCTTTAAATTAATGACCATTGTTCTTGTCATGGGTGTAGTAACTCCACTTACACATGATCGTATGGACAATTTATGGACAGGATGGAACACTTGAATTTTCTCATTTCTCGTCAAGTTACTCAAAAATTAATATCAATCAACATCTCATGAACAAATTGGAAAACTACAATGAGTGATCAGACAACCATTCTTTTTTGCCAACAATGAAAAAAAGTCTTATTTTTACCTATAACTGTCCAGGTATTTATGGATTTTTGGCAACCTTGATCACTACAGTGGGTGTGAATCGATTCGCACAAGCCGGTCCATCAACCAACACAGTAATCTGTGCTGGATAGGAGCCTTGCTGGATAGGCTGCTGGATAGGCTGCTCAATGGGAGCCTTGCTTGATAAGTTGCTGGATGGGAACCCTGCTGGATGGGAGCCCTGTTGGATAGGCTGCTGGATGGGAACCCTGCTGGATAGGCTGCTGGATGGGAGCTCTGCTGGATAGGCTGCTGGATGGGAACCCTGGTGGATAGGCTGCTGCATGAGAGCTCTGCTGGATAGGTTGCTGGATGGGAGCCCTGCTGGACAGGCTGCTGGATGGGAGCCCTGCTGGATAGGCTGCTGGATGGGAGCCCTGCTGGATGGGAGCCCTGATGGATATGCTACTGGATGGGAGCCCTGATGGATACACTGCTGGATGGGAGCCCTGCTGGATAGGCTGCTGGATGGGAACTCTGCTGGATAGGCTGCTGGATGGGAACCCTGCTGGATAGGCTGCTGGATGGGAGCCCTGCTGGATAGACTGCTGAATAGGAGCCCTGCTGGATAGGCTGCTGGATGGGCGCCTTGCTGGATAGGTTGCTGGATGGGAACCCTGCTGGATGAGAGCCCTGCTGAATAGGCTGCTGAAAGGTATATTCATTTTATGGAACATCTGGAATATTCTACTACTCCAAAAGCAAGAATTCATGGCCAAATGTACATCCATACATGTCCTATGCCCAGAGGTGTAACTTTAATCTACACGGATCCAATGCAAAATCTAGGGCTGGTTTCCTCAACTGATATCTGCCATTTATAATACCGGGGTCATCTCTTGTTCCTCCCTGTTACCCAGTGCCTGGGTTTATTGCGACTTCTGCAACACCATAGCAATGCCCTTGCCTATGCCCAACTAATCACTGATTCTGAAGCTAGAAATAATTGTGGTAGGTTTATGTAGAAGTGAAACTCTACACATTCAATGCATGTCGTGAGATTACATTATGCTACAACTGTAAACCACATGATGGTATTAAAAGTCAATGGACAGCTATGTGCATACTGTGAACACTTATTTAGCAGTACTTTCATGGCGTTCTTTTTTCATATGACCGTCTGTATACTATAAATATATTGTTGTGTAATGTAACAACTGTTTTTCCATTTTAGCACTACGTGATACAAATCAGCTTCTACTCTCATAGCGAAACAGTATAAACCCCTGGAGGTATGCCCGAATATTAGGCCTCTTTAATATGTTGTTTATAGCGTAAATAAATATATATACACTACCGTTCAAAAGTTTAGGGTGACGTAGAAATTTCCTTATTTTTGAAAGAAAAGCACAGCTTTTTCCAATGAAGCTAACATTAAATGATTCAGAAATACATGCTATACATTGTTAATGTGGTAAATGACTATTCTAGCGGCAAATGTCTGGTTTGTAATGCAATATCTTCATAGGTGTATAGAGACCCATTTCCAACAACCATCACTCCAGTGTTCTTATGGTACTTTGTGTTTGCTAACTGTGTAAGAAGGCTAATGGTTGGTTAGAATACCCTTGAAAACCCTTATGCAAGTATGTTAGGACAGCTGAAAACAGTTTGGCTGATTAGAGAAGCTATAAACCTGACCATCCTTTGAGCTAGTTGAGAATCTGGAGCATTACATTTGTTGGTTCCATTAAACTCTCAAAATGGCCAGAAAAAAAGAACTTGTTCTTAGAGATTAAGGCTATTCCATGTGAGAAATTGTCAAGAAACTGAAGATGTCCTACAACGGTGTGTACTACTCCCTTCAGAGGAGAGCACAAACAGGCTCTAACCAGAGTAGAAAGAGAAGTGGGAGGCCCCGCTGCACAACTGAGCAACAAGACAAGTACATTAGAGTCTGTAGTTTGAGAAATCGACGCCTTACAGGTCCTCAACTGGCAGCTTCATTAAATAGTACATGCAAAACGCCAGTGTCAACGTCTACAGTGAAGAGGCGACTCTGGGATGCTGGCCTTCAGAGCAGAGTGGCAAAGAAAAAGCCATATCTGAGACTGGCTAATAAAAGGAAAAGATTAATATGGGCACAAGAACACAGACATTGGACAGAGGAAAATTGGAAAAAAGTGTTATGGACAGAAGAATCCAAGTTTGAGGTGTTTCGATCACACAGAAGTACATTTGTGAGACGCAAAACTAGTGAAAAGATGCTGGAAGAGTGCCTGACACCATCTGTCAAGCATGGTGGAGGTAATGTGATGGTCTGGGATTGCTTTGGTGCTGGTAAAGTGGGAGATTTGTACAAGGTAAAAGGGATTTTGAATAAGGAAGGCTATCACTCCATTTTGCAATGCCATGCCATACCCTGTGGACAGTGCTTGATTGGAGCCAATTTCATCCTACAACAGGACAATGACCCAAAGAACACCTACAAATTATGCAAGAACTATTTAGGGAAGAAGCAGGCAGCTGGTATTCTATCTGTAATGGAGTGGCCAGCGCAATCACCAGATCTCAACCTCATTGACCGTATGGCACGCAAAAAGTGCCCATCAAGCCAAACCAACTTGTGGGAGGGGTTTCTGGAAGCATGGGGTGAAAGTTGTCTAGATTACCTCAGCAAATTTTCTGCTAGAATGCCAAAGGTCTGCAATGCTGTAATTGCTGCAAAGGGAGCTTTCTTTGACGAAAGCAAAGTTTGAAAGAGAAAATTATTATTTCAAATAAAAATCTTTTTTTCGAATCTTGTCAATGTCTGGACTAGATTATAAATTCATTTGGCAACTCATTTGATTAATAAAAGTATGAGTTTTCATGGAAAACACAAAATTGTCTGGGTGACCCCAAACTTTTGAACGGTAGTATATATATACATATATGAATCTATTTATCTATTATCTATCTATTTATTGATCTATCTATTACACACGTGGCCAAAATTGTTGGTACCCCTCGATTAATGACATAAAAACCCACAATGGTAACAGAAATAACTTGAATCTCACAAACGTAATAATAAATCAAAAATCTATGAAAATGAACAAATGAAAGTCAGACATTGCTTTTCAACCATGCTTCCACAGAAGTTTTAAAAAAATAAAACTCATGAAATAGGCCTGGACAGAAATGATGACACCCTTAACTTAATATTTTGTTGCACAACCTTTGAGGGAATCACTGAAATCAAACGATTCCTGTAACTGTCAATGAGACTTCTGCACCTCTCCAAAGGTATTTTGGCCCACTCCTCAAGAGCAAACTGCTCCAGTTGTCTCATGTTTGAAGGTTGCCTTTTCCAGATGGTATGTTTCAGCTCTTTCCAAAGATGCTCATCTGGATTTACTGTAGGTCAGGGCTCATAGAAGGCCACTTCAGAATAGTCCAATGTTTTCCTCTTAGCCATTCTTGGGTGTTTTTACAATATTACATTGCTGGCATGAACCATGCCTCCTATATTATTGTATTGTTGTGCTGCCCTTATTAAGGATCATTAGACATATCAGGGATTCCAAGGGACAGCCGTCGTGGAGCGGGGGCGCCATTCCGCTGACCAGTAGGGTGCCAACCTCTGCTGACAGGAAGGCTTACAGTCACAGGGAACAGTATAGTTAGGTACTCATTTGTTTTGCACATGTCACTTTATTGTCTGTGTCACTAGCACCTTTGTTCCACATTTTTTCATTGTTGCCTACCAAACTACCTCTATCTTGGCAACCTCTATATGCTTCTTTCCTGTATAATTGAGTGACTGCATGCTGCACCAGTCCAGGGGTATATAGGAGATTTAGGGTTCAGCCGTCGTAGAGCAAGGGCACCAATCTCGATTGTGTTTAGGGTGCCAACCTCTGCTGTTAGGTAGTTTAATATCAGGGCTCCTCTGCAGGGCCATGTTAGGTGGCACGGTTGTTTACTCTGTGTGGTAGTCTTGTTTTAGATAAGTTCTAATAAAGGTTACATCTTATATCTGATATAAAGCTGATGTAAGGCTCATGGTTAGCACAATTAAACAAGGGGTACCAGCAATTTTGACCACGTGTGTATCTATCCCATATCTATCTATCTATCTATCTATCTATCTATCTATCTATCTATCCATCTATCTATCTAACTAAAAAATTAAAGAAAATTTGGCAGCACTACCAAAAGAAACCGGGTGCAATAAAACCTGCTAAGGTGATGTCCAAACCTCCAAAATAGAAAATCAGAAAAAAACAGGCAGCACTCCAAAAATTAAAGTGAAAAACCACGGCTTTACTGATCCATTAGCAGCAACGTTTTGGCAGATTTCTCTGCCTTTCTCATCTATCTTTCAATCTTTTCCCACATATCATGCTTCAAACATAAAGATACCAAATGTAAATTTTTGGTGAAGAATCAACAACAAGTGGGACACAATTGTGAAGTTGAACAAAATTTAATGGTTATTTTAAATTTTTGTGGAAATACAAAAACTGAAAAGTGGGGCATGCCATATTATTCGGCCCCTTTAACTTAATACTTTGTTGCGCCACCTTTTGCTGCAATTACAGCTGCAAGTCGCTTGAGGTATGTCTCTATCAGTTTTGTACATCGAGAGACTGAAATTCTTGCCCATTCTTCCTTGGCAAACAGCTCGAGCTCAGTGAGGTTTGATGGAGATTGTTTGTGAACAGCAGATTTCAGCTCCTTCCACAGATTCTCGATTGGATTCAGGTCTGGACTTTGACTTGGCCATTCTAACACCTGGATACGTTTATTTGTGAACCATTCCATTGTAGATTTTGCTTTATGTTTGGGATCATTGTCTTGTTGGAAGACAAATCTCCGTCCCAGTCTCAGGTCTTTTGTAGACTCCAACAGGTTTTCTTCAAAAATTGTCCTGTATTTGGCTCCATCGATCTTCCCATCAATTTTAACCATCTTCCCTGTCCCTGCTGAAGAAAAGCAGGCCCAAACCATGATGCTGCCACCACCATGTATGACAGTGGGAATGGTGTGTTCAGGGTGATGAGCTGTGTTGCCTTTATGCCAAACATATTGTTTGGCATTGTTGCCAAAAAGTTTGATTTTGGTTTCATCTGACCAGAGCACCTTCTTCCACATGTTTGGTGTGTCTCCAGGTGGCTTGTTGCAAACTTTAAATGACAGTTTTATGGATATCTTTGAGAAATGGCTTTCTTCTTGCCACTCTGCCATATAGGCCACATTTGTTCAGTGTATGACTGATTGTTGTCCTATGGACAGACTGTCCCAACTCAGTTGTAGAGCTCTGCAGTTCATTCAGAGTGATCATGGGCCTCTTGGCTTCATCTCTGATCAGTCTTCTTGTTTGAGATGAAAGTTTACAGGGATGGCTGGGTCTTGGTAGATTTGCAGTGGTATGATACTCCCATTTCAATATGATCACTTGCACAGTGCTCCTTGGGATGTTTAAAGTTTTGGAAATCAATTTGTATCCAAATCCGGCTTTAAACTTCTCCACAACAGTATCACAGACCTGCCTGTTGTGTTCCTTGGTCTTCATGAAGCTCTCTGTGCTTTAAACAGAACCCTGAGACTATCACAGAGCAGGTGCATTTATACAGAGACTTGATTACACACAGGTGGACTATATCATCATTAGTCATTTAGGACAACATTGGATCATTCAGAGATCCACAATGAACTTCTGGAGTTAATTTGCTGCACTGAAAGTAAAGGGGCCGAATAATACTGCACGCCCCACTTTTCAGTATTTGTATTTCCACAAAAATGTAAAATAACCAATAAATTGCATTCAATTTCACAATTGTGTCCCACTTGTTGTTGATTCTTCACCAAAAATTTACATTTGGTATCTTTATGTTTGACGCATGATATGTGGGAAAAGGTTGAAAAGTTCCAGGGGGCCGAATACTTTTATAAGGCACTGTATCTACCTACCTATTATCTATCTATCTATCTATCTATCTATCTATCTACCTACCTCTGTATTATCTATCTATCTATTATCTAGCTATCTATCTACCTACCTATCTATTATCTATCTATCTACATATCTCTGTATCTTAGAGATGAGCAAATACATTTGAGTGCAGATTTTTTTGTAACTCTCTTCCGTGCTGATTCAACTGCATTTTTCTGAACTGAAAAGGGCCATAAAAATGAAAAAAAAAATTTAAAAAAATCCTTATACTCATGTTACCGCTCACCTCATGAGCCCCTCCACTCCTCACCAGCTCCTCTCCAACCTCTCCGCATTATCTGCCCAGTGTTCAGATCACCGCCACTCACATTGATATCCCCACAATTGCCCAAAAGTTCACAACATCATGACGTGCACTGTGACTGTGCACACGCATGCACAGAACTCCCCCATGATCTCTCTCTCTCATTTTTTTTTTTTACTTTTCATGTAATTACTTTTGAAATAACATACACTTACCTCCCTTGGGTCATCACAAAGAAGTTTAAATTTCCTGGGTATTTTACTTCTAGCAAACTTGCACCCATTGTAGTACATACTCCAAGAGCACCCAAAAGAAAATGAGGCACCACAGGTATCGGGGTCCAGCCCCTGGCATGCACAGGTACGCCTAAATAATATGAAATATATATATTAGTGGGTTGATAACATTACAAAATCCAGTTGTTTTTTTCCTATCATTCCAATTAGCTTACTCCTCATTGAGCGCGCAACGTCTGTTTGTCAAGGTTCCATACTTCCGTAGCGTTTCAGTGAGCTCAGAGTACATATTGTCTGCTAGAGTTGTTGATATGCCTTCCCAAACGAGGATTAAAATCACTATCACGGCAGTTTCACAGGAGTGGCCCGCACGCTCTCGCACCAAACACAGCATTTTTTCTTCAACTCCGCTTCGTCGAATGACCTGTCAACAAATCAGCAAGTTTTATAAGGCCCATAGTAACTCGTAATTGGAAATGGCTTTAGAAAAGTAGATTTAATGGTGCTGTGTTATGTGTTTTTAATGAAACTAGTACATATAAAAGTGTAAATAGTAGTATTACTAGACATGTATGAGTCACTGGACCCATTTTTAATGTACAAGCCATGCGTATTGCATAAAGTATGAGCAGCATAAATAGAACTACTAACTACTATCAGAATGAACTACGAATTAATTAACTTTACCTGTTCAAAGTTTCTATGACCTAAATCTCCTAGTTATATGTCTGAGGGCAACAAGTTTAAAGCTGGAGTCACACATAGCGACTTACCAGTGATCCCGACAATGATATCAACGTGTCAGGATCGCTGGTAAGTCGCTATGTGATCGCTGGTGAGCTGTCAAACAGGGACCGGGAGCGTGGAGAGAAGCGGGAAGACTGCGCGGGACGCCAGAAGGTGAGAATAACAATATTTTTTATTTTTTTAATTATTTTACAGCAGATCGCTGGTCTCCCGCCTGTCACACGCAGCGATGCGTGCTGGCCAGCGGGAGACCAGCGACGAAAAAAATGTCCAGAGGTTTCTTGCAGCGAGATCGCTATGTGTGACTGGGCCTTAAGACTAGTTATATACAGGTGCCCACCTAGCAAAAATGGAATTTGGCCATGTCAGGAAGAGGTTAACATTTATACATGCTTTTACTATTTTAGTATATTATGGAGTGCATTTCATAACACATATCACTTACCCATTTTGCAATTGGACATCCCTGAGAGCTTTTCCCTTCTTTTCCTGTATATACCACTCTTTCAATCCTGATGGCCTTGCCTTTCTCACCTAACCTGAGAATGAAACCTCCAGTTAGTGGAAGTCGTCACATATTGAGCTTGGAAGATTTAGAATACAGTATGTATTCACTCTCATAGTATAGACTCTAGTATATATGGTATATAATAGCTGAAGATATCAACATTGGGGCTCTTAAACCAACTGCGAAAGGTCAGAGGTAATTGCCCCAAAGAATCAACACGGAGGACTGTGGACAACAAACAACCTATATAAGAAAACAGGCTCTCCAAGAGGTTTTATACTTTAAAAAAAGATTTTTATTGAACAATGCCATTACACAAGTTAAAAAAGGGATGATGCCATACAGAAAAAAATAAATGCAAAAGTTTGTGCGGAGAGGAAAAGTTTTTTTGCCCTATATATGCTGATAGATAATAAAAAAAAAAAAAAAAAAATTACAAATCATAGCTAAGGGCACAAAACCAATCCAAGAGGACACCTGGCCAAGGTTCAATATCTATGCAGATTTGCAAAATAAAGATTGCACCAGTCGTTATTCATAAATATAGTACACAGCCTATAAGTCCCTTTTTTTTGCACACCATGGTCTAACATGCTTGGAAAATCCATGCAAATGGAACAAATAAATAATGCTAAGTGCTATACAAAAAGTAAAGTAGAGGTGCAAATATTTACCAGATGTCCAGAGGCCGCCACAAAGTAGCCCCTGACGCGCGTTTCGAATTTCTTCCTCAGAAGGGGTGCATATTTTTTTCTGTATGTCATCATCCCTTTTTTAACTTGTGTAATGACATTGTTCAACAAAAATCTATTTTTAAAGTATAAAACCTCTTGGAGGGCCTGTTTTCTTATATAGGTTGTCAACTGCGAAAGGTGCAAAACTGCTTGAAAAAGCTAATTGAAACTTACTTTGGACCAAAATACTTTGGCCATTATGAGATTTACTATCTATTTGTAGAAAAAAAATATATAGTCACACCGGTTGTGATCTTGTTCTTGTGAAAAAAAAGCCTTAAAAATGACATTAGCTAAAATGATTGTTTTTTTTTAAGATAAAGAAATTACCTCTCTTCCAGAATCTCTCTTATAGCTGCCACATTAGGACCAGCACCAAGATGTGTGTAATAAGGTCCTTCATCTTTCTCTATGATTTGATCTGTTAAAAAAATGAAATCTTTTGTTTTGTTCCGAATTTGTAGAAATGTATACATTAAACTTGCAAATTAAGAGCTATCTTTGTAAAAAGGGTCAAATTTTCTGGGTTCTAGTCACATATGAATTGTGGCTCCATTCATGTTGTCCACAACTCTGTGGTTGTTCCATTGTATTATTGGTCCCAGTTGCACCTGACAGACCTCACTGACTTATATTGGGGTCTGGCAGAGTCCATCATGGTTTCCAGGATTATGACCACAAGAAATGCATGCATACTAAGCAGGAAATCAATCAATAGTCAATAGCTCTTGAAAAATTCTAAATCCCCATAGTCTCTCTACCAAAGGTTGCTTACATTCATGGGATATTTTTCAAGAGCTGAGTCTTCATAAGCAAAAGACAGACTGTCATAATCGCAACCCTTGATCATGTGACTCTTTTATATGGCTACAGTCATAGATTTGACTTAACCACAGCTGTTTACCTGCTATAATTTGGGATTTCTCCTACTTGGAAAAGGGGTGATTTTGATCTGTTGGGTTATAAAGATGTATTAAGCTTGCACCATAAAAAAACAATTGAAAACCTTAATGGCCCTTTAGACAATATAAGCCAACAAGCCATTTTACCTTATCCTGGCACTTAGGCATAGGGTTGTAACAGCAAACTGTTACCATTTTTCCTTAGTGACAATATTATAGACTAGTTGTGTTGACCAATGTTTGTCCTGAGTGACAATAAGCCTAGCTATACAGCTGTAACTAATGGCCATGATTTTTTGAGTTGAACAGATTATTGGTTAATAAAAAAAATCAAATTTTATTTATGAAAGAAGTGGCAGATCTAACATGAGTGTATAGCAAGATCACTTACCTACACAGCTACATGATGGAAAATCATACTGAGTTTTCACAGGCGTATCCAATAGGTTTTTGATAGGGGTGCTTAGAAGTTTTGAAGGAGATTCCAAGAAATTACTCAGAGCAGATCCTGCTGCTCTTTTCGTTGGGGTTCTTTCTTGTGGATGGACACTGTGATGATCTAGTGTTGAAGAATTAGTGTGTGTAGTTAAAATTGTAACGTGACCTGAAGACTCCACCTTCATGTGCTTGGGCGATTTGATGGTAGACACATGATGATGAAACAATGATTTACTAGGATAATGTTTCATTTGTTGTTCCATTGTTTCGAGAATACTCCTATGTTGTAGGTTTTCTGGGCCAAAATGCTGAATTTCTTGTTTGATTTTTTTCCCTGTTTTGCTTTCATTGGGTGTCTGCATGCATATAGACCGTGAGCTATTCTCCACTTTGATGGATCTGCGTCTTTCATGTTTGGTTTGCTCCCTGCGCTGGAGTAAATGATTTCTTAAAGCAGCATACTTCGGAATACAATTCATCTGATTTGCAAACTGAGGATGATATCCTGTTTGATCTTGCAAAGACTGAGCAGTAGGGCTGGTTTGTGGTAAGTATCTATTTTGGTTTATTGTATTTTGTGGGGTTGACCTGTCCTGATTTTGTGTCATGTGATTGGGGTTCAAAATGGGAAGATTGCTGTTGATTTTATGCTCTTGGTAACCGTGCTGGTCATGTTGCTGGGATCTAGTAGATTGATAGTACTGCCCAATAGTTTCTGCTTTAATTTGTATATGCTCTTTACCGGCCTCTAGATTTTCTGAAATATACTGATCCTTTCTATGTGATCCAGAAGAGCCCTGATTGAAATGTAAATTTGTGTTGTTTGAACTTTGTCTCAGTTGCCCCTCGTATTGATGCATATTTTGGTACTGATTTACCGACTGAGAGCTTTCCTCAATTTTTAAGTGATTCTGAGGACTTGCCCTATGTGTTGTGTTACTGTAGGGTGATTGATGATGAAAGTGCTTTTTGACCATGTTAAAATCTCTATTTTGTCTCTGCTGAAAATGTGGATTAGGACGAAACTGTGAATTCCCATCCTGTTTCGAATGCAAACCCTGTGGGTGTAAAGACGTTCGTACATTATGTGGAAAATGTTCACCCTCAGATGTTTCTTGGTTTAAGTGCCGTTTGAAAGCTTGGTCAAATACGTGCTCGGTTTGCTGCTCTAAACGTTGATGCTGGAAAAGATTATTACTACTTTTCAGGTCATAGGATTGCAATTGTGAATTTGTGCCCTCTTCTTGGGATAAGTGCTTTTGGAAATTAATTTGCTGCCCATCTAAGTCCTGACTAGCATGTCCCCGATTAATGTTACCCTGTTTTCTTGTATATTGCCTAAGTTTCTTTTGACTCTGTGACTGAGAGAGCTCAAGTAATTTCAGCAAGTCCTCTGAAGATTGTTTATTTTCTTCCTTCAGACAATCATGATTTCGTCGAAAATCTCTGAAGCTGGACTTATAAAAAGGTCTTCTTTGCTCCATCATATCCATAGCATCTATTTCCATCCCATTGCAATGATCTTTCCCTTTTTGTGGATTATGCTCAATTAGCTTTTCTGGATAATTGTCAACTGGACAATTTGTCTGCCTTTTGTGTTCTTGGGGTGGATCGGGTCCTGCTGAACAGTGAAGAGAAGGCAACCCAATGCTGGGTAATATCTTGCTGTTCTGAGACTGCAAAAAAGCCGGTTGAGAAATAATTCTTGGATCAAATGACTGACATGATTCATTATTTTGAGAGGGTAAGAAATTGTCACCACATAAGTTTTGGATGGTTCTGTAGCTCTCAGTTTCCTGGGCAAACAGTAATTTATTCAACTGCATTAAAGTAAAATGATCTTTATTAAAAGCCTCAGAAAAGCTGTCATTAGGTCTGTTATGGAGACCATGGTACGGTGGATTAGAAGAAACAGAAACTTGTTCCGAGCACATTGGTTGCCCAGTCTCAAGTGCATCACAGTTTTTTTCATTTATAGTCTGCGAATAGTTGGGCATCTCTTGTGGAAGTGGTTTCTGCTCTGGTATGTGAAGTGAATAGCTTCCTGGCTTCACAGCTGACTCGCTGCATTTGTCACCATTGGGGGCCTCAATAGCCATAGCACCTGGCCCTTCAGACAGCACCGAGTTCAAGGAGAGTTGGGAAGTAATCTGCCCTGAGGTATGTGTTAAATGATTTGTCTGGGGAGACATATCATTGCTAGCATCATTTAGCGTTTTAATGGCAACAGTGTGAGGTGTGTTATTCTGCACTGCAACAGAAGCCTTCTCAGGGTAATATTGAGAAGATTCCGTCTCCGATAATGCACCATGAGTCAAATTCAAGGAAGAAGCAAAACCAGTAGCACCATTGGACAATGGAAATGTCTCATCTGACGAGACATTATCATTGTTGTTGGAATTAAGGTCTTTGTTCTGCTCATTGGGAACCTGAATGAATGAGTTTTCATCTTCTGTTCTCACAGCTTTATCTTGGCTACACAAATTAGAAACACTGGGTTGGACATTGACATGTTGTCCATTGATTTCACCCTCATTTTCTCCATTCACCTCTTCAACTGTTTTTACTTTTTTCTGCTGAAGATACTCTAACAGCAAAGGTTCACTAAGCGTGCGCTTTATTGCACCATTGTGTAAATTTGGATATACTCTGTTTTCAGGTATGAGGTCAGAGCAGTCCTGGTTTCCCTTCATGTGTGTGACACCATAGCTGTTCTTTGTCTGTAAACAGCTGTCTCCATTTACTTGGGGTTGGACTCTATCGGTTGGCAGGTTCCCATTTTGTAACTTTGCTGGATTGTTTTGGCAAGCAGGTGATGGATGTATTAGCAATTGACTCAATCTACTTCCCTCATCATGGTGGCTTCTTTCCTCTTCCATCGGGACTGCTCCGGGGCCATCCACAAGGCTGCCCTGTGAACACCTCTAGAAGAGAATTAAAAGAAAATTTAAATTAAAATTGGTTTTATGTACTAAATGCACAACGTAAATGCAGGCGTTTTTTCCGACTTCTGCTTCATGTCTAACTTCCAACATTTACAGTACTACTTGCATATAATTTAGCATATAAAATGTAATAACAATTTCAAAACAAGGACTTACAGATGTAAGAGAAATTGTGAAATTGTTCTAGGCAAAATCAGTGTTTTTAGAAAACATGGATCAAGATGCCAAAACTTGATCCCCTGCAAGGAATCTATACTTTTAGGTTGCTGCTTAATTACAATACAGAAGAATGCCAAACATGTTTCTAAATATTATTTCCAAAATTAATATTATTACTTTATATTTTGGCGAGTTATTTAAGACTATGAAGTCCTTTCGTTCCATATCGTTTTGGGCATGTACTGGAACCTTGTAATCCATCTGAATTGCTACACATGTTTGTGTGAAAGATTTATTAGTATTGTCATTGGCCTCTTGGTGATGCTCACAGAACCAGGGTTAAAAAAATTCCAAATATATATCCTTCACAGACTTTTAATGCAATATTAATGGTTATAATATAATATTATAGATCCACTTTCATTTACTCATACACAGTATTATGTTATTAGGATGTATTTAGCCAGTTTAACAGCTTAGGCTGGTTTCACATTTGCGTTAAAACAACGCTGCGCCCTGCGTCGTTAAGCCCCGCCCCGAGCCGGCTCCCTGCCCGCCCCATCCGGGATCACCGCCTACTTTCGCATTTGCACGCATGCGATCGGCGCACCCTATCTTTAGCATAGGGTGCGCAGATCATGCGCTGCCAGTGTGAAAGTAGCGTGCTGCGCACTTTTGACGGTGCGCCGTGCGCGCCGAAATGCAGCATGTTGCATTTCGGCGCGCACGGCGCACCGTCAAAAGTGCGCAGCACGCTACTTTCACACTGGCAGCGCATGATCTGCGCACCCTATGCTAAAGATAGGGTGCGCCGATCGCATGCGTGCAAATGCGAAAGTAGGCGGTGATCCCGGATGGGGCGGGCAGGGAGCCGGCTCGGGGCGGGGCTTAACGACGCAGGGCGCAGCGTTGTTTTAACGCAAATGTGAAACCAGCCTTACAATATACTATGGATGGAAGAAAACTATTTTTATCAAGATTAAAGTTACTAGTTGTTCCAAATTGTCCATAGTATACTTTTTAGCTTCCATAACACCAATTCTTAACTATTTCTATATGATAAATTCTTATTATACAAGTCTCTGCTCAAATTTAAGGTAGGAATTCAATCTCCCAACAAGATAGAATCTCATCAATGTCTCCTAACTCAGTAATATATCAATCTGTCTTCACTGAATACAGATTTTACCCATTGATTGAGAATTTTGAAAATGAATAATCATTCCAGGAGGAGAAAGTAGCAGATTTCTCAGATAAGATATGTTACAAAGGAGCTTATTTTCACACATATTATTGATTTATGGAATAAAAAAATTAGATTGATGAATACTCTATAAGAGCAAATCATCTGCAAATGGTATACCGGTAACTAAATGCAACTGCAAGCAAGTGTTGAATCCATGGATTTTCTGGTCCTTTCTGAATTTTTGTAGACGTGTCACCAGATTCAAAATATATTGTGTTGGTGAAAGTGGGCACCCCTAGGTAGTACCATTCCTGATTGGCTCAGTGGATAGCATTGCAGCGCTGGAGTCCTGGGTTCGAATCCCACCAAGGACAACATCTGCAAGGAGTTTGTATGTTCTCCCCGTGTTTGCGTGGGTTTCCTCCGGGTACTTCGGTTTCCTCCCAAAGACCTACTGATAGGGAATTTAGATTGTGAGCCCCATCGGGGACAGTGATGATAATGTGTGCAAACTGTAAAGCGCTGCGGAATATGTTAGCGCTCTTTAAAGATTATTTTTATTATTGATCATGACTATGGCCAAGAGTCCTTTGTATATGATAATGATGGCCTTGAAAAAAGTCAATGGAAGGTTGAGCATGTGGTACATAAAGTCCAATGCAACTCTATATGAAATATCATTTATTCCTAAAAGTTTTAAAGACATACCGTATTTTTTGGATTATAAAACGTACTTTTTTCCCTCAAATTTGGGGGGGGGGAAATGGGGGTGTGTCTTATAATGCGGATATACTTTACCGGCCATGGTGGATCAGGTTCCTGGGGTAGCTGCTGGGGGAGACAAGAGTGGAGTGTTGCTGCAGGCTGAAACGAGGGGGTGTTCCGATGTGCACCGCCACGGGTGTTCAGTGGTGTGGGGGCTCTGCCGACATTTTGTGAAAGCTCTGAGCCCCCGCACTTACATGGTTTACTGTGCGGTAGACTTCGGGAAAATAGCTGCCGGGGACAGCGCAGATAGAGATCTCGGCACCAAGATCTCGGGAGATGAGATCTCAGCTCTGAGATCTCTTCTTCCATCTCCCCAGCAGCCATTTTCATGGAGTCCACCACACAGTAAACCATGTAAGTGTGGGGTCTCTGTGCTTTCACAAAATGTCGGCAGAGCCCCCGCACCACCGAACATCAGCAGCGGCGCACATCGGAACACCCCCTCATCCCAGCCTGCGGCCTGCAGCAACACTCCGCTCTTGCCTTCTCCAGGAGCGACCCTGGGACTCTGCTTCTCAGAAGCCACCACCCCTAGTAAGCAATAAGACACATGGATTATAAGAAGCACCACCATTTTATTAAAAAAAAAGTTTTTTTTCCTATTTTTCTTCTCAAAATTTGGGGGCGTCTTATAATCCGGTGCATCTTATAACCTGCAAAATATGGTATTTTAGTTTTTAGGTGGGCATACACTTCCTATAACAGTCAACCGCTATTCTTGAGAAACTAAGCATGTATTTGTTCTGAATTGGGAGAGGCACTAAAGGCCCCGTTACATTTAGCGATGCTCCAGCGATCCCGACCACGATATGACCCGGTCAGGATCGCTGGTGCATCGCTAAATGGTCGCTAGTGAGCTGCCAAACAGGCAGATCTCACTAGCGATGCAGCAGCGGTCGGCGGTCGATACTCACCTTTCAGACGCAGCGATGATGACCGTCTTCCACCTGTGTCCATGGCTCGATCATCGGCGCCAGCAGGAAGCCGACGACGAGAAATGGACCAGGCCAATCTCGTGCGATCAGCGATATCCAGCGGGGAGCCGGGTCGGAGGTAAGTGTCACATGTAGCGAGATCGCTAGCGATATCACTGCTGCGTCACAAAATCGGTGACGCTTTAGCCATATTGCTAGCGATATCGCTATGTGTAACAGGCCCTTAAGCCTCTGTCAGACATTTCTGGTGACAGCTTATCTTTCCTAACAACAAAAGATTGGGCGCGCTTTTACATACAGTTTTTAAAAAAGGTATACTTATTAGTGATGACCGACTAATCCTGCAGCTGTGCCGACACAAACTAAATCTCCGAGCACGACAAAATACTCGGAGGACACCCTGACCCGAGCTGAGCAACGAGTATATTTGCTCATCACTAATACTTATGTATACCTGTCTGATTTCTTTTCAATTCCATCTCACAATGAATTTTTAATATTTTTCCTATACATCATAAAAGAAATAGTGCCATTGAAAAATACAATTTGTCTCACAAAAAAAGTCAGCCATCAAATGGGAATTAGACAGAAAAATAAAAAAGTTATGGCAAATATTTAAAATGATGACTGGCCATGGTAGGAAGAGGTTAAATGTGACAGGATTTAACTACACTCACATAAAAAAGTGTCTAAAATACCCTCCCACCCCAAAAAGATGCTGTTTCATTGCCTGTCCCTCAAACCAATTACTCTAAATTGGACATTTAATACCGTAAATCAACATCCATAGAGACCAAAATAAAGTCTATTTTAGAGCAGCACTATATGTGGAGTTGAGCAATTAATTGGAATTTTGAAAATGATTTTTTGTTAAATAAATACAGTTATAACCCTAATAAAAGTGGAAATTCTTTAAAATTTTTTAAAAAGATAAGCCTTGATCACAAATATAGCAAAAATGCAATTAATAGCGCAAGATATAAAAATAGGGTTTCCCATCCAGACTTCAATGATTTTTCTAATACTCAATTAAAAAATTATTAATTTTCAACAGCGTTTTGAATCATATTTTTATTGTGTTTGATTTTTGGCATCAGAGTTTCTCATCAGTGTTTTTTTACATAAAGGAAGGTTTCTGAATCATCTACTATCAATCAAATGTGAAAATCGGACAGCACATGGGTCGTATACAGATGGCATCGGATTTTTTTCAAGTACCAATAGCGCTGCATCTGCAAGTTTGATCAATTACTTATGGATCCATGCCATAATATTAGAAGAGGATTTAGATAAAATGCTTGCATGTGTAGATGACATTTGATGTTGATAACTGTAAAGTAATGCACCTATGCCGCAGTAATGATATTGCTGCATATACAGTGTGTGAAATAAGTATTGAACATGTCATCAATTTTCTATGTAAATATATTTCTAAAGGTGCTATTGACATGGTAACATGTGAAAAAGGTATAAGACACTAGTGCTCAAAAATTTGATAAGCTGGATGCTGCTGACAGTGAAATTGGTCCTGTGTGACGTAGGGTGATGGGTAACTAGAGGAATAAATAATATTGCGCTAAACAGCTATATCAACATATAGAAATGAATGGGAAATATATGTTTGACAACTTGACATAAGAGCAAAAAGGGCACTTGTGCCAATTAGGGTGAAGAAGATGGTTGTATTAGCACATACTGATAACAATAAACACCCGTATAAATAGGGCAATAAAAATGTGCATGTGTAATGTTATTAATAGTCACCAGGCAAATATATGTTGCTGATCCCTGGAAGCTGGAAAGAAGCAGACTTAGTCGTCCAGAATTTAGCAACCTTGCTTATATTCAACTAGCTGAAGAGCCCGGCGCTTCCCGGACATAGTAACGAATTGTGGGTCCCACTCTCTCCATTAACAGCCCCGCTCTCCACCCGCCATCACGCTCTCTCCTTCCGAGAACCGTTCTCCTCCCGCCGTCCCGCTCTCTCCCTCTGCAGCCCCGCTCTCCATGCTCCGTCCCACTCTATCACTCCGCAGCCCCGCTTTCACATTTTTCTCATGATGCTAGTGGGGATCTCACTGAGGTCACCGCAGTTCAGGCCAGCTGAGAACGGAGCCTCAGTGACCGGAGGTAACCTCGATGACGTCACCACTGGTCTCTGAGGCTGCGCTTGCAGCAGTTCTGTCACCAGTGGTTTTGAGCCTGTACGGTCGCATCTTAGCACCGTCCAGGTTGAAAACTGTTTACCCCCCAGACATGGATTACGGCGTGGGACAGAACAATGGATAGGTATGGTATATTGTGTTTTTTATTATTTTACTTTTATTACAGGAGAGCGAGGGCTTTGCTGGAATTAGGTGTTTAAATAAAAATGGAAAACTGTGTTTAGTCTTGTTTCAAATAAAGGACTTTATTGTGGCTGTGTCTTTATTTACCATACAACTATAGGATTAGTAATGGATAGGAGTCTTATAGATGCCTCTCTATTACTAAGCCATGGGCTTGATGTCACCTGACCATACAAAGGTGACTTCAACCCTACAATATGAGACCCACTTGCCACCTATAGGGCAAGTGGGAAGAGCCGGGAAAAGAGCAAGAATTGGCACATCTAATAGATGCGCCTTTTCTGGGCAGCTGTGGGCTGCTATTTTCAGGCTGGGGGGCCAATATCCATGGCCCCTTACCAGCCTGAGTACACCAGCCCCAAGCTGTCTGCTTTAGCAAGGTTGGTTGTCAAAAATGGGGGGTACCCCATGCCGTTTTTTAAAGATTATTTAATTAAATTTAAAAACCAGTGTAGGGACCCCTCTATTCTTGATAACTAGCCTTGCTGAAGCTGACAGCTGAGTTTGCATCCCCCCTCTGTGAGTTTTGTCTGACTGGTTAGCAAAAATAAGGGGAACGCACTCCGTTTTTTTTTTAATTATTTGTTTACAGCGCAGGAGCTTCTGATAAATACTCCCATCTGCAGCTCCTGCTCTCACTGTAATTAGCGGTAGCAGGTGTCGGATGATGGGAGCAGTAGTCCCATCCGCTGATGCCATTGACCAGAGGTAAAGTTTGTACCTCCGATCACAGCTGAGTGCTCTCGCTGTCTTTTGACATCGTGGGAACCTCGACTCTCTGACTGGCGGGGATGTTTGCCGCGCTGTCATGCACATGACAGCGAGACAAACACCTAGTGATCGGGCAGCTGAACTCGAATAGTAACACGGACTTCCTGGTGAAGTCCGTGTTCGGTGTCTGTGTACGGACGCCGAACTTTACTGTTCGGGTTCGCCCATCTCTAATTGTAGCCACGAGATTAACATGACTAACCTCACTGAAGATAAATTTATAGTACACTGTCACTCCTCCTTCATTTTCTTTCCTATTATACAAGTATAACCATCATTTTCTATAGGTATTTAATGCAGAGTAGCAGAATTCTGCATTTCATTTCATCTGCTACTCCTTTCCTTAAAAACGTGTCAAAGCCTAGTAGAAGGAAAGGTGAAAAAGCTACCCAGAACTAGAAATTAAACACCAGCTGAAATTTTTCAAAAGATCTACAGCAACCAATCACATTTTAAAGTAAATCTTAAAAAAAGGAATTTAGAAAGTGCATTTGGATTTTGTGAAAATGGAACCCTTAAACCAATGTGCATAGAGCCCAATATTTGTTTTAAAGGAAAATAAAATCCACAGTAGTAACCAAGATGCATTTATTTTTGCAATGGACATTAATACAGAATTACCATTCTAGTAATGGTAAGTAAAGCTATCGAAGTCAATATACACTAAAATAATAACATGATTATGGTAATTGCACAGTAGAATATAAAAGTTGCTCTGTGTAATACTGAATAGGAGGGTGACACATATTTCATGCTTTGCTTGATAAGTAACTATTATACTGAAAATCATAGTTACTTATTCAATATGACTTGGTCACAAGCTCAGCTCGTGATAAGAACACTCAAATCCTACTCCCTATAGCAGTAGAACGATGTAAAAGATAGAAAGTGTAAGAGCACAAACAAAATCTTCTTTACCTTAAAAAATAAACATCTAATTATTGATTAAAATAATATATATTCTTCAGAATGTACAGAGATATTGTCATGATCCATATTGGATTGTGACAGATTTAGCACATATAACCTTTTTTTTTTTCCTTTAAGCCCTTGGCTTAAGGTTAGTTTTGCCCCCGGTGGCTGCTGGGGTTATTACACTGTAGTTGCTTTAGTTCTGGTTTTGCCCCCGGTGGCCGCTGGGGTTATTACTCATAAATTACCAAGCAGGTGTGATTACCCTGGCTCCTACCCATAAAGGAGTGTCAGGTGTTCTCAATCACTGTTGGTGATATTGTTCATTCCCAATCAACCTTGGTGGTGAAAGGAGCTATTGAGAGGAGTTCCTTGCAGCTCAGCCAGAGCTTTGGAGTAGCAGCTATTTAGGTCCAGGTGCCGTACTCTGTTGCTTGGAGCAATAGCAGCAGAGCAAAGCTAAGTTGTGTGTTTTCCCTGTTTTGTTGTATTTTCCTTGTGTGTATTAGTACAGTGATGGGATTAATATCTGCACCGTCCAGTTCACTAGTAAGGGATAGGTGCAGGGTGAGCTAAGGATTAAGGTATCCAGCTCGGCGACAGGTGAGGAGCCTGCATAGGGATCGTTAGGAGTGTTTAGGGACACTGCCTCAGGGGAGTGCAGGAGGTCTCCACGTCCCCATTCTCTATTGCAGGGCCCACCATTGTAACTGTTTCCCCGGTGTTCCCCTTGTGTGTCCAGGTGTTAGTGCCGTCTTGCGGGTCGCGGCACAGAGGACAAGTCATACCGTGACAGATATCAAGTTATAGACAGGTGCGGGGACAATGTTGCAAAGTGAGAATGCTTTAAAAATAGAATTTTTGATAGTTGATTTTTAGCAGTTAACAAAATGCCAAAACAAAAGAAAAATCTAAATCCAATCAATATTTGGTGTGACCACTCTTTGCCTTCAAAACAACATTAAATATCCTAATTTTTTTGCACAAAGTCAGGGATTCTGTATAGATTGCTATAGTCTGGTGTATGAATTACCCCTTATACTAAATAAGTGATAATGACCATCATTTTAAAAAACTATGACTGCTGTTTTACTGATTCTCATCTGAACTACTGCAACTCTCTACTTGGTCTCCCTCTGACTGAACTCTCCCCTCTTCAATTTACTCTGAATGAAGCAGCCATGATTCTATTTCTGTCCAGCTGCTACACCAATGCCTCCACCTTGTGCCAGATATTGCACTGGTTACCCAACCACTACATAGCGGGTCGCCCTCCCCAGGGCTGTGGGGTACTCGGTACCGGGCCGGTGTCAGGGGGAAATGTGTGTCACAGCAGCGGTGACCCGGTCCGTGGCCCTGGGCGCCCAAATCAATGGTGGTTTGTGATATACTTAGTATGTTCAGTTCGTGACGCCACCTGTGGTGTTTGGCAAGCAAGATGTTTAGCCAACGCTGTGTGCAGATCCTCTGGGGCTGATGCTGTGTTGCAGCAAAGATGGTGTAGCTCCCCACAGGTGAAGCTGTAACCCCAGGGCAGTGTAATTGCAACAGATGAGGATAGGCGCAGGCGGTGTGAGGAATGCTGGTACCCAGATGTAGCAGTGCTGACGGTGTTAGTGCACAAATGAAGGGAAGACACCAGGGCTTGCAGTTCCAAAGCTTTACTCACAGTCCGTGGTACACACTGGTGCCTGCCTCCGTGCCGTGTCTTCCGGGGCAGAGACTCAATCAACCTCCCGGGCAAGTCAGGATTCTCCTCTCCAACACTCCGCCAACATGTACCTTTCCTGAACGACTCCTCTATTGCGCCATAAGGTGTGAAGAGCTGTTGTGCCCCGAGTCTTAGATGGGAGTAGTGCATTTACAGCCAACTACTCCACCGGTGTCTGTTGCAGAACCATAAGCGTCCATACAACCTCGGGGACCGGGCCCCGGCCTTGCGCTGAGAACCTATAGGCAGGGTTCCTCTTCCGACCCACATCTCCTCTCTGTTCTCCTACTCCTTCGTTCCGCACTGTTCCTTCTCTCTCTTATGGAAGCTTAGGTTGCAGTTCTACGTCTTTCTCCTTCTGTTCCTTTCCCGTGCCAGCTGGCTCAGATCACTGAGGCAGCTGCAGCAATCCTTCTCCTCAGACCCGTCCTCAGACTCTCCTGACTGACTGTCCTACAGACTGATCTGACCTCCTGTCAGACTGATCTGTAATTCTAAACCTTCCCACTCTTTTATGTGGTTGTGCAGATCTACCCTGTTGTGCGGGATGCGAGTGTTGGAGTGTGGAAAGGAGCCCCCAACTTACCTAGGATGGTGGGGCACTACACCTTAGGAGAAGGTGCAGTACCTCTGTGGCGACTGAGCCTCAGGGGCGCCACACATAGTACAATATAAAAATTTTACTTCCCCCCCAAAAAGCTCTCCACAATTCTGTACTGGCCTACATCTCCTCCCTCATCTCTGTTTATCCCCCTACCTGTGCTCTTGGTTTTACTAATGGCCTAAGACTAACATCCTCTATAATACAAACCTGCCATTCTCATCTCCAAGTCTTCTCTCATACTGCACCAGTTCTCTGGAAAGTACTACCACATTTCGTTAAACTGGCCTTCCAGCCTACCTCACCAATGTAACTATTCCCTGTTCTCCATTTCTGACAAATCTACCAGCATTCAATGCTAATATGTGCCAGCATGTGTAATCTGCCATAAATAAAACTTGTTCACCTCAAATCCATATAGCCAATGCTGTCCACCGAGGCACTGAGCCTGAATACACCCAGCAAATATAGGCATAATGCGCATGTTTTTGAACAATCATAATTTGATAAACAAAAACAACAATCGTCTTTGTTAGCTTGCTTTTTTTAATGAAATTTACGATACTTGCAGTATGGTGTGGCCAATTGAAGATGTAAATTCTCTATTTCCAGCACTGAGATCAGACACTCTGTTCAATTTGTGTCAGAGCTGTGAGAACATCACTGGGGCTTGGCAGGGGAGCAGCAGCTGACCCACTTGTTTCAAAATCTAACATGAGCGTTGTCCCTGTTGACGCAGTTAAGGGGATGCATTTCCTATTGTACCTTCCTTTAGCATTTCCTATTGCACCTTCCTTTTTTGAGTTATATTACTGAATGCTGGGGCTCGTGTAATTTGAACTTCTTTATAGAATCAGCAGACAATGCAAGGTTCAAATTAAGGTAGTGTAGGGTTTCTACTCACTCAGGCTACTTTCACACTTGCTTTTTTTTGCAGCGCGTTTTTCACGCAAAAAAAGCATTGAAAAAACGCATACAAACGTATACAAATGCTGTGTTTTTTTCAAGCATTTTTATGAGCATGCATGAAAAAAACGCAGCGTTTTTATGCATTTGTATGGTTTTAGTGCGTTTTTACTGCGTTTGCGTTTTTTTCCAACATTAGGTGGCCCCTCACACTAACCCAAACCATGACTTTACTAACCCTAACCCTAACCCTGACCCTGACCCTAACCCTTAATCAAACCATGCCCTGATCCTAACCCTAACCCTAACCCTGACCCTAACCCTTAACCAAACCATGCCCTGATCCTAACCCTAACCCTGACCCTAACCCTGACCCTAACCCTTAACCAAACCATACTAACCCTAACCCTTAACCAAACCCTACTAACCCTAACCCAAACCCTAACCCTAAACCCTAGCTAACCCTAACCCTAAACCCCCTTAACTAACCCTAACTCTAACCCAAACCCCTAAATTCCATTGTCTAACTAATGGTAAAAAAAAAAACGCATGTGCAAAAAAACGCATACATAAGCATGCCAATGCGCACATATGCACACCCATAGACTTATAATGGGTGTCTTGCTGTAAAAAAACGCATTGCGTGCGCATGCGTTTTTTTGAGGCAAGTTTGACGCCCAAAAAATGCAACAGGATGCATTTTGTGCGCCCGAGCGCATACCGCAAAAAAACGCATACAAACGCATGTGTATGCGCACATAAGCGCATCCCATGCAAAATATAGGGAAAAAAACCGCATGTGTTTTTTAGCGCTAAAATCCAGCGGGGAAAAAAACGCAAGTGTGAAACCAGCCTCAGTTGCATTTTGAGGTATGCATGGTGGTTTTCAGTAAATGTCCAGGCTGGTTTATTAAGACACCATAAACCGCTCAGGATAACAGAACAAAAACCGGCCTCTTCCATCACAAAGTGAAAACATAAAGTAAATTGTCAATACAGTAGGGTGAGTTTGCCCGCTCAGGTTAGCATCCAGCTCTATAGACTTTAACAAAGACAAACGCCACTGGTGGTCTACACACCTCCACACACAGACCCTGAATGAGTCAAATGGTCTCCTTGTGATCGGTTGTACCATGTCCCAGGGTGGCGATATGTGAGCAGCCAGTCCCAGCCATCTCTCTGACTGCTCGTAAACCGGGTACTGACAAGCAGTATTAACTCTCTTAGCACTATATGTGCTGGAACCTGCTTTTCCAGGCTTACATCACTGAGGCTACCAACCTTGATGAAACATATCTCACCACAAGGACCTGTCCAGCGGCCATCTTACAGTAGTCACAGTGGACTAGTTATGTAGACATTGGAGAAGATTCTCATCTGAAGAATATACCTGCAACAAATGTGCAATTTATCCATGCCTTTTAAAAATGTAATGTAGTTCATTACTCCTGAAAATTTATAAATAAATACATTTCTATGTGGCTGTTAAGCACTGATTTCAGATATTTATGTTAGAGACTAATAGAGTGTCTACAAAATTGAAATTGCAACAAAAAGAATGAAAATCACAGGATTGAAATGTTAATGATTTACAAATAATGAAAAAGTGTAAACAAAATGTAAAAAAAAATATTGATTTTGTGACGCTGAGTCCCGTCTCATGGACAAGCCGTGATTCAGGGTAGTTAAGGAGTCTGAGGTCAAGAGCCATGGAGGTACGTCATAAACAGAGGGAAGAGACGAAGGCATAGTCAGGTAACGGTAAGAGATCAGAATACCAGGAGGATAACAGATCAGAGCAAAGGGGCTAGGCAAAACGGATGGTCTGAAGGAGGCCCAAGGTTATACAGGAAAAAGATCCACAAGAAAAGCACAAGGCACAGAGAAACAGAAAACACAGAGCTGGATCTACGTCTGGCAGCGATCTGGGACTGACAGTCCAGCTAAGTATTCAGTATAGAGTATAAGCACTATGTATAGAAGTGCATGTACTTAGATGCCTTGGCTGCTATCAATGTGGTTATTATGGTTGTCTGAGGCATTTTTTGTCATGCTGAATGTACTTGGGCATGCAAATCATTAAGATCCACCTCTGGCAGTTCGCTTTGCAATTGCCAACCAATGATGTTCCACTTGTGCTTACAATGAAATAAGTCCAGAGACGCTGCAGGCATTAATAGCATGTTTAGGCTGTAGCAATATGTTATATGTTGATGTGGCCTCTAGGGGGTCTCACTACTTTGATGTGTGTAATATAGAGTGTAAGAACTTGTTGGTTAGTTGTTGTTAGCAGACATCTTGTAATGGAGGAAGGCTTCACAAGTCTCATGTAATAAACAAGCCTGGAGATATCCAAGGAGTGTGATCCTTGACCAGAAATACATAACAGAACATGGTGGCAGCTGGGCACAGAACCTGCAAATCCTCAGAGCTTGTGTGAGGCTGGGACTGTACAGAGGATCACAGAGAAACACAGCACCTGTAAGTACAGACTCCCTGACATTACTACAAAATGGAGACTGGTCTGAAGCCCCCTCAGGGACTGGATGTGACTTCATGTACTTTGTCCCAGACTTGGAGACATTGGAATGAAGAGTTTACACTGTATGTGGATCTCACAGTGGCCCCCACTGATGACAAACGAAAAGTGAAGCTGTTTTATTACCTTAATGGGAAAATGGCAGAGAATTAGCCCTCACCTTACTCCCACACACAGACAACCTCTTTCTAGCAGATATTGTGCAGGCATTTGATAAACACTGTGACCCAAAGAAGAATGAGACAGTGGAAAGATATAACTTTTTCACAAGACATCAGGAGGATGGAGAAAATGTGGACAGATATCTGACAGAGCTGAGGAGGCTGGCAACAACATGTGGCTTTGGAGAGATCAGGGACAGTCTAATCAAAGACAGAATGGTGTGTGGCATAAGAGACAGTCATCTCAAAGAAAGATTACTGAGAGAGGAAGACATGACTTTAGAGAAATGCATGCAAATCTGCAGGGCTGCTGAACTGACAAAACACAGCCTGAAGATGATGGCAGGCACCAGTGATAATGATGATGATAAGGTACATGCAGTATCTATGAAAGGAAAGACAAGACCAAGCTCCCCTATTAGCACTATCCACTGCAAGTATTGTGGGAAAAGACATGAGAGAGGCAAAACCAAGTGTTCAGCATATGGTGAAACCTGCAGATTGTGTGGAAAGAAGAATCATTTCTCAGCTGTCTGCAGGCAAGGAACAAGCAAACAGTACAGACAGCTCCACAATGTGACACCAGACACTGACAGTGCAGAGGACATTACATGGCTACAACTGCAGCCTGCAGCAGAGAAAGTCAATGTAGTCAGGCAGTCAGTAGGCAAGGATGCCAAGCAGCTTTATGCAACATTCTTGTTGGATGAAAAGCCCATTAGATTTCAGCTGGATTGTGGAGCAAGCTGCAATGTAATTCCATCTGCTCTGCTGAACAAACAGGTTTCTATTGAGACAACTGACAAGGCACTGGTGATGCACAATCAAAGTGTTCTGAAACCGATGGGGACATGTAAGCTCAAAATACGGAACCCATGCAACAGAAAGAGTTATAGAGTTGAATTTACCGTGTTGCGTGGTGGTAACCATGTACCATTATTTGGAGTAAAAGCTGTTCAGGCAATGGACTTAATAAAAGTACAGCCACAGAATATTATGTCTGTTAAAGTTTCCCAGGATATACCAAATGCCAAACTAAATGCAGAGCACAACTTGGATATTCAGAAAATAAAAATGAAGTATGCTGATTTATTTGAAGGTGATGGGTGCTTTGAAGGTAAATATAGGCTAGAAATTGACAACGCCGTGCAGCCTACCAGATTACCTACAAGGAGAGTGCCTGTAGCTTTAATGCAACCGCTGAAAGTGGAACTGCAAGATTTACAGAGAAGAGGCATGATAGCACCAGTCCATAAGAGCAAAGATTGGATCAGCAGTTTGGCCATAGTGCAGAAATCATCTGGCAAGTTAAGAATATGCATTGATCCTAAGCCACTCAACAAGGCGCTGAAAAGAAATCATTACCCCATGCCGACATTAGATGATGTTCTACCAGATCTATCAAAAGCTAAAATATTTTCTGTATGTGATGTGAAAAATGGATTTTGGCATGTGGCACTGACTGAAGAATCAAGTTTATTGACAACATTTTCTTCACCATTTGGACGTTTTAAATCCCTGAGAATGCCCATGGGACTAAAACCTGCTCCAGAGGTGTTCCAGCAGACATTAATGCAGGCTTTGGAAGGACTTCCTGGAGTGAAGACAAAAGCAGATGATATACTAATAGTGGGAGAAGGTGAAGATATGGAATCTGCAATCAAGGATCACGATCAGAAGATGATACAATTTTTGGACATGCAGAGCAAAACACATAAAGCTGAACTTGGACAAATTCAAACTGAAAATGACAGAAGTGGCCTATATTGAACATCGTCTGACTTCAAACGGTGTAAAAGTGGATCCTGAAAAGGTGAGAGCAATACAAGATTTGCCTACCCCTACTGATGTTTGTGGAATACAACGATTTTTGGGCAGCCTACCAGATTACCTACAAGGAGAGTGCCTGTAGCTTTAATGCAACCGCTGAAAGTGGAACTGCAAGATTTACAGAGAAGAGGCATGATAGCACCAGTCCATAAGAGCAAAGATTGGATCAGCAGTTTGGCCATAGTGCAGAAACCATCTGGCAAGTTAAGAATATGCATTGATCCTAAGCCACTCAACAAGGCGCTGAAAAGAAATCATTACCCCATGCCGACATTAGATGATGTTCTACCAGATCTATCAAAAGCTAAAATATTTTCTGTATGTGATGTGAAAAATGGATTTTGGCATGTGGCACTGACTGAAGAATCAAGTTTATTGACAACATTTTCTTCACCATTTGGACGTTTTAAATCCCTGAGAATGCCCATGGGACTAAAACCTGCTCCAGAGGTGTTCCAGCAGACATTAATGCAGGCTTTGGAAGGACTTCCTGGAGTGAAGACAAAAGCAGATGATATACTAATAGTGGGAGAAGGTGAAGATATGGAATCTGCAATCAAGGATCACGATCAGAAGATGATACAATTTTTGGACATGCAGAGCAAAACACATAAAGCTGAACTTGGACAAATTCAAACTGAAAATGACAGAAGTGGCCTATATTGAACATCGTCTGACTTCAAACGGTGTAAAAGTGGATCCTGAAAAGGTGAGAGCAATACAAGATTTGCCTACCCCTACTGATGTTTGTGGAATACAACGATTTTTGGGCATGGTAAATTATCTCTCCAAACTTTACAGTCATCTGTCAGACATGTGTGAGCCACTGAGACAGCTAATCCACAAAGATGTGCTCTGGGAATGGATGGAAATCCAGAAGACTGCTTTCCAATCAGTAAAGAAAGCTATTGCAGATGCAGCAACTCTAAAGAATTTAGATCCAGATCAAGAAGCAGTGGTACAATGTGATGCTTCAGAAAAAGGCCTTGGAGCTACATTTATGCAGAACAAACAGCCACTCACATTTGCAAGCAGAGCTCTTACAACAACAGAGCAGGGATATGCTCAGATTGAGAAGGAACTACTGGCAGTGGTATTTGGGTTGGAGAAGATTCACCAATACACCTATGGTTGACGGGTAAGAGTACAGTCGGATCACAAACCTTTGGAGAGCATTACAAAGAAACCACTACTGAATGCCCCAAAGAGACTACAGCGCATGCTGTTACGACTTCAGAAATATGATTTTGACATAGGGTACTGTCCTTCCTATCACAAATGATGAGGAGAAAGACACTGAAACCATCAATATGTGTAACTATCTTGCAGTGTCAAAAGAAAAGTTGAAGAAAATACAGACTTTCACAGAGAAGGATAAAAGTCTCCAGAGTTTAAAGACTGTCATCTTGCAGGGCTGGCCAAAATACAAGCAACATGCTCTAAGGGAAGTTTCACCATTCTTCTGTGGCGCCCCTGAGGCTTCAGTCGCCACAGAGGTACTGCACCTTCTCCTAAGGTGTAGTGCCCCACCATCCAGGTAAGGTGGGAACTCCTGACCACACTCCACACCTGCATTCCACACACAGGATAGTTCAGTGGGGCCACCTAACAGCTTCAGGCTGGGGGTTAGCAGAGCACCCCTCGTGGAACCCTGCTTCGTAACACGAGATGTGCTGGGAGGCGGGTGGAGTGAGATGATATAAAAGAGTGGGAAGAGTGAGAGTTAGGGGTTGGTTGTTGGTTAGTTGGAGAAGGGAGAAGATGGGTGTCTGAAGGACGTGCTGCAGCAGGTCCCAGTGATCTGGGCTGCTGGCACGAGAAAGACCAGAGAAAGAGACTGATAAGATTGATAACCTAACCTTCCATAAGAGAGATAGAACAGATCGGAATGAAGGAGAATAGAAGGACGGTGGGAAGATGGTTGAAGAAAGATAGAGAACCCTTCCAGTCCAGAGCGCAAAGGCCGGGGCCCAGTCCCCGAGGTTGATTGGATCTTTATGTCCGGCAACAGACACCGGAGGAGTAGTGAGACACTAACTCCTTGCTCCCATCATAGACTTGGGACACAACAGCAACTGAATAGAGAGCCGGGACACAGAGTGGAGTCCCCGAAGCAGGCTACAGCTGTCTGTCATTCAAGTAAAGACTAGGAACACCTAGAGAGAGGCATTCCAGGGTAACTAAGTACTGGAGTGCTTCACACCTAAAGCCGCATTGGAAGAGTCGTTCAGTAAGGTACATGTTGGCAGAGTGTGGAAGGGAGAATCCTGCCTGGAGGTTGGCTGGAGCCCTCATCTGGAGAACACAGTGCGGAGGCAGGCAGTTGTGTGAACTGCAAACAGTGAGTAAAGCTTTGGAACCACATACTCTGGTGTCCTCCAGTTATTCCCGCACCGTTACACCTGAGTACCAGCATCCATACCATTCTGCGCCTCTCCTCATCCATTGCACCTACACTGCCCTGGGACTACAGCTCCACCTGTGGGGAGCTACACCATCTTTGCTGCACCACACCATCAGTCCCAGCGGATCTGCATGCAGCGTTGGCTCAACATCTTACTTGCCAAACACCACGGGTGGCGTCACGAACTATCCAAATAAACTATTACACCATTAACATCACCGCCATTGATATTGGGCGCCCAGGGCCACGGACCGGGTCACCGCTGCTGTGACACACATTCTCCCTGACACCGGCCCGGTACCGAGTACCCCGCTGCCCTGGGTTTGAGAGGGCGACCCAATTTTGGCGTCACGAACAGGATGAGGAGACCTGATGCCATCGGGTTCTGTGTGCCTTGGATTTACAACTTTTGAAAGTTTGCAAAAGACCAAATTTAATAGACTGTAAAATGGACATTAGAAATGGCCGCTGGCGCAGAGAAGAAGGGCGTAAAGAGATGGGAGGTCTAAGAAAAGACCACGAAGAGAATTGGGCCGTCCCTGCCTGAATTACTATGTGACAGATGCATGGCCCACCCCCCGAAGGGGTTCGTATACTGGCTTGGTATGGAGGCGCTGGAAGAAGACGCCGCCCCCGGAAGGAGGGGCAGAGAAAGCCAGTGGCGAGCAGAAAGGCGGAGCAAGAAGAAGAAAGCCATTTTGGAGAGTGAGGGAAGGAGGCCTGCGGAGCGCGGGGAAGTGCAAACCCCCGGCACCATGGCTGACAGCTCCAACCCGATCCGTGAGATGAACTGCCGGCATTTGGAAGAAGAAATTGTCACACTGACCACCCGGTTGCGGCTGAGGCAGGAGGCCTTGGGGAGACTGAGCCGGCAGCGCGCCCAGGAGGGGCCTACACCTGCGGTACTCGTAACACTAGTACCTGCCGCTGCTGCACCGGATCTTTTCCTGGCAGACTCCACGGAGCTTGGAGCTGCTGCCATGCCACCAGCAGCGTACTCTGTCCCTTCTTTGCCGCTGATACCGGAGGAGTTGTGCACAGCCCAGGGAGCTGAAGCGGAGGAAGAGGAACCCCTGCTCGGACCTGGCGTGGCTGCGCAGGTCCCGCCAGCCGCCCCCCGCAGAACCGGAGCTGCTATTGTTGTTATTGGCTCCACTGCTATCCCCGATATCTCTCCGGGCAGACCCCGCTACCCCCACACCTGCACCGGAGCAGAGACCGCGCCACCGGGAACTCCCAGGTATCTACCCCGGCCTTCCTAATGGGTTGATGGGGAGGAGGACCATGCTGCTAGGGGTACGGCTAGAGCTGGCATGCCCGATCCGACATCTACAGGCCAGAGGGGGGTCTGGATCGTTTTGGGACGGTGATCTCAGGATTCCTTCACTGCCAAGTCCCTAGGCAGTGGCTTGTCAGAGCCGGCAAGCTGCAGAGGCCCAAGGAGCTAGACCTCGTACCAGAACAGTGGAACCACCTATTGGGGAAGGACAGATGACGGGTATGGAAATACATCATGGGTTCCATTTGCCACAGCGGGACGAAGATACCACCTCTGAGAACAATTCCAGAACCCCAGGAGGGAATCAGCACTAAGAATTACACTTTACAATTTCTAAATCTCGTTACACAGGAGGGTTTTGTTTGCACCAGTTGTGCCTTGTTTTGCTATCATGTTTTTACGGTAGCACTTTTGTTGCCTGCTTCTGATTGGCAGTGCTTTTCTACAAATGGAACTGTGGAGATTATGAACGCTGTGTGATCCAAAACTTTCTTGTAAATAGTTTGCACCCCTTTGGGTGCTCTCTCTTGGTTTTACATATAAAGACTCTTTGCGAAGATGATGTTTTTGAATGGACAATTTTCGAAGCATGATGTCTACGTCAAGGGACACTGCAAGAAATCCCGGCTGGGAGCAGTGTTCAGCACTTTGCAAGAATCTTTGAATGTTTTATGATAACGTATTTGATAATGTTGTGTCTTATGAAAAGTAAATGTCTTTTATAGAATATTTGAAACAGAGAATTAGAAAAGTTTTGAGATAGAATGTGAGAATTGAATAAAGACTGATGAACTGAAAGTGACAGGTGACAGGCCAAGTGTAGATGGTCAGTGTCTTGCGTCCAGTAGAGAAAGAGAAAAAGGAAAAGAGAATAATTGATAGAAAATGTAATAAAGAAAATGTGTTGAGTATAGCACTTTGAATTAAGAATTGCACTTAAGTAAATTTTTGATACCAAGATATGAAGTTAGCCTGTTTGTAACGTTTAAGAAATGTGCCTCCTACATTAGGAAGATTAGATAAGTATTGTTGAACAGCATTTAAAAATTTTTGTGTGTTCCTGTATTGTACTTTTGTTGTCTTGCAGCCCGCGGATGTGCTGTATTTAATGGGGGGGTATGTGGCACCCCTGAGGCTTCAGTCTCCACAGAGGTACTGCACCTTCTCCTAAGGTGTAGTGCCCCACCATCCAGGTAAGGTGGGAACTCCTGACCACACTCCACACCTGCATTCCACACACAGGATAGTTCAGTGCGGCCACCTAACAGCTTCAGGCTGGGGGTTAGCAGAGCACCCCTCGTGGAACCCTGCTTCGTAACACGAGATGTGCTGGGAGGCGGGTGGAGTGAGATGATATAAAAGAGTGGGAAGAGTGAGAGTTAGGGGTTGGTTGTTGGTTAGTTGGAGAAGGGAGAAGATGGGTGTGTGAAGGACGTGCTGCAGCAGGTCCCAGTGATCTGGACTGCTGGCACAAGAAAGACCAGAGAAAGAGACTGATAAGATTGATAACCTAACCTTCCATAAGAGAGATAGAACAGATCAGAACGAAGGAGAATAGAAGGACGGTGGGAAGCTGGTTGAAGAAAGATAGAGAACTCTTCCAGTCCAGAGCGCAAAGGCCGGGGCTCGGTCCTCGAGGTTGATTGGATCTTTATGTCCGGCAACAGACACCGGAGGAGTAGTGAGCTACTAACTCCTTGCTCCCATCATAGACTTGGGACACAACAGCAACTGAATAGAGAGCCGGGACACAGAGTGGAGTCACCGAAGCAGGCTACAGCTGTCTGTCATTCAAGTAAAGACTAGGAACACCTAGAGAGAGGCATTCCAGGGTAACTAAGTACTGGAGTGCTTTGCACCTAAAGGCACATTGGAGGAGTCGTTCAGTAAGGTACATGTTGGCGGAGTGTGGAAGGGAGAATCCTATCCTGCCTGGAGGTTGGCTGGAGCCCTGATCTGGAGAACACAGTTCGGAGGCAGGCAGTTGTGTGAACTGCAAACAGTGAGTAAAGCTTTGGAACCGCATACTCTCATGTCCTCCAGTTATTCCCGCACCGTTACACCTGAGTACCAGCATCCATACCATTCTGCGCCTCTCCTCATCCATTGCACCTACACTGCCCTGGGACTACAGCTCCACCTGTGGGGAGCTACACCATCTTTGCTGCACCACACCATCAGTCCCAGCGGATCTGCATGCAGTGTTGGCTCAACATCTTATATTGCCAAACACCACGGGTGGCGTCACGAACTATCCAAATAAACTATTACAACATTAACATCACCACCATTGATATTGGGCGCCCAGGGCCACGGACTGGGTCACCGCTGCTGTGACACACATTCCCCCGGACACCGGCCCGGTACCGAGTACCCCGCTGCCCTGGGAGTGAGAGGGTGACCCACTTCCACATAAGAGATGAATTGTCACTGCAGCAAGGAATCATCTTTAAAGGAGACAGGGCGGTTATACCAGAAGTTCTCAGAAGAGACATACTGAAAACATTGCACTCTTCTCACTTAGGCATGGAATGATGTCTACGTCGAGCGCGAGAATCTGTTTATTGGCCAGGTATGAATGACCACATTAAAAATTCTATAGCACAATATGAAATATGTGCATCCTGCAGTGATAAGCAACCAAAGGAGACATTGCAACCACATGAAATTCCACATAGGCCATGGTCAAAAATAGGAATGGTCTTGTTCACATGGAATGACAAAGAATACCTGATTACAGTGGTCTATTTCTCTAACTTCTGGGAGGTTGATTTGTTGCAGGACACAAGGGCGGGAACAGTGATTAAAAAACTCAAGGCCCATTTTGCCAGGTATGGCATTCCAGATGTCGTTTTCTCAGACAATGCGGTGCAGTTTACTTCGGAAGAGTTCAAAACCTTCAGCAATAAATGGGAATTTGAACACCAGACGTCTTCTCCCAGATATCCTCAGGCTGTGTGCACACGCTGCGGATTAGGTGCGGATAAATCCGCAGGTGAAACCGCAGGTCAAAATACCTTCGGTTTTACCTGTGGATTGCTCTGCGGTTTTGCCCTGCAGTTTTTCATTTCCTCAATGGAGGAGATGGCAAACCGCAGCAGAATCCGCAGAAAGAATTGACATGTCAATTCTTTCTGCGGATTGAAAGCCGCAGATAATCCGCGTGGAAAATTCCGCACCGTCTGCATTGCGGTTTTTGATTCCCATAGGGAATCATGGTACTGTACACCGCAGCAGAAACTGCTGCGGACCCACAGCGGCCAAAACCGCTGCGTAACCGCAGCAAAATCCGCAGCGTGTGCACACAGCCTCAGAGTAATGGGAAAGCAGAGTCAGCAGTAAAAACAGCCAAAAGACTCATGCAGAAAGCAAAAGAAGCAGGTGCTGATGTATATCTGTCTATGCTAGATGATAGAAACACACCCACTCACTCAAGGCCTAGACAGCAGTCCGGCACAGAGGCTCATGAGTAGGCGTACAAAGACACTCTTACCAACTGCTAGTCATCTGTTAAAGCCAAAGTTGCAGGGAAACATCAAAGCTAAATTACAGAAGAATCAAGATAGGCAAGCTTTCTATTACAATAAATCTGCAAAGGATCTGCCTGAGCTCCAGAGAAATGACAACATTCGGCTGCAGCCAAGCAGCACGTTTGACAAACACTGGCAAAAGGCAAAAGTTGTCCAGAAACTAGGACCTCGGTCCTACGAAATTCTAACAGAGGAAGGAAGAAGACTAAGGAGAAATCTGAGATATCTGAGGAAATCACAAGAAAGAGATAATTCATTTTCATGGCCTTTTGAGCAGTATCCTGACACCCAAGACAACGAGGCAGCAAGTACAAGTCAAGTACCAACAGTGACACCTGACCATCAGGGTGAGGATTCTTGCCAGAGACAGACAATATCAGAAGGCATATTACCAGAATCAGAAGAACTACCAGATGTAGGCAGTGACACATCTTATGTTACTAGATGTGGCAGAATTATCAGAAAGCCGGCGCACCTCAAGGATTATATCTAACTGGACTTATTATGTTATAGCTCTAACTTGGTCATGGTATACATTGTTTATTAATTTTATTGTTCTTTCAGTTAAAAGAAAAAGGATGTAGCAATATGTTATATGTTGATGTGGCCTCTAAGGGTCTCACTACTTTGATGAGTGTAATATAGTGTAAGAACTTGTTGGTTAGTTGTTGTTAGCAGACATCTTGTAATGGAGGAATGTATCACAAGTCTCATGTAATAAACAAGCCTGGAGATATCCAAGGAGTGTGATCCTTGACCGAAAATACATAACTGAACATAGGCCAAGCAGGCTGCTCATAGTAGCACAAGCAACATGCAACCTGACATTGTCCTGTTTTAAGAACAGTTCTTGGGACACTATGGTGCTGCAGTTTAAATGCTGAGTAATGTAATACAATCACAGATTCCGACAACATACATTTATAGGGGTTCTCTTCTATACACACTCGCTATTCAAAAGCTCTATGTGTACATAAAAGCTACTGCAAAGGGTAACTGTGTAGGATTGGTGACAACTTAGCAATACATTGATGCCCAAGGGTTTCAATGGGTGCAGTGCAACACTCCCTATCATTTAGTAAGTTGTTTCACTGGTGACAACTATTGATCAAAGGAGCACAAAATTACTGCAACCTGTTTTTAGATAATGGAAAAGTGGTATCCAAGGAGAACCATCCTTTAAAACACAAAACATATAATTTTGTAAGAAAAATACCTTACTGTATTTACAAGTGGTGCAGACTAATCTGTAGTAGAATATGGTGGGTATAAAATATCCGCACTCATGAGGGATTTCTTGTTATGTGGAGAGTTGTGGAGCGGAGGTTCCGTGACTGCATTCTAGACACTCATCCCCAACACCCACTAGCGTGAACTTTATAGAAAAACTTCTTAAGGGCCTGTCACACTAAGCGATATAGCTAGCAATATCGCTATAACGTCACTGGTTTTTGTGACGTTATAGCGATATTGCTAGCTATATCGCTATGTCTGATACTTACCTCCAACGGCTCCCCCGCTGGTTATCGCTGATCGCGCGAGAATGTCCTGGATCATTTCTCGTCATCAACTTCCTGCTGGGGCTTCCTGCTGTGACGACAAGCGACGCGTGGACGCGGGCGGGGGGACGTCTTCATCGCCTCGTCTGACATGTAAGTAGCGACCCCCGACCCCTGCGATGTCGCTGGTGAGATCTGCCTGTGTGGCAGCTCACTAGCGACCACTCAGCGACGTACCAGCGATCCTGACCGCATCATATCGCTGGTCGGGATCGCTGGTACATCGCTAAGTGTGACAGTACCTTTAGTGTATTTTTGAAGTGTGGGAAGATTTGGAGGAAACCCACGCAAACATATGGAGAGCATACAAACTCTATGCATATCGTCTTTGTTCAGATGCAGACCTAGAAACCCAGTGCTGCAAAGCAACAAAGTTAACCACTGACAGCCACCTGTTTTTTTTTTGTACTTTTAACTTTTCTACTTGACATGTTGCTACATTCTTTGAGTGCTATTTTTGTCTTTTAACCTGAAGGAATGAATAAAAAAATGAAGTTTCAACCTATGCCCGATGCCTTAAGTACTAGGGCATTGTTTATTTGGTTTGGTGGAAAGTCAAGGCAAGTTTGTACAGAGCTCTAATTTTCAGTGCATGGGACTCTTCCCTTGATTCTTTGCCCAGCTATATGTGCCAAATTTACACCAAAAAACTGACTTACATGACTTTCACAACATTTATCATTTGTTTTAGACATTGTTTGGACTTTGTCCAATAAGGGACACTGAAAATAAGTATGGCATCACCATAATGTACTACAGTTTTGGCTCACAATTGGCCAAACCTGTTGATACTGATGTGTACTACAATTCCCGACAGATGATTGTTTGGTTGGTAAAAGGCCCCCGTCACACACAGTGAGATCGCTGATTTTGTGATGCATCAGCGATCTCGCCAGTGATCTCACTGTGTGTGACACACATCAGCGACCGGCCCCCCCGCTGGGTATCAATGATTGTGCGGCAATGTCCTGGGCCATTTTTTGATCGTTAGTCTCCCGTTGGCCAGCGCGCATCGCTGCATGTGGCAGTGGAAGACCGACGATCAGCGAGCTCCCAGTGCTGTAAGCAGATGCTGGGAGCTGGTATCTAAGGTAAATATCGGGTAACTAAGCGCGCGCGTCACTTAGTTACCCGCTGTGTACCTTAGATACCTGTGTGCTTGCGCTAGGACGCTGGTATCCAAGGTAAACAGCGGTTAACTAAGTGCCGAGCGCGCTTAGTTACCCGATATTTACCTTAGATACTAGCATCCTCGCAGGTCCTGATCGCTGGTGAAGCTGCCTGTTTGGCAGCTCACCAGTGATCATGCAGCGAGGCACCAGCGATCCTGACAAGGTCGTATCGTTGTCGGGATCGCTGGTGCATCGTTTAGTGTGACGGGGCCTTAATCTGCCATGTCCAATTTTGGACTGCTAATCCTTTAGTTCTCTGGAGACAAATGCAGCTTGGGAAGTCTGCCAGTAAATATCTCATAGAGAACACAGAAGCACATAGCCGAGCAAGCATTACTATGTAAGGGAGAACCAGGCAAGATACCTGTCAGCCGAGCCATTGTACTTCCGACAGCTCTTCAAAGTGTATGTAGCAGCATTTCGGCTGCTATTTATTTGTGTCTTGTCTGATAAAGGCCGTGTGGCCGAAACATTGCTATATTGTTAGGATACTATTTTCATCCTTTAATCTGATGGAATGAATAAAAGGTAAAGTTTTATCCTTATCGCCAGTGCCTGGGACTCTTGAATGTGACATTGTCAGCCAACTAGAAAAACAGGTGTTTAATGTAAAACAAGAATCTGCAAAGATAACCAAATGTAAATCTCTTTTTAACTAATTAGTCTTCCTCACAATAACAGTACCCCTGGAGTGAAAACAAAGCATTTTAGGGCTTTCACTGAGATCAATGGACCATGCTGTGTAGTGTTTTGAGTGTGAAACAATATGGCAAAAGAGACAACACTAGAGTTAATGCTCCCATACACATTAGACTAAAGTCATACAAACCTGCCAATATGGGCAAATTTGGCCAACACCTACTGTATATGTATATGGTGCCTCTAGACTCTCCATTGACAAGTGATGTAAGTGAGAGAAGGATCCAGATTTCCTGCGGCCAATTCTTTTGTTCTCCAGAAGGTAGGTCTGTCAGTGGCTCTCTCATAAATAACACAGATGCCTTTGGCCAAGCATTTCTGTATATGGTGCAATCAGGGGGGACAAATATTGATGGAACGGTCCTTTTGCTGACAGCTTTCTAATATGTATGGATTCCTTTACTTAAACAGTGGATAAGACACAAACTCAGACCATTAATAATTTGTCCCACTAATAACATCAGTTTTCAAGATGGCATATTCTACATGATTACAATAGTATGTTAGGACACCTTTGATGTGATCCACATGATTGTTAGAATGATTAGGGCCTTGCTGACCGTGGTGAGGAGTTGCACAGAACAGTGGATGAGCATGTATGTCTTGTTTAATAGTTGGCCATACATATGGGATAGCTGACAGCTAAGCCCTCAATCAGCCATCATTTTAACCCTACTACCTATCCTCTTTTTCCAGTTTGTCACTGATGTTTAGAAATTCAAACACAGACAAACTTTGGTTCCTGTTCTAATTTTTATTTTACTGGCTTACAGTGGGTAAGGAAAGTATTCAGACACCTTTAAATTTTTCACTTTTTGTTTCATTGCAGCCATTTGGTAAATTCAAAAAAGTTCATTTTTTTTCATTAATGTACACTCTGCACACAATCTTGACTGAAAAAAAGCAGAAATGTAGAAATTTTTGAGAATTTATTAAAAAAGAAAAACTGAAATATTACATGGTCATAAGTATTCAGACCCTTTGCTCAGACACTCATATCTAAAGGCCCCATCACACACAGCAATCTTGCTAGCGAGATCGCTGATTTTGTAACGCGCCAGCGAGATCGCTGTGTGTGACGGGGGCCAGCGACCGCCCCCCCCCCCCCCCCCCCCCGCCGGTTATCGCTGATCATGCACTATCGTCCTGGGCCGATTTTTGATCGCTGGTCTCCCGCTGGCCAGCATGCATCGCTGCGTGTGGCAGCGAGAGACCAGCGATCAGCGATGCTGGACGTTGGTTGCCAATGTAAACATCGGGTATCTAAGAGCCGCGCGACTATTAGAAACCCGCATACACGCTGGTTTCCAAGGTAAACAGCGGGTATCCAAGTGCCGCATGGCTCTTAGATACCCGCTGTTTACATTGGAAACCAGCTTGCTCACTGGTCCTGATCGCTGGAGGGGCTGTCTATGTGACATTCATCCACTGAATGCCGACTTTTATTCCCCATTGACTTGCATTGGGGTCGGGTTTCGGACGAAACTCCGACTTTTTTTGCCCTAGTCGGACCAGTTTCATCTGGAACAAATTTTGTTTCATGAAACCCGATCCGACTAAAGTCGCTCAACGCTAGGAATCAGTATATGTCGAGAAAAGCTCCCAATGTATACTGCAGGCTAAGTGTGCAAATGCAAGTGAGTTTAAAGGCCCATTTGCACTGCACGACCATCGTGAATGGTCACCCGAAGTAAGAACAAAATGCTTGTTTGTAGGGTGAAAAGATCTGCTGTTGTGCTACACAAAAGATCTTTGTTCTCAGTAGCGCATCGTCCTGTGTAAAGAGAGCTCACGCTGCCAAGGTCAATGGCAGCCTAGGTATACTGAACTATCTATTATAGATCAGTCAGGGCGCATCTGAACCCAGGCACCCAATCAGCAAACATGTTGTCTATCTCTTGGCATTACACAGTATAAATATACCCTTATAGCTTTAACTGTGCATCGACATCTCCTCTTTTCATTGACAGTTTATGGTGGTAGATTGATCTTCAGGTCTGTTTACAATGCGCGCTGTACATGCATGCCAAATGGAAGTAGTTTAACCCATTTCTGCCATGAGACGTACTATCCCGTCCATGTGCCCTAGGACTTTACTCCCAGGGACGGGATAGTACGTCATAGCGATCAGCGGCGACCACGTGGTGAGCGCCGCTGATCGCAGCAGGGTGTCAGCTGATTATCACAGCTGACACCCGGCACAAGGTGTCAGGGGCGGTCACGGACCGCCGCTGACACGTTAACCCCTTGTACACCGCGATCAAACATGATCGCGGTGTACCGGGGTTAAAGGGAAGCATCGGCAGGGAGGGGGCTCCCTCCGTGCTTCCCTGAGCCCGCCACAGCAGCGCAATGTGCAGCGCTGCTGCGGGGGTCTCCTTCCCTGCAGGCCCCCGAATCCAAGATTGCGACGGGGACCTTCGGGGGCCTGCAGGGAGCCGGCTTCCTCAGTGCCTGTAAAGCACAGGCATGAGGAAGTCTGCAGCAGTGCCTGTGACAGATCGCTGATCTGTCACAGTGATCTCTGATGTGACAGATCAGCGATCTGTCACAGGACAGTGATGTCCCACCTGGGACAATGTAATAAAGTTGAAAAAAAAGTGTTAAAATAATTTTAAAAAAATCGCCAAATAAATTAGACAAAAAAAAAAATACTCCCCGAATAAATTCATTTTTTGGAAATAAAAAAAACAAACAATAAAAGTACACATATTTTGTATTGCCGCATCCGTAACGACCCGCCTTATAAAACTGTCCCATTAGTTAACCCCTTTAGCGAACCCCTTAAAAAATAAAAATAAAAAACGTAGCAGAAAATAATGATTTATTATCATACCGCCGAACAAAAAGTGCAATAACGCGCGATCAAAAAGACGCATATAAATATCCATGGTACCGCTGAAAACGTCATCTTGTCCCGCAAAAAACGAGCTGCAATACAGCATCAGCAAAAAAATAAAAAAGTTATAGCTCGCAGAATAAAGCGATGCAAAAATAATTATTTTTTATATAAAATAGTTTACATTGCATAAAACCGACAAAACATAAAAAATCGACCTAAATGAGGTATCGCTGTAACCATACTGACCCGAAGAATAAAGCCGCTTTATTAATTTTATCGCACGCGGAACGGTGTAAACGCACCCCCCCAAAAGAAATTCATGAAACGCTGGTTTTTGTTCATTCTGCGTCCCAAAAATCGGAATAAAAAGCGTTCAAAAAATGTCACGTGCCCGAAAATGGTACCAATAAAAACGTCAACTTGTCCCGCAAAAAATAAGACCTCACATGACTCGGTGGGTCAAAATACGGAAAAATTATAGCTCTCAATATGTGGTGATGCAAAAACTATTTTACAATAAAAAGCGTCTTTTAGTGTGCGACAGCTGCCAAACATAAAAACCCGCCATAAATAGTAAATCAAACCCCCGTTATCACCCCCTTAGTTAGGGAAAAATAATAAAATTAAAAGAAAATGTATTTATTTCCATTTTCCCATTAGGGTTATGGCCAGGGCTAGGGCTAGGGTTAGGGCTGAGATTAGGGTTAGGGGTGTGTTGGGGTTAGGGTGGAAGTTAGAATTGGGGGTTTCCACTGTTTGGGCACATCAGGTGCTCTCCAAATGCAACATGGCGTCTGATCTCAATTCCAGCCAATTCTGAGTTGAAAAAGTCAAATGGTGCTCCTTCCCTTCCAAGCTCTGCCATGCGCCCAAACAGTGTTTTACCCCCACATATGGGGTATCAGCCTACTCAAGACAAATTGCAAAACAACTTTTGGGGTCCAACTTCTCCTGTTACCTTTAGGAAAATAAAAAACTGAGGGCAAAAATATCATTTTTGTGGAAAAAAATGATCTTTTTATTTTCACGCCCGGGCGTTATAAACTTCTGTGAAGCACTTGGGGGTTCAAAGTGCTCATCACACATAAGTTCCGTGGGGGGTCTAGTTTCCAAAATGGGGTCACTTGTGGGGAGTTTCAATAGTTTAGGTACATCAGGGGCTCTCCAAACGCACATGACACCCGCAGACCATTCCATCAAAGTCTGCATTCCAAAACGTCACTACTTCCCTTCCGAGACCCGACGTCTCCCACATATGGGGTATCAGCGTACTCAGGACAAATTGGACAACAACTTTTAGGGGCCAATTTCTCCTGTTACCCTTGGGAAAATAAAAAATTGGGGACTAATTGATCATGTTTGTGGAAAAAATAAGATTTTTTATTTTCATGCCCGGGCATTATAAACTTCTGTGAAGCCCTTGGGGGTTCAAAGTGCTCACCACACATCTAGATAAGTTCCTTAGGGGGTCTAGTTTCCAAAATGGGGTCATTTGTGGGAGTTTTCCACTGTTTAGGTACATTAGGGGCTCTCCAAAGGCAACATGACACCCGCAGACCATTCCATCAAAGTCTGCATTCCAAGACCTCACTACTTCCCTTCCGAGCCCCGACATGTGCCCATACAGTAGTTTTCTCCCACATATGGGGTGTCAGCGTACTCAGGACAAATTGGACAACAACTTTTGGGGTCCAATTTCTCCTGTTACCCTTGGAAAAATAAAAAAATTGGTGACTAAAAGATCATGTTTGTGGAAAAAATACGATTTTTTTATTTTCGCACCCGGGCATTATAAACTGCTGTGAAGCACTGGAGGGGTCAAAGTGCTCACCACACATCTAGATCAGTTCCTTGGGGGGTCTAATTTCCAAAATGGTGTCATTTGTGAGGGGTTTCCACTGTTTTGGTACATCAGGGGCTCTCCAAACGCAACATGGTGTCCGATCTCAATTCCAGCCAAAAACGTCAAATGGCGCTGCTTGCCTTCAGAGCTCTGCTATGCGCCCAAATAGTGGTCTACCGCCACATATGGGGTATCAGCGTACTCAGGACAAATTGCACAATAACTTTTAGGGTCCTGTTGCCCTTGGAAAAATAAGAATTGAGGGTGAAAAGATCATTTTTGTGGAAAAAATATGATTTTTTAATTGTACGACTGTACGTTATAAACTTCTGTGAAGCCCTTATGGGTTCAAAGTTCTCACCACATATCTAGATAAGTTCCTTGGGGGGTCTAGTTTCCAAAATGGGGTCACTTGTGGGGGGTTTCCACTGTTTAGGTACATCAGGGGCTCTCCAAACGTAACATGGCGTCCGATCAGAATTCCAGCCAATTTTGCATTGAAAAAGTCAAACGGCGCTCCTTCCCTTCTGAGCTCTGCCATGCGCCGAAACAGTGGTTCCCCCCCACATATCAGGTATCAGCGTACTCAGGACAAATTGCACAATAAATTTTGCAGTCCAATTTCTCCTGTTACCCTTGGTAAAATAAAAAAAATTGAACCTGAAGTATTTTTTTTGTGAAAAAAAGTTAAATGTTCATTTTTTTTTTTTAAATATTCAAAAAATTCCTGTGACGCACCTAAAGGGTTAATAAACTTTTTGAATGTGGTTTTGAGCACCTTAAGGGGTGCAGTTTTTATAATGGTGCCACTTTTGGGTATTTTCTATCATATTGACCTCTCAAAGTGGCTTCAAATGTGATGTGGTCCGTAAAAATAAAATGGTGTTGAAAAAATGAGAAATCGCTGGTAAATTTTTAACCCTTATAACTTCCTAACAAAAAAACATTTTGGTTCCAAAATTGTGCTGATGTAAAGTAAACTTGTGGTAAATGTTACTTATCAAGTTTTTTGTGTGCCGTATGTCTGTGATTTAAGGGTATAAAAATTCAAAGTTGGAAAATTGCAAAATTTTCAAAATTTTCGCCAAATTTGTTTTTTTCACAAATAAACGCAAGTTATATGAATGAAATTTTACCACTAACATGAAGTACAATATGTCACGAGAAAACAATGTCAGAAGCACTGGGATCCATGGAAGAGTTTCAGAGTTATTACCTCATAAAGGGACAGTGGTCAGAAATGTAAAAAATGACCCAGTCATTAACATGCAAACCACCCTTGGGGCTTAAGGGGTTAATAACCTCTTTACACAGGACAACCCGACTTCAGATGCACACTGAATGATCTGTGATATATCGGTCAGTGCGCATAGGCTGCCATAGTTCTTGGCAGTGCAAATTCTGCGCAGTTGAGAGTTACACCACAAAATATCATTTCACCTGACAAACAAGTGTTTTGTTCATTCATGGAGGTGTCATTCATGAGAGTTATGCAGTATATTGCGATACTTCCGGGCCATAGAACGTAATGGCGTATGCCGGCGCATGCGCAATAATGATTTTATGTTTTGCCCAACTGTGGGCAAAGCATACTGCGCACACGCGGGGGGACATTTGAATGTGCACGTGTGCTAAATCTACGTGAACGCAGGAATTACACCAAATAAATGCATAGCGCAAACCTGGAGGGGGGGGAGAGGAACAATAAGCCCGCCCATCGTACTGAATCAAGGAGATTTACATACGCCGCGGGAGGAATCTAAAAGGTATTTATTGATCAAAGGTGGGGAGTCAAGAGGTATGAAAAGTACTGTTATAATGCATAGTTGACACTGAATCCAATCATATTTTTACTTAATATGCGAAAAAGTGGTGACAGATTCCCTTTAAAGTCCTTATTCCTGTTAGTTTTTGCCTATCCAGTAAAATAAAGTTTGGTGTACAATGGGGTTAGAACCAATTAGGCTATTATACAATACGCTATAATTTTATACAGATGTTAGATTTGGAGCGTCAGTGTGCCTACTCAGCATTATCATGTGCAACTTCAGTCCACTCAGCAACTAAAACAATAAAGTATACACCCCCACATTCATTGCCATCTATTAAAAATATTGATTTATGGCCTCAGTATTGTATGCGTAGTTCCATATTTATAGATACAAGCCTTATGTGGAATTTCTAGACATTTTCAGGATGATGGGGATAAAGAACAGTTGTTTGAAGATGAATATAGACGAATTTATAGACATACACGCCCTTCTCGTGCTTCGTTTTATACATCTTGAACTGTCTTACAATGAACTGCTGGTAAATTGGATTGTGGTGAAAACATACATCTCACTAAGCAGAAATTTGGATCGTGTTTTTTGAGAACTAAACTAAAATTACTTCTAGTCCATATAAAAAACTAGTATGTGACAAAAATGTTTTAGCATGCAATGTACAATGAAGTAATTTTCAGATAAAAAATGAATAAGAACAATTCTCACAAATGTTCATTTCTGATAAATTGTCTTTTATCTAAAGCCAGCCATAAGTGTCAGTGTTCCACCACACCCAGCAGTTGTCTAATCCTTGGAGCAAAGATCATGGAATTTGGAAAATCCCTATTTGTAACAACTTTAGTAATCAGAATAACTTTATTGTTCGCTACACACCATCTCAGGGGCCCCATACGTATTAGATGGCTGGTGGTCACAGGTTCGGCAGATCGTTCTGCATGCAGCTATCACTCAAGACGCTTCCATACAGAGGAGCGCTATGTTGTTTATGAAAGGTGAAATCACAAAATTTTCACTTTGACGAAAACAGTTTGTGCAACTCTAGTATAAAATAAATGTGCATGCCATCATAAGATTGTAAAACTACATTGCATTCATAACTGATGAGCAGAAGAGCTTATGTGCCTCAAGAAAGTCAGCTGAATTTAACGAGCCAATCGGCTATCTTACTGTACGAGTGTGAAGGTCTGGCAGAAGCTGTGTCACCTCTGTCAGTTGAGAGCACTTACACACTTGGAGCTTGTGTGCCTTAGAGGCACAGCTGTCAGAGGATGAGTCTGCGTTTACCACCAAGAGTTGTTGCTCCAAGTCACCCCATGACCTCTTTTCTAATAAGTTTAACACCTCTTAATAAAGTACAACTCACAAAACTATTGGCTACTGAATGATTCGAAAAGATCTAACTGCTGGTCTAATGATATATTTCTGTCCTGCAGGGAAGAATATTTTTGTCATGAAGTCCTTTATTTAATCATGTGGAATGAACTTTTTAAAAAGTATAAAATATTACTGTTTTAAAGGGAATATGTCCATTTAAGTTGATGTGCCTCATCTGACAAAAGATGTAAAGGCAGATGCCCTGATTTCAGCGATGTATCACTTTGTGAGCTGCTTGCTGCAGTTTTATTAAAATCACAGTTAAATCTGCTGCAGATCTACCAGTTTTCTGAATGCTAAGTTCAGTATTCCCCTACCAACACCAGTGATTGGCAGCTTACTGTGTACACTTTGTATATGTAACATGGCGCAGAGCGGTAGCTGTGGGTGAGGTACTCGTCTGCTGTGCCCCGGCGCTACTCCCGTGTAGGCCACATGTGACCAATGCTGCTGGTTTACCAAGACCTGATGTTGAACAGTTCAATGAGTCAAACCACCATTTAAAAATAAGCTTAACGGAAACTTTATTGGGAATATATGCTAGAGATAGCGGGTACACAATCTTATGAATGTTTCCTTTACAACTCAGAGCATTTTCCGCATAGTCTCCTTCCTTCTTTCCTCTCTTGTCCTCTATTTTCACCTTTCCTCTTTACTCTTTCTACTAGTCCTCTGTTTCCATTGTTTATCACTTCTTCACCGCAATGCAGCTTGACACTAGTGTAGGGAAGGTGGACTAACGTACGGACCTGTCTGCAGTAGGAAGGCAGAGGTGTAGCGTATTGTAGGTGGACTGTTATAGTGAAAGATGGGAAACAGCTGGAGATAAAGAGGAAGAGTGTAAAATTGGAGTTTGACCATTAGAGGGCAGTGGAGAGTTGTGAGGATAGGACTGAACAGCAGCCATTGGCTAAAGAAACTGTCAAGTCATGGGGGTGGGGTTACCAGAACGAGAAGGATATAAAAGAGGGAGAGAAGGTTCTGGAAAGGTCTGTCAGTGAGAGGAGCACAGGCGACAGGAAGATCTGCTGAGGAGAAAAGACAGGAAAGAAGCTCCGGAGGGGACTGACAGCTGAGACGGTCAAGGGGGGTGGCCCTGATGATAGAAGCCGCAGACAGAGACAGCCTGGGGGTACCACAAGGTGGACGGACTCGGACTGGTGAAGCGCTGCAGTAGATAGGCCTAGGGAGGCTGCAGTGAAAGAGCCGCGGGGGTCGTCACAAGGAAGTCAGGAGGAAGTGAAGGTACCCGGGCCTGTGTACGGAGAGTGTAAATTGCTGTTGTGTGTTGCTGTGGTCGACGTGACGATGGCTAATAAAGAAGACCTGTTGGACACGATCCTGTCTCTGTCTCGAGTCTGTCTGCGGCAAGAAGCGGACCACCCCCCTGTCGGTGCCCCTACCTACACTACAACCCTGCTTAGCAAGAGTCATGTACTCGTCCTGCAATTCCTCGTCTTCTTTCCCCTAAAGGATCCACTATGGTCTGTACTTAGCTTCTCAGCTTGCTGACACCTGGGACAATCTATTTGTCTCTTGTACTCAGCCCTGTCTAGGCCCGTTACCTTGTGAGTTATAAACTCTGGGCCTTGCGGTTAGGTGTCCACTCCCATGACCCATCTCTGCTAGATCACTCTAACACTTTTGCTCCGGATCTCGCTATCCTTCCCTTCGGTCTCCTGTAACTTTAGGGACACCCCAGAATGCGGCACTGCTGAAGTTGGACCTCAAGTCCTCTTACTATGCACTCCAGGCCATATCTGACTTCCTGACAGGAAGCCGTCACTTTGCTTCAACTTGGCCTCCCCACTCTGGGCTAGTCCCAAACATCCACTCTCACTATCCTTAGTTTCAAACTACACACCTTACCAATACTGCTAACACCTTTAATGCACATCACACTTCATATTATGCATCACAATTCACCTTACACCACATAACATTAAACTTGTTTCTTCTAGGGGGAACATGGGCAACATGTTAGTCTCCTTAAACATAGGCAAAAAGCTGCCAGAGGTAGGGAAGGGTAATAAAGAGTTCATGAATATGCAGGACTTCATTGCAGCAGGTACACTACAGCTACACAGAAGCAAATTATTCCCCCAGTGTTAATATTCTGATGAAACGGTGATTTTATCCAAAATACAATAGTCAGCCCAGTAAGTAACACATCTCTGGAATCAGTATCTTTGTCTTTATGCTGCTATCAGACTAGGTGGCAAAAGCTTGGTGACAGATTTCCTTTAAGAGCTCCATTTTTAGGATATAGAGTGCGGGACTATCTGCTTTTGTAAATTAATATTTTGATTATCTCATTTCATTCCTGGGGTTTTTGACCTTACACGATGTGTGGATCCGTAAGGCTGTCTATAATTGAGCTGAACACTCATATATGTTTCAAGTGAAAGGTGGATGGAAACACAAAGCTGTCCGGTGAGGAGCATTATTACTGGCTATTGCCGTTTAAAGCAGAAAATATTTGCCCTGAACTATATTTAATCACCCATAGCCATAACTACTACAGCAGCAATGAAAGTCAATTATATAAGAGGCTTTTAACTGACCTTTTGCTCCATTTACAGTGGACAATAGAGGTCTTTTACGCAGTTCCATAAATTGTCTTTTATATGAAACCAATTGGCGCTCATTCACTTACATGTAACAATGATTGGAAGGGGGTGCATGCTAATAACCGTCTGTGCAGTAGTAATGCCAAACAGTGATATCTTTTTACTAGAATGATAAAACAAAAAAAAATTCCCTCTGGTTGACAGGCAGGTTTACACCAGGCAAGGACCATTTTGTACGAGTGTAACAAGGTGGCACGGGGTGGTAGTCATGACTGGTTTACTAAGACACAGACAGTGAGCACCCCGGCCTTTTACACACAAACAGACAAGTGAAGTCCAAGCCCTGTGGTATGGTCATTTCCCTCCATCATACGTGTACTCCAGCCGCTGGGGGATGAGCTCGCAGGAAAACACCACAGTCGCAGTTCGATTCCAACGGAAAACCTTTACTCTATATAATAGAATGCTTCCTGCTCTGTCCCTGCAACTTTGTGAGCCGGCCCTGCATCACCAGCTCCCATCCGGGTTTGGGAGCCACAAATGTCCTTCTGGGGACGGTCCCGCAACACTAGGGCCCATTCACACTGCCCGGCAGTCCTTGGCAGCTAGTGTACCCCCTGGACCGGGGTACCCTCTGCCTCTGGCAGTGGAGCATGTCCTGCATCGGGCAAGCCTGCCCGGGCTCTGCTGCAGGAACAGGAAATTCCTTCCCTGTCAGCCTGTTGAGCCTCCCCCCCAGTTAACTCTTCTTATCCCTGAACTAATTATGTACATATTACATATGACACTTTAGACATTACACATTACAGTACACACACAATAATGAAACATTAATACAATGTCAGGGTGCCGCACGTGATTGTACAAACAGTGTCCAAGTGAGAGGAGGCACATGAGGTTCCCCGCCACCTCCTTACAGGAGCGAGGCGATTATTGGTCTACGTAAAAGGCTCTTGAGTCTTTAGTATGGCAATTTCAGAAACATGTGGTTCATATCGGTCAGTGTAAATAGACGCTTACTACTGTTTTTTTTTTTTTAGAAATAGTTTACAAATGAGTTCAGATAGGAACAAACAAAAATAGAAGTGAGAAATCTAATGTCTATATAAAGTAACATAGTGCACAACCAAACCGAAAACTCAGCACAGTGAGAACAGCTATTTATCATGTGGCAAAATCAAGAGGTACTAGCATTCAATATGCTTATCTTAGGTAATGGCAGGGGCAGACATATCATTGGCGTAACGCGTGCTGACTCACAGGTGCCCGAGAGGTAAGGGGGCCCATTTCCACCCCAAAAACTGGTTGAATTGTGCATTATGATGAGCTCTTGGGAAGAAAATGGCCCGTATATTGTTCCTGCAAATGGGGCCTTTTTGGTCTGTGTCCTTCAATGGATAATGTAATGATTGGCCTTGCTAGTCTCAGGAAAAAATATCAAAAGGCCATTAAATCATTTGACAGTGGCTTTTATCCAAACAAAAGGATTGAGCAATTGATTTCCAACCAAATTATCCTTACAAGTCAAGGAACAACTGGAAGATCTCCATATGCATTAGGCTAATTTCACACTTGCTTTTTTTTGCAGCGCGTTTTTCCCGCAAAAAAACGCATTGAAAAAACGCATACAAAAGCATACAACTGCTGCGTTTTTTTCAAACATTTTTATGAGCATGCGTGAAAAAAACGCAGCGTTTTTATGCGTTTGTATGCGTTTTTAGTGCGTTTTTACCGCGTTTGCGTTTTTTCCAAACATTAGGTGGCCCCTCACACTAACCCAAACCATGACTTTACTAACCCTAACCCTGACCCTAACCCTAACCCTGACCCTAACCTTAACCCTGACCCTAACCCTTAACCAAACCATACTTAACCCTAACCCAAACCCTAAACCCTAACTAACCCTAACCCTAACCCTAACCCTGACCCTAACCTTAACCCTGACCCTAACCCTTAACCAAACCATACTTAACCCTAACTCAAACCCTAAACCCTAACTAACCCTAACCCTGACCCTAACCCTAACCCTGATCCTAACCCTGACCCTAACACTAACCCTGACCCTAACCCTAACCCTGACCCTAACCCTAACCCTGACCCTAACCCTTAACCAAACCATACTTAACCCTAACCCAAACCCTAAACCCTAACTAACCCTAACCCTGACCCTAACCCTAACCCTAACCCTGACCCTAACCCTGACCCTAAACCCCCTTAACTAACCCTAACTCTAACCCAAACCCCTAAATTCCATGGTTAACAAAAAAAAACGCATGTGCAAAAAAACGCATACATAAGCATGCCAATGCGCACATATGCGCACCCATAGACTTATAATGGGTGTCTTGCTGTAAAAAAACGCATTGCGCGCGCATGCGTTTTTTTGAGGCAAGTCGGACGCCCAAAAAATGCAACAGGATGCATTTTGTGCGCCCGAGCGCATACCGCAAAAAAACGCATGCGCGCAAAAACGCATACAAACGCGTGTGTATGCGCACATAAGCGCATCCCATGCAAAGTATAGGAAAAAAAAATCGCATGCGTTTTTTAGCGCTAAAATCCCGCGAAAAAAAACACAAGTGTGAAACCAGCCTTAGATGGTTGGGGATCCTGTCAAAACTTTATCCAACTTTTTTCTAATATGTACGGGGACTGTTCATGAGTTTCGAATCAACCTTAAAAGAGGAGTGAATAAGAGATTATGTGGATATGCAATGAATTCCTGGCTATTGATCTGTCCTATATATATCATAAGGGGTTCCGAGGACTAACAATCACAAGACGATAAAGTGTTATCCAGGACATTATGTTTTTACAATGTGCTTAAGAATTAAGAACTATCAGGCAGATGGTAACTAGCTGTCTGATGTGTCCGGCGCCAATCTCTGTCGACACTGAGCGGTCTCAGAGTGCTCCTGTCGGCGATTCCACTGACATCACGTCAACAGGGCAGTGGCTTTTCTTTACCTTTGCTCTGTTGATGGGGCATGACTGCCGACGTCATGGTGTTAGACATCCAGCTCCCGGCTGCCTAACTATGGAAAGCCAGCTGTCAATCAGCATGACGCTGAAAGCATGCTCGGACTAGCCCACAGAGCAACAGGGGGATTCCCCGGTGGGCTCCTGTGCAGATCTGGGCCCCCAACCTCACTGTATGGGCAGTACTTGGCATGATTCACTCTGTACAGAAAAAAAGCAGCATCTCATCATTCTGTAACCAAACTACCTAGTTTATTACTATATAGAAATATAGGTAAATTTGTGAACAAGGGTAGTGTATTATTTGTATGCAGATGAAAAGTGCCTCCCCCCAAAGTCACTGTAACTGGTGGGCCCTTGGCAACCCAGTCTGACACTGGCTGGAAGTCAAGCCCCGTTAACAGAGCAGCCCGGAAGAAGAAGAGCTGGTCTGTAGGTGTGGAGCAGCTGTATCACCTGCGCCAGGTAGAACAGGCAAGTAAGTGCCTTTGTTAGCAACTACTGTATCTGCCTGTTAGATTTGAGGCCCATAGTAAAGTCCTTGAAAACCTCTAAGGGTGGTACCACTCAACAGCCCAGGGACACTCACTGAGGAGTTTAGGACTGTCTATAAGTAGACACTATGTCAAATATTTTATATCTGAGAGAATTGAGAGCAGATACAAGGCTATACACTACCGTATATACATGGGCCAATCTCCATCAATTGGGTCTAACATTGTAATATGAGAGAAGATGATTTTTGTGTCTTTACACATCAGAAATTCTTCTAGTGGAGAATAAAAAGTACATAAATAAAATGATAAAAATCATAGTAAAAAAATAAAAATGTAAGTGCCCTATTTAGCTTTATAAGTAGGTTTTTCTCTCAATAAAGAAATGTACAGACAGCCACACAAATAAATGACCTAAATGGAAAAGTTGACCTCATACAAGGCCGTACACGAGCCCCCTGTTCTTCTGTAGGTTTGATAAACTAATGGCACGCTGTCATCGACTTCTGCTGTTAGAGTACTCCTTTAAGGCTTCTCACAAAAATGTGATTAATATTATTCTTTATGGGGGAGACATGCAATGTTACATGCGATAATCACAGAGATTCCAGTATTGGGGGATGCTGCTGTTATCCTATGGCCAGCTGCAGGGAATAGAAGACACGGGAAGCACACTACGCACCCCTAATGTTGGAATGACATCCCGATTATGCTTTTTCTTGTACAGTGCTCCCTTATGTATTTGGGCAGGGTGCCTGGAGAGAATCCAGCAGCGAGAGGGTTAACACAAAGGCATGTTTGTATACTATCCCTGCTTCCTTTGCCATGCCTCACTGTAAACACACCAAGGAGTCAGGTTACAGCCGCCACCAATGTCCTGAGCAGGAGGGCGAGCTGACTTGTGCAATATGTCAGCCTACAGAATATAAACTTATGAATCGTGTTAAGAATCTGTATTTTTGACCCTGTTCACACGTCATTGTATTCATCCATCGGAGATAGATGTCGGAAGTATTCCTTTCCTGATGGAAGCCCCTGATGTATGACACTGTCTAGACAAACACTGGCATGCATTGGTTATTGACTGCCTTTAGAAAAGAAATCGCTTACCGCGTGGTGCCACAGCTATATTTAGGAAAACATGGCAGACTATGCTTTCCAATACTGGCAAAAAAAAGTTATGCCATCAGTTGACATATATTGGGTGCAAGGAAACCCATGGAGTTGTGCGAGCAAGGAGTCAAACATGAAGTCACGAAGTATGAAGAGAGCAATGCTCTATTACATTAACAGACTGACAGCCACTTGACCTTAAATAGGTTATTTGGCCTTAAGCTACAAGTCTGCAGTCACTTTATGAGACTGCAGACTTGTGAAGCCTCACATTGCTCACTGTGAGGATTCTCCTGTGGGGTTATGTGACCACCACTATGCGATTTGCATACATCCAGTCACGTGCCAACTAGACATGTGCGGCCTCGCTCAATGCAAATGTATTGAGCAAGGCCAGACACGTCTAGTTGGAATGTGACCAGGAGTATACAAATCGCATACTTGTAGTCACATGACCTGCTGATGACGGCACTGGAGAATCCTCACAGCGTGCCGTCATCACCGCTTTAACACTCACTATGCATCTTTGTACTTTTGATATTGCAATGTTGAAGGTAATCTGTCAGCAAATTCATGCTGTCTAAACCGCGCGCTGCATAAATCAATGTCTGACTGCACAACTGTAGCTACTGTAGGTATATTTATATAAAATAAAATTTACACTAAATATTCAACTGGGGAACATAGCCAGAGATGGGGCTTCTCCCACACTGCTTTAGGTGATTGACGTGTTAGTGTCGATTGGAGAAACCTGTCAGTCACCTCTAGCAGCGCTAGGAGAAGCTGGCTAGTCTCGTCTCTGCCTATGGTCCCTGATTATCAGTCTCAAGAATTGTGCTTGCATACAAATAAAAGCCCCTCATAATATGGTGTCTGAACATGAAAATAAACATACATGAAGTTGGAGGTAGACGAATGTACAGCAAAGTCAGTGAAGTTTATGGGCACCATATTACAACCGCCAGATTGCTACACTGCTAGGGTGCCTAGACTCCTCACAGTAATGATATAAGGGAATCAAGAAGCATAATGGGGCAATATGAGTCTTTTTGCTGAGTTTTCGGAGCAGAAATGTCAAATTTTTTGAGACTTAGGCTTCTTTAACACTTGCCGTGTTTTTGTGGCCCCAATAGATTACTATGGTGCCGCAAAAACGGGCTGTAAAAATTCGTTGGAGATCCGTATGTCATATGGCTGTGAGGGCCGTATTTACGGCCGTGAAAAAATATCGAGCCTGCTCAATATTTTTCACGGCTTACGGACACGGCCCCCATTGAAATCAATGGGGCCGCAAAAACAGCGGAAGCTTGCCCAGTGTGTTGATTTTGCAGTACACCGTGAAGACCGTATTTTTACTAGGACACTCCCATGTACTTCCTGTTTATCACTTCAAAGGCCTGCAGAAGTCCGAGAAGATTTTTGCGGCCCGTTTTTGCGGCAGACGGTGAAAATGACCACAGTACGGCCCGCAAAAAAGGCCCGCAAAAACGGGATGCAAAAAACACGGCAAGTGTAAAAGAAGCCTTAGAGGAGGATTTAGAAAGTTTCTATACTCATATACTCCTTGAAAAACTTGGTGTGCACATCACATAAGGGGGGATCGCACATAGTTATTTAGGAAAACTGCTGTTGCCTGAAAAAGTGCCAAAAAAAGCGCTGCAAAAACAAAGCAATGCTTTCTGTTACTTCTTTTAACCTCTTCAGGATTTGGAAATTGTGAAACTGTTGAGAGAAGTAACGTGTTCACTCTTCCACTAGAAGGTTGCTTGCCACTATAGCGTAAAGCGAAGAGAAAATACACTGGCAGCGGAAAAGCCACAAAAACCCTAAGGCAAGGCCACCAGGGAAACACTTCAGGAAAAAGTCCGCCGGCGTTTTTCAGAAGTGACTAAGCCTATAAAAACTTGGTGGCTCCGCTGCCAGAAAGAAAACTGTGTTCACATATACTTTTACAGCTTTTATTCCGGAACATAGAAATCTAGGGTTTCCTTTTACAAAAATACTTCAGCCAGATGTTTGGTTAGAGACAGAATTGAACTATAATATGTACTTAAAATGATTTTTTTTTTGTATGTTTTGGGATTTTTTTTCTTCACTGAGTCACTGCGATTTTTGGGTTCAATGCATTAAAATTTTAAAAAAAGGCTGCCAAAAAAACACTTAAACGCTTGTAAAAATGCGTATATTTCATTGTACTTAAAAGCGAAAAATTAAAAAAACCTATGTGTGAAGGAAGTCATAGGGACATATGCAGTAGGTAACAGGTTTTCTATCCAGGCAGGAAATTCAGTAGCAGCAAAGTGGATGAAATTTAATGAAATCTCACCTAATAGATCCTAGAATTGTGCCCTGTAAATTTACCAGTGTAAAGCATTTGACATAAGCTCCGAAAAATGCAAAATTGCTCCTGATTTGGAGGTAGAAATAGGCCCACTTACCTCTTGGGCCACTGTGCGGTCACACAGGTTGCACCAATGATATGTCTGCCCCTGGGTGGCATATAGACAGCACACTGACCTATGAAAATCAATAAAGCCATTGGCACCAGCAGCGCCTCCATTTCATTTCTACCATAATAGCTGGACACAGCGACTACATGACATTGCACAGCATTCACTACTTTGATTTGTATTTCGGATCAGACCCATCACAGGTTGCCATCCGTATATCATTACTTTCTGATGGATCCTTTGCAATGATTAATGTGAACCTGTCAGGATGGATAACGCTATTAACCCACAGATATAGGGTTAATCTGCAGGTTAATAGCATTAGGAAGTTGCCCGGCAGCTGTACTGAAAGTTTCGTACCCAGGTGAATATGAACTTTTCTTCTCCTAGGAGCCGCCGGCTTTCAGTCATGCAGATGTGGCGGCCAGGCTACATTCTCTGCTACTATACTATGAGTGGTGGATATAAGCACACCCAGCAGTTAGACCGACATGCGGCTCATCAGCGTAGGGATGGCTGTCAGTCATACTGATGGGAATTGCTTACACCCACCTCTTAAGTCTGCATAACTGAAAGCTGGCGGCTCCTTGGAGAAATAAAGTTCATTTTTTCCTGGGAGCCGCACTTTTATTACACCTTCTTAAAGGCTATTAACCTGTAGATCAATCCTATATCTGCGAGCTAATACCATTATCTGACATGACAGCTTTCCTTTGAAGTAGGAAACTTTATTTGACCTTTTATTATTTATTAGATTGTTCTTGTAAAAATTGGAGGCCACATGCATATACTAATCAGACATATGCATGACAATATGGATGAAAAATCATCCGTTTTTTTCATAGATTGTGGCCATTGGGACAGAACAAAAGGGTGAAATGTGATGCAAATCTGTAGAATTTAAGCAATGAAGTCCACTGCAATTTTTTTTATGCTGTGGATTTTCTGCTGGATAATTCACATTCCAAATAACACATTCATCCTTCTCTAACCATAAGGCTAGGGTCAGACGGCAGTACGTTCTCTCATCCGAGAGAATCAGGCTGATTGTGCAAATGACTCTCTGATTAGAGTTTGATCCGAGTGTCAGCATAGTGCTATCCAGTTTTATCGGATGAGAGAATCGAGAACATTGTGAGGAAAAGATGGAGAATATAACTCTTCCATCTCCTCCATTGTGTCAAAGGACTGAAATTGCACTGCATTTAGATGTCATCCGAATGCAGTCCGAGGACTTCCACGCGCTCATTGACTTATCGAAAGAAACTCGGATGTGCTGCGATTTTCGCTGTGATTTTCGCTGCAATCTGACATGTGCACAGCCCTGTAGACTAACACTGGTCAAAGTGCGATCCAATGTTTTGTCGGATCGTACCTGGACCAATAATGCGATGGTGTGAGCGAGCCCTAAGTCAGATCTTTGCAGATTGGTAGCGTGTAAACTTATTGATCCCCCTTATAGGATGTCTATAGATTTAGAATGACAATTCATAGGTAGGTGAATGGTAGATATTGCCTTGATGCTGGCAGTTAAATATTCGCTAGGATACTAGAGTTGGCCTTCAGCCTTCAAGACGGCGTCCTTCTCAGTGTATACACTTTGCATTCCACACTAGGGCCATGGCGCTTTGTTTATAGCAGTGTGACCTAGTAGTCTTAAACAAACACAGGGGTTGTCAGAAAATGAGGACAAGCAGCCCTCCTACTCTCCTCCTTTCTGTCTTCACACCCTGCTTGATAAGGGCTCAGGCCATAATTCATGTCCCAGTCTGCCATTCTTCATTAGTGATTTAATGGGAAGGGCTACTACTCTGCTAGTGAGCATTGCCATTCATCTACATGATCTTCACAGAAATCCCTCGTCTCTGGTATACATTACACAGGCACCACCTCTAAAAGTGAATCGTAATAAAGCGGTAACACATTGCAAGCTTTCGAGACTGCTCAGGTCTCTTCATCAGGCTGGACCAGAGAAAGCTTGCAATGTGTTACCATCTTTTCAGTTAGCCATTAAAAGGTATCAACTACTGAGGACTCTCAATTCTAAATATTCTTCTATCTACTGGCTAACACGGTGCAAAGATATGCATCTTTCCTGTAGTAATAAAACAACACTAATACGCTGCATGAAAGCAAAGCAACATCTCGGATTATTCAGAGTAAACTGTATGCGAGAAGATTAATCAGCTGCTCGCCCTTCCAGCAGTTGCAGCGATCCAGTCCGGAGCTTTACTACTGCTGCTGCTTACTGGCTGCTGATGTCACTGGTGTAACACCCATATTGCTCCCCTCCTCCCTCCTCAGCATTGCAGAAACAAGACAACTGATGGGATCTTTTCTTACAACCTTTATACCAGCACAAGCACCAGTACAGAGGAAGGCTTTTCTCAGACTGCACGTAGCTTTTCAGGGTTACACTGAAAGGAAAGACAAGTTATCAAATGTTCCCCCTCATTATAAAGACATTGAAAATAAAACAAAAATCCATAAGGTTAAAAAATATATATAATTCTAGGTTGTATTTTACATCACAATCGCATTTGAAAGGTTCAGTGTACAGTTTTAATAAATGGGATAAAGCACTGTAATCACACCTATATGAATATGTTTCTACTATATGAACTAAGGCCCCGTCTCACTAAGCGACTTACCAGCGATCCCGACACCGATATCAAGGTGTCAGGATCGCTAGTAAGTCGCTATGTGATCGCTGGTGAGCTGTCACACAGACAGCTTCACCAGCGATCAGCACAGCGATGCCGAGCGCCCGGCATCGCTGGCCATCCTGTAAAAAATAGAATCAAAATAAAAAATATAGTTATTCTCACCATCCGACGTCCCGTTCAGCCATCCCGCCTCTCTCCACGCTCCGGTCCCAGTGATCCTTTGCACGAATGACCGCGAGATGTCACAGTCTCGCGGGATAACAAAGTCTCGCGGTCATTCGTGCAAAGGATCACTGGGACCGGAGCGTGGAGAGAGGCAGGATGGCTGAACGCGACGTCGGAAGGTGAGAATAACTATATTTTTTATTTTTTTTATTATTTTTTACACCTGATCGCTGGTCTCCCGCCTGTCACACACAGCGATGCGTGCTGGCCAGCGGGAGACCAGCGACCAAAGAAATGTCCAGAGATTTCTTGCAGCGATCAGCGATACCGGCAGGGGGGCCGCTCGCTGATCGCTGTCACACACAGCGATCTCGCTGGTGAGATCGCTGTTACGTCACAAAAGTTGTGACTCAGCAGCGATCTCGCTACCGAGATTGCTTAGTGAGACGGGGCCTTTAGGCTGTGGGAGTAATAAGCACAAGAGCTATACTGCGCTACATGGTAGGATGGCGCTAAAATATTGCATGAAAGCAATTATTCACAATTTTTGTGACTGATCAAATATAAAGATTGTTCTAAGATGGGGGATGTGCAGATGGCAATATGCAAACTGAATGATCATATGAAAAGAGGTCTCTGGGAATAAAAGAAAATACAAATAGTAATAAAGAAAACATAAAATTCCTAAATATCTTCAAATAGCAAATCATACTTGTTTTATCATTATAAAATTAAAATGGCCATTGTCTTGTTAGGCTACTTTTACACTTACCGCTTTTTTGCGGCCCGTTATTGCGGCCCGTATTGCCACAATTTTTACGGTCTGCCGGGATAACGGACCACAAAAAAGCTTGCGAATCGCTGTTTTTAATTTTTCCAATACTATGGAAATAGTATTGGATAAAAAAGGGCGTCCGGCAAAACCGGAAGTCACGGTGATCTTCAATGGGGGCCGTGTCCGTACGCCATTAAAAAGATCGAGCAAGATCGATCTATTATCACGGCCACAAATATGGCCCTCATGGCCATGCGGCACACGGCGCACCGTGGAATGTTTGCGGGCTGATTTTGCGGCCCTATAGAAATATATTGGGGCCACAAAATCATCCCACAAAAACACGGCAAGTGTAAAAGCAGCCTTACACTGACAGAAACCATGCCTAGGATGTTAATAGAGAGAGCATGTGCAGTAGGAAGCTCCACCTTCTATTCTTCATGTGTAGGAATCTTATTCTAGTGAATATTCTGATCAAATTCTGGAGCTACAAGAGGTGCTGAGGTAAGAGACTGCTCACACTGCTGTCCATCTTGACTGTGACTTAATACTAGCGATACCAGAGGTGCTGAGGTAAGAAGAGGCTGCTCACACTGCTGGACACAGTTTGTCTGACTTAATACTAGTGATACAGAGGTGCTGAGGTAAGAAGAGGCTGCTCACACTGCTGCACACTGTCTGACTTAATACTAGCGATACCAGAGGTGCTGAGGTATTAAGAGGCGGATCACACTGCTGCACACTGTCTGACTAACTTAATACTAGTGATACCAGAGGTGCTGAGGTAAGAAGAGGCTGCTCACACTACTGTCCATCTTGACTGTCTGACTTAATACTAGCGATACCAGAGGTGTTGAGGTAGAAAGAGGCCACCCATACTGCTGTCCACTTTGTCTATCTGATCTAATACTGGAGATATCAGAAGTGAGCTAAGAGGCTGCCCACACTGATGTCCACCCTGTCTTTCTGATCTTCTACTGTAGATTCAGAAGTAGTGAGGAAAGAAGGGGCTTCTCACACTGATGTCCTCCCTCTCTGATCCACTACTGTAGATTCCAGAAGTGGTTAGGTAAGAAAGGGCTTATCACACTAATGTCCACCCTGTCTTTCTGATCTACTAATGTAGGTAACAATTGTGTTGAGGTAAGAAGAGGTCACTCACATCGCTGTCTACCCTGTTTTTCTGACTTAATACTGGAGAAACCAGGGGTCCTGAAGTAAGAAGAGGCTGCTTACACTGCTGTATACCATGTATTTCTAATCTACATGGTATACAGCAGTGTGAGCAGCCTCTTCTTACTTACTGGAGATACCAGGGTTGCTTAGGTAAGGAGCGGTCATTCACACTGCTGTCCATTCTGCTTTTTAGCTTAGTCCTGGATATACCAGGGGTGCTTAGGTAAGAAGAGGCTGCTCACAGTGATGTCAACCCCATCTTTATGAGATTCCAGAAATGGATGTCCATCATGTCTTACTGATCTACTACTGGAGATAACAGGAGTGCTGAGGTAAGAAGAGTCTATTCACATTGCTGCCCCAAGCTGCATGTCTGATCAAATATTGGAGACACCATGGGTGCTGAGGTAAAAAGAGGCTGGTCAAATTGCTTTTCACCCTGTCATTTTGAGCCAATACTGGAGATATGAGCGGCACTGAGGTAAGAAGACACTGTTTACACTGCTGCCTACCCTATGTTTCTTATTTACTACTGGAGATCCCAGTAGTGCCACAATAAAAAGAGAACACTCACACTGCTGTCCACGGTCCACCCTTTCTTTCTGATTTAATACAGGAGATACCATGGGTCTTGAGGTAGGAAGAGGCCACTTACACTGCTGTGCCCTTTGTTTTTCTGATCTAATGTCTGGTGTGATGAGGTAAGAAGAGGCCCCTCACTCTGTTTTCTACCCTATCTTTCTGAATGCTGAGCAGCTGCTGTGATCTTGAGACTGACAGTATGTGATATACGGAAAGTATCTCCAGGTCACAACAGTCGAGCACCAAGTGCACATGCTTAGCCTGGACTAAATTCAAGGATAGGTTTCCATCAGTATAACAAGATGAAGGTAAATTTGATGTTCTACAGTGATTACCTCTCTAAACAAAACAAAAAGGATTTGCTAATTAATTTATTTAGGAATGTATTTATAATAGCATTTTTTATTTAATTCTGTTCCGAGAGAACCACTTTCACAACAGAAGGAAATGGATTAAGTTTATATAAATATGTAGCTGTCCATGTAAAAGTGTGCATCTGTCCATGTAAAAGAGCTTTCAAACAATTGCCTATCACTTGCTATGTGGCCAATCGGCGCTCATTCAAAGTTTATGGAAATGTGTAACTGTCCCCATACAGCATTCATTTGTTCTTATAAAAGATCAGTTTAAACAAGTGGCAGTCAACATTCTATAATGTCGATCAGCGCTAAGCTACTGCTTTAAATAACCTATGGTATAACGCAGGGCTGGCTCCAGGTTTTCGTTGGCCCTGAGCGAAAGAGTCTCAGTGGGCCCCTTTAACACATACCACAATTAATGATGCACAAATATGGCAGAGAAATATAGTTATAGTACTATGCCAAAGATTTCACGTCTTACATTACTGAGTCATATCTATTGTATATTCTACAATAGCTCAGAAACCGGAAAATATATTCCTCCATACAGTATTATAGGCACCACATAGTGCTCCATACAGCATAATGAGCCCCATATATTGCTCCATACAGTATTATGGAAATACTCACATCTCCTTGCTGACCGCTGCCCTGCTCCATACTCCTCAGCGTCGCTTTCTTCCGGCTCTCTGCTCTGTGACTGTTCAGGCGTTCAAGCAGAGGGCACACACTAGTGACGTCATCGCACCCTCTGTCCTGAACATCACAGTCAGAGGACAGAAGACGTCTCAGTGGTGGAACAGGGAAAGGTGAGTATCGCAAGTAAAGGGGGCCCAGAGCCGCCCCTGGCATGAAGGCATATTAAGGTGGACTAGTCACCAGGTCAAAAGTGGTCAGTTTTGGCAACTTGCTGAAAGGTCCTTTTTAAATTAATAGTGCGGATCCCCTATTCAGGATATCCCCTTGTTAACCAGTGATGTGGGCTGCATCCTTTATGGCATTTATTGCTGGACTACCTCTGGCATTGGACAGATACTTGTTAATTTCTCCAGAACCTTCAGCAATTTTGAGCACTTATAATCTAACTTCCCCACTGGAGCTAATTGAGTCTCTGAGGAACTGATATAGGTTAAAAAGCATTTCCTGTAAGGCCATGTTCACACTGAATTTATGTAGTATGTTCAGAGCTTCCATCTGAATTCCCAAAAATTGGGGCCATGACACAAATGGAGTTCAAGCTCTCTTTCTTTTTTGTTTTGGTTCAAAGGAATCCATTTTTTTCATACAGACATAAAAGCGTAGTTGTCTCCCTTCTTGTGCCTGTCTGAAAAATTGGGCACCAAAAAAACGTACAATTGGAGTCTATTTGAACTCTGCTTGTGTCACTGTAATCTGTGGCTCAGTTGGGGTTCTGTCGGAATCATGTTTTTTGGGGATTAAAAAGACCTCAATAAACACTGAACAGTTCCTGACTGATTACCGTCAAAGAGCCTAAGTAAGCTACGATTATGTACACCTTATGTCTAAGCACTTATCTGACAGTATAGGCGCCTGTCTCAGCGCATAGTGTACCATTCCCATAGGCCTCCATTCATTCAATAGAGGCCAAAAATGTGTTGTTTTGCCTTCCATCTGGATTATTCACCATAGACTGCACTGACTTATATAGAGGGACACTGTAAAAAGACTTGTACCATGAAGTAGCACCAAAAACAATTCGACTGTGCTACAATTCTTCCATATATACAGTGTGTATAAATATATATATGTATATATATATATATATATATATATAGTGGTGTAGTGACCACTGTGTCCGCTAGGGGGCGCTGTGTGGGTGTCCCAGGACGGATAGCCATGTCCAGAGTGGTAACAGGAGCAGGGTCCTAAATGACCATGTGATCCGGTGGGCGTGGCTATGGACCATATAAGGTGGCCAGGGTAGGTCACATGAGTGAATGCTTGGACCCAGTTGGTCCGTATGGAAGGTCTTGTGCAGGAAGATGTGTCTGCCTTCCTGAGTGCACGTGGAGACGCTGTGTATCATGGCTGCACATGTCTGAGAGTTCCCAGGAGAGGGAATGAACGTCAGGACTGAGAAGCAGCTATGAGGTAACCCGGAGAGGGGAAATAACTGTGAGGCTAGAGAGCCTGTCTACCGGAGATAACAAAACCTGTGTGACCACAGAGTTAACAGAGCGGAGCTCTGTCATGGACGTTATGCTGTTTGGATATGAACTTTCTGTTGCTGTTGATAGTTTATGCTGCATAATAAACCGAATGGACTGAGTTTTGTTGAGAAACTTGTGCCGGACCTGATTTATCGGCTGCCTAGCGAGTATCCCCTACCTGAATGACAAGCGCTACCTTACAATATATATGTTTTTGTACATACACAAACACAAATTTATACCACATTGCACATTAGCAACACACAAATTGCAGTCCACGTCAAACTTTTGAAACTATCCTCCCTGCCCTCTCCTAATAGTTTTGGACTATGTACTTAACTATGTTTCATAGGATAGGGAGGACCTGATAATATATAGAAATAGCCCAATGTGTGCTTTGCTTATTGTGTTTCTCTTCAGAAAGCAGTACAAAGTAAAAAACAGCTATGGTGTAAGTATATATGTCAGGATGAGGCAATAATGACTACTGAGCTTCACCAATTTAGTCCACATACAGTTGCCATTGAAATTATTCAACAACATTACAAATAATATTTATCAGCAAAATTTAGAAATTTTCTGCTGTTTGCAATCAACCAATCAAGCAAGAACAGTACAAGTAGCTCAACACAACTAATACAGTAAGTGGTTTCTCCAAATTCAATACAAAACCCCACTATTAATGACTACTGTACACTCAGAATTACATACCCCCTCATGACAAGCATCTTTAGTACTTAGTAGAGCCCCTTTGGCTGTTATAAACTACTGAAAATGTGATGTATAGCCACACACTAGATTATATCGGTATTCCTGAGGAATCTTAGCCCATTCCTCATAGGTAATGACCTCCAGTTCACCAAATATTCTAGGGTTTCCAGGTCGTTAAATGATGTTAAAAGAAGCAGTAAGATAGCAAAAACATTGAAGTGCTCCTAGAGATATTGCTGGAACCACGGTCCACAAGTATAATGTTAATGGAACACTGGCTACATTACCTGAACGTGGCAGAAAAAGGAAGCTATCACCAGCTTTGGCGTCACTCGGACTTCCAACAGGACAATTATCCCAAGCAAACCTCAAAGTTCACCAAGGCATAGATTCAAAAGAAGTCCTGGAAGATTCTGCATTGGATGTCATAGTCACTTGACTTGAACCCCAAAGAAAATCTTTAGAGGGATTTGAAGAACGCGGCTATAGGACACACATCCAAAAATATGAGTGAACTGGAGGCCGTCGCCCATGCTGGGTAATCAAAAGATCATTCAACATCATGGCATCCGGCATTTTGGACATCTGTGTCATCACTCATACCTCCTTATGAACCGTTACAGCGGGGAAACGTGTCGGGGTGTATCTGCTCATGATGACCGGCTTTTATGCCTCTTTGATTCAATTATTAATGGGTCCTCTGCTGAAGTATGAGGCGAATGTCATAACACTCATCAGGCATGCTTCTGGTCTTTACTTTTTATGATGTGGAATTACCTGGTTACTATTTTATTATATATATATATTTTCTGAGAATGCATGCATAGATTGATCCTAGGGCATTTTGTTCTTTTTCATCTCTGCACTATCATGAAATTGTTTTCCTGCCTATGAGAATAGGGATGGGTAGGGTAGTGAGGGACAGTCCTCTTTGAGTGGGGGCACCAAAAAAATATTTGTTTAGGGTGCCAACCTCCACAGACAGGCAGAGATAAAGATAGGCCTAGATTAGGGCCTTGCAGCACCTCAGAGTAGGTCTTTTTCTAGATTTTGGCATTTGCCATTTTTTCTCACTGGGAAGGTGTTTTTTTTAATATTGATCATTAAAACTTTTTTAAGGGATTATACTGTATCTTCACTCCTGTATGCCGATTCCTATTGATCTGAGTCTTTACGAATAATCAAAAGAAGAGCCACGGATGCTGGGAGGAAGGAGGCGGTTTTCATGGCTTCCATCAAGTGGCCAGAGATCACTGGTCTGGCTGCTGCACTTGATTGTGTGACTCGATTTGCAATGGATTAAATATGGCGTTGCTAAAAACTAGTGATGCCACTACTAGTTACTATGAGTGATTGCGTGCCCTTCGGGCACGCGCTGGGATTACGAACCACGCAATGAGGTGTAACCACGCATCAGACTGACCTCGTAATGGGGTGTAACCACGCGCTCTTGGGCTTCCAATGAAACTGGATGGTAAAATTACTGGTGTCCCAGCTTTTAGCCCTTGGTGTAACGCAGCATTATGGATGTGATCCATAACGCCGGCATAACTGTCGACGCGTAATGCCTTTTGATATTGTTTTATATATTCGATCCTGTCGGATTCAATTTTGACTTAACTGTCAACCTGTCAACGATAAATTGTTGCGTCAACTTCCCAGCATTTAAAAAGGGATTGAACTTGTCATGAATGGCAAGCCTGTATGCATAGTACTGCAACAGGGTGATTTTTTCTTGTCGATCTTGATCCACTGGTATGGATGGTAGATGAATGTCACCAATTCCTTGATGTTGCACACTTGGGCAATTGTAGTTGTCAAATTTATTGTCCATTTACTGTCCCCATATGGAAATAAAAGTGGATATGTTATTCCATCACACTTTCTGTGAAGAAAGCTGATTTGAACTGTTTGGTTTTCACTTTTCAGGTGAACTCTGATGTCCCTATTAAATGGGGGTTCACCCAATGCATTTTGATAAATTATAGCTACTTCATTACACCTTGTTGCATTGTACCGCCTCTTTTCATCATTCTAGTCATTTATAATTATCTTACTGTTTAAAAAGACTGTCGATCACCCTATGAATGAGCAAAAAGCTTGTTCATCATGTGAAATGAACTTTTGTTCAGAGCAAAGTATCATTGCTCTGTGTAACCGGGACTCGCACTGCTGAGAACCATGGAAGCCTATGTGTACAGAGCTATCTAGTGTAGGTCGCTCAGTACGCATTGTTTACTGCGGTCTACCATACAAACACCGATCGGTAAAACTTTACCGGTCAGGGGTCGTATTGTGCTGCTGGTCAGTCCCCTTACACTGCACAGTGTAATACATAGCAGTATACTGTATCTGTTTGTTAAAAACAAAATAAAAACCTAGCCATGATCCTTAAATGTAACAAGAGCCTGAAAGGGGCATGTCTACTGTGAAAATAGTTCAGCATCCCCAGAATAGTCCTTGTTGAATACTTTAACTATGAACATCTGTTAGACTGATCAACTTGCTACTTGTATAACCGGCTTCATGAAATACCTATGTAAGAGGACAACCATAAAAAAGTCACAACAAACACTAGGATATGGAGGAATATACTTCTACAAGGTTTCATGCACATGGTAAAGCTGAATGTACAGAACCTGTACAATATGTGGTAACCAGTGGATTTATATTATGTGCCTGCAATCTGTGTGCCACTGTTTGGAGCCCATATTGTCCCTAGAAGTAATAGTTTTCCACAACGAGGCATTAAAACATATGAATTAGGAGGCACCTTGAACATGAACAGTATCTGGCCAAAACAGAGTTTGCTGGGGCTTTTGATAACGAAAGTATACAATAAGCACAACAAGTCGGATATATTGGTGTAGACAGGTAGCAGTGGCAGACATACCATTGGTGCAACCTGTGCAGCAGCCATAGTCCAAAGAGAAGGGGCCCATTTACATTTCCAAAGCAGGTGGACTTGTCCATTATAAGGAGCTATTGGACTGGAAAGGGTCCACATATATACTTGCTACCAGCAGATAGACTCTCTGGCTAATTGTAGGTGACCATCTTAATTAAAATCAGTAAGTCATATGATTTGAAAGCTCGAGGTATAAAATGATCCCAGAGTGACTACTCTGTGGACACATGGAAAACACATGCAGATGACCAATTTAATGTTTCCCACTATTTTAGCACCCACCATTTTTGCCTGCCTTTTTTTATTACTTTAGTATGATTCCAAGTACGGCACTTTGTTTTTCATGTGACAATTCGAACAGATTGGAATGCACATTGATATGCTGTCAAAGAAAGAAGTTGCATTCTTTAACAAGTCCCCAAAGAAACTCATCTGACTGTGGTCAACTTGTTTTGTGCCAGTCAAAATTGCATCTCCGGTTATAGCAGCTAATGAGCAGACAAGAAAAAATGTCTAGCTGTCAGTTTAACAATACCATTGTAGGTAAGTGAGGTTGAAGACCTTAAAGATCATGCAGATTCTGCGTGTGTTCCCCACATTTTATTGGAGACTATACAAAACAAGCAGATTATAAGTATTCTGCCCTCCTCTATATTGATCTTATACTTGTGCAAGCCAAAGGGTAAATTGTAAATGAACTTTTTGTGCATTTTAATCTATTATAGGCTTTTTAATATGATTTTTTTAATCCAATAAATCTCAAATTGGGAGAAGCCATACTTTACATGTTCAGTGGTCCTTTCACCATGTCACTTTTTGACTTTAAAGCTGGTAAAAGCCGTCATTCATCTGACATCGAGCTTCCAATACTCCATGCGTGGGAACGCTCACCTTCTTCCTACACTTCACAATAGGAAAAAAAAAATGATAAAAACTAAGAGAAAATAATAGTCACCTTGAGTGATCTCATAAATTAATCCAAAATCTAAAGTAAAAATCCAAAGCCACAATGAATTTTAATATGAATAATATACAGTACCTTACCCTGTAGCACCACATTAGGCAGGAAGGTACGTTTGGGAACCTGTTTATATGGTCTCAATGCCAAATGGGCACAGTATCACAAGTCTGGCAAAACATTCTTGCTCAAAAATTGAATCATTATTACAGCACTTGGGCATAAAGCCAGGAGAGGCAAAGCGTGTCTGAGTCACTCGTTAAAGGGAAAAGTGCCAGATAGTCCATGTCATGCATAGCTGCAATTATCAAGGTCTAGGGATTGGCTAATTTAGCTTGACTAACCCAAAAAAGGAAAAAGTCATACCATGAGGTTGTGGTACAAAGCTGATATCAATGCCATTTCCTGTGCAAACATAATACAAGGTCTTCTTCAGACCATTGTTGCATTAATACTTCTTGGATAACTTTAGATGTATATTTACTACCAGCTGACGACTGACGAAACATTACATTGGATTAATTGATGCAAAAAGTGCAGCAAAAATTCTAAAGGTCAATGCATAAGATTGATATCTAGATGAGCTGACGTTATCCTAGGTGTAGAAGGCACTTCCATGCAGCTGGATGATGCCGTAGCTGTGCCGAGTTCACATAGGGACAGACTCTACAGTAGCGGTACTGTGATAACTGAATGAACTAATGACATATCAGAATGTAGGTCATAGGGTATACATACAGCGCTATCAATTTCGAGTCATTAATGTGACAACGACTTAAATAGCCGTGGCTCAGGAAGTATGTTTCCCACAGTTTAATGTGCAATATATAACTTAACACATTCCTTTCCACTCGATCACTTACGTAACGAACTTCACATATTAATGTATTATGCTCAGATATTGCTGATCTGAACGAAGAATAGGTAAACAAAATCATTATGTAAAAGTCTGTAAAAAGATACATGTTGCCCCTAAACTGAGACTAAAATTCCATATCGCGATTTGGTAGGCTTTATAGCAAATAAGAAAAAATATCCAGAAACCAAACACTTGCATCTGAGTGGGAGCTCGGTGCTAAAAATGCCTGACAATATTGAAAGAAATTTAAAGGGAACCTGTCACCAGGTTTTCCAAATTAAAAGTATGGCCACCACCTTTAAGGCTTGTTTCACAGAATTCTAGAATGCTGTATGTATGTCCCCAATTCCCTTTGCATAGCACAAAAAAGTGTCTCAGTCACAGTCCGGTCCAATGGGCGTTGCTGTCTTAATCAGGTGCCGCTACTCTTCCTACAATCGCCGTCCTCCATCCCTGCTTCATGTGAATGATGCATCCTACGTCATCAATACATTGTCACCGAATCAGTAGCCAGGAAAAAGTACTGAAATGCGCTGATGACCCGGAAGTAAAGCGAGCACATATACACTACAGTACTTTGGTCAACCCTCAGCATGCCTACGCAGGAGCTCAATTGGGAGACACTGTGTGGATGGCGTAGGACGCATCATCCACATGAAGCAGGGAAGTAGGATGGAGACGCTTTTTTGGGGACATCATTTTTGTGCTAGGGGATTGAGAACATACATACAGCATACTAGAACACTGTAAAAGAGGCCTGAATGGTGGTGGCCATACTTTATATTGAGAAAATCTGGAGGTTCCCTTTAAGGATGATCATCATTTTTATGGTATTTTAGTGTATGGTATTTTTTGGTCATCCATACACAAGGTATTCCAAAGAAGACTTCTTTTTACCAATTAAGATAAGTTAAGGAGGGTTTTGTTTGCCGAATACTGGTTCATCTCACTAGTCCGTTATGACAAATAGTGTAAAATTGCGGAATAGTGGTGGGGCACTGAAAAACAAGTATTATTTTATTCCTTTTTGTAATGAGTGACCCCAACAAGCTAAATCTACAGCTTTTACATATGCCACTTCCACTATGTCATGCTGACAAGAGTCACAGTGGCTGACCGCTAGTGTACTCCTAGATTTTGCATCCTGCAGAGATGCTTTACTTGTCCTTGTCTCTAGTTTTCGCTAGTTTTACATAAACCCTAGACTCCATGCGTTTTTTTCTTTTTTTTGAAGCGCTAAAGGAAAACATTTGTCTATTTCACTCTGGTGTCACCTCTGTTATTTGGCTGCAGAAATGAAAATAACCAAAGTGTTTAGCCTAAGCGACTTGTATTATGGCATAAATAGGGAGCACCTCCTTCAGTTTGATTTAAGGTAACAGTAAAATAAAGGGATCATTGGGTACAAATCCAATGTGGACATAAAATCACATTTTGAGCAAAAAACTTAGCTTGTTATTGGGATGTACGTAGAAATATAAATGTACGTAGACATATGATAAACGAGTATTCATACTCTGCAGGAACAACACTCATATCAAAACTTTAAAAGGGCACGGCACGCTAGGTGTGTCTTTATTTTAACTTGCTAAGCAGGATTTTCTCTCTTCAGGTGACCAACCCTTGATAGTACTTGTTCACGATTGTTCTTTGGAGCTACTATTTGCATGTGCTGACAACACTGCAGGCAACAGGCAGGTCACCCTGTCCTCAGAAGACTGAACACCACCACTGAATGTCACCTTAAATTACTGCATTATGACTAGTGTAAAGGTTAAAAATTACTCTGACTATCAAAGAAACTAGTAATGAAGTCAGTGACCTTTTATGCCAGGGTCTCAAGAGAAAAATTTAACTTATTGTGATCAAAATGCATATAAGAAACTAAAAAATATTCTTATGCCCATTTAGACAGGCTTTTTCAGGCTGGTAACGACCACCAATTGGTTATCTCTTGGCCTGTTCAGACAAACCAACAAACAGTCTACATGCACACAACAATCGCTAATACGATCAATCTTTGTGCATAGAATATCATGTTATTGGCAGCCCAAAACTTTTTACAATGTGCTGCCGATAATGAGAATTTTTACACAAGCAATAACAATGCAATTAACCAGCGAATGAGCATTTTGTTTGTACATTTGGTGATTGCCTGCCTGTCTAGACGGGCCAGTAATTGGGAACAAGTTTTCCTATGATCACTCATTCTCTGATTAGTGGGTTATCTAATGGACCTTTATTACTTGTATATGTAGTGACACATGGTGCTTAGAAGTTTATATAACTTGGGGACAGGGTTGGGGAACTGGAAAATAAGTTTTATTGTCGCCCTGTTTGTAATCCCACCTACACACCTGATAAATAGTAGTGTGTGGATTCACACATTGTTTACTTGTTTCAAAAAACTAGCTGCAGAATCTTCAAAAATTACAATACACAATACAATGTTTGCTGCAGAATCTCAACATATGGGCAGCACGGTGGCTCAGTGGTTAGCATTGCAGCACAGGGGTCCTGGGTTCAAATCCCACCAAGAACAACATCCATATGAAGTTTGTATGTTCTCTACGTGTTTGTGTGGGTTTCCTCCAGTTTCCTTCCACACTCCAAAAACATAGATTGTGAGCCCCAATATGAGGACAATGTGGATAATGTCTGTAAAGTGCTAGGGAACTAAAGGCACTATATAAGTGTGTAAAATAGATGTATTAAATTAGTGAAATCTGCCTCAAAATTCCGAAGAAAAACCAGACTCTCACACAATTTTTTATTCTAATCCATTTGCTCTTTAGGCAGCCAAGCCTATGCCAGAAATATATGTGTTAGGGTACCGTTACACTTAGCGACGCACCAGCGATCCCGACAACGATACGACCTGGTAAGGATTGCTGGTGCGTCTATGGTAAATACTCATATTCAGATGCACTCTTGTCCTCTGGAGTCTAAATCTGGAAATCACCTTACTGAGCATGTCTGTGATGTGGCGTCTTCCTATTGGTGGTCGGACATCAGCTGCTCTGGTGATGTGGCAGCTCCAGATTGGCCCGCGGGCAATGACTCAACTGACTTGGCGAGAGTATTTGGGGTGGAGCCTAACGTATAAAAGGCTCTCAGCGGCGCACGTCGGCACGCTAATATCATGTATGTTATGGTGTGAGTGTGGATACTCTACCAATCTGTCTGCAGGTTGTGTGAGTCTGTCTAGGTTTGGGACTGTACTCGTTGGCAGGCAGTTAGCGTCAGTGGGGGCAATTAGCTCTTGACTTAGCACCTGTTTCCTACACGTGTGCGGTTAGCACGGTGGAGTTACAGGGCAATTTCAACCCTGTTACCATGGCTGATCAGGAGACAAATCTCCAGGAGTGGACCCTCTGGACCGTGGCACCGAGGGGCCCCGGGCGAGCTGCCAGGTGGAGCCGACCCCTATACAGGGATCGTTAGGAGCAGGCCCAGGGGTTCGGGTACCACGATAGCCGGTACCAAGAGGGGCGGCTCAGGATGGACTGGAGTAGGAGTGCGGGACTGAAGCGTAGACAACAGAGCGGGATCACTGGAGACTGGACCGGAGTAGAACTGCAGGACTGGAGCATAGACAACAGGACGGAGCAGGAACACGGGAGGCAGGACTGGAGTAGGACTGTAGGACTGGAGTGTGGATAGCAGGATGGAGCAGGAACACCGGAGGCAGGACTGGAGTAGGACTGAAGGACTGGAGTGTGGATAGCAGGGTGGAGCAGGAACACCGGAGGCAGGACTGGAGTAGGACTGAAGGGCTGGAGTGTGGATAGCAGAATGGAGCAGGAACACTGGAGGCAGGACTGGAGTAGAACTGAAGGACTGGAGTGTGGATAGCAGGATGGAGCAGGAACACTGGACTGCGGGGCTACTGCAGGGACCACGGAAGGTAGGACTGCAAGACTGCAGAGAGCACATGAGGAAGCAGGGCCCAGTGTGCTAGCAAACACAATGATCAGGCGCATGCCTCAGGGGAAACAGCCTGATATGGCCCTGTCAGGTCTGCCATTGGTCTGTAGGTGCTTCTGGGTCAGGGCATTGCCAGAGCACAAGTAACAGGAGGGAGGCGCGGCCATGGCCTATGGCGCATGAACATTGCATGCAGAGACCCTGAGACCCTGTCGACCACGAGCCTGTCAGAAGGGACCACCGTGGCTGTCGGGCGGCGGGGGGCCGCGGCGTGGGAGCGGAGACCGGGTGAGTATGCGGAGGCGTGACAAACCCTTAGTCAGGGTATATCTAGCATCATATGAGTTCTTCTCCCGACTTGCATCTGATTCGTTTAAGTGTGCGATTGACACTGTTCAGTTGCAGAGCAAGCTTGATCCTCGTGCTATAACCCTGTGACGTTTAACAGGTTATTGCACTCAGTATTCTTTTGGTCAATACCTCTCTGTGCTCTAAGGGAGCTTTGTACTCAGTGTTCCATTCACACTGTGTGGCGTTAACACAGTGTGTTCAAGCAATTGCTCGCTGTTTTGTTCTGTCATTGCTTACTAGCAGCAGCAGTTATACATCTCTGCACGGTGAACCCTGGGTTGCAATTGCACTTTATTATTCATTTTTATTTAGTGCAATCTGCCAACCCTAACAATATGGCAGCAGCTAACTTCACTCTTCCCATAAAAGATATGTGAATGATTGGCTGACATAAGCCATTACGTGTATGGGGGAGTCAGGTGACTTAGCTATTAGGCCGATAGTTACCTAAGGTGTATGAACACCTTCATATTAGCTAACGAAAGTCAGGAAAACTTGTGATTACAGAAACTATCTGTAATAATAAGCTTAAAGAGTAGAGATGACAGTGTCCGGTGATTAACTTGGAACACGGACTTCTCCTGGAATTTCGGAGAGAGATTTTTCAGCTCAAAAGTTCGGGTCACCATTGACTTTTATGGGGTTGAGGCTGAGGTTCAAGTTCGAGTACAGTTCCGGTACCTGAACCGAACTTTGGACTAAAGTTTGGTTAAACCCAAACGTCCACGGGTTCCCTCTCTCAATCACCATGCTAAAAGGGCTGTTTTAACTGCCCGGTTCATGTGCTATAGAGAAACTGTTTTGAACTTCTGGTCTCACAAATATCTGTATTCTTGTGTGAGCTCCCCCATAATCAGACACTATTTACAGGCTTTGTCCCTGTCTGAACATCGAGGAATGGAGCAAACAAGCTCACCCAGGGTTAAAGATTTTGGATCCAGTTGCAGTTCAAATCAGCTATTCTAAGCAAAAGAGACAGCCAGTTGAAATATCAATTTCAGCATAGATTTGGGGAGAAAGAGAAGCAAGATAAGATAATGGAGTATGTTACAAAAATTTATAATTCATAATTAAATTTAAAAAAAATAGTTACACCTTAAATTATTAATTAATTTACAGCATATACAGCCAATATCACATGTGAAATATTATTATTTTTTTTATTTCTAGCTTTTGTTTTGAGAGTAATCCATTTTATAATAGTCATGCTAGCATATTTGTATTAGATTAGAGGTGTGGATTGATATTATATAGATTTTTTAAAAGACCAGAATATTATATGTCTGTTATATTTTTGCAACAATGTAAAATGTATATAAAATTAACAGAGGAAGGAAAATAAAATATGTTGCAAATTCTAACCAAAACTGAGGAAGCATCTTTATATATTCCATCATTCAACAATTCTTGTGATATCCTGTAAAAATGTCCAAGCAAAACGCACTATCCATGTGGGGCTATAGCGATATAAACTAGTAATCTTGGATATAACAAAACTTCGTCTGATTTTGACAATCCCATTTTGTTAATAGGGTTACCTTTCAAATAGTTGTTCATAGTATGTTTAGCCAGAAAACCTCTTTACATGACCGACCACCATACATCCAGTCAATTGTACATCATGAATGTGTCAAATATGGGGGCCACCAGTTGATTACACCATACACATATAGTGTAAACTACCGAGGAGTTAAAAATCCAAAAAAGGGCGAATTGCATTTTCGGGAGACATCAGCCAGTCACAATGTCAATGACCAGCTGACTATAAACAATCCCAACAAGCCATGGGTTCAAAAAGCCAGCTAAATTCGAGGGACCTCCTTGTGCTGTGTCCATAAATGTTATGTAAAAATAGTCTTCTAATAGTCATCTAAAAAGACTCCCAGATGTTTTCAGCTCTTAGGTTTAGATGCATGCAGGCCTTTTTGGCGGAAAGATCCCAAGATGAAAGAATGTATTATTTTCCTAAGTAAGGCAGGCTGATACCTTTCCTTAATTACAAGATACTTCAACCACAGAGACAGGGCATGTTATGATATCAAAGGGATAGGGACACTTGCTGTTTAGGCTTTTGTTCAGAGGAAATCATGATAATGTAAAAATATTAATTTTAACATTCCTGAATCAGTCTTTGAGGTAATGCAATATGCCATGGATAGATAAAAGAACCAGTTTATGACTGCTTACAATGTGACAGAGAAATGGTTTCTGGTCTAATGTTCTACTCCGAAGCCAATGGGACCAAGATAGTGCCGAACTTCTCACTAGTTGTAGATATGAACTTTTTTCCAGTGAAAATCCGTGCAAACATGGGAAGAGTATACAATCTCCATACAGATGTTGTACTTGGTCATAACCAAACCCAAGACCCAGCGCACCATGGCAACAATGCTAAGCACTGAGCCACTTTGACTTAGACCTGCTGAGATAGTTTGACAATACATTAAAATATTGTATCAAAAGTGTAGCTAAAGGTTACATACCTTTGCCCTTTATTTGCACATTATGGCATTTTCAGTGTGTGAATAAGGCCTTAAAGGGGTTGCCCAGGCTTATTATATTGGTGGCCTATCTACAAGTCAGTAATATCATAATGTGCAAAGGTCATCAATAGATATTGAGGTCTATCACCTGGCACCCTCATGATCAGTGGATGTAAACCTCCAATGGAGCGAGGACAAGGGGCTGTTTTCAGCTCTCACGGCAGCCTTGTGTGAAACTTTGAATGGAGCTGGAACTGCACAACTACATACACTGTGTAGCAGCTGTTACCAAAAATGGAGGTCAGCTATTGAATTGATAGGAGACAAGTTACAGATCTTGGTAATGGACACTACAGAATGAATGGAGCAGTCTTGTTCCCGCTCCATTCACTGTTTACATCAGGCTGCCACCAGAGCTGACAATACCTGATGATTGGGGTTGCAGATGATAGACTTCCACCAATCTGATATTGATGACCTATACTAAGGATAGGTCATCAATATCATAAGCCTGGTCAGCCCATTTAAGTCGATCACATATGGTACAGCTTGCTATTTTTTATTCAAACAAGTAATGGGTCATTAAAGAACAAACGTATAAACCAAACTGCCTAAAAATTGTGAACCAAAAAACATCAGGTTGACTACAAAACGACGTTCGACTACAAGAGTGGTTACAAAGAGTGTGTCGCTCACTCTGGAAGACCGGACAGCTCATTGATTATGATGGGCACTGTGTAATAATTAATTTCTCCTTTAGAGGCACTGCAGGGAAACTAAAACTTATTGACAGATTTTCTCACAGATTACAAATGGTCGCTGGGGTTTCAGGAGGAAGATACTTTGTGACTGGCCTCTTTTTAAAAGACCCTATAACAATACAGCCTCCACTCCAGGATGCAATGTACAATATGATACTACATGTGTTATGTGTATTTTCTCTGCAATCACATTTTCAAGAATTATAAGAAGCGTTGTAAGTGTATGATAAATTGTTACAAAGGTAAATCAAAAAATATTTGCAAACATCAGCATAATAAACATATTAAAAAAGGTAAAGTGACCTCACTACAAAACGAGGCATCGTTGTGTATCCCACCACACTCGGTAACTGGTTTTGGAGCAGGTAATATAAGCAATCTGTTCGTAGTCACACAGAAAGGACTCATTGTGTGATGCTACTCCTTATGCTTTATTTCCTAGTGTCCCAGATTGACCTTCCTAAGACATGCGCAATGTTTTTCTTACATTCTGCACATCCTATGACCAGTGATTTCAAACAGAACAGTTAATTTGCCTCCTTGTATCCTCGAAAAAAAACCTCCACTGTGGCTCACTGCCGAGAAGTAAATGGCTCTTACGTAGCTGGATCCAAAAATACAACACAGCAATATTTATAGGGTTAACCATTGGCAACAAGTCGCTAAGGCAGCGATTAATCTCTCTAACAGGATTGTTCTTAGCGGGTCAGACATGTTTGTTAATATCTGCTACTAACAATATTGCTTATACTGGGTTTTCTCTCCCGGAGACGGACCCTTTAAATTGCTCTTCGGCAATAGTCACCACACGTTGCAGGTATCGTCATCTAACAATCTGGCAACGTTACAGCATTAACAGTTGCCCGTTTTCGATGATAACAGATTCTACAGGATGTCCGATTCTGTTTTCTGCCTCGGTCCGGTCTAGACATTTTCGGCACTTGTGACACTTAATAGGACTGACACACCCTCCAGTTTCCCCCTCGTATTTCTGGAATCATGTTTGTAAACAGTGTAGCCATGTGCGTGTTACCACGTGAGAAGGCGTCACAGTGACCTGGAATATCCTATTCGTGGAGTCACCTCTGGCACCGATATTAATGCAACAACGCCAGAAATCTTTAACTCCCTCCCTTCTTGTCGATTCCAAGCACTGAAGCCTAAAGAGCGGCACAAGGTCTGCTAATGTTAAGGAGGAACCTCAGCCACATTGTCAGCGAAGTGCTCGCCTCTTTTGCTTTGCTGCATCAATCAATCTTGATATGACTCAGCAGAATGGTAAGACCGTCTGAGAAGCGTCTCGACTCATTTACTACCGCATGATCTGAACTACCATCGATGGTATCATGCATGCATGACGCGTATTCCTAATTCTGCCATGTCTCCATTTTTCTTTTTATGCCATATTTCCCAATGTGTGCGCAACTCACTTATCGGTTTAGTATAAATGTGACTTGCCCTTTTTGTGAAATGACTTCCTAGGAGCAAAGAACAGAGGAGAAGTAAGTTAATGATGTCAGCAGTAAATAGGAGGTCAAATTAGGACATGGCATTAACTCATCAACGGAGCTGTCCGAATACCAGCCCAAACAGTTACCAATAAGCAACAAATGAGATAAAGGTAGTATAAAAATGATAAAGAGCAGTTCAAGGCCAGATCTATTTAAGTCTTGACGCAAATGTATGTACGTGCTACGAGTATAACGTACCAAATAGTCTCTCTGTGCTATTTTCTCCTATGTTGTCTCCGATGCCTGCTTCTAATTTATTTATATGTAGAACAATAACCTTGCAGGCATCTAATGATCTGTCTGGAAAGAACGGCACAAACATACTGCTATAACATGGGCAAACCATCTCCTCACAACAACTTTATTTAATGGGGAGCTCTTTGTTTACAGATTCAAAGGGTTTCTATGCCTTCCAATTCTTTTAAAGCACAGCCAAAATTATTTATATGCTCCAAGCAGAACAGTTTTTCTATTGCCAATGCGTAGCGCAACAACCACCAGACCTGTGTTTGTGAGACCGGTTGGAATCTATTTTTGGCTCACCGCAGATGACCTCTATCCAAGTCACGGTGCTCGATATCGCTCACATGATTATACAAAGACAAAATAAAGCTAAAATCCTGCTGGGTCAACCTTCCTAGGAAGCACGCTCAGGTAGACTACCAGCACACACAGTGCAGGCAGCACCAAGTATTTGAACCCTTCCACATAGAGACAGTTACGTAAATGTCCCTGGGAATTCTGGGCCGTCTTTTTGTAAACAGTGTAGACATGTGCGCGTGTCGTCCACGTGTCTCCCGGTAGCACATCACATTAACTCTTTTTTCCTCCAAACAATGGCATAAAAACTAAAGAAATGGTGTCAATAGCGAAACACTATTTTTTCAAGGTAACCTTTTGTAGGAAATTCAGTTCAGATTTTACATGCATGGCCTATAAAAAAATCACCAATTAGATGCCTCAGGCATCATAGATTCTTGGTTTCTATAAATGATATATACCATATATGACATAACCCTCGAAAATCTATGGGAAAAAAAAGCAAGTACTGAGTGTATGTTGTATTTTCCGAAGTTTCTTACAATAGTAAAAATGCTGTTATATCGCTTGCATTGCCAAACAATCCACTTTCGTAATAAGAAAATGACATAACTGATCTACTGCGTTATAGTATATGTATGTTGAGCAATCAGTGAACTTCATATAAATATATATACTTAAATGAGACAACTAGAAGATGTGCACATAAGGCAGACCTATCACGTATCTTAAACATGTAATTTTTTTTATTTTTAACCAAGTCTAAATGCTTCTGTTCTCCTAAATTTGGGGTTATTTAGCGTTTGTTCCGCATTCCAGAGCTATGTTTGTATATCTAGTCTTGTTAGCCAAATGGACTTGGTTCTCAATTCTAAACTTCTTGAGGATGAAGCCCCCTTTGTTTAACAAGACTAGATTTTTAGCAGAAAAGGGGATCCATAGCTCATGGATGGAGAGATGCAGCGCAGCATAAAAAAGAAAACAACTCAAGATTCTGGAGAGCGGGACTTGGTTACAAATAAAAAAAAATACAGGTCACCTTTAAGCCTACTTTGTGCATACTAATTTTAAGTTGAAGTCAAACTTTTAGCTATTTCGCTACCAGTTAAGCATTCAATCATCTCATATTACAAAAACTCAATGTCATCTTAGGCCCCTCAACCTCAGAGTAGTCAAGTAAAATGTCATTGAGAGAGATCCGATTAGTTAGTTGCCATCATAGCCACGACCCACATGAAATCAGTGAGTGCAGCAGAGTAATGGTGACGCTATGTGTTGGTACTAGTGCTAGTGAACTTGGCCTAAACTTGGCAGGATAATTGGGCAGTCTAATACACAAGGTGTGAAGTCACCCTATGGCCGTGGGATTCACTATCTTCACAATACCCCAGCCTTGATTCATGGATAGAAGCAAAACATCTACCAATAAAGCATTTTTCTACAGGCTGAATTACTTTAGCATGATAGCTGGGCAGTCTAGCACGCAAGGTGTGAAGTCACCCTATGGCCATGGGATTCAATATCTTCACAACATACATTTCAAAGAGGAACAACCAAACACTATATACAGTATATTTTATTATGTATTATACAGTTCCTATATATTTAAGGGGTGGCCACTGTCAAAGATAGTTATACAAGTGGAGTTAGTCTATTTTACTGGAATCCTTACTGACAAAATTTGAATATTTAACTAACGACTTTATTAAATATCAAAATGAAAGTCACACCCTGAGTCAAACGAATATGTTACAAAACTCGTTTTAAAGCTCGCAACATTACATAATACCAGTCAAGCAACATCACGCTACATTTAAAGAGCCACACGTGGAATCCCATCTCTTGCCTCCAACACTTCACCTTGGCAGTAAGACGCTAGGTGTACTATTATTGTTGCTCTTAGCCTTTTATGTGAATATATAGTAAGTTTAGTGATAAAAATGGCAGCGGCCTTCACTATAAGTAGCTGATGACATAGCAGATTTGGGATTACTTGCTCGCTTAGATGACCTATGCTTTTTTTTATCGGTCTGACACCCAGGAACACCATCGATCAGCAGAATGATAGGACATCAATATTTTAGCCCTGGATAATCCCTTCAACACTCTTACAGGCTATTTTCTCTAATTCCACCATAAACACACTTGAATTGAATGACAATGTATGTGGTCGCAATAGGAACAGGGAAAGATGCCGCTGCCAGTCCACCAGGAATGGATCATGTTCTTACATTTTTGCTAATTTCAGCTGTATTTTTACTGTGAAACAAATATCTAATATATATATATATATATATATATAAATATATATATATATCACATTTTGTAGGTAAATCTGCCATAAAGAAACATGGCTTTAAAGTGAATTCAATCGGAGAGGGTCAAAACTAGGTCAAGCTCTGGTAAAACATGTCCATGTATGCACTAGTTCCCTTGAACTTATGGAACCATGTCCAGATAATACCATTAAGGGCTAGTAAAATAATAACATTCTACAGTACTCTCATACTGATTTTTACAATTCGCAAATCACTGGTGGAAAAAGACAGAAGAGGACCCCTGTGCAAGAACAATATGTAGGCCCATTGCAGTCCAATAGCTCATCATAATGGCCCTTCTTTGGAGGTGGAAACTGTCCTCCTTACCTCTTGGGCCTCTGTGGAGCTGCACAGGTTGCACCAATGATGTGTCTGCCCCGTCCATATTACACCACCACATATTACGCAATTACTAGTTTAATAGAAAGTCATAACAACACCATTAGGCCTTTTACCAATACTTAATTGATAAAATGTGCTATACTTCTGATCATGAGTATATTCTTACTAAGTCTTATTGAAGTTTGATTATACCACCCAATGACTAGTCTTACTCACTTTGCCCCTTATAGGTTCCTAGTCTTTCTAAAGTTATGTCTTTTGGCGGCCTACAAGGTGCATTTCTGGCAAGCAGTTGTTTGTGGATGGTAAAGAACTGTATTCTGGATTTCTGCCCTCTTATGATTATATACCACAATGAGAAGTAGGGACACTGTGAATCTGACTAAACAATTTGTGGTAATGTTTTGCAGAATTATTTCCAAAGATTACCACTGACATTCCTTGTTTCCTTGGCAGCTCTCTTCCTGAACACAAGGCTCGGTACACTTTTGAGTGACTTTTCTGAAATCAGCTGAGAATACAGTTCCATTAACTGTGATGATTATTACACTTCGTCGAGTAAGAATTTTAACTCAAATTTAACGAAGCTGGTGCATTTTCTGTAACGAAAGACATGAGCAAGCATCAAAGAGCAGTCTGATGGTTAAAGAGGTTAAACGCAAAAATATTTGCCAAGCTAGAGGTATATAGTTGGAACGACATGATAGAAGTTTAAGCTATATCTTACTTTAGTGACCTTAGTTACCGAGCTGAACCATAAATCCGACAAACAACCGTTCATACTACCTCCGTGGTAACGAGCCTTGAGCCGGCGCATGTTGCCTGCTCTTTAAACAATGTTGACATGCCAGAGTTCTACACCGCATCAAGACTATTTCAGTGACCTGGCTAGGTGCCAAAAGTCATAGAAACAATGCCAACACTATATCTCGTAAAAAAAAAGAAAACTTTCCAAACAGATATCAAGAGATGATTTAAATGCTAAGACCATGGACATATCCTGGGCAAATGTGACTGTTCTGTTCAAGATCACTCTAACTCAGGTATCAAAACCAAAAGTCAACCAAACGATAAGTTTGAAAAATAGAAAAGTATAACATTCAGTTTTTCCAATGCAAATTTAGATTGGTAAGATGTTGTACAGATAGCTAAATACTTAAGATAAGACAGCTAAGATACAAATTATCATTTCAAAAGCAGGCGCAAACAAGGTGCTAACGGCCCATCTGCAAGCACATTAGTGATGCCTGATTGTAAACACTGATGCCTTTTACACACCTTTCCATGGCTATTGTCTTGCCATTAAGGATTAACTTTCCCAACATGTTTCAAGTTCCAGGATAGAAGCCTCACTGAATGAAAGAAAAAGGTTTAGAATTGTCCCCTTTTATCCCAATCTCTGTCAGTTCCAAAGGAAAGTCCTATGTTGCGATACACATGTAAATATACAATTGAATCTGCATAGTTCCTCCCCACTATGCAGCAATGCAGACAGCCATTAAGATGCAAATGGAACAACCTCCATTAGCTAACGACAGGAAACAGATCTTTAAATCCCAAGGAATGGAGAAAAAGCCACTGTTGGGAGAGGATCTGGGGATGCGGCTTTCTGAATGAATCTGTGCTGTTGCCTTACCTCACTTTTTATACGGTTCAGCCAAAGTGTGACGAAACCAACAGCATTGAAGAATTTCCTTGGGTGTCACAATGAGCAGTTTGCCGGTTCTGTGATGGAGGTTCCCTTTCCCTTTAGCTATCCGTTGAAAATGGCACAGGCCACTTTCATCTCTAGATGGATTTATCCATTTTCTATAGCTTTGTATGGCCACTAAGCATCCAAAAATCATACAATGCACCACCCACGTAGAATTAACTGGAATGATCAGGCGCAAACATTTCCATGTATGAGATGATCATAAACTGTTATCACATGCTTATCGGTATGTCATTAAAGATGAGAAAAGGCCAATTACTGCCCTATAATTGAAGAACAAAACAAAGCCCAATCTTCAAGATTGTCAAATCTGCGCACTGACATCAGATCTTTTATCACCAAAAAAATAGAAATAAAACACAAATTACATTTTGTTAAAGGGCGCAATAAGGTTACAGTTGATAAAATGTACAAAAATGTATGTTTATGTCCAAGTCCTTTTGACTGCGCCTGCCTTTGTGTCTGCATGTCATTCAGCGACTATCGAAAGGAAAGCTGATTCACAGCAGCACAAAGGCAGAATGATGCCTTAAAAATGTTCAAGGTATGCTGAAAGATACAACAGAGCAAGATGTCTCTCTGAAAAGTATCTCCTGCCCAGTCACATGGCATGTAGGCTGACCAGATACAAATGTATGGGTTTATCTGTTACAGTACATAAAAAAAAAAAGAGAACAAAAAACTTACATGGAGAAAAAGGCAAAAGCAAAACACTAAAAATTCTCTCTAAAGAAATATAAAAAGCTCTAGCAAATTCAAGCCAAGCCTAGAATCAGAAATGAGGTGAATTTAAGCTGAGTTTAAGGCTGTTTAGGTTTTACTTTTTTTCCTACACACAACAGAAAACATTGAGAAAACACAACAAAAACTGAAATGTTATAAATATCAAGCGCAAAGCAAAAACAAAACCAAAAAAGCATTCTGGAAAGACAGAGAAAAAAAAACATGAAAAGAAAAGGCTCTTTATTATTTAAAAAACTACACTTGTCAGCCATGTTGGAGAAGGATCAGTATTTTCTCCTCTTTATTCTTGCACACACTGAACAAACAGATGTGTCTCCGAAAAGTGTGAGAAAGAAATAGGGAAGAGAGAGATAGGAAGGACGTATGGGCATAAATATAGCACTCTGACCTCTTATATGTCCCCTCTGCCTTGCAGAAATCCAGCAAACAGTCTGGTCTCCTTTCTAACAAATCCTAAAGGGCAGCCATCTTGCTTCCTTCTGCTCCTCTACGAAAGCAGACTAGCCTCCACATCAATATTCATAGGGCAGTTTGACGTCTGCTCTCATCACTTGATGAAGCCCCGGTGTTGCTGTTCACTGTTCCAAATGGTGGACGTGACTGGCATGAGAACCAACCCCAAAGTAGTGTCTGCTGACAAGGAGCTCTGCCTGACTGCTAGCCTGGCTAATGTAAATCAGTTCCCTACTCAGGGCTTCCCACATAAAGCCTCACATTTTTTTTTGGTTGTACAATAGTAAGCAGAAGTCTGGGTTGCATTAAAGCTGTGGAGTGGATCATGCTGGCATTCTGGCTGACTACTTGCTTGCTCTGCAGCTTCATCACAGACACTGCCTCCAGCTACAACCCAGTAAACTGCCTTCTGTCATGCAGAGAGAGAGAGGGGGGAAGGAATCTGCAGGCGAGATTAGATAGCTGATTTTCTGACTATCACATTACAGTACAGTGCTCTTGCTCTACTTCCCCCTTTCAGCTCCTCTTACGCACACATTTCGACATTTCCTTCTAGCCGCCTCTCTACAAATATTACTAAACACCATCTTATAGTAATTGAATTCGCTTTCTTCTTTGGTTCCTAAATGGAAGACTGTAACGCAGGTCCCTAAACATTCGGTTGATTTCTTCGTGACCAACCTCTTGTTTACGCTGACCATGTGTAGCGCTTGACACTTGGTCCTTAAGTCCTACCGTGCAGCTACATGGATGACACGACAGCTGACGCACGCTGGTGACAAACCTTGTTTTCCGTAATTGTGTGATGACACACTTTCTATTATTATGCAGTGAATGGGCCGCTCGCGTTTTCCATGGCAATCTTTTATTCATTGTCTGTCATTTGATATTCTCATACAGAAAGAATAAATACTATTCCATCTAAAGTGCTGGTAGTAGATTCTACAATTAAATTCATAAAGTCGTCGCTTTTCCACATTGGACAATATGAAATGTTGTCACACTGTTGCTCCAACTCAAACCATGTGAATATGTACCCAAAGGATTTTCAAAGTAGAGAGCAACCACAGGGGTGTAAATCTTACTAATTCAAGATACTAATACTATTTTTTTCAGGGAAAACTGAAATTTGATCCTGTCCACTTATCTTCAAAGTGTGCTAATACCCTAGACTTCTCTGCCCACTGCACTTTGACCAAACTAGAACAGGAAGTAAGAAAAATTAGGTGCTTAAAGTGTTAATAAATAATTGACATAGTGCTGCTCTTTTTCATAGTACCTTGCTGGAATAAGGACAAAATAGAAACCTGTGTATAGAAAAGCAGATGTAGATAGATATATGACTTACAGCCAGCCTATACACGGCCTAAGCTTAGAGCTAGCCTATACACAGCCAGTGTATACACAACCTACAGCTAACAGCCTGTCTATACACATTTTACAACGAACATCCATTCTATACACAGCCTATAAGTAACAGCAAGCCTATATACAGCCTACAACTAACAACCAGCCTATACCCAGACTACAATTAACAGCCAGCCTATACACGGCTTAAGCTTAGAGCTAGCCTATACACAGCCAGTGTGTACACAACCTACAGCTAACAGCCTGTCTATACACATTCTACAGCGAACATCCATTCTATACACAGCCTATAAGTAACAGCAAGCCTATTTACAGCCTACAACTAACAACCAGCCTATACCCAGACTACAATTAACAGCCAGCCTATACACGGCTTAAGCTTAGAGCTAGCCTATACACAGCCAGTGTGTACACAACCTACAGCTAACAGCCTGTCTATACACATTCTACAGCGAACATCCATTCTATACACAGCCTATAAGTAACAGCAAGCCTATTTACAGCCTACAACTAACAACCAGCCTATACCCAGACTACAATTAACAGCCAGCCTATACACGGCCTAAGCTTAGAGCTAGCCTATACACAGCCAGTGTATACACAACCTACAGCTAACAGCCTGTCTATACACATTTTACAACGAACATCCATTCTATACACAGCCTATAAGGCCTCTTTCACACTTCAGTTTTTTGCATCAGTTCAAATCCGCCAAAAAGTTAGAAAAGCGGATCCGTTCTTAACTGATGTGAACGGATGGCACAGGATCCGTTTTCAGACGGATCCTGAAAATGAGGAAGTTTAAAGGAAACGCTGGCTGGGAAGGAGAGAGAGAGAGAGAGAGAGAGAATTTTTTTTTTGTCCGGCACCCAGACAGAATTTCGGGTTAATTCAGTGTCTGGAGGATCCGCTGGGAAAAAAAACGTTACAAGCTCCGTTTCAAAATCTTTGAGGATGGAAACGGACAGCAACATCACGGCGGATCCTCACAAAAACGGATGCAACGGACAGCAATCCGTCAGGATCCGCCACTAATGAAATTCAATGGGGAAAAAAACGGATCCTCAAAAGAAATTTGCGGATCCGTTTTTTCCAAAACCTGGCGGATTGTGACTGATTGTAAAAAACGGAAGTGTGAAAGAGGCCTAAGTAACAGCAAGCCTATATACAGCCTACAACTAACAACCAGCCTATACCCAGACTACAATTAACAGCCAGCCTATACACAGCCTACAACTAATCAATGATCAATGAAACTCTATGAGTCCATGTGCTGTGCTTTTAAAAAATTGACAACAAATGGACGTGTACAATATAAATGTGAAGGTAGCCTAAGAACAAGTATCTGAATTGAAATTCAAATCTAACAACATGCCACAAAAAAGTACATACTAATATGGCACAATCTTTTTTTTTTTTAATTTTTACACTTAGGAAACTAGACATATAACCTGTTAGAAGTTTTGTTAGGTAAACTTACCTGGATTGAACCACACTGATCACTAAAACAAGGGAACCCACAACCAAGTGCCTCTCTCCTCGGAGACTGAAGACTGGCTTAATACAAAGTTTATAGAGTTGCTCTTTAGGCTCAGAGAGATATGGCACATAGCTGATTAGCTCTTCTGCACCTTCATTTTGGCGATCAGTCTGGTGCCCCTTCATTATAGTGATAAGAGGTGGTTATTTTTGTAAGAGAACAATTACACTTAATTTATAATGAATACCTACTGCATAAATTAAAGGGATAATCCATTCATAACACAACTATTTAAAAGATAGGGACATGGCAAGTGGATCTAAAAAACAGAAAAGGTCACTAATGCCATCCAGAGATTTAAAACCTGTTGAGGTTTCCTTTTGGGTGATCAGAAAATCTCCTTTGTGGTCCACTACACAGTCTTCTGATTTTCTGGCTCATCAGATTATAGGAAAAAATCAAGCCATGTATGACCAGCTTAAGCAAAATCCCATTTTCTAAACAATTTCACCAGTGGCTCTACTATTCTTTGCTGCATTGGCGTAAAACTAATTACATGATTGCTCCTATAAGTCTTTAATTACGACACCTCTAAGATGACTTAATGACACTAATCAAGCCTCTGTGATAGAGCTTTAGGCCACTTTACACCACCAATAAGGAATACTCGGTGGGCAAAATGATTACAAGCCAAAAATGGATGAGCTTGTGGTATTGTACTAAAACTAATGCAAGTAAACCAATATAAGCAATGCAGTTTCATATGTAAGAATAACAACTTTGTATGCATGAAAACCAATGTACATCAACTAGCATTTAATACGTTGATGACCTTGAGCTCTTACACTGAGTAATTACTTATAATATTAATCAGAAATACAGTGGGGAAAAAAGTATTTAGACAGCCACCAATTGTGCAAATTCTCCCACTTAAAAACATGAGAGAGGCCTGTAATTGACATCATAGGTAGATCATAACTATGAGAGTCAAAATGAGAAAACAAATCCAGAAAATCACCTTGTCTGATTTGGCAAGATTTATTTTGTAAATTATGGTGGAAATTAAGTATTTGGTCATTAACAAAAGTTCATCTGAATATTTTGTTATATATCCTTTGTTGGCAATGACTAATGTCAAACGTTTTCTGTAAATCGTAACATGGTGGGCACACACTGTTGGTGATATGTTGGCCCATTCCTCCATGCAGATATCCTCTAGAACAGTGATGTTTTGGGTCTGTGGCTGGGCAACAAGGACTTTGAAATCCCTCCAAAAGTATTCTATGGAGTTGAGATGTGGAGACTGGCTAGGCCACTCCAGGACCTTCATATGCTTCTCACTCCTTCGTTGCCTTGGCAGTGTGCTTGGGATCATTGTCATGCTGAAAGACCCATCCATGTTTCATCTTCAATGCCCTTGCTGATGGAAGGTGGTTTGCACTCAAAATCTCACGATACATGACCCATTCATTCTTTCATGTACATGGACCAGTCATCCTGGTTGCTTTGTAGCAAAACAGCCCCAAAGCATGATGTTGCCACCCCCATGCTTCACAGTAGGTATGGTGTTCTTTGGATGCAACTCAGCATGCAGTCTCCTCCAAACAAGATGAGTTTTGTTTCTACCAAACAGTTCTAATTTGGTTTCATCAGACCATATGACATACTCCCAATACTCTTCTGGATAATCCAAATGCTCTATGGCAAACTTCAGATGGGCCCGGACATGAACTGGCTTGAGCAGAGGGCACATCAGGCACTGCAGGATCTGAGTCCCTGGTGGCGTAGTGTGTTACTAGATGGTAGCCTTTGCTACTGTGGTTACATCTCTATGCAGCTCATTCACTAGGTCCCCCATGTGGTTCTGGGATTTTTGCTCACCGTTCTTGTGATCATTTTGACCCCAAGGCGTGAGATCTTGCGTAGAGCTACAGATTGAGGGAGATTACCAGTGGTCTTGTATGTCTTCCATTTTCTTATTATTGCTTCCACAGTTGATTTCATCACACCAAACTGCTTGCCTATTGCAGATTCAGGCTTCGCAGCTTGGTGCAGGGCTACAATTTTGTTTCTGGTGTCCTTCGACAGCTCTTTGGTCTTCACCATAGTGGAGTTTGGGGTGTGACTGTTTGAGGATGTGGACAGGTGTCTTTTATACTAATAACAAGTTCAAACTGTTGCCATTTCTACAGGTAATGAGAGGAGGACAGAGAAGAAGTTACAGATCTGTGAGAGCCAGAAATCTTGCATGTTTTTACGTGACAAAATACTTATTTTCCACCATAATTTGCAAAATAAATCTTACCAAATCAGGCAAGGTGATTTTCTGGATTTGTTTTCTCATTTTGACTCTCATAGTTGTGGTCTACCTATGATGTCAATTACAGGCCTCTCTCATCATTTTAAGTGGGAGAACTTTCACAATTGGTGGTTGTCTAAATACCTTTTTTCCCCACTGTATGCAATTCACAATCATAATTGGCACATGAAAGTGGACCTTTACTGATCCGTCACCTAAACTGTGAATCAGCTAGTAAAAAACAAATGTATTATGTGCAAAGAAGTGCACCTCTATCCCAAAAGGGTTAATGCACTAATGTAACCATCATGTTTTACCTGTAACCTGTATTTTAATTGTATAATACAACATAACTCTTAGCCAAGATGCACTCTAAGGCCGGGGTCACACTTGCAACTGCAATGCGAGAAACTTGCACAAGTCTGTCGCATCAGTACCTGGCACTGCCACTGGCACTCGGGACCGTAGTGTGCGGCTGCAGGTATTTCTATGCACCTGAGTGCTCCGATCCGAGTGCAGGTGGTAGTGCCGGGTATTGATGCGAGAGAGTCGCACGAGTTTCTCTCATTTCAGTTGCAAGTTTGACCTCGGCCTAATCTCTGCAGTCTGCTTACTATCTCAATTGATTGACATCCATTACTTATTTGTAGTATTGTCATTTTGTTCGCTGGTCATTCATGGTGTAATCTACCCTGTGTGCACAATAATTAGGTAATTCATATTTCTGATGATTAATTTTATTACTTAATAACTACAGCCCTATCAGTCAATCGAAAAGGTTAATAAACCTGAATATTCTAAAGAGTTAAAGTGAATACAGATAATGAGAATATTTATGCATGCAGAATTATTGGGCAACTATTACTGTTCAGAATTATTATGCAGCTAAATAAAAAAACTTAAATTTTCCCATCTCAGGTTGTTTATCCTTATCTGTTAAAGGGAACCTGTCACCTCCCTGGGTGTTTTTAGCTAAAAGAGCCACTTTCAGCAGCACTAAGGCTGCATTCTGTGAAGGTGGCTCTTCTGTTTCTGACCCCCAGTAACGCCGAAATATTAATTTTTATAAATAGGTCCTCATACCTGTAATGCGTCCCATAGGTATGGTGTGTCCCCCTGAAGCAGCCGCCTCTCTGCCGTCAATCATGTCTCTGTAGCATCTGGGCCCCACCTCCCATAGCCGTCCATCATGCACAAACAAATCATAATCTATAAAATTACATTTCCGACCTTTAAAAAATATCAGTGACCAATATAACCACCCTTCTTTTCAATAACAGTCATAAGCCTTTTATTCATGGAGCCCTGTCAGCTTCTTAATCTCTTGAAGATCAATTTTTTGGGCAGAACCAACCCCAGCTTTTCAGACACTGTTCAGAGAGATGTTTGGTTTTCCTTCACTGTACAGTAAATCTCCCATTTAAAAAGTTCTCAATAAGGTTTATGTCAGGTGAAAAAGGAGACCATGCCATTATTCTTTAATCTTTCATCTTTAAAGCTTTTACTGGTTAGCCAATCAGTGGGGTACTTCAGTGCAAGCGATGGAGCAGTGTCCTGCATGAAAATCATGGCTTTCTTGAAAGATGAAGATTTTTTTCTTGTACCACTGGCTGTAGGTTTGAGAGTTGACATTGAGTCCTTCTTCAGTCTGAAAAGGTCAAATTAGCTTATCTTTAGTAATACCAGAACATAGAAGTTTCACTCCTTCATCTTACTAGTGTCTGAGTCGAAGTGGAGGTCTGTGACCATGACTGATCCAGTCACGGGACCATCCATCTGGTCTGTCAAGAGTCACTCTCATCTCATCAGTGTATTAAGCCTTTAAAAAATCTGTCTTTAAATATTTGCACAGTGTTGACAACTTCTGTGTCTTGGCAGTTCAGGGGCCCAGGTTCCATGTCTCCTGTTTCCCCGCAACTGCCCCGTGACATCATTACCAACCGCCCATTTTTTCTGGTGAGCCATGGCTCTAATGCAGACCTGTCTCCAATTGCTGCAGACCCTCACTAAGGAGCGTGGGGTGCTACGTGGTGTGGTGGAGCAGCAGCTGCAGCAGTTGATGGGACTCGGGGCCTCAGCTCAGGTTCAGACTCAACCAGAACCCAAGTTATCTCTCCCAGACAGGTTTTCTGGAGAGAGATCATTTTTTGTTTTTTTTCAGGAGGCCTGCAAGCTACACTTCAGGCTCCGCCCTCGTTCATTAGGGAGTGAAGAACAGCGGGTGGGATTAATCATATCCCTCCTTAAAGGTGATCCCCAATCCTGGGCCTTCTCCCTGCCGGCCGATTCACCATCTCTACGGTCGATGGACGAGTTTTTGCGGCTTTGGCGACTATGCCCCCTGTAGTCCTTGCTAGGGAGGTGGACACACTGGTGCAGGCGGACGAGTGCAGGCAGGTGGGAGGAGGTGGTTCCCCAGCGGTGTTGCCTGTGGTTCATCGTGGCGTGGGGCCATGTTTTAGCTGTGGGCAGACTGGCCACTTTTTTAGGGTCTGCCCAGTGCGCGCCAAATTTTCTGTACCATCTAAGAAGCCGAGTCTCCCTGGTCGTGTGGAGGGAGGCGATGAGGAAGTGTATATTTCCTCCATTTTGCCCTCTCAGAGTACTATGTCAGCAGAAGTGGTGGTTGGCGGGGTACCTGAGGGCATACCGGTGTTTGTGGACAGTGGAGCGGGAGTCAATCTGGTGGACACTCACTTTTTCCAGCCTCATGGCCTGAAGGTAGGACGCTGGACAAACCCCTAAGTGTCCAGGCCATTGACTCTGTCCCACTGAGCCAGGGGAGGTTGACCCAAGTCATGGAAAATATACATCTGCGTATAGGGACTCATCATGTAGAGTCCCTGTCATGCTATGTCTTGAGGGAAATGCCATCACCTATCGTTTTAGGCCTCCCTTGGTTGGAAAAACACAACCCGGTCTAGGGAAGTAGTCAGCTGGGATCAGTTGTGTAAGGGCTGCTGCCTGGGGGCTACTGTCTCTGCCGTCATACTACAACCGTCCCCTTCTTCTCCAGTGGGGGCAGCAGAGGTGCTGCCAAGGAGTAGGAGCAAGTCTCTACCCTCACCACATGCTAACCCTGGGTGTCGGAGTCCTCTTAGGAAGAGGGGTCAGAGGAGGGTGGTGACTCCTTCTGAGCATTGTGGGGGTGTGAGTGTGTCGACACAGGGGGATGCCTCTGTTGTCGGTGTGGTGAAGAGTTCACCATCTTGTGGCAAACGTGTGCTTGGCAATAAACTTTCAGGTCCGGACCTGTGTGTGAATGAGTACGTATGGCTGTCCACCAAAAACATCCAGTGGAGATGTGCTGCTGGGGTCTGGAGTTCTCGGGTGATTTGGCCGTATTGAGTGTCGGCAATCCTCGGCCCAGGGACTTACCAGCTGGAGCTACCCCCAATAATGCCCATACTCAACTCATTCACCAGGTCGGCGCTCTGGAGATTTGTGGTGCCTCCGGTGCATACGTTGCCACTTCCATCTGCCCACGTTTGCCATAAACCTGCGAGTCAGGTGGTTGCTGAAGTGAACTCTGGTGGATCTAGGCGTCCTCACCGTAGGTATTTTTCTGGTGAGGTGCAGTGTTGAGGGTCCAGAGGCCCCTCATTGAAGTAGGGGTACTGGCACGATCCATTTTTGGATCTGTGTCAGAGTCTGGACTCTCTTATATAAACCATTTTCCCTTTCTGGCCCTCGGGGGTTAATATGGGTTTTTGCCCCCGGTGGCTGCTGGTGTTACTACATATTTAGTTAGTCAGCAGGTGTTGACTACTTCCACTTCCCTTTATAAGGCCACCTGGTACTGCAGTTCACTGTTGGTAATACTGGTCATTTGCTAACCAACCTTGGTGAAGACTGGACCTACCTGGGGGGGGGGGGTTCAGCTTATCTGGAGCAGTGGTGATGCTGCTGGATGCTGATAGGGTGCCTTACTTTGCTGCTGGGAGCATTGACAGCAGATAAAGCTAAGTTTTGGTTTTTAGTTGCTTTAACTCCATGGTGTCTGTTTCATATTTCCTTTCCTTTTGTGTTATTTTATTCCCTGTCTCACCTCCTGGGGAGGAGGTTGGGTGTTTTACTCAGGGTTGAACAGGAGATAGGGAAAGGTCGGGGACTTGGGCCTCACTACCATCAAGTGTACCCCCAAGTTAAGGAGAGTCAGGGCACCCCCTTAGCCTTAGGGGCAGTTCAGAGGCCCAGGTTCCACGTCTCCTGTTTCCCTGCAACTGCCCCGTGACAGAAAGCATGTTAAAGTGCGTTTAAAGTTTGCTCAACAACTTTAAGACAAGCCTGTGAAATACAGGCATAATATAGTCTGGTCAGATGAGACCAAAATTAATCTTCATGATGTAGGGCTGTTTTTCAGCATATTTGACTGGAAAACTTCAAATAATTGAAGGAAGGATGAATGAACAAATATACCAAGACATTCTTGATAAAAATCTGCTGCCATCTAGAAGAATGAAGAAGGTGAAATGAGGGTAGACATTTCAGCAACACAATGATCCCAAACACACAACCAAGGAAATTCTCAATTGGTTTCAGAGAAAGAACACAGGGTATCGCCACAGGGTACTGCACTTCATCCAGAGGTGTGGTACTCTGCTCTCAGGTAAGTAAGGGGCACTGCCAGAACTCACACACAAGCACCCAACATTAGTCCCCATCTGGCCAGGGGGAAGTTAATTAGAGGGTGTGGATGGAGAAAGTAGAGAAGGGGTGGAGCTTAAGGGAGTGACAGTTGATGGGAGGAGTTAGTGTTGAGGTAGAAAGATTGTTCTGGAAAGTGTCAGTCAGTGAGTCAGACAGTGGTGTGAGAGGGCAGAAGTCAGTCAGTCAGGAGAGAAGGATTCGCTTGTGGAGATTGAAGCTGAGTGCAGCTTATCTCCAGACTAAAGAGAGTGAGAGAGATGGAGTGAAGATAGAGAAGAAAGAAAGGAAAGCTTCAGGAGGAGAGGAAGAAGAGTTCTTAGGGGCACAGATAGTGAGCAATCCATCCATGGGGCCTGCATCCACCGACGTGGTCGGTGGAAGGACCAGGTCACAGTTAAGGGTCCGGCCCCAAAACTAGTGGAGAAACTAAGGACTCAGCTAGGAAACTGGAGGAGGCTGTATCTTTAAGTGCTGCAGCCGACCCCACACTTATAGACATATAGGGTCTTACCAACGTCGCCCGGCAAGATCCGAGTCTGCTGGCTCAGGACATTGTGTGTGAAGACGCAGGGCAGAAGAGGTGGTAGCCAGCGTAGTGAGATGGCCAGGAAAGGAACATCAAAGGGAGCCCTGGCAATGTACATCCCAAGCTACCTGAGAGCTGTCTGGACCACAAGCCTGGAGGACACAGCACCCCGGCTGGGGACTGTTACAACAGAACTGTGAGTAAAAGTGTAAAGACTGCACCCTGCTGTGTCCTCAGTTTATTTGCTGCATCATCTTCCCTGCACTACAACCACCATTATCTTCTACACCATAACTGCCTGGGGAATAGCTTTGCCTGTGGAGAGCTGTAACATCTATGCTGCATCGTCATCTACCCCAGTGGACTGAAGCTGCAGCGTTGGCTAACACCTTAATTGCCGAATACCACAGGTGGCATCACGAATAATACTTTATAAACTTTATTTCCCCTTTTTATTATCGTTTTAATTGGACGCCCAGGGCCACGGACCAGGTCACTGTTGCCGTGCCACATCCCCTTTAAGAACTGACTGGGCCCGGTACCGAGTATCCCCACTGCCCTGGCAGGCGCTCCAGTGGCTCAGTGGTAAGCACTGTAGTCTTGCAGCACTGAGGTCTTGGATTCATAATTCATATCCCACCAAGGACGAAATCTGCAAGGAGTTTGTATGTTCTTCCCGTGTTTGCGCGGGTTTACTCTGGGTACTCCGGTTTCCTCCCACACTCCAAAGACATACTGATAGGGAATTTAGATTGTTAGCCCCATTTGGACAGTGATGATAATGTCTGTAAAGTGCTGCGGAATAAGATAGCGCTATATAAGCAAAGCATAGTGAATAAATAATAAAGAAAGAAAATAATGCTTCTAGATTGGACCAGCCAATCACCTAACCTGAATCCTATAGAAAATTTATAGAAGGAACTAAAGCTCAGAGTTCATAGAAGGAGCCTTCAGGATTTGAAGAGTGTTTGTGTGGAAGAATGGACCAAAATCACACCTGAGCAATGCATGTGACTAGTTTCTCCAAACTGGAGGTATCTTGGAGCTGTCATCACCAACAAAGGCTTTTGTATGAGTGTTCAATATTTTCTCCTGTGTCATTTCTCATTATTACACATAATTTATGGACATCTATGGTTTGATTTCTTTGCCTGAGTGATAGGATGGGTTGTTATCGACATCTGGTGAGAATTTTGTGTCAATAGTACCTTTAGAAATATATATTTAGGGGACTAAAAAACAAGAATACGGATTTATAAACACTCCATACTCCAGAACAGCAATATTTTATTATTTAACAAAAATTCATAAAAATCTCATAAATCTACAGGGTCAAACAATAATTTCTGGTATTCAGTGCTTTATCTCTAACCTGTCTCATTATGTGAGCTGCTAACTGCAAGATTTAGTACCACAACTAGCTGTCTGCCTCAAAGATAGCAAACATGTTTTACAATTATTAAGCCAAGTGCAATTTCTAACCCCTTCACGACATGCACGTACATGTAAGGCGCATGTCGTGTCTCTCCCTTTGATGTGGGCTTTTGCGCTGAACCCACATCTTCCTTGGCACATGTCATCTGTTTTGAACATTCACCCACGGTTGTTAACCTGTTAAATGCCGCTGTCAATCTCTGACAGTGGCACTTAATGCGATAGAGCTTTAAAAGCATCACTAATCCCGCCCATCGACGCCCATGTCATATGACCGCAGGATGCCGATGGGTTGGCATGACAACCCGGGGTTTGCAGCAGACCCCTGAGGTTGTCATTGATGGATTGCTGCCCAGCGGTCGGCGCTCATAGCAATTGAGCCTGTGTGTAGCAGACTCGATCAGAAGAGCACAGCCTCTAGTCTCCCATGGAGACTATTGAAGCAAGTGAAAAGGAAAAAATGTTTTGAAAAAATATTGAAAAAATAAAAAAATATAAGTTCAAATCACTCCCCATTCGCCCCATTCAAAATAAAACAATAAAAAATACACATATTGGATATCGCGGCTTTCAAAATTGCCTGATCTATCAAGATATAAAAAGAATTTATGCAATTGGTAAACTGCGTAGCGAAAAAAAGTCAAAACGCCAGAATTATGTGTTTTTGGTCGCCGCAACATTGCATTAAAATGCAATAACGGGCGATCAGAAGATTGTATCTACACCAAAATGGTATCATTGAAAACATCAGCTCGGCACTAGAGTTGAGCGAATTTGTTTGGGTCCCCGCTTATTCGGCAAGCTATAGCGCTTACCAAATAAGCTACAGCGGGAACCCAGATACTTGGAGTGTGCTGGCTGATCAGCTGATCAGCGCCGCAGCTGCATGTGTTGCGGCTGTGTCACTGTCACAGCACATGCAGGTGTGGTAGGGGCCCAGATTGGGGGGTGGTCCACTGCTTACCGCGCACAGCCGATACAGAGAGGAGACGGAGGCAGATTTCAGTTGCAACAGGTCCGGGTTTTATTGGCCGTCCTCCTGACGACCGTAGCCATACACCGCAGTTCCTTTACAGCCCTCCGTACTCAGGCCCGGGTACCTTCACCTTCCTTCAGTCGTAGTGACGTTCTTCGCGGATCTTTCGCTTGGGCTGTCCTAGACCTATCTATCGCCAGTGTTTCACCTGCCCGAGGTCGTCGTCCAATCGGTACCCACGGGGCCTCGTCTGTCCTGCAGTTCCTGATGTCAGGGCCACCCCCTGACTGTGTCTTCCCATCAGTCCCCTGGTCGAGCTCTCCACCATTGTAAATCTTCTGCTCCTGAGTTCCTCCCGGGCCTAGAACTCTCTGGAACCCACTCCTGTTCTATTTATCCCCTTCCTCAGGAATTTCCCTCCTGGGCTCCTGTCTCCCTGCCCCCCATGACTAAGCGGTTTCTATAGCCTTAAGCTGCTGTCAAGTCCTAAACTACGCTCCCCCCTGCCATCTTGTGGTCAAATCCAGGTGTTGCACTCCCTTTTCTATCTTCCCCAGTTGTTACCCTTCTGTCATTGCCAATCCCCGTCTATAGTGCACAAACCATCCCCTCTTCCTCCAGTCAAGTCTGTCCGTCAAATCACATTCCCCACACAGGGAGAGCCAACTCACCTTGAGAAAGACACCTTGGGTGTCGTAACGCGTGGGTCCTTCCACCCATTTGGCTGCATTGCTGCTTTTGGAAACTGGGGCAACTATCAGGCTCTTTATGGTTAAGTATTAGCTTGTCTTTATACATTGATGCCTGTTTTTTCGGGTTCATGCTTTTTAGTCCAGTGTTATTATACCAGGACTTGAGTTTATTGAGATGTGATAGTCATGCCCTCTTTTTCATAGGAATATCTTTGTTTAAACAAGCTCTATTTATATTATATGTTTTGCTTGCGTACAAATAACATCATGCATAGTGGTATGTTAGCAGCATGAGTGTTTTGCTTTATATTTCCTTGTGAGTTATGCTATATCTACTCTATATAACTCAAGAGTTTTTCCAGCCAATGGGTGTTTTTCGAATATTATATTCTAAATTTTGGTTCAAATGTGTACTCTTTATCCCTTGGGATTTGGTAGATGTTGTTAATTTGTGTGTCTTTTCTAGTTTTGAAATAAAAACTCTTTTGTATTTTCTTATTATTGTGGTGATCCTGGTTCTTTATGCATGTACCTTTTTCCTTTTTCTGACTGTCACACAGCCATGACACATGCAGCTGCGGCTCCGATCAAGTTCCCGCTGTAGCTTATTCGTTAAGCGATATAGCTTGCAGAATAAGCAGGGACCCGAACAAATTTGCTCAACTTTACTCGGCATGCAAAAAATAAGCCCTCACTCAGCCCCAGATCCCAAAAAATGGAGACGCTATAGGTCTTGGAAAATGGCACAATTTCTTTTTACAAACTTTGGAATTTTTTTCACCACTTAAATAAAAAAGAACCTAGACATGTTTGTTATCTACGAACTCACAATGACCTGGAGAATCATAGTGGCAGGTCAGTTTTAGCATTTGGTGAACATGGTAAAAAAAAAACAACAATTTTATTTTGTTTAATTGCACTTTTTTTGCAATTTCACCGCACTTGGAAATTTTTTTTCCCGTTTTCCAGTACACGATATGATAAAACCAATGGTGTCCTTCAAAAGTAGAGTTGAACGAATTTGTTCGAATTCAGTTCTGAATATGATTGGCAACGAATATTGTTTTTGCAAATTCAGATTTGGCAACCGAATCCGAACAAATTCGCTCAACTCTATTCAAAAGTACTTCTTGTCCTGTAAAAAACAAGCTCTCACATGGCCATATTGATGGAAAAATAAAGAAGTTATGGCTCTGGGAAGCAGGGGAGCAAAAAACAGAATCACAAAAACGAAAATGGGCTATGAAGGGGTTAAATCAGTCACAGAAGTTGCCTACATACCAAGTTGATTTTTATCAAGGAATGCATGCTTTTTATCTTATCATATATTTTTTTTAAATACGTAATGGAGTACTACATCCAGCAATGTCGCACAGCTATGGGAACCAGGTTTGCCCCAGCTCTGCCAATCTCTATGTGGGAAGATGGGAAGGCCCTCACATCTACCGGGGGCGAGCTGCGCATGAACCTGGTTCTCTGGCAATGTTTTATCAATAACATTGTATTTATATGGTCTGGGGGTCAAGAAACACTATCTGAATTTTTAATTGACATTAATAAAATGAATTTTATTTACATTTTATGTCCACAGCCAGTTCTAAAACAATACATTTTCTCAATCTTAATATATATATATACAGTATATATATATATATATATATATATTTTAAAGAAGGACAAATATAAACTTGTACCAATAATAAACCAACAGACTACAATAGCTATATTTACATGGATAATTGTCATCTACCTAGCTGGTTGATTAATGTACCCAAAGCCAATATATGAGATCGCACACAAATAGCTCCAGTCCTAAAAGTTTTCCTAAGGAAGCAAAAATACTCACAGCAAAATTTCTAAATAAAGGATTTATTTATATAATTGCCTTGTAATGTTTTCGTTTCCTGTTCTGTCCAGATGTCACCGTATCCCAGAATTCCCTAGCGGAGGAGGTTCACTGACTGCCATATTGGGACACCCAAGTGATGGGTGTTCCAATATGGAAACTGCTGCCGGTACCAACCTATTGCGCGGTAACACCGTCGCACAACACACGCACACACACACACACTCTACGCCATATACACCACACACACACTCATATTCTCATACACTCACACACTCACACTCAAACTCATACACTCACACACTAACAATCACACTCACACTTTCACACTTACACACTCACTCTCACACTCACACTTACACTCTCACACTCACACACTCACATTTACACTCTCACAATCACAATCACAGTCACACTCACACAATCACAGTCACACTCACACACACACACACACTCGGACTCACACACTTAGGCCGGGGTCACACTAGAGAGAAATACAGACAAGTGAGAGGCGCTAAAACCATGCATTGCACATGGACCAATGTTTCTCTGTGGGGCAGCTCCCATCATCCGTATATTTCTCGGCCGTATTTTACGGGCTGAGACAATCGCAGCATGCTGCGATTGTCATCGTATTACGGCCAAAATACGCCAATGCAATTCTATGGATGCGAGAAAAATACGGATTACACACGGACCACACGTGTGACTTGCAAGAAATACGCAAGACTTCTCCAGGGGACAGGAAATGGGCCAAGTCATTATCAGGAAGCTTAGACATGCTAATTAGCTCAAAAAGTGCTCCAGAAATCCGGGAAGAACACCTCCATGGAGTCCTGCAGCATGTCTACCCACATCAATGTTGGTCCAGGAAAGGCCCGAACTTTGGGACCAAAGGGATGCACATTACTCGGACTGGGCCAGAAAAGAAGCAGCATGGAGGCGCATCTGTTTGCAGATGTTTCCTGATTTTTCAGAACGTCCACGTGAGGAACAGCAACAAATTAGTAAGTTATCTAATTTATTAAAAATCATCTTAAATGCACTAAATTATAAGTTTTCCCAGTAGCCCCTAAAATCCTATCATGTGTATTTTGTGATCATTCTTTGTAATAGAGAATATGTTTCCAAGCTGACACCCTACTAGGCCACATGACTACTTAAAATGTATAGAAACTTGTAGATGAAATTTCCGCAATGTACTAAGAGATTATTCTGTCACATTGCAGTGGAAGATGAGATGAGATGCTGACACAGAATCCGCGACCAACACCGGCGGAAACTACAGCAGTGGGCCACTTGTACAGACCCAGTGTTGGAGGCTGGCCACTACCTGGCTTTGGACGACATGGCCATATTGGGGGGGATATGAGGCACGTGGCAACCAGAATCACCAGGAGTATAATCTCCATTATCCCTATGGCCACTTCGCCGCTCAGCAACCTGACCCTGGCCACATCATACATCAAGGCCCAGATTATGCACCCCCACAGGGTGAAGGCCAAGTTGGTCACCCAAGCCAGCAACAAAGAGAGGCTGGACTCCCGCCATCACCTCCACCCACGTACCAAGATTTGTAATTTTTTTTGTTTTTGTCTGATTTTGCTTTAGCAAATTTCTGTTGATGTTTTAAAATTTGGTTTAACAAATCTCGTAAAAAAATTGTGCTCAAATTTGTCTGGGCACAAAAGCCATATGATGGAAATATGGTTTTCAGTAACAAAAGTTACATTTTGGCTTTATAAAAAGTTAAAAAAAATGCCAAGTTTGGACTCTTATTGAATTAGTTCCTTAAAGATCAAAAAACAAAACATCTAAAGATAAAGTGACTGAACACACACAACAACTTAAAGGAAAAAATTATATTTACCGTATATACTCGTGTATAAGCTGACCCCCCTAATTTTGCCACAAAAAACTGGGAAAACTTATTGACTCATGTATAAGCCAAGGGTGGTGCTGCACAAGGTTTAATGGTGGCCCAAGAAGATGCTCCATAAATACCCCCCATATATTGCTGCACAAGGGTTAATGCTGGCCCAAGAAGATGCTCCATAAATACCCCTCCTATGCTGCTGCACAAGGGTTAAAGCTGGCCCAAGAAGATGTTCCATAAATGCAAAATGAGACCACTAAGATACAGAGCGGACGGCACCGCTTTTACCTTGCTTGCACAGGTGGTGTACGGCCGGCAGTAGATCCACACTGAGCTATTCCCGGGTGCTTGACCTCGTAGCAATCAATCTTGAGCACCAAACAGCAGAAAATGGTCGCACTCCAAGGGATGAATTATATTCATTTATTGACACATAAATTACATGTCAAGTCGGGGTAGTGGTAAAAAGTGCAGAGAGGCTGACAACGGCCGTTTCGCACTATCAAAGCGCTTCTACAGGTCCAACCCGTATATAATTCACCCCTTGGAGTGCGACCATTTTCTGCTGTTTGTTCCATAAATACCCCCATATATTGCTGCTGCTGCAATAAAAAAAAATGACATACTCACCTCTCATCGCTGGTGGCCAGGTGCCGGTGTCGCCGCTTGCTCAGGCCCCCGGCACAGGCGATATTTACCGGTCCCCGCTCTATCACCATTCTGTCTCCCGGGTCTCTGCAGTGACGTTCAGCAGAGGTCGCGCACTAACTACGCCATCGTGCCCTCTGTTGAACGTCACAGCCAGAGAGGTGGGAGACAGAGCTGTGCACGGCGATGGAACAGGGACAGGTGAATATTGCTCTGTCCCCGTCATACTCACCCCCTCCTGGCACACGGTCTTCTCTGCAACCCCTGGTTCTCCATCGGTCGTCTTCTTCCTGCGTTCAGCGGTCACGTGGTACCGCTCATTAAAGCCATGAATATTGGCTGAAAATCTCGGCTTATACGCGAGTATATACGGTATATAGACAAGCAATTGAAAATTACAACATAGATACAGCCTGCTCTACCCAGGGAGTAGCACCCTGAGGTGATACAAAATAATGTGTAAAAACATCACGGACTTTGCGTCCTGAGAGTGGACGATGGAAAGGGATCACATGTGGTCTATGCCTACCCACATTGCCCAACACACCTTCAGCATCATCAGATATAGAAAAATCATGAATTCTAGTGAAGTTATGTAGGACCTCATTTACGTTAGCTTTACTCAGCTGAATGGATGACTGGAGGACCCGCCATTTGGCACAAAGAATGCCAAAGGCGCATTTCACCAGTTGTCTGGCACGTGATAGGCGCAAGTTAAAGATCCTGCTCCGGTGGTCCAGGTTTCGTCGTGGATATGGCCTCATTACATGCCTGGTGAATTGAAAGGCCTCACCTGCAACTAGGACATAAGGCACAGAATCTTGATTGGAACCTGGAAGCTGACGTGGTGGTGGTAGGTCCAACTGGTTATTGCGCAGCCGCCGACCCATAATGGAAGAATTGAAGACTCTAGAGTCTCCAGTTCTTCCATAAGCCCCAATGTCTACTATTATAAACCTGTAGTGGCTGTCAACCACAGCCAAAAAACTACAGAAAAATATTGTTTATTATTATAGAATTGGGACCCTGAGTTTGGCGGCTTACGCACATGGATGTGCTTCCCATCCAGGGCTCCAATACAACTGGGAAATAAGCAGTGCTCCTCAAATCCCCAGGCAATCGCAACCAGTCTTCCATCTTGGGCTCAGGCATGACCACTTGATGAAGTCTGGTCCAGATTTCTGAACAGGTAGCCCGGACTATGCCTGGTATGGTAGATCTCCCAATCAAAAACTCAAGATGGAGTGCGGCATATGAAAGTCCAGTTGTGAGGAAGATAAAATGAAACAAATATTGAGAAAAAATACATTACAGCATGATCAAGTTTTCACAAATATCATATAGATCACCAGAACAGTGTGGAACTAACAAGCAAGGCAAACACAACATATAGAAAATTAAAATGGGTATGTGAATTTAACATAAAGAACAGATTATTATTACTAAGAGAAGAGATTTGTAATATTTTAATAAGAAAAATAACCAAAATGGTTACCAGAAATAGATAATACTTTTAGAGACGCATCATCAACATAGAGTATGAGGATGAGGAATACATACCGTGATGTAAGGATAAGGCGCTCCTCAGCTGATATACATTTGCATATCCTGGTGTCCTGAAAGGTGATCCCAGGGCGCACTGTCTCCAACAAAACATCAAAGGTGGCAAGGCTCATACGACAATATTGAAAAAAGTTGTCAGGATGTGTCCGCAGAGATGCATAAAGCCGGTGAAAATGGCCTTTGGTGGCGTGTTGCCTCAAATGCGGATGGACCCACATTCGTCTCCTCCTCCTCGGATCCACAATCACTGGGTATGGCTGGCCAAATTGGCATGACAAAACCCAGTTGTATAGAACACGCTCAGTAGGGATGAACTGAAGTCTGTCTGACATGTTGGCAACAAACCACCAGTACACCAACACAAGCACAGCCCCAAAATGGCAAGATTGGATGCTGCCACTTGTTGTAGAGGCAATAAATAGGGGTTGCTGATGATAATTTAAATTATTTTCAGGCCTCAAAACCGTTATATGTCCATTTTGCAAGGTTGCGAGAAAAAAACGCTATACGGATGCCATACGGATGACATATGGATGCTTACATGCGCAAAATACTCGGTCACACCTTGCCAAAGGATGACATACTGGTCACTGTTCAGGGAACATTTCTGCGTATTCTGACTGTAAAATACTGTCCGTATTTTTATATGTTGGGTGTGACCCCAGCCTTAGACTCACACACTCACACTCTCACACTCTCACACTCTCACACACTCAAATTCACACTCACACACTCATGTGTCTACAGGCAGAGGAAGCTGTTTACATTAAAGGGGTTTTCCCATGAACAAAAGCTCATTTTAAAAATTGTCTATGTCTGACCGTGTATGGCGCATACCACATCTCCTGAGCAGGGGAGGAAGTAAAAGACAATACTGACATTACAGCAGGGGATCACAGAGGATTCATTTTGTGAGGTAAAATATTTCACTGACTGTTTTTAAACAATATTTTTCCTCACAAAAATTATACTCTGTGATCCCCTGCTGTAATGTCAATATTGTCTTTTGCTTCCTCCCCTGCCCTGGAGCTGTGGTATGTTCTGTACATGCTCAGACACAGGGGTGAGAGAGACAGAGCACAGGGGGGAGACAGCTCAAACGGGTCAACACATGAGGGGAGAACACAGCACAGGAAGGAGAGAGACAGCATACAAGGGGGATCGCACATGGGGTAGACAGGTCAAAGAAAAGCGCACAGATGGGAGAAGTCAGCACATGGGGAAAGAGAGAGTGGATAGTTGGGTGAGCACATGGGAGAAGAGATTCTCAACACTGCAAAGGAATCTAGTGTGAACATAAACTCCTTGTAGAAGCTAAAAGTAATGTAGAACAGATCACCAGGTCAGACCTTCTTTTTAACGTCAAAGAGGCAAATAAGATCCTTGGGGAAAAACTGTCAAATAACCCTAGATTCATTCTTAAAAAAGCTAGGAATTTGGGTAACATGATTGCCTCGACAGTGCGTGACCCCCACATACACAAAAACAAGCAGGGTTTTTAAGCAAGATTTAAAAGGTTTTTTTCCGTGCAAAAATTTCCAGATGTGCAAAACACAACATATCAATAAAAAGTCAGTAATCACGAAAGGGGACACAGAATTCCAAATTTCAGATTTTATTACTTGCACATCCCAAGGGGTTGCTCATGCTATTAGATTCCCCTGCAACAAATTGTATGTGGGACGGACAAATAAGAGAATCAATGAGCATCTTTGCAATATAAGGAAAAAATTTGCTCATCACCCCCTTTCAAAACATTTTTCAGAATTACATGGGGGTTCACTACAGAGTATTGATGTAGTGGGCATTCAAATTATCCAGAAACACTGGCGTAAGGGCGATTTCATCAAACAGATGTCAAGAGCAGACAGCTGCTGGATTTTTCAATTGGACACATTGAAGACAAGAGGTTTAAAAAGTGAAATTGAACTTTTTTCATTGTAATGATTAACACATGATTCGGATCACAGAAGGTATTTAAACTCACCAGGGTGAACAAAGGACCATCCCTGAAGAAGGAAACCGATATATTTCCGAAACGCGTAGGATTTTTGGTCCTTTCTGTGCACCGTACCTGAAAACATGACCTAGGACATCACGTGACCTAGGACGTCACACAGGTCATGCAAGTACCCAAACTTTATTCCATGTGCAGCCGGACTTAATACACTGAGCACTTGTCACCGGCCAGCACAGCACTCGGACTTTTTAACCATCCCTCAGCACCTTAGTCTGTTACATCATCCGTGTCATCTACGAGGGTACGGAAAAACCTTACGAAGGCAGTGAAACTCCAGCATTGATACACGGTAACCCAACATTTATAGAGTTACAGTATCACTATGATTTGCCATACATTCTTTTGTCCTACTATGCAATATCTCATAGGTATCAAGTCACTTTTTTTATTGTGGAGCTTGACTCCAACTAGGAAGTTATAGAGTTACTAAGTACCCTACAACTACGCCACCAACCCTTATGTTCCTTACTGGCACATTGGTACTACCAGCCACAGTTATTAAACTTGCCTCCTCTTCCTACCTTTCCTTGGCTCTACCACTACTGGACACTAACCTTTTTCAGATCTCATTGCAGATTGAACCATAGCGCAAATAACTGTTATTTATTTAGAAATAGATGTACTAAGAAAATTGGTGACATGTTCAATATATACAGTATATGATGCTAATGAATTTATAAAATACATGACCAGAAGTCTGACCATCTTGGAGCGTAAAACTCTATTCACAACATGTTTCGTACATTCAGCTGATATGTTCGTATGTCTGAAGCACAGTATAAATATACAAACTGTAGAAAATCATTGGAGTCATGCATATAGCTCAACTGTATGTCCAAAACTGTGTGAACAGAGCTTTAGACTCATTCATACTGTATATGCCCTAAACAGTATATGCCCAAAACAGATAATCCATTTAAAGGGTATGTGTAAGTAGGTTTCTGCTACCATATCTCAGAGCAGCATGATATCAGGGAAGAGACTCTGATTCCAGTGGGGTATCACTTACTGTGTACGCTGTGCATAGGCAGAAAGCTTCCAATCATTGTTGGTATTAAACTATAGCAAGTAGCCTAGTAAGTGACACATCACTGGAATCAGGGTTCCTGTCTCTATATTATGCTTCTCTCAGATTAGGTGTCAAAAACCTGGTGACGGTTTCCCTTTAATTATTATATTAATGTAATAGGAAAGTTTCAGTTCCCAGTATGAGAACTGCTGAATGTTTCTGATGCTTTGATCAGCAATGTTCCTGCTAAGCCTTTGTAGCTAGTACATGGGGCAGTTGGGGACCTTAACTCAGCACTTATTATATGAAATCATATCACCGTCTATGGAAACTTACAGAACAATGGCAGATGAGACAGAGGCAGACATAAGGGAAAGAAATGCATGCCAGGTGTTTGCTTTTTCAGCCTTTCTGCTTACTAAAATGTTTGTGTAGTTCATTGGAGTCCAAATATACTATAATTTGACTTTTTTTATGGAGCAGTCACATATTCTGTAGCAGTAAAGTTCATTTAAAATAGTAAAACAATTGCATGATACTTTAACTCATTAACGACTGCTAATAAGCCTCTAAATAATAATAATAATAATCTTTATTTATATAGCGCCAACATATTCCGCAGCGCTTTACAGTTGAACAGTTTCAAACACAACAGTCAATTTAACAACGTTAACAATACAATAATTAAAGCAAAATAAGACGACCCTGCTCGTGGAGCTTACAATCTACAATGAGGTGGGGGAGATACAAAGCACAGGTTTGTATTTACAATGATGTATTTACAATGACGGTCCAGCCATCTTCAGGGGGTGGGGGTTAGATGGAGATAGTGAATGGGCTACACACACACAAACATGACTTTGATTACTGAATGTGATAGGCCGCTCTGAACAAATGTGTTTTGAGCGAGCGCCTTAAACTATGCAAATTGTGGATGGTCCTAATATCTTGGGGTAGAGCATTCCAGAGGATTGGCGCAGCACGGGAGAAGTCTTGGAGTCGGGAGTGGGAGGTACGGATTAGGGCAGAGGTTAGTCGAAAGTCATTTGCAGAGCGCAGCGGTCGGTTAGGCTGATAGACAGAAATGAGGGAGGAGATGTAAGGGGGTGCCGCACTGTGGAGAGCTTTGTGGGTGAGAACAAGTACTTTGAATTGTACCCTGTAATGAATTGGCAGCCAGTGTAACGACTGGCGAAGAGCGGACGCGTCTGAGTAACGATTAGCCAGATGGACAACCCTGGCTGCTGCATTAAGGATAGACTGGAGAGGGGAGAGTCGAGTGAGAGGGAGGCCAATTAATAGAGCATTACAGTAGTCCAGGCGGGAGTGGATCAGGGTGACAGTGAGAGTTTTTGTTGTTTCCATGGTGAGAAAAGGGCGGATTCTAGAGATGTTCTTTAGGTGTAAGCGGCATGAGCGGGCAAGAGATTGTATATGGGAGGTGAAGGAGAGATCGGAGTCGAACATAACACCCAGACAGCGCGCCTGCTGTCGGGGTGTTATTATGGTGCCACCCACAGAGAGGGAAATGTCAGATTTAGGGAGGTTAGTAGATGGTGGGAGCAGAAGAAGTTCAGTTTTGGAGAGGTTGAGTTTCAGATAGAGAGCAGACATGATGTTGGAGACTGCAGACAGACAGTCAGTGGCGTTCTGTAGTACAGCGGAGGTAAGGTCAGGGGATGATGTGTACAGTTGTGTGTCATCAGCATAAAGATGGTACTGAAAGCCAAATCTGCTGATGGTCTGTCCAATTGGGGCCGTATAGAGAGAGAAGAGAAGGGGGCCAAGGACTGAGCCCTGAGGTACCCCAACAGTGAGAGGAAGAGGAGATGAAGTGGAGCCAGAAAACAGAACACTGAAGGAGCGGTCAGAAAGATAGGAGGAGAACCAGGAAAGAGCAGTGTCCTTAATGCCTAGTGACTGGAGCCTAGAGAGTAGGAGAGGATGGTCAACAGTGTCGAAAGCTGCAGAAAGGTCGAGAAGAATGAGCAGAGAGTGGTCACCATTACGTTTTGCTGTCAGAAGGTCATTGGTCACTTTGATGAGTGCAGTTTCTGTCGAATGTAGGGGGCGGAAACCGGACTGTGAAGGGTCTAGGAGGGAGTGAGTGGAGAGGTAACGGGTAAGGCGTGAGTATATCAGGCGCTCCAAGAGTTTAGAGATGAAGGGGAGATTGGAGACTGGTCTGTAGTTGTTTGTGCAGGATGGGTCGAGGGTGGGTTTCTTTAGTAATGGAGTAATGATAGAGTGTTTGAAGGGGGAGGGGAAAATGCCAGAGGAGAGGGAGAGATTAAAGATTGTAGTTAGGTGAGTTGTGACGACTGGGGAGAGAGACTGGAGGAGATGTGAGGAAATGGGGTCGGTTGTGCATGTAGTCGGACGAGAAGAGGAGAGGAGCCTGGAGACTTCTTCTTCTGTGATGGGAGCAAATGTGGAGAGTGAGCCAGGGGAAATGCAGGGAGGGATGGGAGTCACTGAACTTGGTGATTGGGAGCGGATTTCCTGACGGATATTGTCTATTTTCTCTATAAAGTGGGAGGCCAGGTCATCAGCGCAAATGTCTGTGATAGGGGCTTGTGCTTTTGGCCTGAGGAGGGAGTGAAAGGTGTCAAAAAGTTTCTTGGGGTTGTTGGATAGTGAGGAGATCAGGGTGGTGAAGTAGGTCTGTTTGGCGAGGTGAAGGGCAGAGTTATATGTCCTTAACATAAATTTGAAGTGTATGAAGTCTTCTGGTGTGCGTGTTTTCCTCCATAAGCGTTCAGCACACCTAGAGCATCGCTGGAGAAATCGGGTTTGCGATGTGAGCCAGGGCTGTTTCACTCTGTGTTTGGAGGTTCTGAGGGTGAGGGGAGCTACTTGGTCAAGGGTGCTTCTAAGAGTGTCATTGAAGTGATGTACAGCAAGATCAGGACAGGACAAAGAAGAGATTGGGGACAATGATGAGTGTAGGGAGTCTGAAAGTGTATGAGGGTTAATGGCTTGTAGATTTCTGACTGAATGGTAGGTAGGAGGGTGCTGGGGTGAGCGAGGATTTGTGAGTGTAAAGGAGAGAATGTTGTGGTCAGAGAGGGGAAGCGGTGAGTTATCTAGGTAGGAGATTGAGCAGAGCCGGGCGAAAACCAGGTCCAGGGTGTTACCGTCTTTGTGTGTTTCAGAGGTTGAGAGCTGAGAGAGGCCTAGAGAAGTGGTTAGTGATAGAAGCTGGGATGCAGATGTGGAAGTGGGGCTGTTAATGGGGATGTTGAAGTCTCCCAGGATAAGGGTTGGTAGTTCTGAGGATATGAAGTGCGGCAGCCAGGCAGAGAAATGGTCCAGGAAGTGGGTGGGTGAGCCTGGGGGCCGGTATATGACCGCTACTCTGAGGGAGAGGGGACGAAAGAGCCTGATGGTGTGGACTTCAAAAGAAGGGAATGAGAGTGATGGAACGGGGGGGATGACCTGGAAAGTGCATTGTGGGGACAGGAGTATGCCGACTCCACCACCAGGTCTGTTTGTCGGTCTCGGGGAATGGGAGAATTGTAAGCCACCATGGGAAATGGCAGCAGGAGAGACAGTGTCAGAATCCTGAATCCAGGTTTCCGTGAGGGCCAACAGATTCAGAGAGTTTTTCAGAAAGTAATTGTGTAGGAAAGGAAGCTTGTTGCATACAGACCGTGGATTCCAAAGGGCACAATTGAAAGAAGGAGATGAAGGAGTGCAAATGATATTAGTAAGATTATTAAGGTTTCGATGTGAGGTAGGGTAGGGGTTGAGGTTGGGGGATGGTGGACCGGGGTTGGGGGAGATGTCCCCTGAAATCAGTAGGAGCAGGAAGATAAAGAGCAAGTAGTTTTTGGAATTGTATGAAGATTTTTTTGTGCAGTGTGTTAGGGCAAGATGGGCTGAGGTTGTTTAAGAAGGTGAGAAGTGCATGGGAGCTGTACATGGGAGAAGGAAAGAGAGAGGAGCTGATGTGTATGAGTCGTGATGGAGGGGGGATTGGTCGGTGAAAGTGGATTGCAAGAGAACATAGGAGGATAGGAATAAAGCACATGGATAAATGGGACAGCAGAGTGTGGGTTAAACACAACTCTAAAAACACAGCATTTACTTTAAAAACAGAAATGAAACAAAAAAAAAGTACCGCACATATAATTGGCATCGCCGCATCCGGATGTAAAAAATAAAAGAAAAAAACTCTCCGAAAATGTTGATTTTTTTTATCGTAGTGACATACAAAAATTTGTATAAAAGTGATAAAAAAGTTATATGTAAAAAAAATTGTATAAGTGAGAATATCAAACTGTCCCACAAAAAACAAGCACCGAGCTTTCAGCACAGTAATAAAACAGTCAAGCTTTCAGAAAGAATATGGCGATGAAAAAACAAATTCATTTTTTGTATTCTATTTTTAGTCTGTAAAAGTAGCAATGCATAAAAAAGATATAAATCTGGTATCACTGTAATTGTACTGACCCGTAGAACAAATCTGTCCTATAACTTTTACCGCATGGTGAATGGCGCAAAAAATAGAAAATAAAAACAATAACTGAATTTCTGTTTTTTTTTTTCATTTTGCCTCTGAAAAATCTAATTAAAAAGCGATCAAAAAACATTATGTGCCCTGTTAAACAACAATTGTCCTATTCAACCCTAAGTGGTGACACCCTGCGGTGTTATCGGATCTATACATAGCTGGCAACTTCAAAGAAAATTATATAGGCAGATTAGGGACAATTATAATAACCTTTAAGCATTGTAAATAATATCCAAGAAGTTTAATTTCTCCTTGAGAAGAATGACATGCTAAGCATGTCTAGATGAGGAGACTTAAAGCCACAATGCTCCTCTGGGAAATATGCTAATTATGCAAATTGTCTCTACAGAGAGGAAGAAGACTAGAACTCTAGTGCCACCTATTGGAAGTAGCAATCCTAAAAGTTAATGTCGATCCTTTAACGAGCCTTGCCACATGACTTAGGATAAAATGTAAATATTAAAAACAAAAGTTAAGTTTTATAGCCTGATAGAGAAGAACATTTATTTATTTTACTCATTTACATAGCGCCATTAATTCCACAGGACTTTACATACATTATCATCACTGTCCCCAATGGGGCTCACAATCTAAATTCCCTATCAGTATGTCTTTGGAATGTGGAAGGAAACCGGAGTACCCGGAGGAAACCTACACAAACACAGGGAGAACAGACGAACTCCTTGCAGATGTTGTCCTTGGTGGGATATGGGGTTTTCTCCATAAAGTACAATGTGTCATGAAAAAACAATCTCATTATTATTATTATTATTATTATTATTATTATTATTATGCATTTATATATCACCATTTATTCCATGGCGCTTTACATGTGAAAAGGGGAAATATAGACAAGTATAGTAAACATGTGTAAGACAAGGGACACACAAGTACATAAGGAGAGGGGACCCTGCCCACGAGGGCTCACAGTCTACAGGGATGGGTGAGGATACAGTAGGAGAGGGTAGAGCAGGTCATGCTGTGGTTCAGTAGACCGAGGATCATTGCAGGCTGTAGGCTTGTCGGAACAGGTGGGTCTTCAGGTTCTTCTTGAAGGTTTCCGATGATGGTGAGAGTCTGATGTGTTGCGGAAGGGAGTTCCAGAGTATGGGGGAAGCATGGGAGAAGTCTTGTATGTGGTTGTGGGAAGAAGAGATAAGAGGGGAGTAGAGAAGGAGATCTTGAGATGATCGAAGGTTGCGTGCGGGTAGGTATCTAGAGACCATGTCACAGATGTATGGAGGAGACAGGTTGTGGATAGCTTTGTATGTCATGGTTAGGGTTTTGAATTGGAGCCTCTGGGCGATAGGAAGCCAGTGAAGGGCCTGGCATAAGGGGGAGGCTGGGGAATAGTGGGGAGACAGGTGGATTAGTTGGGCAGCAGAGTGTAGGATGGACTGGAGCGGAGCAAGAGTGCTAGAGGGGAGGCCAGAGAGTAGGAGGTTGCAGTAGTCGAGGCGGGAGATGATAAGAGCATGCACTAGTGTTTTTATGGATTCATGGTTGAGGAATGAGTGGATCCGGGAAATATTTTTGAGTTTGAGATGGCAGGAGGAGGTGAGGGCTTGGATATGTGGCTTGAAAGAGAGCACAGAGTCGAGGATCACCCCAAGGCACCGAGCATACGGGACTGGGGAAAGAGAGCAGCCTTTGACATTGATGGATAGGTCTGGTGGAGGGGTAGAGTGAGATGGGGGAAAGATGATGAATTCAGTTTTGTCCATGTTCAGTTTGAGAAAGCGAGCAGAGAAGAAGGCTGAGATAGCAAACAGACATTGTGGGATTTCAGTCAGTAAGGAGGCGAGGTCGGGTTCAGATAGGTAGATCTGCGTGTCATCGGCATGGAGGTAATACTGCAAACTGTGAGATTCTATGAGCTGTCCCAAGCTGAAGGTATAGATGGAGAATAGTAGGGGTCCTAGGACAGAGCCTTGGGGAACACCGACAGACAGGGGGCGAGGTGAGGAGGTGGGGTGTGAGAGGGAGACACTAAATGTTCGGTCTGTTAGGTATGATGAGATCCAGGATAGGGCCAGGTCTGTGATGCCAAGAGATGAGAGAGTCTGCAGCAGGAGGGAATGGTCTACGGTGTCGAAGGCAGAGGACATGTTCAGAAGAAGGAGGACAGAGTAGTGTCACTTGCTCTTGGCGGTTAGTAAGTTGTTAGTGACTTTAGTTAGGGCAGTTTCAGTTGAGTGATGCGGTCGGAAGCCAGATTGTAACCGATCAAAGAGGGAACAGGAGGAGAGGTGGGAAGACAGTTCAAGATATATGCTGTTCCAGTAGTTTTGAGGTGTAAGGGAGAAGAGATATTGGGCGATAGTTAGACACAGAGGATGGATCAAGGGAGGGCTTTTTGAGGATGGGTGTGATTGAGGCATGTTTCAAGGGTTTGAAGGATGAGGGAAAGACACCATTTGTAAGTGAAAGGTTGAAAAGGTGTGATAGAGATGGGATGAGGACTGTGGCCAAGTTAGGGATGAGGTGAGACGGGAGTGGGTCGAGGGCACAAGTGGTGAGGTGTGATCTTGACAGAAGTGTGGAGAGCTGATCTTTTGTCATGGTGGAGAAGCTGCAGAACAGCTGAGCGGCTAAGCGGGGCATTGAGGCTGCGGGCCAAAGTTTTGTCTGATCGTGTCGATCTTCTGCTTAAAGAAGGAGGCAAAGTCTTCGGCAGAAATGAGAGGAGGGGGAGGAGGTGCTGTGGGACGGAGTAGAGAATTGAAAGTGTTGAAGAGCTGTTTAGGGTTGTGAGACAGGGAGGATATGAGAGATGCGAAGTAAGCTTGTTTTGCGGCAGAGAGCGTGGACTTAAAGCTGGCAAAGGACTACTTGTATGCGTTGAAGTGCTCGGTAGAATGGGTTCTCTTCCATCTCCGCTCAGCGGCCCTGGAAACCCGTCTCAGTTCTTTGGTCAGGCTGGTGAGCCAGGACTGCCTGTTGATTGTTTGAGTTTTGCTCTGCATGAGGGGGGCAGCCGAATCAAGCGTTGCTGTTATTGCGGTGTTATAAAAGGTGGCAGCAGCATCTGTGTCATTAAGGGAAGCTATGTCTGTAAGAGGGAGAAGGGATTCAGAGAGTGATTGTAAATTGAGGTGTTTGAGATTCCTACGAGGGTGAGCGAGTTTATGGAGCGGGGGTTGCACAGTAGGAGAGGAGAGGGAGGAGAATGTCAGTAGGTTGTGGTCAGACAAGGGGAGGGGTGAGTTATTGAGATTAGTGAGGGAACAGAGACAGGTGAAGATAAGGTCCAGCATGTGACCATCTTTGTGAGTGGCCGCAGAGGACCATTGAGTGAGGCCGAGGGAAGCCGTGAGTGATAGAAGTTTAGAGGCAGCCGGAGTGGAAGTGTCAATGGGGAAGTTGAAGTCTCCCATGATGATGGTGGGGATGTCAGCAGAAAGGAAATGGAGTAGCCAGGTGGTGAAGTGGTCGAGAAAGGTGGAGATGGCTAGTTCTGGGGGGCGGTAGATGACAGCCAGTTGGAGGTTGGAGGGGGAATAGATGCGGACGGAGTGCACCTCGAATGAGGGAAGAGTAGCGGAGGGTGGCAAATGAATTGGGGTAAAAGAGCAGGTATCAGACAGGAGCAAGCCAACTCCTCCACCACATTTGTTGCTGGGGCGAGGGGTGTGAGAGAGATGGAATCTGCCATAGGAGAACGCAGCTGGAGAGGCTTTGTCAGAGGGAGTGAGCCAGATTTCAGTGATGGCGAGGAAGGAGAGTTTGTTGGTGATAAAGAGGTCATGGATAAATGATAGCTTGTTGCAGACAGAGCGTGCGTTCCATAGGGCTCCAGGTAAGGGGGTTGAGGGAGAGGGGGCTGGATGAATGGGTATGAGGTTATCATGGTTGCGAAGACGTGTAGAGGATCGTGGCAGGGTGGTGTTGAGGAGGGCCAGGATTTGGGGATACGTTGCCAGCAATAAGGAGTAGTAGACAGAGCATTAGAAGGTGGGAGCAGGATAGGACATGATGTGGCCGTGTGGGACTGGAGAAAAAGGATTGTATGTGGAGGAATAGTTGTGACGAAGAGGTGAGATGGCTGGGAAGGATGGAGGGGGAAATGAAAAGTTCCTTACTGGGTGGAGGGATTGCAGGAGTTAGGGAGAAATAGAGTAGTATGGGGGTGATAGTAAAAAGAAGGTGAAACATTCTTGTGGTGTTAAAGTCCATTACCTTACAGTCAATTCCAGTCCAATTCAAGTCTAATTCAAAGTACTTAGAAATTAGTATTTTGAAATTGATGGAGCCGACTACGTCTGGAGCAGACCCATGGTGGTGAATATATGTGCAGCTAAAGACAATCAGGTGTCAGTGAAAGTGGGGTGTAACTGCCCAGGCCAGATGCACAGAGTTAAGCAGAGGTCATAAAAGGGGGAAGGGGTTATACAGACCACTTAGATGTGTGGCAAAGATAACAAGATGGAGTACAATTATGGATACAAGAAGATGGGTAAGCTATGCATACCATATAAAATACAATGCTGTTCACATAGGGCATTCAGGAGCATGAGAAAGTGGTGGAAATTCAGCAATGCATACCATATAAAATACAATGCAGTTCACATAGGGCATTCAGGAGCATGAGAAAGTGGTGGAAATTCAGCAATCACTGGGATTCCAGAGTTATTACCATATGAAATGAAATTGGTCAGATTTAAAAAAAAGTTTTGCCTGGTCACTAAGATTAAAATTGACTCCATCTCTAATGAGGTTAATTCGTAGAAGGTTTTGATTCCCCTTGTGGATTTCCTGGTGACAGGGTGTTTAAAGAGCAATGCTAGCTGGGAACAAATATGCAAAACAGCTCTCTTCTAGTTGAAAGAAAACTGCCTAGCTAGTGCCACCTACAGGTAGCTACCAAGTAAACAGAAGCTGCCTCGTCATTTCTTACATGAGCTTTGAGGTTCAGCATCTGTCGGTACTAAGTACTGAGATGTCACACACCAGCACAAAATGCAAAAAAACAGAGCAAAGAAAACAGTCAAAACATATTCTAATATACTTTCTGATTCCAATACACTATTGATGTCCTTAAGTACCAGCTGACCGTCTCATGACGTCTGCCTTTGGAACAAAAACATGTACAATAGGTTAGATTTTAACGTATTGGATAGGCTGCTTTCCTTTTTGCTACCTAGGGCTCGCTTACACAAGTGTATATTAAGCTGTAGATCTCTGCAGTTCATCCAGAGTGATCAGAGGCCTCTTGGCTGCATCTCTGATCAGTCTTCTCCTTGTTTGATATGAAAGTTTAGAGGGACGGTCGGGTCTTGGTAGATTTGCAGTGGTATGATACTCCTTCCATTTCAATATGATCGCTTGCACAGTGCTCCTTGGGATGTTTAAAGTTTTGGAAATCATTTTGTATCCAAATCCAGCTTTAAACTTCTCCACAACAGTATCACGGACCTGCCTGTTGTGTTCGTTGGTCTGATGCTCTCTGTGCTTCAAACAGAACCCTGAGACTATCACAGAGCAGGTGCATTTATATGGAGACTTGATTACACACAGGTGGATTATATTTATCATCATCATTAGTCATTTAGGACAACATTGGATCATTCAGAGATCCACAATGAACTTCTGCAGTGAGTTTGCTGCACTGAAAGTAAAGGGGCAGAATAATATTGCACGCCCCACTTTTCAGTTTTTGAATTTCACAAAAATTTTAAATAACCAATAAATTTCGTTCAACTTCACAATTGTGTCCCACTTGTTGTTGATTCTTCACCAAAAATTTACATGGCACTGTAGCTCTCAGAATAAAGCAATGCTAAATAATAATTTTTTTCTATAAAAGTTTTTATTATATAAAAGCACCAAAACATTTAAAAAATTATATAAATGTGGCATTGCTGTAATCGTAGCGACCCGAAGAAAAAAACTGCCTTATCAATTTTACCACATGCAAAACGGAGAAAAAAAACAATTCCTGAATTTCTGGTTTTTATTCATTCTGCCTCCACAAAAATCAGAATAGAAAGCAATCAAAAAATATCATGAACCCCAAAATGGTACCAATAAAATTGTCAGCTCGTCCTGCAAAAAACAAGCCCTCACATGACTCTGTCGGCTGAAATATGGAAAAATTATAGCTCTCAAATATGGCGATGCAAAAACTTCTTCTTGCAAAAAAAGCATCTTTTAGGGTGTGACAGAAGCTATACATAAAAAAGGATATTAATCTGGTATCGCTGTAATCGCATCGACCCAAAGAATAAAGTCGCCTAATCACTTATACTGCACGAGGAACAGCGTAAAAAATAAAACCAATTCTTCATCTGCTGTGGGTTTGTTCATTCTGCCTCCCAAAGATCGCAGTAAGGCTCGGCACACATTTATCCTGCTCTCTACATTGAGCGCTTGCATCGGGGTTTCCATGTAAATTTCTGAAATACATGATTCAGACAGAACCACCTGTGGAAGATTCTCTATAATGAGGCAAATGGAGGCACTGTGGATGCCATAGGACCTGTGATCCGGGGGTGTCTGTCTTTTTCGGCGTGCATAAAAATGCAGTCCACCATAGTTTTGTGCACCTCTGAAAGGAAGGATGACGCTGAACAGAGGCCAAAGTATCTCTGCTGCCTCATTATAGTGAATGGATGCCTCAGGGGTTTCATCTGTCACGTAGCTTGGAGATTTTGATGGAAACCCCAAAGTATGTGCTCAGCGTAGAGTGCCAGATAAATGTGATCACAAATGTTATGAAAAATGTTACCGATAATAGCTCCAACTCAATTCACAAAAAAAGTCCCCACTCAGGTCTGTCATCTGTTAACAGAAATATAGGGGGCTTCCACGTTACTGGTAGCACAAAGGCTCTGGAAAAGCCAAAAGAAATTCAGCAAATTCTGTGCTCCCAAATCCAAATGCCCTACTCCCTTCTGAGCCCCAGTGTGCATAAACCACCTTTAGCATTCACATTTGGCAGGGGTATAATTTCCAAAATGGGGTCACTTGGGAGGGGCGGGAATTCTGCTCTCTAGCACTTAGGGGGCTCTGTATATGGAGTCCGCAAACTATTTGAAAATCTGCGCTCCAGGAGGCAAATAGCGCTCCATCCCTACCGAGACTCTTCTTATGGCATAGGCTACTCGGCCGCCGCTAAGCTCTGCCCCCGGCACCGCCCCCTCCGGTCAGCTCCTCCTATGGGCGCATGACGCTGCATGCGAACTGCGTCCCCTATATTTAACGTTGGGTATGCAGGCCATGCACTGGTATGTTTTTGCGGGCGCATGCACCCTTTTGGTGCTGTGCCGAGTGCACCAAAATACGAAACGGTGCGTTTGATGCACGTCGGCACAGCGCCAAAAGGGCTGCGTACCCAACACTAAATATAAGGGACGCAGGTCGCATGCAGCACCATGCGCCCATAGGAGGAGGTGACCGAAGGGAGCGTGGCCGGGGGCAGAGCTTAGCGGCAGCCGAGCGCTGTGCCTGATAACACAAGTGTGCAAGTAGCCTAAGCAGTACTGTACAGCCACATATGGTGTATTTAGCAGAAAGTGTGGTACACATTCAGGTGCCAATTTTACCAACTTATTGTGTGAAAATGTTATATCTGGGGCTAAAACTAAATTTTTGTGGTAAAAATTTAATTATTTTTTCTTTACTGCCCAATGGTGTAAAATTCTGTGACACACCCTTGGTATCAATATGATCATTACACCCCTAAATTAATTGATTAATTCATTGAGAGGTGTAGTTTGTAAAATGGGGTCACTTATGGGGCATTCTACTGTTCTGGCACCTCAGGGGCTCTCCCAGTGAGTCATTGCATCCTCAAACCATAATAGTAAAATTTGCACTATAATATGGTGCTCCATCCCTTTTGAGCTTTGCACTGTTCCTCAAAAGTTGTTTTCACCCACACATTGGGTATTTTCACACTCAAGAGAAATTGCACAACAAATTCTGGGGTCCATTTTCTCCTGTTACCCTTGAGAAAAAAAAATATAGGGCTAAAAAAATTTTTGTGGGAAAAATGTTTTTTTTTTAAATTTTCTTAGCTCTGTTATAAACTTCTGTAAAGCACCTGGTGGTTCAAGGTGCTCACCACATATCTTGATAAGTTCCTTGAGGGGTCTAGTTTCCAAAATGGTATCACTTGTGGGGGTTTCCACTGTTTAGGCACGTCAGGGGCTCTCCAAAAGTGACAGCCAATATTGTGTTCAAAAAGTCAAACCTTTCTCCTTCCATTCCAGGTCCTGCCATGCACCCAAACAGTGGTCTTCCTTCACATATGGGGTACCGTCGAACTCAGGACAAATTGCACAACAATTTTTGGGGTCCATTTTCTCTTGTCACAATTGTTAAAATAAAAAATTTGGTGCTAAAAGATGATTTTTGAGGAAAAAATGTGATTTTTAATTTTCACAGCTTATAAACTTTTGAGAAGCACCTGGGGTTCAAGGTGTTCACCATGCATCTATATACATTCCTTGAGGGGTCTAGTTTCCAAAATGGGGTCAATTGTGGGGGGTTTTCACTGTTTAGGCACATTAGGGTCTCTCCAAATGTGACATGGCGTCCGATCTCAATTCCAGCCAATTTTGCATTGAAAAAGTTAAATGGCGCTCCTTCCCTTCTGAACTCTGCCATACGCCCAAACAGTGGTTTACCCCACATATGGGGTATCAGCATACTCAGGACAAAATGCACAACTTTTGGGGTCCAATATCTACTGTTACTCTTGGGAAAATAAAAAATTGGGGGCAAAAAAGATCAACTTTGTGGAAAAAATATGATTTTTTATTTTCACGGCTCTATGTTATTAACTTCTGTGAAGCACTTGGGGGTTCAAAGTGCTCACCACACTTCTACAGGGTGGGCCATTTATATGGATACATCTAAATAAAATGGGAATGGTTAGTGACCCAGATCGGCGAGCTGAATTTGCAGAATGGGCAAAACAAAAATTGGAACAGGACCTCAGTTTGCACAGAACATTATGTTCAGTGATGAGGCAAACTTTTTTGGGTGGGCCATTTATATGGATACACCTAAATAAAATGGGAATGGTGACAGTTTTCTTGCGTAGGGTATCTTGCATTGAAAATCTGCTGCAATGACCCGGGTACTGCGTTCACCAGACATCAACACAATTTCTATCCGCTCCTCACGTGTTAACCTCTTTGACATATCAATGGCTGTAAACAAAGAAAAACTTGGAAATAACTCATGAAAGAATAAAGTTATGTTAAAACCAAGCACACCATTGTTTTTCTTGTGAAATTCTCAATAAGTTTGATGTGTCACATGACCCTCTTCCCATTGAAAAAAATAAAGTTGGATCCAAAATGGCCAGCTTCAAACTTGCCACCATGGCCACCCATCTTGAAAAGTTTTCCCCCTCCCATATACTAATGTGCCACAAACATGAAGTTGATATCATCAACTATTCCCATTTTAATTAGGTGCATCCATATAAATAGCCCACTCTGTAGATAAGTTCCTTTGGGGGGTCTAGTTTCCAAAATGGATCACTTATGGGGAGTTTCCACTGTTTAGATACATCAGGGGCTCTCCAAACGTGACATGGCGTCTGCTCTCTATTCCAGCCAATTTTACGTTCAAAACCTCAATTGGTGCTACTTCCCTTCCGAGCCCTGCTGTGTGCCTAAAGAGTGGTCTTCCTCCACACATGGGGTTTCGGTGTACTCAGGAAAAATTGCACAGCAAATATTGTAATTCGTTTTCTCCTGATACCATTGACAAAAAAAATTATTGTGTCCGAAGTAAAATTTTTGTGAAAAAAAGTTAAATGTTCATTTTTTCCTTCTATATTACTTCAATTCTTGTGAAGCACCTGAAGGGTTAATAAACATTTTGAATGTGGCTTTGAGCACCTTGAGGTGTGCAGTTTTTAGAATGGTGTTACTTTTGGATATTTTATGTCATATAGGCCCCCAAAGTGACTTCAAATGTGAGGTGGTCCCTAAAAAAATGGTTTTGTAAATTTTGTTGAAAAAATGAGAAATCGCTGGTCAAATTTTAACCCTGATAACTTCCTAACAAAAAAATTATGTTTCAAAAATTGTGCTGATGTAAAGTAGACATGTGAGAAATGTTATTTATTAACTATTTTGTGTGACATAATGCTCTGATTTAGGGGCATAAAAATTAAAAATTTGAAAATTGTGAAATTTTCAACATTTTTGTCAAATTTACACTTATTTCACAATTAAACACAATAAATTTTGAAGAAATTTTACCACTATCATAAAGTACGATATGTCACGAAAAAACAATCTCAGAATCAGTGGGATATGTTGACGCGTTCCAGAGTTACAACCTCATAAAGTGACAGTGGTCAGATTTCAAAATTGGGGCCTGGTCATTAACCTACAAAGTGGCTTGGTCGTTAACGGATTAAAATGCAAAAATGGACAATCAAAACATCATATCTAAACCAAAATGGTGTCAATAAAAATGTCAAATCGGCACACAAAAAATAAGCCCTCAGCTAGCCCCAGATCCCGATAAATGGAGACGCTATGGTCTCGGAAAATGACACATTTTTTCTTAACAAACTGAGGGTGGGAGACAGGGCAACTTTTGGCCTTCTACTAAGGTGAAAGAAATTTTCATGCACCTTTTTCATCTGGTTTCTTCCATGCTGCTTACTTGGGTACATTTTGGTTTACATGCACTAAGGCACTTTTAGGATAATGTAACAGGGGTTATTGCTTACATTTTCTTCAGTACCTACCTCACATATACACATTGGTTGCACTAGGGCACTTTATTTATTTGAATTAGCGATAAATTATTGATGTATCCTTTACTAGTAATGGTATATATCGTTTGCGTTGTTGAGATATGTAATTTAATGAGCTGCTAGTTCAGTAACTGCCAGCAAGCTATGAAACCATTTAGATTTGGACAATCTCACAATTTACAATAACTGGTTAGTGAAATTTTGCCTGTCCTCTGACATAAGGCATCCTTTTACTGATGTTGATTTATTATATTAATATTAATTATAAATAAAAGCATTGATTTTATACACATCCCTTTCCCTTCCTTCATTGTGGAGGGTTTGTTTATGCAAAATCACCAGGGTATGTAACATTTGATCAGGGTCATTTGGATGTTTTGGGTTGTCATTGTGATTTAAAAAGAGAAAACACAGTAGTTTGACAATAAATGGCTTCACCCAAGCACTAACCAGGAGTGGAGAAAAAGTTTTGGTGTTATCATTCATATTCTTTGAAAAAAGGCCAAGAAAGCAAAAATTCTGCTGGGGTATGTAAACATTTGAGCACAACTGTTGTCAGGCTGGGAAGGGTAAGATAACCATGGACCTTCCCAGCCTATTAATTTCAGCTCCCAGCTGTCTGCTTTGCTTTGTCTTTGCTGGTTATAAAAAATGTGAAGCGGGCCTAAAAAAAGCACATGGTGTTTCCCCCATTTTTTATATTAATAAGCTAGAAAGACTCACAGCTGCACCAGAATTGGTGCATTCATTAAATGAGCAAATTTTTGGGCTTTGCCTCTTCTCTTCCCGATTGCCCTGTTGTAGTGGCAATCGGGGTAATGATTTATGGGGTCAGCTTTTCAATTTTAGCTGGCATAAAGCCCAGGGGTTAATATTGAGGCATCTATCAGACACCCCCATTACTAACCCAGTAATGAAAAATCAAAACACAAACAAAAAAAAACATGAAGATATGAAGTAGTCCTTGGAATCCGAAGTAGTCTAGAAATGGGAACCTGAAACACATAAAAAGAGAGGGAAATAAAGACAAGAAACACTCCCTTATTCACCAATTTATTATTTTAAAAAAATCCCGCAGCTCTGACATAATCCATTGAGATCCCACGACGTCCAGCGATTCTGTACGGCAACGTATGAAGCGTTGTTCTGGAAGGTAAGTAGAATGGTTTATGATTTTTTTCATGTTTTTCTGATGGGGGCCATGTATACCAGGAGAGAGATGAGGAAGCCATGCATACCAGGATGGGGATGAGGAGGACATGCATGCCAGGATGGGGATGAGGAGGACATGCATACCAGTATTGGGATTAGGAGGCCATGCATACCAGGATAGGGATGAGCTGGCCATGTATATCAGGGTGGGGTTGAGGGGCCATGCATACTAGGATAGGGAAGAGGGGGCTGTGCATACCAGGATAGGGATTAAGAAGCCATGCATACCAGAATGGGAATGAGGGCGCCATGCATACCAGAATGGGCTGAGGGGCCATGCATACCAGGATGGGGATGAGAGGGCCATAACTACAATATGAGGACCTGGATGGGGACATAGCTACAATATGGAGACCTGGAAATGGGGACATGGATATGGAGACATGACTACAATATGAGAACCTGGATAGGGACATATAAAAAATATGGGGACCTGGATGGAGACATAACTACAATATGGAGACCTGGATAGGGACATAATTGCAATATGAGGATCTGGATGGGGACATTGTCAGTTGTCATCAAGCCCAGTGGTTAGTAATGGAGAAGCGTCTATAAACGCCCCCATTTCTAACTTCTGAAATAAACACACAGCAAGAATAAAATCCTTTATTTGAAATAAAACACTCAGTTTTAGAAATTTCTTCAAAAATAAAAAAAAAATATTCTCACCACTACGCCTAATCCATTGAAGCCCATGTCCTATGTAAAAAAATCAAAAATAATAAACAACCATATCGCTCACCTGTCAGATGTGAAGATAATCCTCCAATGACCATGTCCATGTAAAAAAACAATAGTAATAAACAACCATGTCTGACTGATTTGAATATAATCCATACTGTCTCACGCTGTGATCTGGTTTACAAACTGAACAGTGACATGATGCGACCGTTCAGACTGAAAACCAGGAGTCAATGAGCTGCTGCAATCACAGCTTCAGTGATGAGCGGTGAAGTTATAGAGGTTACCACTGGTCACTGAGGCTGCGTTTCCTTGGGCAGTTCATTGTGAGCCAGGACAATGAACTACGATGACTTCAATGAGCTCACCGCTAGCAACTGTGAGAATTTGCCAACCTCTCCGCAACCCGTGCACCTTAGTTTTCCGGCAGCTGTCTATGGTGGTATATGGCAGGACTAACACCTACAAAATGACCCTTTCCAAAACAGAAGAAACACACTCCCCCTTTATGCTGAACTACCATTGGACCTGCTGAACTTGTCATTCCACCCAATTGCATGGGTTCCTCGGTTGACCCAGACCCAAGTTCCCTTGACTCCAGACCCCCCGCAAATTGGAGTATCTCTTTATGTCAATGACGAAGACAGCGGTCCACAGGGATGGCCAGAGACACGTCCAACTCAAGGGAGTCCCGAGTCTCATACAGGGCAAAGGTATTCTTTACCCTTACAGATAACCCTGGATAGAACTGACTACGGAGTGCGAGGTCATTCCACTAAGGATCGGTGGACTTTGCAGTAAGTAATAAAAATGCCTTAAAACATTCTCTCTCTCTAATTATTCTGGCATTTAGTAAATATTAATAATTATGATTATCCTAATTGACCAGAAAGGTTTATTCTGATTTCATGTCAGATATTGAGAAAAACATGCATATGTGTCTTCTCCCAGTCATATTTTACGCTTGATTACATAATTAACTCAGTAGCTGTCACAATCCATTTTAGGATCTGTGGCAGATTTGGCTTTTCATAATAAAACTTTTTTCCTTTCAGGCCATCGGGGGTTAATGTCAGTATTTCCCCCCGTTTGCCTGCTGGTGTAATTACATTGCTGCTGGGGTTGCTGATGCCTGTGGTGACCACTCCCACCTTCCTTCAAAAGGTCACCTGATGCATCAGCTGACTGTTGGTGATACAGGTCCTTTCTGGATACCGACCAAGAAGAAGCAGCTCTCTGGTGTTCAGCCAAGTCTGGTGTATTGGAGTCCTGTTGCTGTGCTATATGTGGTGTGGAGTTTGCAGCGGTGCAGATAAGCTAAGTGCTGTGTTTTTGTTACCTCATCCTTTCTGTGTCTGTTCCCCTCTCCTTGTGTTTCTTAGCAGTAGTGGCTAGGCTAGCGTACTAAGCTGGCCAGTGCACTAGCAAGGGCAGTTGGAGGTGACAGTTTAGGGATGAGGTATCCTGTTGTTGGCAGGGGACCTGCTTAGGGTGATAGGTGAGAGCAGGGACAGGCTCAGGAGGTGACGCTCCCTGGTTTCCTATTGTCAGGGCCTTCCTCTCCCATATTCCATCGGCGTAGAGTCACTTAATTTTTTGGTGACCGACCAATCGCTGGTTCGTGTCACAATGGGCCAGTCACTCCATGACAGTAGTATCATCGCTCGTGAGAAAAGACCAGAAGTAACCTATGATGCATTGTTCTCAGAACAACGTTTAATAGGTTGCAGTAGAGATTCAAAGTTACTCTCTCCCTCCAGACGAACAGCGATGACATCCGTAACTGCATCACTCATCAGAGTCGTCGAGTCTCATAGAAGCCAGCATGACTCAGCAAATCTGTTCAGCATTGTAGTTACTGATGTTACCACTGTTCAGAGCCACTGGGTCTGGAGGAAGCCTGCAACTTTGAACCTCTACAGCATCCGATGAAGCATTCTGAGAACAATGGTTGATAGGTTACTCTTGGTCATGTCTCACGCGCTATGACACTACTGAGTTACTGAAGTCATCGACCATGAGACATGACTGGGAGTGACCTATGAAGCGTCATTCTCTGCGCTCCCTCACAGCGCTCTGATGCCAGCAGCTGATTTATGCTTGCAAGCATCCCATGGCAGTGATACAATGTGCTGCTTACAAGCAGAGGACAGCTAATCACTGCTCACCATGCCGGGACTATAGGAGTGGAGAGCAGTGAATATTCATTGATCTTTAATAGCGGGCACAGCAACCAACTTCCTGCAGTCAGGCGATCACGTGAGGCCGCTACTTAAGGGAATGAATATTCACTGCTCTCCATTGCCATAGGCATGGAGAGCAGTTAATATTCACTCTCTTTAGTAGTGGGCACACGTGATTTCCTGGCTGCTGCAGGAAGTTGGTTGCTGTGCCCGCTATTAAAGAGAAATGAATATTAATAGCTCTCCACTCCCATGGTCGTGGAAAGTCGTGAATATTAATTTCATTTTAGTAACAGGCACAGGGGTTAGCTGTGGCACACAGCTCCTGCCTCCTGTGACCCACAGATCCGCCGCTGCTGCTCCCCCACCTCCCCACCCTACCAGGTATATAATTTCAATTGAATGTGCGTCTAAGAATGCACACTCAGCTGAAATAAAATACTGCTGTCAGGGGATACCCTGAACTGAGCAGAGTTGCCAAGGGTTCTACGATACCTGAGGGTCGCATGAAGCAGACTCATAAGCTGCATGCGGCCCATGGGCCGCATGTTTGAGAGCCCTGGTGTAGACGGTCATCAAGAAGTGAGTTAAATTTGGCACAACAGTGGCACAACCAAGAACTGGACAAGCCTCAAAAATTGAGATGACAAAAAAATTGGTCCAGGAGACTGCCAAGAGGCCTAAAGCAACATTAACCCTTCCTGACCCACTGGGTGTACAACTTACATCCAAGCTGACATTCAACTTTCACTGCCAGGAGCACTGCCCATACCGCTTCTGGCAGTTTAACTCCCTAAATACTGTGATCAATCCAAGCATTTAGAAAGCAGGGAAAGGGAGGAGGCTCCCTCTCTCCTCCGATTAGTGCCCGCACGATGTCATCGAGAGGGCCAGATGGTTGTAATGGTGACCCAAGGTTGTACTCCTGGTCACCAGTCTAGCAAGCTTGTTGGACCATGCTAGGTAAGGTTTGGGACCATGCTAGTCCCATGAAGATAAAAAATAAGCCCCACGGAAGTGAACAATTAAAAAATAAATTTAAAAAAATTGTAAAAACATATCACAAAATTATTACAAAACAATAAAAAATACAAAATAAATATTGTACCTATAAATTTTCATTTTTATGTAAAAAAAAAAATAAAAAAAAGTACATATGCTAGGTATCACCGCATCCGGAATGACCTACCCCATAAAACTGTAACACTAATTAACCCCTTCAGTAAACAACGTAAAAAAACATAAAATGCAATCAAAAAGCCAAATGTAAATAAAAATGGTATAGCTGAAAACGTCATTTTTTCCATCAGAGAACAGCTGTATCAGTGGAAAGTAAAAGAGTTATAGCTCCCAGAATAAAGTGATGCAAAAATAATTATTTTTTCTATAAAATAGTTTTTATTGTGTAAATGCGTCAAAATATATTTAAAAATTACATAAATGTGGTATTGCTGTAATCATACTGATCCGAAGAATAAAGCCGCCTTATCAATTTTACCACATGTAGATCTTCATAAAAAAAAATAAACCTGAATTGTTGGTTTTTGTGCATTCTGCCTCCCAAGAATCAAAATAGAAAAAGATGAAAAATGTTATGACTCTGTCAGCAGAAATATAGTAAAATTATATCTCTCAAAATATGGGGATGCAAAAACTTGATTTTGCAATAAAAAGCATTTTTTAGTGAGACAGCAGCCGAACAGAAATAAATGACATAAATCTGGTATTGCTCTAATTGCAATGACCCAAAGAATAAAGTAATTGAATTATTTAGACCACATGAGGAACGGCGTAAAATAAATAAAACCAATTCATGAATCTAATTTTGATTTGCCCTTTCTGCCTCTTAAAGATCGCAGTAAGGCTCAGCTCAAATTTATCTTGCACTCTACACTGAACACTAAAGGGCATGACACACTAAGAGATATTGCTAGCAATATCGCTATAACTTGTGTATAGCGATATTGCTAGCGATATCGCTATGTGTGATACTTACCTACAACCCGCTCCCCCCGCTGGTTATCGCTGATCGTGAGAGAACAGGCTGGACTGTTTCTCGTTGGCTGCTTCCTGCGGCGCTTCCTGATGTGACGACGAGCAACTCGTGGAGCCGGGCGGGAGGATGCAGGATCGCCTGATGTGACAGGTAAGTAGCGATCCCCGTCCCCAGCGATGTCGCTGGTGAGATCTGCCTGTGTGGCAGCTCACTAGCGACCACTTAGTGATGCACCAGCGATCCTGACCGCGTCATATCGCTGGTCGGGATCGCTGGTGCATCGCTAAGGGTGGTTTCACATTAGCGCTTTTTAAGCGCACGCACGGCCGGGGGTAGCTCCGCCCCCGAGCCGGCTCTCTGCCCAGCGTGCCCGCCCCTTGCTTGTAGCGCCGCCTCCTAGCGCACAGCGGCGCCTGCGATCGGCGCACCCTATCTTTAGCATAGGGTGCGCAGATCGTGCGCAGGTCGTGCGCTAGTTGCGCTTTGACCTGCGCTGCGCACTTTTGACGGTGCGCCGTGCGCGCCAAAATCAAACTTTTCGGATTTTGGCGCGCACGGCGCACCGTCAAAAGTGCGCAGCGCAGGTCAAAGCGCAACTAGCGCACGGCCTGCGCACGATCTGCGCACCCTATGCTAAAGATAGGGTGCGCCGATCGCAGGCGGCGCTGTGCGCTAGGAGGCGGCGCTACAAGCAAGGGGCGGGCACGCCGGGCAGAGAGCCGGCTCGGGGGCGGAGCTACCCCCGGCCGTGCGTGCGCTTAAAAAGCGCTAAATGTGAAACCACCCTTATCAATGTAAATCTCTGAAATACATGATTCAGACAGAACCCATGTATGGTCTACAGGGTTTTAGGAAGTTTCGCCCCCAGCAGTTCGGCCCCAGCAGTTCGCCCCCAGCAGTTCGCCCCCAGGTACACTTCGCCCCTGAATATTTCGCCCCCAGCATTTCGCCCCCAGGTTGTTTCGCCCCCGCACATTTCACCCCCGCACATTTCGCCCCCAGCAGTTCGCCCCGGGATGTTTCGCCCCCGGATGTTTCGCCCCCAGCAGTTCGCCCCCGGATGTTTCGCCCCCAGCAGTTCGCCCCCGGATGTTTCGCCCCCGGATGTTTCGCCCCCAGATGTTTCGCCCCCAGCAGTTCGCCCCCGGATGATTCGCCCCCAGAAGTTCGCCCCCGGATGTTTCGCCCCCAGCAGTTCGCCCCCGGATGTTTCGCCCCCAGCAGTTCGCCCCCGGATGTTTCGCCCCCAGCAGTTCGCCTCCAGAAGTTCACCCCCGGATGTTTCGCCCACAGCAGTTCGCCCACAGCAGTTCGTACCCGGATGTTTCGCCCCCAGCAGTTCGCCCCCGGATGTTTCGCCCTCAGCAGTTCGCCCCCGGATGTTTCGCCCCCAGATGATTCACCCCCAGCAGTTCGCCCCCGGATGTTTCGCCCCCAGCAGTTCGCCCCCGGATGTTTCGCCCCCAGCAGTTCGCCCCCGGATGTTTCGCCCCCAGCAGTTCGCCCCCGGATGTTTCGCCCCCAGCAGTTCGCCCCCGGATGTTTCGCCCCCGGATGATTCACCCCCAGCAGTTCGCCCCCGGATGTTTCGCCCCCAGCAGTTCGCCCCCGGATGTTTCGCCCCCAGCAGTTCACCCCCGGATGTTTCGCCCCCAGCAGTTCACCCCCGGATGTTTCGCCCCCAGCAGTTCGCCCCCAGATGTTTCGCCCCCAGCAGTTCGCCCCCAGCAGTTCGCCCCCGGATGTTTCGCCCCCAGCAGTTCGCCCCCAGCAGTTCTCCCCCAGCAGTTCGCCCCCGGATGTTTCGCCCCCAGCAGTTCGCCCCCGGATGTTTCGCCCCCAGCAGTTCGCTCCCGGATGTTTCATCCCCAGCAGTTCGCCCCAGATGTTTTGCCCCCAGCAGTTCGCCCCCGGATGTTTTGTCCCCAGCAGTTCGCCCACAGCAGTTCGCCCCCGGATGTTTCGCCCCCTGCTTTTTGCCCCCAGATGTTTCGGCCCCAAATTAGGCAGGGAATTTTGGCCTTGTGTTTTAGCCCTAAGACCGCTTTCACAGTAGCCACTTTCCCAAGTGCTAAGCACTGGAAAATCGCTAAGAAGATTGCCAATTTTGAATATACTACATGGTGGCCCGATTCTAATGTATCGGGTATTCTAGAAGGCACAGCCACGTGGTATGTTGCACAGGTTATGTAGTATATTGAACAGGCCACGTAGTATATAGGACAGCCGACGTAGTATTTTGGACAGCGCACGTAGTAAATTGCACAGTCCACATAGTAAATTGCACAGCGCACATAGTAAATTACACAGCGCACATAGTATATTGGCCAGCCAACGTAGTATATTGCACTGGTCACGTAGTATATTGCACTGTCCACGTAGTCTAGGAATGTGGGCACTATATTCGTGTTTAAAAAAAATAATAAAGATATACTCACCTCAGCCACGGGCCCTGAAGTCCTCGCGCCTCTCTGCAGTGCTGGCGGTGGCTTCCGGTCTGAGCGTAGGACCTGCGATGATGTCACGGTCACATGACCGTGACATCATCGCAGGTCCTGGACGGTGTGCATTGGAGAGAGGCGCGGAGGACAGCGCGACGTTGGAGGGGGTGAGAATAACTTTTTTTTTTATCATTATTATTTTTAGCATTACATGTTTTCACTATTGATGCTGCATAGGCACCATCAATAGCAAAAAGTTGGTCACACAGGGTTAATAGCAGCGTTAACGGAGTGCGGTACACCGCGATCCGTTAACGCTGGCATTAACCCTGTGTGAGCGGTCAGCGGTGAGTGCAGGGCAGTGAAGCAGCGGCCATTTTTATGGCAGACTGTGACCGTCGCTGATTGGTCGTGGGCGTTTTGCCAAGACCAATCAGCGACTTGGATTTACATGACAGACAGACGCCGCGACCAATGAATATACGAATAAAACGTTACAGACAGAAAGACGAAAGTGACCCTTAGACAATTATATATTAGATAAGTCAATGGCTAGAAAAGCGAGGTGTTGTTTCGGCCAGCTCTTTTTATTTTATTACAGGAGCTATTTTTGAGCACTTAGCGTTCATCAATAGCCTGTATCTTATGGGTCATTACCGAGAGCGCTCACAAAAGCGCTCTGAAAAATGCCAGTAAAGCACGTGCTTTGGAGTTCTAAAACAGTGGCAGCATAAGGGTGCTTTCACACTTCCGCTACATATGCACTACAGGCCGCCCGTTCGCTTCTGTAATGCCGCATTCCGCTAACCTGCAGCGGAACGAAAAGAAGAAAATGCTCTTCTTTTTGTTCTGACACTGATAGCGGAATGCGGCATTACGAAAGCGAACGGGCGTCTGCAGATCGCGGAACCCAGCCATTCACTTCTATGGGCAATGCAAGCGGAATGCCAGCATTCAGCCAGCATTGCCCTGGGGTCAGCTGGATGTCAGATCCAGAGTGGATCGACCTCTGGCGGCCACAAACACAAGTGTGAAACCACTCTAAAATTACAGTGTGCAAGAGGCCTAAAATCTAAACAATTTTGAACTTTTACCTGACCCAGCACTGACCTGCTTTGTTGCAAGTTTTGTTGCAGATGTAACAAGTAGCATGGTCACATGTCCTGCAAGTTACATTAGACTAGCTTTTATTCCATCTGTATATCAGAATATAGCAGTGTCTGAAATCTCCACAAAGAGAGAAGTTTACTGCCACAAAAAATCAGTCAGCTTCCACAGCAATTCACTTTCTACAACTATGAATTCAGTTCTGTCCAAACGTGGAAGGAGCAAGTTGGTCCATGAGAATCACATTTACTTATTTTCCAAACGAACCGCTGACGATGTTCATTCCATCTGGGTATGTGAAAAACGGTCGACTTGCAAGGGACGTGTTTGGACCAATGAAGAATCTGGCGAAGTTGTGAAAGTAGTCAATCTTCACAATCACGCAGCACAAGCTGCAAGACCTGAAGCAATCCGACTTGTTAATGAGGCTGTGACCAGGGCAAGGACAACACAGGAGACACCACAACAGATTCTCACAGACGTCATTTCAGGAGCCCATTCTAATGTTGCAGCACTTCTCCCAAGGAAAGCATCACTGAAGAGGACAATACGATTAGCAAGGCAACTTGGCAATATCCCAAGGTTACCTCAAACCCTTGATCAACTTGTTATCCCCATCGAGTTCCAGGAGATCAGTATTGATGGTGTCCAGCAGCAGTTCCTTCTGCATGACTCTGGTAAGCTACTTAACCATTTAACATTGTATTAAAACAATTCCATTATGCATAATTATTGCAAAGTTTATTTTGCACAAATGTGAAAAATGCTACACTATAAGGTGCTGATATAAAATACTATGTGATTTTTGCCTTCAAGGGAAACTTTGAGGGTAATATAATGTAGTGAGGCCTACTGATTCCAACTAGTGTTGGCCGATCACTGGAAAGATAGGATCAGATCGGGCTGATCATACCGAAAGATTGGAATTAATTCAGATCCAATCTCCAGAGCTAGATGTAGATATATATATATATATGCACACTGTACGCCCGAACAGTGTGTGTGTGTATATATATATATGCATATATGTGGGTGGGTGATGGTGGTCTGGCACTTTTGGAACTTTGAAATGCAATAAAGGATTTGTATAGGACTTCAGGAGCGCGGAGGTCTTTCTTCATGGATGCATGTTAAGTACGGGCGGAAGCCAACCCCTGCTCTAGCAGCACACTGAGTCCTCAGCAACAATCTCAGTTGAGCCACTCTTCTTCCAGCTTTCTTGCATATATATAATGGCCCCAAGCTGCGCTGTTAAAAAATAAACAAACCCAGTTATTCAACTCTCTCCGGTGTCCAGCGCTGTCTCCGGCGGTGCAGGGAATTCCGAAATCCCAATGCTATGCATTCTGGGTTGTGCATCACCACCTCTGCACATGTGCCGGGCTGTTCTGTGACGTGATGTGGTGCTTTCCCAGGACCGTCTAGTGAGCGGTCCTGGGATCACTCTCCACTGTAGTTATAGTACGGCAGGCACAGAGGCGGCGATGCGCCGCCTGGATTTCGGGATTCCCTGCACTGATGGGCTAGGAGCCGGAGCCAGTACTGGACACTGGAGAAAGAGGTGAGTAACTGGGTTTGTTTATTTTTTAACAGCGCAGCCTGGAGCCATTTACTAAAGCTAAATATGCACACACGCTGTACACCTGTATAGTGTGTGTGTGTGTGTGTGTATATATATATGCGCACACTGTTCGGGAGTGTATGCCCGGACAGTGTTTTCAGATTACGGAGGATTCCGATTTCTAATTCAGATCATCATCATGATCTGGCTACAAATCGGATTGTAATTTAAAATAACGATCAGCCTGAAAATCGTAATAAATTACGATCTTCAGTGATCGGACCGGCCAACACTAATTCCAAATATGCAGCATTGTACTGGCCATACCTGTCCTGGATGCTGCCCCGGAGTTCAGCCTCGCCTGTCTGCGGCATGCACGGACTGAACTGCCATCGCCGGCTGATTCCTCGGCTCTCGTAGTTCAGTCCTGCAGATCCGTGGACAGGTCGGGCTGAACTCCGGAGCTCAGGTGAGATACGCCATGATTTGCAGATGCGTTTTGCCTGCTGCTTCCAAGCACTTTTTAAGCACTTTGCAAGCGCTTTGGCAAAACGCTTCTGCAAATAGGGGACGTGGCCAAGCTCTGCTATGGGTGTGGCCATGCCCTGCTATGGCCTAAACGAGCGTATTTGGCGTGGTTTGCAGGCATTTTTTGGGAGGTTTCCCTCTTGCCCATTCCCATTCCTTCCGGGATCCGCCGGAAAATAGCTTTGAAGCTATTTTCCGGTGGGGCGTTTTCCGGCCCCGGACGGAATCCGCCCGTAACCCGCACCATAGACATGAAAGGGCGGGTTTCAGGCAGGAAACACAGCACGGAATACGCCTGTAAATCCAGCTTGTCTGGATAAAGCCTGAGGCCTCGTGCCCACTGACGGAAGGGGATTGTGGAGCGGCATCTCCGCAGCGGCTGTAATTGCAGTAGCAATTGGAGATCCCACAGGAATCTATTTGTGCCTGCAATTGTGGCCACTATTGTGGTACCCTAATTCTGTATCAAAATCTTCACTTAACTCTATGCAAATTGCCTCTTCAGAAAGAAAGAGGACTTTTACTCTACAGCGCCACCTATTGGTAGTAGCGATCCTACAAGTCACAATCAACCCATTAACGAGTCTTGTAGTATGACTTAGGATACAAGCGATCGGCCGTGCTGAACGGCCGTCTAGTTGAAGGGTCTAAAGGTACCCTAAAAATGTGACCTATTTCAAGTTTGGAAGTAATTTTAATTTTAAACAAAAATATATAATTTTCCACTGGGACAATATATGTTGTAAAAAACTATTGGTTGGCCCCTTCACACTAGATTTTGCTTCAGTTTTTTATTATGAAATCAGAAAATCTGGAGCAAAATGTGAGTATTTAATGTGAGATATGAACAGAGTCTTCTGATTAGGATTTTTTTTTGTGAATTTATCCCAAAACTCTGTCTGCTGCTTGTTACACTTTTTCTGTTATTTCCTCTACTAATACTTTCATTTTAAATTAGGAAATGGACACAGCCGTATGTTGATATTTGGAACAAGAGACAATCTCCATCTACTGGCACAAAGTAAAGAGTGGTTTGCTGATGGCATGTTTTTCACTACACCAGCCTTGTTTAAGCAACTTTACACAATCCATGTAGTCCACAGCGGCCTTGTTGTTCCTGTAGTGTACACCTTGCTGACAGACAAGAGCCGTTCTACATACCAGAGGTTGCTGCAAGAGCTGAAGAACTTGCAGCCTGGACTGCAGCCACACAACCTGATGTTGGATTTTGAACTAGCTGCAATACAGGCATTTGAAAGTGAATTCCCCAACCTTGTGAAGACTGGTTGCTTTTTCCACCTATCACAGTCGGTTTGGCGTAAAGTTCAAAATGAAGGACTCAAGATTAGTGTTGAGCATTCCGATACCGCAAGTATCGGGTATCGGCCGATACTTGCTGTATCGGAATTCCGATACCGACTTCCGATATTTTTTCAATATCGGAATTCGGCATCGGAATCGGAAGTTCAGTTGATTGACGGCCTGACGTCATCATGATGCGCGGTGTGTGCGCATCATGATGCGCCGTCATTTCGGGCCTTCCGGGGGTCTCTGCCGGCCTGCCGGGGGGCTGTGCCGGCCTGCCGGGGGGCTGTGTGGACTGCCCGGGGTCTCTGCCGGCCTGCCGGGGGGCTGTGCCGGCCTGCCGGGGGGCTGTGCACCCTGTGGGGGTCTGTACCGGCCTGCCGGGGGGCTGTGCCGGCCTGCCGGGGGGCTGTGCTGATGTCCGGGGGTCTGTGCAAGCATCGTCCGATGGGACTACAAGTCCCATCGGGCGATGCCTGCTACCATGACAGTGATTGACACATTAGCCAATGATGGGACAGTAGTAGTCCCATCATCCGGCTAATGTGTTAAATGTTAAAAAAAAAAAAAAAAAAAAAAAAAATACTACATACATACTACATGCTACATACATACTACATATATACTACATACATACTACATACATACTACATACATACTACATGCATGCTACATACATACTACATATATACTACATACATACTACATACATACTGCATGCTACATACATACTACATACATACTACATACATACTACATGCATGCTACATATATACTACATGCTACATACATACCACATACATACTACATGCATGCTACATATATACTACATGCATGCTACATACATACTACATATATACTACATGCATGCTACATACATACTACATGCTACATGCATGCTACATACATACTACATACATGCTACATATATACTACATACATACTACATATATACTACATGCATGCTACATATATACTACATACATACTACATATATACTACATGCATGCTACATATATACTACATACATACTACATATATACTACATACATGCTACATATATACTACATACATACTACATATATACTACATACATGCTACATACATACTACATACATACTACATATATACTACATGCATGCTACATATATACTACATGCTACATACATACCACATACATACTACATACATGCTACATATATACTACATGCATGCTACATACATACTACATATATACTACATGCATGCTACATACATACTACATGCTACATGCATGCTACATACATACTACATACATACTACATGCTACATACATACCACATATATACTACATACATACAATACATTCATACAATACATACATAGACATACAGTACATATAACATAGAGTAACATACTTACCAATACTTGTCACATTGTTCCCCGAAGCCATTGTCTTTCCGGAATAAATATTAACATAACAAACCACAAAAATACTCACCCACGATCCGAAGCAGTCCACGAGTGTGTCCCACGACGATCTTGGGTAGAGAACTGCAGCATCAGATGATGCTGCCGTTCTCTACGGGCTGCAGGAATCCAATGACGGAAGGTAGGTATCCTTCCGCACTGTATTCCTCCGCCACTTAAAAAAAAAAAAGTCCCTAGTCTCACTTTATGCCATTGCTGTGTGGGAAATTCCCACACAGCAATGGCATAAAGTGAGACTAGGGACTTTTTTTTTTTTTAAGTGGCGGAGGAATACAGTGCGGAAGGATACCTACCTTCCGTCATTGGATTCCTGCAGCCCGTAGAGAACGGCAGCATCAGCTGATGCTGCAGTTCTCTACCCAAGATCGTCGTGGGACACACTCGTGGACTGCTTCGGATCGTGGGTGAGTATTTTTGTGGTTTGTTATGTTAATATTTATTCCGTAGACGACAATGGCTTCGGGGAACAATGTGACAAGTATTGGTAAGTATGTTACTCTATGTTATATGTACTGTATGTCTATGTATGTATTGTATGAATGTATTGTATGTATGTAGTATATATGTGGTATGTATGTAGCATGTAGTATGTATGTAGCATGCATGTAGCATGTAGTATGTATGTAGCATGCATGTAGTATATATGTAGTATGTATGTAGCATGCATGTAGTATATATGTAGCATGCATGTAGTATGTATGTGGTATGTATGTAGTATATATGTAGTATGTATGTAGTATATATGTAGCATGTATGTAGTATGTATGTAGCATGCATGTAGCATGTAGTATGTATGTAGCATGCATGTAGTATATATGTAGTATGTATGTAGCATGCATGTAGTATATATGTAGTATGTATGTAGTATATATGTAGCATGTATGTAGTATATATGTAGCATGCATGTAGCATGTAGTATGTATGTAGCATGCATGTAGTATATATGTAGTATGTATGTAGCATGCATGTAGTATATATGTAGCATGCATGTAGTATATATGTAGTATGTATGTAGTATATATGTAGCATGTATGTAGTATGTATGTAGCATGCATGTAGCATGTAGTATGTATGTAGCATGCATGTAGCATGTAGTATGTATGTAGCATGCATGTAGTATATATGTAGTATGTATGTAGCATGCATGTAGTATATATGTAGTATGTATCATGTAGTATGTATGTAGCATGCATGTAGTATATATGTAGCATGCATGTAGTATATATGTAGTATGTATGTTGCATGTAGTATGAATGTAGCATGTATGTAGTATGTAGTATGAATGTAGCATGTATGTAGTATGTAGTATGAATGTAGCATGTAATTTTTTTTTTTTTTTTTTTTTACATTTAACACATTAGCCGGATGATGGGACTACTACTGTCCCATCATTGGCTAATGTGTCAATCACTGTCATGGTAGCAGGCATCGCCAGATGGGACTTGTAGTCCCATCGGACGATGCCTGCACAGACCCCCGGAGCCTGCACAGACCACCGGCAGGCCGGCACAGCCCCCCGGCAGGCCGGCACAGCCCCCCGGCAGGCCGGCACAGCCCCCCGGAGCCTGCACAGACCACCGGCAGGCCGGCACAGACCACCGGAGCCTGCACAGACCCCCTGGCAGGCCGGCACAGCCCCCCGGCAGGCCGGCACAGCCCCCCGGCAGGCCGGCACAGCCCCCCGGAGCCTGCACAGACCACCGGCAGGCCGGCACAGACCACCGGAGCCTGCACAGACCCCCTGGCAGGCCGGCACAGCCCCCCGAAAGGCCCGTACAGACCCCAGAGAGGCTGTACAAGGGCAGGAAAGGGTTTTTCTTATTCCGATACCGGAAGTCCCATAGACTTGAATGGGACTTCCGGTATCGGAATCGGCGATACCGATACTTTTTTTAAAGATCGGCCGATACCATCCGATACGATACTTTGAAGTATCGGATGGTATCGCTCAACTCTACTCAAGATGCAATACCAAGGTGACCATGAATTTGCCCGTTGGATACGCATGATACCTGCCCTGGCCTTTCTACCACCACAGAATGTTGTGCAATCATTTGAAGAATTGGTGGAAGATCCTGACTTTCCACAAGAAGCAATACCTATTGCCAACTATTTTGAAGACAGCTATATCGGTCGAATGAATCGCAGAGGACGTCAAGCACCTTTGTTTCCAGTTCAATTCTGGAATGTGTATGAACGAACATTGAATGATCAACAGCGAACAAATAATGATGTCGAAGGATGGCACCGTAGCTTTCGAGAAACATGTGGTACTCTTTTCCAAAATATATACCGGTTCATTAACTGTCTGAAACATCAGCAAGAGCTCCATAGTTTTGAAATTATTCAGATAATAGCAGGAAATCCCATCGCTGCAAGAAACAAAAAGTATGCTGCAATTTCAGCAAGGGTTAAACGTATCGTGCAAGATTTCGATAATAGAAGCTTGATGGATTATCTGAGAGGCATTGCCTACAGCTTTGATTTTTAGTTCATGGTCACATATTGTATGTTTTGAGAGCAGTGTTTTTAGCTGTAAAATAATTCAAGCATTATAACCTGCAATTTGTATTTTCTCTTTTTCTCTAATCCTTCCCCTCTATACCTTTTTATGTTTCTTGTTAAAACAGTTTTGATATATACAGTTAAAGCATAACTCTGCAAAAAACATGTTATGTTATAGTACCTGTGCCCATGATATTCATTTCCAAAGGAGACCTTCCAGCAGCTTCACTTCTGTGTGAAAAGTCTCATCCAAGTTAAAGCTCCATGTGCTGCAGGATTACAGTGGTTGCTAAGGAGGCTGTTTCTCCTTAGTAGCAGTACTTGTGGATGGATTCTAGAGGGCGTGGCTGCACAGGAGCATGCAGCTAACAATATATTCCCTATGATGTATAAAGGGCTGCTGGTTTACAGCCCTCTGCAAAGCCCCCCCTATGTGTTCCGTCCTGTAACGGCTTTACACAGGCAGGGGGGAGCCCTCCTCTTGTCCAGGACAGAGCACATGAGCGGAGGGTGAAGGGGAGCTTTGCAGAGGACTGTGAACAAGCAGCCCTGAATGTATCATATGGAACCAGGAACCGTTCTGCTCCCAAGGGGGCACGACCTCCTTAGTAACCAATGAAATCCTACTATTTTCCTGTCTGTAAAATTACTCATCTAGAAAACAAAGTTTGAGAATAAAAAAAACTAATTTGATCAGAATTGTATATCTTCGACTCATATGGTGTATTATTAGTGATAAGCAAACCTGCCAATGTTCAGTTCAGGCAGGTTTTTCCCAGATGCGAAAGATCCAGGAGCAAATTGCTAGAGGCAAAACATTCAGGGATGAACTGCTGGGGGCGAACTGACAGGGGGCGAAACATCCGGGGGTGAAACATCCGAGGGCGAACTGCTGGGGGCGAAACATCCGGGGGCGAACTGCTGGGGGTGAAACATCCGGGTACGAACTGCTGGGGGCGAAACATCCGGGGGTGAACTGCTGGAGGCGAACTGCTGGGGACGAAACTGCTGGGGGCGAAACATCCGGGGGCGAAACATCCGGGGGTGAACTGCTGGGGGCGAAACATCCGGGTACGAACTGCTGGGGGTGAAACATCCGGGGTGAACTGCTGGAGGCGAACTGCTGGGGGCGAAACATCCGGGGGCGAACTGCTGGGGGCGAAACATCCGGGGGTGAACTGGGGGCGAACTGCTGGGGGCGAAACATCCGGGGGCGAACTGCTGGGGGCGAAACATCCGGGGGCGAACTGCTGGGGGCGAAACATCCGGGGGCGAACTGCTGGGGGCGAAACATCCGGGGGCGAACTGCTGGGGGCGAAACATCCGGGGGCGAAACATCCGGGGGCGAAACATCCGGGGGCGAACATGCTGGGGGCAAAACATCCGGGGGCGAAACATCCGGGGGCGAACTGCTGGGGGCGAAACATCCGGGTACGAACTGCAGGGGGCGAACTGCTGGGGGCGAAACATCCGGGGGTGAACTGCTGGAGGCGAACTGCTGGGGGCGAAACATCCGGGGGCGAACTGCTGGGGGCGAAACATCCGGGGGCGAAACATCCGGGGGCGAACTGCTGGGGGCGAAACATCTTGGTACGAACTGCTGGGGGTGAAACATCCGGGGGTGAACTGCTGGAGGCGAACTGCTGGGGGCGAAACATCCGGGGGTGAACTGCTGGGGGCGAACTGCTGGGGGCGAAACATCCGGGGGCGAACTGCTGGGGGCGAAACATCCGGGGGCGAACTGCTGGGGGCGAAACATCCGGGGGCGAACTGCTGGGGGCGAAACATCCAGGGGCGAACTGCTGGGGGCGAAACATCCGGGGGCGAAACATCCGGGGGCGAAACATCCGGGGGCGAAACATCCGGGGGCGAACTGCTGGGGGCGAAACATCCGGGGGCGAACTGCTGGGGGCAAAACATCCGGGGGCGAACTGCTGGGGGCGAAACATCCGGGGGCGAAACATCCGGGGGCGAAACATCCGGGGGCGAACTGCTGGGGGCGAAACATCCGGGGGCGAAACATCCGGGGGCGAACTGCTGGGGGTGAAACATCCGGGTACGAACTGCTGGGGGTGAACTGCTGGGGGCGAAACATCCGGGGGTGAACTGCTGGAGGCGAACTGCTGGGGGCGAAACATCCGGGGGCGAACTGCTGGGGGCGAAACATCCGGGGGCGAAACATCCGGGGGCGAACTGCTGGGGGCGAAACATCCGGGTACGAACTGCTGGGGGTGAAACATCCGGGGGTGAACTGCTGGAGGCGAACTGCTGGGGGCGAAACATCCGGGGGTGAACTGCTGGGGGTGAACTGCTGGGGGCGAAACATCCGGGGGCGAACTGCTGGGGGCGAAACATCCGAGGGCGAACTGCTGGGGGCGAAACATCCGGGGGCGAACTGCTGGGGGCGAAACATCCGGGGGCGAACTGCTGGGGGCGAAACATCCGGGGGCGAACTGCTGGGGGCGAAACATCCGGGGGCGAAACATCCGGGGGCGAAACATCTGGGGGCGAACTGCTGGGGGCGAAACATCCGGGGGCGAACTGCTGGGGGCGAAACATCCAGGGGCGAACTGCTGGGGGCGAAACATCCGGGGGCGAAACATCCGGGGGCGAACTGCTGGGGGCGAAATGTGCGGGGGCGAAATGTGCGGGGGCGAACTGCTGGGGGCGAAATGTGCGGGGGCGAAACAACCTGGGGGCGAAATGCTGGGGGCGAAATGTTCGGGGGCGAAGTGTACCTGGGGGCGAACTGCTGGGGGCGAAATGCTGGGGGCGAACTGCTGGGGGCGAAACTTCCAACTCCCGGTCTACAGTGCCTATGATCTGGCGAGTATATAAGTGCTGTCGGACACAGTTTTGTACACTTCTGAAAAGGACAATGCAGAACAGAGGTCAGATGGAGTCCAGAGTAACTCTGCTGCCTCATTATAGTGAATGGAACCCTTGGTGGTCTTATCTGAATCACAAAGTGTTCACCATACATCTAGATAAGATACTTGAGAGGTGTACTTTCCAACATGGGGTCATTTGTGGGGGTTTCCACTGTTTAGGCACATCAGGGGCTTTCCAAATGAAACATGACTTCTGATAATGATTCTAGCCAATTTTGCTTTCCAAAATTAAATGATGCTCTTTCCCTTCCGAATCCTGCTTGAAAACAGTTGTTTTCCCCACATATGGGGTATCGGCATACTTAGGAGAAATTGCACAACAAATTGTACATTGTATTTTCTCCTGTTACCCTTTCTCCTGTTAATAGAACATTTTTGTGTGAAAAATGTGTTTTTTTATTTTCACGGCTCTAAGTTATAAAATTCTGTGAAACAACTGCAACATCCTCCAGCAGTAATGGTGTGGGAAGGCATTTCTTTGGTGGGCTGCACAGCCCTCCATGTGCTAACTGTGTTGGGTACGGTGGCAAGTAAGAAGCGTTTCTTACAAAGAAAAACATCCAACACTTACTAAGCTTTGCCAAAACCTATAGCAAGTCTGCCAAAAATATGTGGGAAAACTTATTATGGTCTGATCAGACCAAGGTTGAGCTTTTTGGTCATAATTCCAAAAGGTACATTTGGCACAAAGCCAATACTGAGTATCACCAAGAGAACATCATAACCCTTTGTGAATCATGGTGGAGGCAGCATTATTGTTCAGGACTTTTTTTGGCAGCTGAAACTGGGGATTTAGTTAAGGTAAAGGGAATTATGACAGTTCAAATATCAGTCAATTTTGGATCATAGCCTTCAGGTAAAGTGGTAAAGAACAAGAGGGATTTCACTCTTCAGCACAACGATGACCCTAAACAAACCTATAAATCAACAAAAGTATGACCTTGCCCAAAGAAGATTAAAGTTTTGGAATGGTCTAGCCAGAGCTCTCACCTGAATACAATTGAAAATATGTGGGTTGAACTGCAGAGGGCACTTTACAGTGGCGATGCCCTCACAATCTGACAGATTTGGAGCTCAACTGCAAGGAAGAGTAAGCAAAATTTGCCAATTGTGCCATGCTATTAGACTTCTAACTGAAAAGATCAAAAGCTGTAAAAAATTCAAAGGGCACATCAACAAAAATTTATTTAAGAGTGCATATTTATACAACCACATTATTTATTTCTTTTATTTTTTTCCACTCAAAAAGATTTCAGTTTGTTTTCAATTGAATTGTATAGATTATAGGTGACTTTAAATGTGCAAAAAGTTTGGAAATGATCTTTCTAGGTATAATATTTTACATGACAAAAAATGGCATTTTAACTGTGTGGGTGTGCAGACTTTTTATATTCACTGGATATATATATATGCATATATGTGTACATATATGATCTGTAATACTACTATATATAACAATTAATTATCTCTACTTCTTTAACCAGTATGTAGCTTTATTTAATCTAAGCTCTCACAATGCAGTGTTATTTGGTAACAGGAAACCAGTCTTCTATATGTAGCTTTAGATATGACAGATAACTAGACATTAGTTTAAAACTGATAGGCAACTAGTAAAAGGAAGTGTACAAGTCACTCTCTTATCTGATAAATGTTATTATGACCCACGTTTTCCCTTAAAGGTGGAAGTCTTTAACCTAAACACCATGTGCATTCATTTTTCATTTGATTTAGGCTTTAAAAAAGAAAAATCCCTGTAGATACATTTGAGATCTTCGGATATACATGTAAGTCCTATGATTAGGATACAAACTAGGAAATAATTGAGGCTTTGTGTAGGTGTACTATAAATTTGACCAAAATATTTACACAGAAAATACAGACTTTAGGCCCACAAAACAAGTAGAATGTTTCCGTGCCATACATCAAAGCCATTAAATTTGTGATTGTAGATGAAGAATTTGTGAAGGAATGCAGCAATCTTACTTTTTTTGCAATTCTTGTGATTCTTGGGAAATGTAACACTGAATGTTGCAAGATTAAAAATAATATGCTATACAGTAAAATACAGTTTGTTACATTTACAATGCATAACTTCTGATTTTCATGCTGCATCGAATTGTAAAAAAAGTCCATATTTTTGTCACGGTCACGTGTGTCTGGACGCAGCAAGTACCGCAAGGCGAACCCATAAGACACCCGTGACCCTGGATACACCACCTCCAGTGGGGCGAATTTAAATAATAAACACGTGCAGCTGGATACGCCGCCTCCAACTGGCGAATTTAGACATTACACGTATATACAAGTCTGGAAACCCCGCCTCCAGTAAGGCGAATTTAAACAATAAGGGAAACCTGGGAAACATTAACAATGGTGGGCCCTGCGATAGGGAATAGGGAAGTGGAGACCTCCTGAGCTCCCCTGAGCCAGTGTCCCTACACTCCTAACGTTCCCTATGCCGGTTCTGCACCGGGCGCGCAACAGGAACCTAAAAACCCTAGCTCGTCCTGACCTAAACCCTCACTAGGGAATTGGTCGGTGGGGAAACTAATCCCACCACTGCACTAAAACACACATGAGGAAAGATGACAAAACAGGGGAAACACCACTTAGCTTTGCTCTGTTGCGTACGCTCCTAGCAACAGAGCCCACCACCTGTGTGCATCTTCTCCTCCACCCGGATCCATCACCATAACTGGATCCTTCACCATAGTGCAGCCTTGGAGCAGAGTCCACCACCAATTGCAGCAGTCCAGTAACAGAGTCCCAAAGATGAGTCCAGCTGCTGCCCAAAAAGTCAAGCATGCTTGAGTCCAGCTCTCAGCAACCAAGTCCCGCATGCTGAGTGCAACTCTCTCCATAGTCGTCACTCCACCAAGCCATGCAAGCACTTCCTGCCAACACCATAAACTGTGACTCCACCATGCCATGCCAGCCCTTCTTGCAGACCACCTAGCTGCCACTCGTCCCCTCTGGCTGGGCTGCGCAGGACTCATGTTCCTTCATTCACCCAGGCTTCCTTGTGAATGACTAACACACAATATCACCAACAGTGATTGAACCCACCTGGCTCCCTTTTATAGAGCCTAACACCTGATTTGTCATTGTATGCACATTAACCATAAAACTAAGGTGCGATACCACTCACCACCACCAGGCAACTTAGAATGAACGACACCATGTGTAATAATTCTAATGGCCACCGGGGCAATCACATCACTTTGGCACCTAGCCAAAGGAAAGAAAGTTCACTTATCCATTTACCTTGTCAGATCCAGCCTGGATCATGACAATTTTCTTCTAATTTCTAGAGAAGCAAATTCTGAATTAAAATGTTGCAATTAATGCTTAATTAAATAAACCTGATGTCTTCTCTTTTATTCCATCTTCTCAGTTCCTCCTATTCCAAACCCCTTTAGATTTCTGCGATGTGGCTGCCAGCTGCTCAGACTAATCTTCTCTGTAAAAGTTCTGTTTAAGTAATAATTATTAACCCTTCAGGTTCGTCACAGGAATTTTTTTGAATATTTAAAAAAAAAATGAGCATTTAACTTTTTTTCACAAAAAAATACTTCAGGTTCAATTTTTTTTATTTTACCAAGGGTAACAGGAGAAATTGGACTGGAAAAGTTATTGTGCAATTTGTCCTGAGTACGCTGATACCTGATATGTGGGGGGAACCACTGTTTCGGCGCATGGCAGAGCTCAAAATGGAAGGAGCGCCGTTTGACTTTTTCAATGCAAAATTGGCTGGAATTCAGATTTTACGCCATGTCACGTTTGGAGAGCCCCTGATGTACCTAAACGGTGGAAACCCCCCACAAGTGACCCCATTTTGGAAACTAGAACCCCCCAAGGAACTTATCTAGATATGTGGTGAGAACTTTGAACCCACAAGGGCTTCACAGAAGTTTATAACGTACAGCTATACAATTAAAAAATCATATTTTTTCCAAAAAAATGATCTTTTTACCCTCAATTTTTATTTTCCCAAGGGTAACAGGACCCTAAAAGTTATTGTGCAATTTGTCCTGAGTATGCTGATACCCCACATGTGGGGGTAAACCACTATTTGGGCGCATGGCAGAGCTCGGAAGGGAAGCAGCGCCATTTGACGTTTTTGGCTGGAATTGAGATCGGACACCATGTCGCGTTTGGAAAGCCCCTGATGTACCAAAACAGTGAAAACCCCCCACAAATGACACCATTTTGGAAACTAGACCCCCCAAGAAACTTATCTAGATGTGTGGTGAGCACTTTGAACCCCCCAGTGCTTCACAGAAGTTTATAACGCCCGGGCGTGAAAATAAAAAAATTGTATTTTTTCCACAAGCATGATCTTTTAGTCACCAATTTTTTTATTTTCCCAAGGGTACCAGGAGAAAGTGGACCCCAAAAGTTGTTGTCCAATTTGCCCTGAGTATGCTGATACCCCATATGTGGGAGAAAACTACTGTATGGGCACATGTCAGGGCTCGGAAGGTAAGTAGTGACGTTTTGGAATGCAGACTTTGATGGAATGGTCTGCGGGTGTCATGTTGCCTTTGGAGAGCCCCTGATGTACCTAAACAGTGGAAACCCCCCACAAGTGACCCCATTTTGGAAACTAGACCCCCTAAGGAACTTATCTAGATGTGTGGTGAGCACTTTGAACCCCCCAGTGCTTCACAGACGTTTATAACGACCGGGTGTGAAAATAAAAAAATCGTATTTTTTCAACAAACATGATCTTTTAGTCACCATTTTTTTATTTTCCCAAGGGTAAAAGGAGAAATTGGACCCCAAAAGTTGTTGTCCAATTTGTCCTGAGTACGCTGATACCCCATATGTGGGAGAAAACTACTGTATGGGCACACGTCGGGGCTCGGAAGGGAAGTAGTGACATTTTGGAATGCAGACTTTGATGGAATGGTCTGCGGGTGTCATGTGCGTTTGGAGAGCCCCTGATGTACCTAAACTATTGAAACTCCCCACATGTGACCCATTTTGGAAACTAGACCCCACATGGAACTTATCTAGATGTGTGGTGAGCACTTTAAACCCCCAAGTGCTTCACAGAGGTTTATAATGCCCGGGCGTGAAAATAAAAAAATCATTTTTTTTCACAAAAATGATATTTTTGCCCCCAATTTTTTATTTTCCTAAGAGTAACAGGAGAAATTGGACCCCAAAAGTTGTTTTGCAATTTGTCCTGATTAGGCTGATACTCTATATGTGGGGGTAAAACACTGTTTGTGTGCATGGCAGAGCTTGGAAGGGAAGGAGCACCATTTGACTTTTTCATCGCAGAATTGGCTGGAATTGAGATCAGACGCCATGTTGTATTTGAGAGCACCTGATGTGCCCAAACAGTGGAAACCCCCCAATTATAACTCCAACCCTAACCCCAACACACCCCTAACCCTAATCTCAGCCCTAGCCCTAACCCTAGGCCTAACCCTAGCCCTAACCCTAACCATAGCCCTAGCCCTAACCCTAATGGGAAAATGGAAATAAATACATTTTCTTTTAATTTTATTATTTTTCCCTAACTAAGGGGTGATAACGGGGGGTTTGATTTACTATTTATGGCGGTTTTCATATTTGGCAGCTGTCACACGCTAAAAGACGCTTTTTATTGTAAAAATAGTTTTTGCATTACCACATATTGAGAGCTATAATTTTTCCATATTTTGACCCACTGAGTCATGTGAGGTCTTATTTTTTGTGGGACAAGTTGACGCTTTTATTGGTATCATTTTTGGGCATGTGACATCTTTTGATCGCTTTTTATTCCGATTTTTGGGGCGCAGAATGAACAAAAACCAGCGTTTCATGAATTTCTTTTGGGGGGTGCATTTACACCGTTCCGCCTGCGGTAAAATTGATAAAGCGCTTTTATTCGTCGGGTCAGTACGATTACAGCGATACCTCATTTAGGTCGTTTTTTATGTTTTGGTGCTTTTATGCAATGAAAACAATTTTATACATAAAATAATTATTTTTGCATCGCTTTATTCTGCGAGCTATAACTTTTTTATTTTTTTGCTGATGATGCTGTATGGTGGCTCGTTTTTTGCGGGACAAGATGACGTTTTCAGTGGTACCATGGATATTTATATGCGTCTTTTTGATCGCGCGTTATTTTACTTTTTGCTCGGCGGTATGATAATAAATCATTATTTTTTGCTTCATTTTTTATTTTTATTTTTTAAGGGGTTCGCTAAAGGGGTTAACTAAGGGGACAGTTTTATAGGGCGGGTCGTTACGGACGTGGCAATACCAAATATGTGTACTTTTACTGTTTTTTTTTATTTCCAAAAAATGAATTTATTAGGGAATATTTATTTATTTATTTTTTTAATTTATTTAGCGATTTTAAAAAAATTATTTTTACACTTTTTTTTTTTTTTAACTTTATTATATTGTCCCAGGTGGGACATCACTGTCCTGTGACAGATCGCTGATCTGTCACATCACAGATCACTGTGACAGATCAGTGATCTGTCACAGGCAGTGCTGGGCTTCCGCCTTGCCTGCGCTTTGCAGGCATGAGGAAGCCAGCTCCCTGCAGGCCCCCGAAGGTCCACGTCGCCATCTTGGATCCGGGGACCTGCAGGGAAAGAGCCCCCCGCAGCAGCGCTGCACATTGCGTTGCTGTGGGGGGCTCAGGGAAGCACGGAGGGAGCCCCCTCCCTGCCGATGCTTCCCTTTAACCCCCGGTACACAGCGATCGTGTTTGATCGCGGTGTGCAAGGGGTTAGCGTGTCGGGGGCGGTTCGTGACCGCCCCTGACACATTGTGCCGGGTGTCAGCTGTGATAATCAGCTGACACCCAGCCGCGATCAGCGGCACTCACCACGTGGGCGCCGCTGATCGCTATGACGTAATATTCCGTCCATGGGACTTAGGTCCAGGGTCACATGGACGGAATATTGCGTGCATTGTAGGTAAGGGGTTAAATACTAAATTGAAGGAACAAATAGAGGTCACTAAAAGTTTCAGTGTGAACCCGAATTTCAGTCAAACGAGAATCTATTACAAAGTATGACAGAAAAATTGAAATAACCCCTAAAGGATACAAAACACAAATAATATTTAAGAGATCTGCAAGATTTAAGAGATAACAAAATTTACCAATTGGTCAGTGATTGGTTGGAACGCCTAGAATGTGAAACAGACGTTTATTCAACAAAGACCGATTTATCAGATTCTGACATACACACATTAACACAAAAAGGAAGACCTAGGGAAAGGGGTAGAGGAAATGGGAGAGGTGATAGGAAACCTGTTTTTGTAGACTTTGTGCTTGCTACTCTCTGAACAAAGACCAGTTTTAGGCTGGGGTCACATTGCGTTATGGCAGTCCGTTAGATGGACAGCGTTGCACCGCGGCATAAAGTGGCATGCGCTCGCAATGTGCCGTCATTCAGTGACAGAGCCTCGGACGCGGGCTGCAGCGTCTGAGGCTCCGTCAACACTAGCACAGATGAATCATCTGTGCTAGCGGGTATAGCATAATGCAATCGCCCTGTCCCTGCAGCAGGAAAAACACCCCCATAGCATGATGCTTCCACCACCATGTTTCACTGTTGGGATTGTATTGGGCAGGTGATGAGCAGTGCTTGGTTTTCTCTACACATACCGCTTAGAATTATCATCAAAAAGTTCTATCTTCGTCTCATCAGACCAGAGAATATTATTTCTCATAATCTGGGAGTCCTTAATGTGTTTTTTAGCAAACTCTATGCGAGCTTTCATATGTCTTGCACTGAGGAGAGGCTTCCATCAGGCCATTCTGCCATAAAGAATAAAAACGAACGAATAGGCCATGCACATACAGTGAACAAGTCGGTAATACAGTGTTCACACCACCAAGAGACTGGAACACAGAGAAACACAGTACAATAAACGTGAAAATATACTCTGCTGTAAAAAAATTCCAACAATGAACAGCAAGTGCTAGTAAAAAGATGGTAACAAAACAGGGTATTTAGTTGATACGTTTTTTGCAAAAAATGTACCCTAAGCCGCTCCACCAACACCAAGGTATACCCCTCAGAGCAGTCCTATCCAATGTATTTAAAACCTGACCATGTGAACAGTACCTATATGAGCAGGGTTCAGAGAGGTAATGTCTGATGTGGGCATGCTTGTGAGACGGCTTTATATGTGCATGGCCCACACTGCCATAAAGGCCTGACTGGTGGAGGGCTGCAGTGATAATTGATTTTGTGGAACTTTCTCCCATCTGCCTACTGCAACTGTGGATCTCAGCCACAGTGATCTTGGGGTTCTTCTTTTCCTCTCTCACCAAGGCTCTTCTCCCACGATTGCTCAGTTTGGCTGGACAGCCAGGTCTAGGAAGACTTCTGGTGGTCCCAAACTTCTTCCATTTAAGGATTATGAAGGCCACTGTGCTCTTACGAACCTTTAGTATAGCAGAAATTCTTTTGTAACATTGGCCAGATCTGTGCCTTGCTACAATTCTGTCTCTGAGCTCCTTGACCAGTTCCTTTGACCTCATGATTCTCATTTGGTCTGACATGCACTGTGAGCTGTGAGGTCTTATATAGTCAGGGGTGTGCCTTTACAAATCAAGTCCTATCAGTTTAATTAAACACAGCTGGACTCCAATGAAGGGGTAGAACTATCTAAATGAGGATCACAAGGAAAAAGCATGTGACTTAAATATGTGTGTCTGAGCAAAGGGTCTGAATACTCATGACCATGTGATATTTCAGTTTTTCTTTTTTAATAAATATGCAAAAATTTCTACATTTCTGTTTCAGTCAGGACGGGGTACAGAGTGTACATTAATGAGAAAAAAATGAACTCTTTAGAATTTACCAAATAGCTGCAATGAAACAAAGAGTGAAAAATTTGAAGGGGTCTGAATACTTTCTGTACCCACTGTATATCTGTTGTAATATGACCAGGAACCTGATTGTAACAAACATTTTTTACTGTATATTGCTGCATACATAGCTTTACTTGTTTTATCAAATTTGGGCTTTTGTATATATTGTTAATATGTATTGTAGGGATTTGTACTCATTCAGGTGCGGTAGAGGAAAACAGGAGGCATGCTTCTTTAAAAAAAAAAAAAAAAAATCTGTGCGGGTTTTACTGCATAAACCCAGCAGTAACAACAATCGGTAAACAGCCTTCAGAGCAGGCAAAACAACACAAAACTGTCCATAGCCTGGCTCTCTGCTCCCTCAGGCCTGTGGGCTCACAGGCCAGGCAATGTCTAGCACTCAGGCTCGGTCTGGAGCCACACACACAGAAAGCCTTCTACTTCCCAAGACGCAGACCATGTGCTAAACAACAGACTTCATTATTTAGGCTGTAACTACACGCACATGTGAGTTATATGGGTAGCCAGACCCGCTCATCTTTCATAGCTACCTGCAACCCGGACCCAGGTGCACTAAACAACATCCTAGTGCTTTCGTGCATCGCAGGGAGCAGGCATCTCTGCGACACATACCTCCCATTTGACTACATGGCCATTAGCCTCCTTACAGTATATATTGTTATGTCTATATGATGTCACTGACGATATGTCCATCTTCCCCTTCAGAGCGATTGTGCGAATAATACAGGGACTGGGTTGAAATTGGGTTGAAATTTTATTTATGATATCCTGCACCCAAACAATTTATCCAAAACAAATGTCTGCTTATCTGCTCGTGGTTTTGAAAGAAAAGAATTTGGAATTGAAATAACAGTGTGTGGTGAATTTTCCTGACTAGATGTCTTTGAGATAGTGGCAGACAGGGAGCTATTTTGCTCCCACAGAGCAATTGGCAGAGGTTTTACCACCATACCTTACTGAGGAACCACAAAAAGTGTACTACAACCTTGCCCTGCAAGAATCCAAGGAGTATAGATAGCTGAAGATGGTGATATGGCACATATGGATGTGATCCTGGCATTCAGGGCATAATGCGTACATCTCTGGCGGTACCAAAGCGACAAGCCTCTCTGGTCACAGATGCTCAACCTCTTATGCACGATGGAAGTATGACTGCCGCCTAGGACCTGCTTTCTGGCACAGGTGGTGTAAAGAGTGGTAGATGAACAATTTATCCACTCACTACCAAAATCAGTGGAAAGCAGGTGACCATGTGAGCTTCTTAGAAAGATACCTGGCTGTGGTTACCTCCCTGAGTAATCAAGGGAGCATGAGGTCACCTTTCCGAGATACTCAAAAAGAGGGGGTCCAATCCACATTTGAGGGAGCACAAAGACCCAGGAGGTATCAGAGCCGGGTTTAAGGTGTACATCTTGTACCATTGCCTGCTGGAGGTATCGGGCCCTGGGTCATATTTCAGCCCATTGTTTGTTGGTCTCAGAACCAATGAGCTTCTGCGTAGGACGGCACAACTCCTACTTAGCCTACCCTGCCTGCAGTGCTATTCCTCATCCTGGCAAAGGCCTCAGACATGCCAGGAAACTATGAACAGTGTCCAAGTAAGGGACTTCTGGACTAAGAGAGCTTGGTGACCCTTGTAAGTGTCACACTTCCATATGAGCTAGTGACTGGGAAGAAGGTAAAATGTATACATTGTGAGGTAGTGCTGTTATTCAGTTAGGGGATCCTCGCTAGGCACCGAACAAAACACATCCGGCACCAGGTTTTCCACAAAACAGTCCATGCGGTTTATTCAGCAGCATAAACCCACAGAAACAACATAAAGTTCTTATAACAGCATAGCGTCCATGACAGATTTCAGCTCTGTAATCCCTGTGGTCACACAGGTTAAACATACACAGGCTTTCAAGCCTCAGTTATCTCACCCACGTCAGGGTCACTCATGGTTCCTTTAGCATACTGCAGACGTCAATTCCCTCCAGGGAACTCCCAGGCACGTGCAGCCATTAACACAGCATTCACTTGCTGTCAGAAGGCAGCCCCATCTCACTCAGATGAGACCTTCCACACTGGACCAACCAGGTCCCAGCATTCACCCCATGTGACCTACCCTGGCCACACTATATGGTCCATAGCCACGCCCACCGGGTCACATGTCCATGACCTCATCACAGGCCCTTCACACACACATATACACTTTACAATAGCGTTATTAAACACACCCCCTGCGTGGGTTTGTAGGTAACTAGTCCCTGACACATTGAACCAGCACCTCAGCAGTATTACTGCTGATTAACACACACATAAATCTCCATCTCAAGGCCACCCACCTTGAGATACATAACGGTCATTCAGTATCTTGCCATTCATCCACTCTCCTGGGACCATCCATACAGCGCCCCCTAGTGGACACAGTGCTCACTACACCACATACGTCCTCCCTCTGTTCAAACTTGTGGAGTTGAACACACAACCTTACATCAGGCTCTCGAGATCGGGCACTCATTACACCTTGCCTCACAGGTCGAGAGACCCTTCTCCTTCTATTACATGACCTCATCTCTATGTTAGGCCTCCCCCGCCCCCAGCGGTCAGAATATCAGCCCTGATCTTTGGCCCTCCAGTTACAGTCTGTCTGCGTCATCAGACACTGTCTAGTCACCACATTCCTCTCCCTGTTTGTACCGTTCCCCGACCAGCTCCCCCGGTTGGTACGGTCATCAGTCTTAGTTGGGTCTACTGTCTGGCCTGAGTCTGACCCATTCAGCGTCTCACAGGAACTAATGTCTCTCAGCCTCATACGGCCTGTCGAACTGCCACTTGCTGACATTCTTCGGCCACCTGCCATGTCACTACTTGGAGGAACCCTTCGGGTCCTTTCATCTTGGGGTGGAGGCGGCCGCCACATGGTGTTCCGAACCTCTTTATTGATTCGCTGACAGTCCAGCCTCAACTGCTCAATCTCTTGCAGGTACCCCAATAGAAATTCCAAGAGCATCCAAAAGTTTCTCATGTTTTCCACGGAGCCACCATCAGGACAGGAATCCTACCCTCTTCACTTGATACCTGGTCTTCATCATCAGGAGGGATCCTCACCCTCACCACACCGGAGCTATTTACAAGGTCTTGCATTACCTTCCCGAATCTTCCAATGATTCTCCCAATCAGACCTTTGGGAAGCGGAACTACCTCTTTCCGCAAACCCAACCGATCCATAGCCTCTCTTGCTAACTCTAGGCGTCGAGCAGCTTTCATATTACTCCACCTAACCAACTGTTTGACATGGAGACACTGCAGATGTATGTTTTTCAGGACAGCCACCCGCTTTGCTGTGTCTTCCCTGGCTGACATTATCACCAACTGCCGAGTCTCAGGCGCCCAGTGCACCTTACACGCTTTGACCGCCTCTTTGAAAGCCTCATGCACACCTTCCTCAGCACAGGCCTCTTGCATGTCTTTTGGTACATTAATCACAAACTTGAAGGTCGTGGCCTTGCTCTCTTCCTGGCCAGGAGGCTCTGGCTTTACCATGGACACTTCCCTCACTACAGTTGACCCGACTGGGTGACTGTCTTCTTCAGTTCTTAACTCACCAACTTCACACAATTTGATCACTTCATGCCCCTTTGCCATGATGGCTACTGGCAGTTCTGTCTTATTATCACTCGCGCTCACCCATGGTAAGTCTTCGTCCAACTTCACCCGCAGAAGACTTTTTACTACTCCTCTGAGTTCCTCCATCTCTTCCTTGAGGTTCTTGTTCACACTTTGCCAGGTGGACAGGTGACCTCTGAGCTCCAAGACTTCTTTCTCGAGCCCCTCCACCCTGTGCTCGGCCATTTGTCTCAGGACTCTTTCTCGTTCGAGATGTTCTTCCACTGTTTCTTTTAACAGATTTATTTCACGATCCTGTTCTCTTTCGGCCAGCATGTGTCTCACCACTACCTCTTTAATTATATTGTCAAAGGGTACCACTGGGTCAGTCCCACCAGTCGAGTGAACCATCCCGTTACCGTTTATCCGTGTTTTCCCCCCAGTCGTCTCATCTCCCAGCCGACCATCCGCCATATCACGAGACGTCAGGTCCGTAAGTTGGGCAGATGTACTTCTTCTTCCGGTCAGTTCTACCTCTGACCTGTCCACGTCAGGAGCCGTCACTGTCTCAGTGTCTACTGGCCCCACAGTCAAACGTCTCCATCATCCGACCATACGTCATCAAACAAAACAAAGTCCCGGCCCCTCTCCAAGGCACAGACTAAGTCCCATGGTATCCCGCCCCCTTGGCACTCACTGATGTGAGTTCATTTTCTGGTCCACCAGTTGTGAGTTCTCCTGCCAGGCTCCCTCTGGTGGTAACAGGAGGTAGTGAGGCTGATTTAATCAGTAGAGATCTGCCACCTGATAATGAGGATGATGATTGGACCTCAGGAATCTCAGACTGGATTTAAGACAGCCGACTCCCTATTCTGGTGCTGGTGATTCCTTTTGGCTTGTCAGGTCTTGGTTTTCAGCTCTGTTCCAGTCATCTAAAGCTAAGTTTTTCTGCTAATGTTCACACTTGATTTTGTTGGTCTATTCAGTTTTTTGTGTGGTCAGCCAGCACCGGCTGGGGCTGTGCTGAATTTCCACTCTTATTTACCTGTATTTGCCAATTTGCTTTTTGTCCCTTATGAGATTGCCTCTTTTTGCTCTGTCTCAGAGTATTTCAGAGTGCTGATATAGTGGGAGAAGTCTAGTGACTTCAGGGTTAATTTTGCTATCAGAAGTGTTGGCATTATTTTTGTAGGGTTTTTTGCAGATTGCAGACAGTGTCTTTCCTTTCCTATCCTTTCTAGTTAGTTTGGGCCCCATCGTTTGCTCAGCCTATTTTCCTGCCTGTGTTTGTGCTTTCATCTTGTTTCACCGTCAATACATGTGTGGGGGCTGTCTTTCCTTTAGGTTCTGCTCTGGGGCAGTTAGTTTTCCCCTTTTATTGCTTTAGGTTTATGTAGTACTCCGACTGTGATGAAGCGTCTAGGATCATCGTAGGTACGCTCCATGGCTGCTGCTAGTTGTGTGGTTAGGATCAGGGATCTGCAATCTGCATAGTTACCAACCTCTCTGGTTTTCTGTGACTTAGCTTGTTTTGTTTTTTCTCCTCGGTGACCCATTCATAACAACTCACCACCTTTGGTCCCCTCAGACATTACTCTGTCTACTGCATAGTTCACCGTGACCCCATGTTTACAGCGAACCTTGGCGTTTTTCTCAGTCAGAGAAAACGAGAGGAGTGCCTGTCAGAGTCACCTGACTCTCTGAATCCAGTCTACCAGAGACTCCTTCCCGGTGCAGCATCACGGTACACACCTGTGGCCTGTCATTATTTGGAAAATACATGCCACACTCCTCAAAACTCATACAGACACACTGCGGTTCCCCAGACATACCCACTGAGGCAACCAGTGCTGCCATTTCCTGAACCACCCCAATTTGGGTTGCCGCCCCTCCCGGGACTCCACCCCTTTTTGGTTAACACCCCAATTTGGGTCACCACCCCCCTCTGGGACTCCACTTCTTTTTTGGTTACCACCCCAATTTGGGTCACCGCCCCTTTTGGGACTCCACCCCCTTTTGGGCTACCACCCCGATTTGGGCCACCGCCCCCTTTCGGGACTTCCCCTTGTCCGTTATACCGGTCTTCTCAGACCACAGTTCACACAACACAGTTTGTCTCTTTTACAATACCACACAAGTCCTTGCTGGCACTACCACAGCTCCAGCTGTCACCGATCACCGACACCACCGGCTGCTGTTCACACACACACAGCGACTGGTGTCCTCTTCGTAACCCAGGTCGACATATGCACAGGCTGTGGTACCGTGTCCTACCAAGTCAAGGACGTTATGCATACTGTTAAGATTTTACTTTGTTCTGGGAATTATGGGTTAAAGCCATGTAGTACGCAGTAGTCAGTTATACCACCAGTGCATGGCTCTGTACAATAGACCACTGTTTTTTTGCTTACTGCATAGTGTTTTCAGAACCACCATACTTCCAGTGGAGAGAGCCACAGACATGGAAGGCCACCTGCCTAATTCACGTGATACTTTCGGGAGTGCCAAACTGTTTAAGAGGCACCATCCTCCTGATGTTTGAAGCACCCACAGATGTCTATACAGGACACCATTAGCATTTGCCAGCCCCTGCTCCTCACTGTTGCCAGTGCTTTGTGTGTCTTCTCACCTATAGTTGACTTGTCAATTTAAAAATTTTCTGTCCTTATGGTTTTGAGCCAAAGAAAATGCTTTGCTGGATTTATCCGGTCCCCAGTCCACAGGTTGTGCAGCCCTGATTTAGATATTGAAGCCAGCCCACTTTACAAACCGCATTAATGTTGATATCTTGCCAAAGCTTGAAACACATGCATGAACCATAACTGGACCTGGCTGAATATTTGGGCACCTTGGATAATTAAAGTTAATTAGTGAGTTGTACAGATCACTAGTTCAAGCAAATTTAAGTATATTTTTTAATGGGACAATCTCTTTTAAGACTAAATCATAGACGCAAAGTAACAGATAGTAGCATTTAGAGGAAAATAGTCATGTGTTAAATAAACAACATACAGCTCTGGAAAAAATTAAGAGACCACTGCAAAATTTTCAGATTGTCTGATTTTTCTCTTTATAGGTATATTTTTGATTAAAAATGTAAATTACTCTTTTACTCTATAAACTAATGACAACATGTCTTCGAAATTCCAAGCATTAAATTTTGTATTTATTTTCAGAAAATGAGAAATGGTCAAAATAACAAAAAAAATGCAGTGCTTGCAGACCTCTAATAATGCTAAGAAACAAGTTCATAATCATTTAGAAACAACAATACTAATGTTTTAACTCAGCAAGAGTTCAGAAATCAATATTTTGTGGAATAACCATGATTTTTAATCACAACTTTCATGCATCTTGGCATGCTTTCCACCAGTCTTTCACACTGCTTTTGGGTGACCTTATACCACTTCTGATACAAAATTTTAAGTAGTTCTGTGTTTGATGGCTTGAGACTACCTATCTTCCTCTTGATTACATTCCAGAGGTTTTCAATAGGGTTCAGGTCTGGAGATTGGGCTGGCCATGATAGGGATTTGATGTGGTGGTCCTTCATCCTCACATTGATTGACCTAGGTGTGTGGCATGGTGCATTGTCCTGCTGGAAAAACAGTCCTCAGAGTTGAGGAACATTGCCTGAGCAGAAGGAATCAACTGTTTTTCCAGGATAACCATGTATGTGTCTTGATTCATATGTCCTTCACAAAGATTAACCTGCCCAATTCCAGCCATGCTGAAGCATCCCCAGATCATCACCCATCCGCCACCAAATTTCACAGTGGGTGCAAGACACTGTGGCTTGTACGCCTCTCCAGGTCTCCGTCTAACTATTAGATGACCAGGTGTTGGGCAAAGCTGAAAATTAGACTCATCAGAGAAGATTACCTTACTCCAGTCCTCTATTGTCCAATTCTTATGGTCTTTGGCAAACTTCAGCCTGGCTCTACTTTGCTTCTCATTGATGAAAGGCTTTTTTCTAGCTTTACATGACTTGAGCCCTGTCTCTATGAGCCTGTTACGAACTGCTCTTGATGTACACTTCACCCCATCTGCCATTTGCCATTCCTTTGGAGGTCATTTGATGTCATCTTGCGGTTGCTGAGTGACATTCGAATAAAATGACGGTCATCTTGGTCAGTGGAGAGTCGTTTTCGCCCTCTGCCGGTTGGTAGCTTTTTTGTCCCCAATGTCTGCTGCTTGAACTTGTTGTAATGAACTGGCATCTTAGAAATTTTAAGGATGGAGGCAAAATGACACTCACTGTATCCCTCTGCTAGTAAAGCCAGAATTGAGCCCTTCTTTTCCTCACTCAAGACTTTTTCTTTTCAACTCCTTTGCCATGGTTAAAAGTTATTTCTTCATTCCTGTTACTTTTGGGATATTGCTAGCACTTGTTTTGCCATCCGGCTTGTCCTATTGCAAGAGGATTGTGAACACCACAGCAGGGTTTTTTATACTTTTCTTCATTAAATAAGATTTGGTTCAGGTGATTCCCTAATCAGAAGCACATTAAGTAGAATGAGGTGTACTCTGGTTGGAATGCAACTGACACTGGAATGGAATGGCTGTCAGACATGTAGAGAAGCTGATTTTTATAAAACTCTGCAGTAGTCTCTTAATTTTTGCCAGAGCTGTATAATTCTGTTGATATTTTGATAAAGTAATGAGAAACATAATCATTGATGAAAGGAATGAAGACATTTTGATGTGAGTAAACTTTCTGAGGTTATGACTGAATATCAGCCATGCAGTAGATTACTATCACGGAACAATTTACATTAACCTCAAGAGACACTGCCCTTTGCTGGGAATCAGTCTTGCACAATATGTTACACAGGGTGTTGTATGACGAGTAGAACCTGTCCTCAGTGCAGCTTGCAAACACCACCACCTATGCTTTTTAATCTTCCCTTTTTACATGACAACGTGAAGGATTCTAATTGCCAGAACGAGGATGCATTTCGCCACTGACGTTTATTAATTCACACAAAAGCTATGATTGTGAAATAAACGGAAGAATCTGAAAATAGCTGTGCAAGGTGTGTCACTATATTAAGAAAAAAAGAGCAAAACCAGCCATGACGGTCGGCCAGAGTGGTTATAAAACGGATATGTAATAAAAACATTACCATTCGTAGGAGTCTTCTGGCTTCGGAGACATGTGTAGAGGTAGACAACCTCTTCTTCCATGATGCTCTTCATGTGAACATATGTGATTGGGTTCAGCATGTCGTCAACGCGCTCTGAGCGCGCTATTGTATTATTTTCTTGTGAATGTTGTCACGTTATTAGTAGCAAACGAGTCGGCAGATCTTTAACTCCAGCTGCAGTCACAGTCTCATGAAGTACAATGCTGCTCAGTGAAATGCTCTGCTGTAATTAGGATCTTCGAGGAATGGCAATCTTTAGCTGATGCAGAGAAAAGCAGTTTTCGCATTAGATGTTGCTTTAAGATAGCCTGTGTTAAATAAATAATAAAAAGCAAGAAAAAAATAATACAAGGAATAAAAAAAGGTCACTACTTGTCTAACATTCCAATATATATAAAAAAAAATTCCACAGGAAAGGGAATGCAATTTAAAATGCTTTTTATTGGTCCTTCATGGTCATAAAAGTTAATAAAGAAATAAATATACAAAATCGACACGCATTTCCTACATTTCTTTACTTTTTTTATTAATTTAATTCCATAGTGATTTACAGACATTATAATTTTCCCCTGATAGCAACATAAAGCATTCTAAGATTGACATAATAATAAGCCCCATATATTGTGAAAAAACAGAGGCAAAATTACTTGTATGAAATTTTTTTTTTTACTGCCATTAAAACTGCATTTACAGTGGGTACATAATGTATATAGACCCTTTTAGATTTTTCACTCTTTGTTTTATTGCAGCCATTTGGTAAATTCAAAAAAGTTCTTTATTTTCTCATTAATGTACACTCTGCGCCCCATCTTGACTGAAAAAAAACAGAAATGTAGAAATTTTTGCAAAGTTATTAAAAAAGAAAAACTGAAATATCACATGGTCATAAGTATTCAGACCCTTTGCTCAGTATTGAGTTGAAGCACCCTTTTGATCTAGTACAGCCATGAGTCTTCTTGGGAATGATGTAACAAGTTTTTCACACCTGGATTTGGGGATCCTCTGCCATTCTTCCTTGCAGATCCTCTCAAGTTCCGTCAGGTTGGATGGTGAACGTTGGTGGACAGCCATTTTCAGGTCTCTCTAGAGATACTCAATTGGGTTTAGGTCAGGGCTCTGGCTGGGCCAGTCAAGAATGGTCACAGAGTTGTTCTGAAGCCACTCCTTTGATATTTTAGCTGTGTGCTTAGAGTCATTTACTTGTTGGAAGGTAATCACTGTAATCATACTGACCTGAAGAATAAAGCTGCCTTACCAATTTTACCACACGCGAAACGGTACAACCCCCCCCAAAAGCAATTCCTGAATTGCTGGTTTTTTTTTTCATTCCGTATCTCAAAATTCAGAATAGAAAGCGAGCAAAAAATGTTATGTGCCCGAAAATGGTTCCAATAAAATCGTCAGCTTGTCCAGCAAAAAAACAGCCATAACATGTTGTGATCTGATTGCATCAAAATCAATCACTAATAACTCTCAGAATATTAAGCTGGTTCTGTCTGTTCAAAATAGTCCGCAGTTCAGTGCTATAAAATCTTTAATTCTTAAGCATATTCCCATCCTGTATGAGGATGATATTTTATCATCTATTTTATCATCTGGTGCAATGTTGTGGCCAAAAAGGCGGCCACTTTAGGTAATATTATATCTCCTAGTTTTTTTAACCCTGACAAAAAACAATATACTTGGTTGTACTTTCCTGGTTTCTATAACTTCTTCTAGATCATGAAGATACATGCATGTAGCTTTGAGAAAGAACTCCTAAGTGGGTTCAAAACGCATAGCTGCTACATATGTCGGTGTGAACATTGTTCTATCATGACCCATTTTTAATCATGATTCAATAAATTTTGGACTTTTTTTGGAAGCTGGAGCATTTTCCCTTTTTTTCTATAACATGACTATGTCTGCCGAAATTTGGAAAAGTTATAGATCTCAAAATATGGTGATGTAAAAACTAGTTTTCGCAATAAAAAGCATCTTTTAGTACAGTATGTGACAGCTGCCAAACATATAAATCTGGTATAGCTGTAATCGCACCAACCCGAAAGAATAAAGTCACCTAATCACTTATACCGCACGAGGAGCGGAGTAAAAAATAAAAACCAATTCTTCACATGCTGTTGATTTTTTCATTTTGCCTCCCAAAGATCGCGCTTACACTGAGGTTTCTGTGTAAATCTCTGAAATACATGATTTACACAGAACCTCCAGAGGAAGGTTCCTTATAATGAGGCAGATGGAGGCACTGTGGAAGCCGTCTGACCTGAGACCCGGTGTTGTCCGTCCTTTTAGGATTGCATAAAATTGCCGTCGGCCACAGTTTTGTGCTTTTCTGAAAAGAAGGATACTGCTGAACAGAGGCCAGACGGAGTCCAGGGTAAGTCTGCTGCCTCATTATAGTACATGGATCCATTGGGCTTTTCATCTGTCACGTATCTTGGAGATTTAGATGGAAACTCTGATGTAAGTGCTCAGTGTAGAGCGTCGGATAAATGTGATCATAAATGTTATGCAAAATGTTCCCAATAAAAGCTTCAATTCAGTGCACAAAAAAAGCAAGTTCCCACTCGGGTCCATGATCTGTTAGCGGAAATATAGAGGGCTTCCTTGTTACTGGTAGCACAAAGGCTCTGGAAAAGAGAAATGGTTCCTTTTCTCCCAAAACAAATTCAGCAAATTCTGTGCTCCCAAATCCAAATGCTCGTCCCTTCTGAGCCCCAGTGTGCCTAAACAACATTAAGGGTATGTGCACACGTTGCGGATTTTGATGCGTTTCTGCAGCATTTTTGGACGTCCGGAATTGCCTCAAATCCGCAGTGCATCGTGCACATAATGTTAATGAATGGGAAATGCAAAAACGCTGAGCACATGCTACGGATAATTCAGTGTGGAAACGCAGTGGTTTATTTTCCACAGCATGTCAATTCTTTTTGCGGATCCGCAGCTGCGGCTTCCATTCTCTCTCTCTCTTCTCTCTCTCCCCTCCCAGAGGCACACTGTAGAAGTTCACAAACTAAATCCGCACAGCAAAATCGCAATGGAATCCACAGGAATCCGCATCAATTCCGCAGGAAAACCGAAAGCGTTTTAGCCTGCGTTTTCTGCCAAGAGATGCGGATTCTCTGCAGAAAATTCCGCAGGCTAATCTGCAACGTGTGCACATACCCTTAGCGTCCACATGTTTGGCATTTCTATAGTGATGAGAGCCCACCTAATTTACAGCAATGTACTAGTCACTACAATGGCAATTTGCAATTTTCATTAAGCAATATTCATTGCTGCTTGTTACTGGAAGACACACATGGAATCAAAATCGTCCCTACACCTGTAGAGGAATTCCCAAAGGGGTATAATTTCCAAAATGGGGTCACTTGAGGGGGTATTCTGCTTTTCTATCACTTAGGGGCTCGTTATATGGAATCCGTAAACTATTCTGCATTCCAGGAGGCAAATAGCACTCCATCCCTCCACATATGGGGTATTGCCACATTTAGTAGAAGTTGTGATACAAATTTTGGTGCAATTTTTTCCCATTTCCCAGTATGAAAATCAAAAACTTGGGGCTAACACACAATCTTGGTGATAAAAATGTAAATTATTTTATCTTCACTGCCCAATGGTATAAAAGTCTGTGACACACCTGTGCTGTCAATATAATCACTGCACACATAGATGAAATAATTGAGAGGCTTAGTTTGTAAAATGGGGTCACTTATGGAAGGTTCTGCTGTGTTGGCACCTCAGGAGCTTTGCCAATGTAACATTGCATCCTCAAACAAGTGGAACAAAATCTGCACTATAATATGGCGTTTCTTCCCTTCTGAGCCTTGTACTGTACCTCAAAAGTAGTTTTCGACAACATATGGGGTATCGGTAAACAAAGGAGAAGTTGCACAACAAATGTTGGTGTCCATTTTTTCCTGTTATACAAAATTTGGAGCTAAAAAAGATTTTTGTGGGAAAAATGTGATTTTTTTATTTTCACTTATAAATGTTAAAATCTTCTGTGAAGCACCTGTGGGTTCAAGGTGCTCAATGCACATCTAGATAGGTTTCCTAAAGGTTTAGTTTCCAAAATGGTGTCATTTGTTGGGGTTTACACTGTTTAGACACATCAGGGACTCTCCAAACATGACATGGCATCCGCTAATTATTCCAGCAAATTTTACATTCAAAAAGTCAAATGACGCTCCTTCCCTTCCAAGCCCTGCCTTGTGCCCAAACAGTTGCTTTCCTCCACATATTGGGTATGTACGTACTTAGGAGAAATTGTGCAAAACATTGTATCGTTCATTTTCTCCTGTTACTCTTGCAAAAGTAAAAAAATTAGGTCTAAAGGAAAATTTTTATGAAAGAAAAGTAAATGTTTATTTTTTCCTTCCACATTCCAAAAAAATCATGTGAAGCACCTGAACTGTTAATAAACTTTTCGAATGTGGTTTTGAGTACCTTGAAGAGTGCAGTTTTTAGAATGGTGTCACTTTTAGGTATTTTATGTCATACAAACCCCTCAAAGTCACTTCAAATGTGAGGTGCTCCCTAAAAAAATGGTTTTGCAAATTTTGTTGTAAAAATGAGGAATCACTGGTCAACTTTTAACTTCCTAACAAAAAAAGTATGTTTCAAAAATTGTGCTGATGCAAAGTAGACATGTGGAAAATGTTATTTATTAACTATTTTGTGCGAGATGACTCTCTGATTTAAGGGCATAAAAATAAGAAATTTGAAAATTGCAAAATTTTTGCTAAATTTCCATTTTTTTCACAAATATTCACAAGTCATATCAAAGAAATGTTACCACTGTTATGAAGTACAATATGTCATGAGATAACATTCTCAGAATCAGTGGGATCCATTGAAGCGTTTCAATGTTTTGACCTCATAAAGTGACAGTGGTCAGAATTGTAAAAATTGGCCTGGTCAGGAAGGTGAAAACAGTGTCAATAGGTCTAATGGAATGCTATAGTATGATATTCATCTAGCGATTTGTGAAGCTAACAAAATTTCCAGCAAGTGATGGAGCAGAGCCCCCTCCTCCAGAATATTCTTGCTATTTTGCTTTACCTTGGTCTTCATCAATATACTGTAAATCCCCTATCCCAAAACAGTTAGCTATAGAAAGCTGAAAATGTGTGGCTTCTTGTCTAAGCTCTGATGGCCAGTGTAAGGCTATGTGCCCACGTAGCGTTTTTAAGCGTTTTTTTTCCTGGCAGAAACACATGCCCTTGCCAGGGAAAATGCATGCGCTTTTTGACATGCGTTTTTGACGCAATTGTCGAGCGTTTTGACATGCGTTTTCCTATGCGTTTTTGCAATTACAGTGTATGTATGCGGAATCGCATGCGATTCCGCACAATTAACATGCTGCGTTTTTTCCGCTAAGCGTTTCCGCAGCGAAAAAAACGCACCATTAGCACAACATGTGTGTTTTCCATTCTATTACATTAGATGATTTTCTTAAGCATTTCCGCAGCAGAAAGGCTTGTCTAAAAGCGCTGCGGAAACGCTTAAAAAACGCAATGTCGGCACACAGCCTTAAAACTAAAATATTGTAAGATTTTTAAAAAAAGGATAGCCAAATAAAAAACATTAAATTAAAAATTACTTTGACAATATAAAAAACAAATGTTTTTATTAAAACCTGATTATATTAATAAGAGGAATGAGGTCTATTAGATTTTACATATCTTGAATCAATGAAGATTACATTCTTGAGCGTTGACATTTTTTTCTTAGTTTTCTATAATCAAGGAAGAATTTCATGTTATTTATAGCAAGCTCAGTAGTCATCTATACTCAAAATATTTTTCAATGTATTGGACTGATCTTGTTGCCTTCAGAAAATGTTCTACATTCAAAGGAAGCTCTCTACCAAGTACCCACCTGATGGGATAGAGAATTCTGGGGGGATGCCATTCTAGAAAAGTATTCTTCCTATTATTATATATACACGTAGAGTTTGAATCTTTCATATTATTTATTCATAAGAAGTACTTTGAGTATATATGAAAGATAAAACTATCAGGAACTTATGACTTACACATGGCCAAAATTAACAAAGAAGAGGATTATTCGGCTGAGGACATATCTGTTAAAAATGACAAAGAGACTTATTGTTCTTTAGTAACAGCTCTTTCCTTTATCATACACATGTGGTATCATGGGAGTTATTACAACTGTTTAACTTGTTCCTTTCCTTCTTTAATCTATAATGGGCTCCATAACACTGTAGTGGGACCCAAAAGCTGAGCCAGAGGCACAGCTGCACAGCCATACAGTTAAATACACCAAATATTTATGTCTGCAGCCATCAGTAAGGAGAGATCCTTACATACAGTATTAAAGGGGTTGTACACAACTCTGACAACCCCTTCTTAAATGCTTTAGTCACCCATGTAAAATAAAAAAACTTATTACCTCCCACACCAGTGGTGTTGGTGGCAGATCTCCCAGTGCTCATATTTAATTGTTATGCCACATGAGTACTGCAGCTGCTTATGTGCTGAAGTGCTTACACATCCTTTGGATAAAACTGGAACATCCAGCAGAAGTGTGCACGGTTGGCTGCAGCACTCACATGACATAGCAATGTCATGTGACCACTGGGGGATCCAGTGCCAATATAACTGGAATGATGCCGATATGAGAGGTGAGTACATATATTTTTTTATTTTACATGGTGGACTACAGCATTTAAGAAGTGGTTGTCCATTTAGGCCTGATTGTGTTGGGAAATTACTCCCATTTTTCTAGCCACATCCATTTGCTAGCCACACCCATTTTCATGCACACTTTCCTCATCCACAAAATACAAGTAACGGTAGCTTAAAGCAAATTCGCTTTACCCTTCTTTCCCACTTATACCTTCATTTATAGTCTCATTGCCACCTGTCAAGTACAAGTCGTTTCATTTAAACTGTCAGTCAGTACTTAGTATGTTACATATTATTAAATGGTTCTTCTACAAGTTTGGAAAATTGGTACTAAAGGAACCCTGCTCAAATTAGAAAGGATGACCACCTGTCCATCTGTCACCTCAACTGTTTGCTACACCTAATCTCTGGCCTCAGCAGCCACTGGTAAAATATGAAAGAAATATAGTCATACCATGACTAGACCACATATTACCACCACATAGTGACCAAACAGTACCACATATAAGGGTATGTTTCCACGGTCAGTATTGGCAGTGCTTTGGAAGCAGCTCCGTCCAAAGCGCTGCCGGCTTTTGTACGCGCGGTGATTCTGCTTGTGTTCATTGAACCATATGGAATCACCGCATCCTATACATTGGACTGTGATATTTATCTTGCGGTGACTGAGTATCTTCGCAAGATAAATAGACATGCTGCTGTCTAGAAAGATGCGACGCATGTGCGTATATGCAGGGAAGCCAGAGGCGTCCCTGCATGCATAGTGAAGATGGGATTTCATAAAATCCCCTCCACTATGCTGTGACATCTGGCAAGTGCGGATTGGATGCTGCAGCATCCAATCTGCAGCGTTTACTGACCGTGGAAACATACCCTAAGGCAGAAATACCACCACACCATGACCAGACCACATACTGTATTTCCACCACACAGTGACCAAATAATATCACATACAAGGGATAAATACAATTACACAATGACCAGACCACATATGATCACCAGATAGTGACTGAATACTGATCATTAATAAAAACCACAATACTAGTAACACTAATATTATCACCAGTGACTTTAAACAAAGGAGCTCTGTACAGTATATAGTGTATAGTGTAAGTGTACAGGTAATACAGCAATAACCGATGACATTATACACAGGAGCTTTGTATGTATAGTGTAAAGTGTAAGTGAACGGGTACTACAATAATCACCCATGACATTATACACAGGAACTCAGTACTGTATGTGGTATATACTGTATAGTGTAGAGGTAATACAATGATTTACCAGTGATGTCTCAAGCTGAAGTAATTAATCTTCACTTTTTTTCTTCATCTGGCTCAGACAGCTATAACGTCTTCTTGCCAGGATTCGTCTCTGAAGAAAGTAACACACAGACATCTATAGATGATCGCTTCTAGAGCATATTCCCCACTTTTTCCCCAACTTTTACTCTGTACCAGATGAAGAAAAAAGTGACATAGTGCACAATAGACCTCCCCTTTGTTTTTCTCATGGAAAACAGTATCTGCAAAGTAAAATACATTATAGTGGTAATAATGTCCCTGAATTTGCTCTTACAGTAATTGTCACCCACTTGCCACCATAAGCTAATAATCTATGCTCCTCATTCCAGTGATAATGGCTGAATATTGTCCCCGTTCTGTAATAATTTCCTTCATTCTGGGCCCTTCCTGTTATAATATACTCTACTCTGGACCCATCACTGTAGTAATGTCCCCCATCCTGGCCCCTTTATTTAACCCCTTTCCCACCTGAGATGTATCCATACGTCACTATGACCTGGGTCTTATTGACTTGGGACTTATGGATACATCTGGCGATTTTGTGCACACAGATGCTGTGCGCGCGTGATCGGCACCAGGTGTCAGTTGATTCTGACAGCGGACACTTGGCAATCCCGCAGCACTCCTGGCACTTTAAAACCCTAAATGCTGAGATTGAACTTTATCACAGAATTTCGGGAGCACGCAGAGGGAAGACAGCTACTCTTCCTTTGGATCGGAGACCCTGCAACATCACGTGGGGTCCGAATCATTGCCATCGTGACCCGATGTCATCATGACAGTTCCGGGTCACTAGCACTATTAAAGTTGCTAGCTCACACTCAAAGCATTATAAACAACTTCGTTTTTCAGTGCAGCGCTGACAGTTTGCATAGCATAGGGATGCTGCTGTATCCCCATGCTATACAAGTGATCAGCCTGCAAAAAATGATTGGTGGACATCATAAAAAAAATCTCTGAAATATATGATATAGACGGAACCACCGGCGGAAGATTCCCTATAATGAGGCAGATGGAGACACTGTGGATGCTATAGGGCCTGTGATCTGGCAGTGTCCGTCATTTTAGGATTGCATAAAAGTGCCGTCGGCCACAGTTTTGTGTACTTCTGAAAAGAAGGACACCACTGAATAGAGGCCAGATGGATTCTAGAGTAACTCTGATGCCTCATTATAGTGAATGGATCCCTCAGGGGTTTCATCTGTCACGTCACTTTGAGATTTAGATGGAAACCCCGATGTAAGTGCTCAGCGTAAAGCGCCAGATAAATGTGATCACAAACATTATGTAAAATGTTCACAATAAATGCTTCAACTCAATGCACAAAAAAGCAAGCCCTCACTCAGGTCTGTCATCTGTTAACGGAAATATAGGGGGCTTTCACGTTACTGGTCGTACAAAGGCTCTGGGAAAGTGAAATGGCTCCTCACCCTCAAAATAAATTCAGCAAATTCTCAGCTCCCAAATCCAAATGCCCCCTCCCTTCTGAGCCCCACAATGTACCTTAACCACATATAGTGTCCACATGTTTAGCATTTCTGAAGCTATGAGAGCCCACCTAACTTATGGGTGCATGACTCCATAAGCATGAGCTGGGCATAACATACTGGTGACTGCAACCTACTGGTCACTACAACGGCAATTTGCAACTTTCATTCGGCAACATTCATTGCTGGTTGTTACTGGAAAACACACATGAAGTCAAAATCATCACTACACCTGTAGAGAAATTCCCAAAGGGCTATAATTTCCAAAATGGGGTCACTTGAGGGGGAATTCTGCTCTTCTAGTTATTGGGGGCTCTGTATATGGAATCCACAAGCTATTCTAAGAAAATCTGTGCTCCAGTAGACAAATAGCACGCCATCCCTCCCAAGTGTTTCCGTATGGCTAAGCAGTGCTGTATAGCCACAAATGGGGTATTGCCTCATTCAGAAGAAATTGTGTGACAAATTATGGTGCCATTTTTACCCACTTCTTGTGTGAAAATGTAAAATCTGGGTCTAAAACAAAATTTTGATGATAAAAATGTAGTTATTTTTTCCTCACTTACCAATGGTAGAAAATTCTGTGACACACCTGTTGTGTCAATATGCTCACTGCACCGCTAGATTAATTAAATGAGAGGTGTAGTTTGCAAAATGGGGTCACTTATGGGGGTTTCTGCTATTCTAACAACTCAGGGGCTCTCCCAGTGGGTCATGGCACCCGCAAACCATAACAGTAAAATCTGCACTATAGTATGGTGGTGCTCCTTCCTTTCTGAGCTTTGCACTGTGCCTGAAAAATATTTCCCGATTACATGTAGGGTATTGGCGCACTAAGGAAAAAATGGACCTCAGTTTGTTGTGAAAAAATTTCCTATTAGCCCTTAGAAAAATTAAAAACTTGGGGCTAAAACAACATTTTAGTCGTAAAAATGTAATTTATTCTTTCTTCACCGCTCAATGGTATACAATTCTTTGAGGCACATGTGGTGTCAATATGATCACATCATATGGGGGGGTTTCTGTTGTTTTGGCAACTCAGGAACTCTGCCAATATGACATGGCACCATCAAACCATTCCAGCAATATCTGAACTCCAATATGGCGCCGCTTCCCTTTTGAGCTTTGCACTGTGCCTCAAAAGTTGTATGGTGCAATTTCTCCTGTTATCCTTATGAAAATCCTTATGGGGCTAAAATAACATTTTTGTGGGGAAAATGTGATTTTTTTTTTCTTGGCTCAACGTTATAAACTTCTGTAAAGCACCTGGGGGTTCAAGGTGCTTACGATGCATCTAAATATATTTCTTGAGAGGTCTAGTTTTCAAAATGGGGTCACATCTGGGGTTTTTTCTACATCAGGGGCTCTCCAAAAGTGACATGGTGTCCGCTAATTATTGCAGGAAATTTTACATTCAAATGACGCTATTTTCCTTCTGAGCTCTGCCGTGCACCAAAACAGTAATTTTCTCCCTTATATGGGGTATCGGCGTACTCAGGAGAAATTGCACAACAAATTGTATGGTGCAATTTCTCCTGCTACCCTTATGAAAATGCACAATTTTAGGCTAAAAAATATTTTTTGTGGGGAAAATGTGTTTTTTTTTTATTTTCACATCTCAATGTTATAAACTTCAGTGAAGCACCTGAGGGTTCAATGTGCTCACTACACATCTAGATCAGTTCCTTGAGGGGTCTAGTTTTCCAAAATGGTCTCACTTGTGGGAGATTTTCACTATTTTTGCACATCAGGGGCTCTTCAACACGACATGGCATCCGCTAATTGTTCCAGCAACCTTTGCATTCAAAATGTCAAATGGCGCTCTTTCCATTCTGAGTTCTGCCGTGTGCCCAAACAGTGGTTTTCTTCAACTTATGAGGTATCGGCATATTCAGGAAAAATTGCACAGCAAATTTTGGGGTATATTTTTTCCTGTTACCATTGCAAAAATAAATAAATTTGGTTCTAATGTAATTTATTTTGTGAAAAAAGTTAAATTATTATTATTTTCACTCCAAAAATTCCTGTGAATAATAAACTTCTTGAGTGTGGTTTTGAGCACGTTGAGGGGTACAGTTTTTAGATTTATGTCACTTTTGGGTATTTTCTATCATAAAAAACCCTCAAAGCCTCACAAATGTGAGGTGGTCACTAAAAAAATGGTTTTGTAAATTTTGTTGGAAAAAGAAGAAATCGCTGATCAAATTTTAACCCTTATAACTTGCTAACAAAAAAATTTGCTTAAAAAATTGTGCTGATGTAAAGTAGACGTGATAAATGTTATTTATTAATTATTTTGTGCAACATAACTTTGATTTAAGGGCACAAGAATTCAAAGTTTGAAAATTGCTACATTTTCCAAATTGTCACCAAATTTCCACTTTTTCAGAAATTCTGTAATAATGTACCCCATCCTTCCCCTTTCCTAAAATAATAACCTCCATCCTCAGCTCCTTCCTGTAATGATTGTGAAAAATGAGGATGAATGACCTTATGGAGATCAACATTCAACACTGCGGAGACACCATCACATGTTTCTCAACGCAGTGATTCTAGAGCAATGCCCCCATCCCTTATGGGAAATATGCAAAAACATGCAAAACACAAGCCGCGGAGACACCATCACATGTTTCTCAACAATGCCTAGTAAAAGACTAGCCAGTTTCCTACTCCACACTGATGAGGGGCAATACCCTGGAACAGCTGTCTGTGGATGGATACCATGTTTTGGCATAGGTGTTTTCCTTCATTGGAGACTGCCCTTCCCATGGTTGTTCCTTCCCGGGAAAGACCTGGCTAGTCATTGCTTGCATTGAGAAACATGTGATGGTGTCTCCGTGGCTTGTGTTTTGAATGTTTTTGCATATTTCCCATAAGGGATGGGGGCATTGCTCTAGAATCACTGCATTGAGAAACATGTGATGTGTCTCCGCAGTGTTGGATGTTGATCTCCATGAGGTCATTCATCCTCATTTTTCACAGTCTTTTACTAGGCATTGCTCCTACTAGCCAGTTTCCTACTCCACACTGATGAGGGGCAATACCCCAAAACAGCTGTCTGTGGATGGATACCATGTTTTGGCATAGGTGGTTTCCTTCATTGGAGACTGTCCTTCCCGTAGTTGTTCCTTCCCAGGGAAAGACCTGGCTAGTCATTGCTTGCATTGAGAAACATGTGATGGTGTCATCGCGGCTTGTGTTTTGCATGACCTTCCTGTAATGATGTCCCCATCCTAGGCCCCTTTATTTAATATTGTATTATTTCCTGGCCCCCTTTTATTTAATAATGTCCCCAATCCAGGGCCCTTTCTATGATGATTTCCATCATCCTGATCCCTTTTATTTAATAATGTCTCCTATGCTGGTTCCTTTCTATAATGTCCCCCATCCTGGGCCCCTCTATTTAATAATGTCCCCAATTCTGGCCCCCTAATGTAATAATGTCTGCCATCCTGGCTCCTATATCACCCATCCTGCCGCACTTCTGTAACACAGAAAAAAAATTCTTCTTACCTGTCCATGCTATTGCTGCAAATGATGTCCTCTTGCTGCTCCATATTTAGTGCGGACAGGGTGGCGCATGGCAGTGACACTTTACGCCACCACCTGACTTCAGCTGCTGGTCTCTGATAGATTAAACTGAATGAAGATTCACATTAAATTGAAACTAGCTCTGGTTACCTGCAGGCCTCCAGTCTTCAATACTGAATCGGGATACTGCTTCTTGCTGATTCAGAGAATGGGCTGTGTTTTTAACAACCGATTCCACTGATCCACTAAGAACCGGTTGAATCCCACCCCTGCCATTACGCATGATAGGATCTGTATAGATTAATACTCTGAGAATTTTGGGAAGTTAAAAACGGAACTTAAAGATCTGTAACACAAGAAAGTTGTTATTGCTGAACATTGTTCCTGGGTATTCTTGGCTTCACTTCCTCCTCCTGAGTCCACCTCTGTTACACATCTGTCCTGGGCATCCTGGACTTTGTTCTCAATTGTGCTCCACATCATGTTTTGCAAGCTGCCCATCTTGGCTCAATGAGGGTAGCACGGTGGCTCAGTGGTTAGCACTGCAGCCTTGCAGCGCTGGGGTCCTGGGTTCAAATCCCACCTAGGACAACATCTGCAAGGAGTTTGTATGTTCTCCCCGTGTTTGCGTGGGTTTCCTCCGAGTACTCTGGTTTCCTCCTACACTCCAAAGACATACTGATAGGGAATTTAGACTGTGAGCCTCATCGGGGACAGCGCCAATAATGTCTGTAACGTGCTGTGGAATTAATGGCGCTATATAAAAAGATTAAAATTGATGGTGTCGGCCCTTTAAAGAACAATGAGGGTGAAATCATAGAGAGCGATGTGGGAAAAGCAAATGTTTTAAATACTTTTTTTCTCAACAGTGTTCACACAGGAAAAGGATTTGCCAGGGGAAATGCAGAGTGATAATGTAAACTCCCCATTAAGTATTACCTGCCTAACCCAGGAAGAAGTGCAGAACCGCCTTAGTAAGATTAAAATTGACAAATCACCAGGCCCTGATGGCATTCACCCTCGGGTATTAAGGGAGTTAAGTAATGTGATAGACAGGCCTCTATTCCTTATATTTAAAGACTCTATAGAAACAGGGTCTGTTCCTTTTGATTGGCGGCAAGCAAATGTGGTACCAATATTCAAAAAGGGGTGTAAAAGGGAACCTGGAAACTATAGGCCAGTAAGCTTAACATCTGTTGTGGGTAAAATTTTTGAAGGGTTTCTAAGGGATACCATTATGGAATATCTCAATGTTAATAAATGTTTAACTCCATATCAACATGGATTTATGAAGGATCGCTCCTGTCAAACTAACCTGATCAGCTTCTATGAGGATGTGAGCTCTCAAATGGACCAAGGAGAATCATTGGATGTCATTTATCTCGACTTCTCTAAAGCATTTGACACTGTCCCACATAAAAGATTGGTAAGTAAGATGAGAAAGCTTGGGCTAGGGGAAAATGTGTGTAGATGGGTAGGTAGCTGGCTTAGTGATAGAAAACAAATAGTGGTTATTAATGGTGCATACTCAGATTGGGCCACGGTTACTGGGTACCACAGGGTTCTGTATTGGGCCCCCTACTATTTAATATATTTATTAATGATCTAGTGGATGGCTTACACAGTATAATATCAGTATTTGCAGATGATACAAAACTATGTAAGGTAGTTAACACAAAGGAGGACAGTTTGCAACTACAGACAGATTTGACTAAATTGGAGAATTGGGCTGAAAAATGGCAAATGAGGTTTAACACAGATAAGTGTAAGGTTATGCACATGGGAAGGAGAAACAGATGCTACAATTACTTACTAAATGGGAAACTGCTGCACTCACATCTGTAGCTATGAAAGTCTTCGAAAGAATTATGATGTCCCACCTGATAAAATTCACGCAGAAGCTATGGGACCCGCTTCAGTTTGCCTATAAGGAGAATCGTTCGGCAAACGACACTGTCAATCTGGCACTGAAGTACATTTTGGATCATACAGATGAACTGCACTCATATGTCCGGATTCTTTTCATGGACTTTAGCTCAGCGTTCAATACCATTGATCCGAATTTACTTCATAAGAAAATGGTAGCTCTTGGAGTCCCTCTTAACTTATGCTTGTGGATTTATAACTTCCTGACAGCCAGGATACAGAGTGTAAAAGTTGGACCATTCACTTCGGACACCTTGGTCACAAACATCGGGTCACCTCAGGGGTGTGTTTTGTCCCCGTTACTGTTTTCTCTCTATACGAATGATTGCATCTCTTCAGCAGACTCAGTAAAAATCTTGAAATTTGCCGATGATATGACACTGATTGGTCTCATCAGGGGAAATGCTGAAGACTTGTATCGGAGTGAGGTGGAAAGAATATGTGACTGGTGTAAAGCCAATAATCTTGTACTCAACACTAAAAAAACTGCTGAGATGGTTGTGGATTTTAGGAAAGATCAACATGAGATACTTCCAATCTACATCCATGACGAAGTGGTTCTTAGGGTCACAGAGACCAAATTCCTTGGTGTTATCATCTCTCATGATCTTAAATGGGGGAAAAACGTGGATGCTGTTATAAGAAAAGCACAACAGAGGATGTTCTTCCTGCGTCAGCTGAAAAGATATGGTTTGTCTAAGAATCTGCTGATCTTATTCTTTAATGCTGTCATCAGATCTGTGATTTGTTCCTCTCTGGTAGTCTGGTATGGGGGAGCCACTGCGCATGACAAACTCCGCTTACAAAGGACTTTCAGAACAGCAGAGAGAATTATAGGTTCCCCCCTGCCTAAAATCCAGGATCTTTATGATAAGAGTATTCGATCCCACGCATTGAAAATTTCATCCGATCCCTCTCACCCGGGACACTCCTCATTCCAACTACTCCCTTCAGGACGTCGCTTCAGAGTCCCCAAATGCAGCACCAACCGCCATATGAACAGCTTCTATCCACTCTCTGTTCAACAATTAAATCGTCATGTGTAGACTATATACTGTATCTGTCTTGTTAGATGTTACTTGTTGTATCTGTTGTTATATATTATGTTGCCTCTTTGCCACAAAGAATTCCTTGTATATATGTAATATGTACTTGGCGATAATAAATTTGATTTGATTGATTTGATTTGATTTGAAATCAGACATGGAAATAGACTTAGGCATCTTAGTCAATAAGAAGCTAAATTGGAGTGCCCAGTGTCAGGCAGCTGCCACCAATGCAAATAGCGTCATGGGATGCATTAGAAGAGGTCTGGGGACACGAGATGAAAACATAATTCTCCCTCTGTACAAATCACTCGTCAGACCACACTTGGAGTATTGTGTGCAATTTTGGACGCCGGTGCTCATGAAAGACATTACTGAACTTGAAAGGGTTCAAAGGCGGGCTACTAAAATGATAAATGAAGTTGGCTCACTACAATACCCAGAAAGGTTATCAAAATTAGGTCTATTTACTCTAGAAAAGAGAAGACTTAGGGGAGACTTAATATATATGTACAAGTATATCAGAGGGCAATACAGAGATCTCTCCAATGAACTGTTTGTACCAAGGACTGTGTCAAGAACAAGGGGGCATTCTCTTCGTTTGGAGGAAAGACAATTTCTGCACCAGCATAGAAGAGGGTTCTTCACGGTAAGAGCAGTGAGGCTCTGGAATTCTCTTCCTGAGGAAGTGGTGATGGCCAATTCACTGAATGAAATTAAGAAAGGAATGGATGCTTTTCTTGTGAGTAACAGTATAGAAGGTTACGAATAACAGAATATTATAGGTAGATGGTTGACCCAGCTTAGGGGAAGGAATTTTTTTTCCCTATGGAGAAAATTGGCTTCTACTCTGTGGATTTTTTGCCTTCCCCAGGATCAACAATGCAGAACAGCTGCACTAAAAATAGGCTGAACTAGATGGACATAAGGTCTTCCTTCAGCCTTCAAAACTATGTTACTATGTTATATACATGAGTAAAATAAAATAAATAAATAAATAAATAAAAGACATAATCTCCCTAGACCTATTTAAGGCCCATTGGTACTCCAGTCCTATGTTTGGTATGCATCAGCATCTCGGCTTATTATGCTTATTCATCCCTGCTGATTTCGCTTTATATGGCTTGAGATTGCTTTATGTCCAAGTCCTCACTGTTCCATGTGTAGCTGCACCAACGTCCATGTGTCGGCTCGGACTTGAGGCTTAGTGAATCCACCTCACCTGGTTAGCCTAACAGGTGATAAGACAAAGATGGACATGGGGGCATTTTGCCATTTCTGAAGTAGGTAAAAATGAATAAAACCCCCTTTCTTTAAAGCCCTCATATCCCCTTTTTTTCTTTATTTCCCACCAGTACACCATGGTAGCTGGTTTCTCTTGCCCTACACACCACCCAGTACATACAGTAAGTGTGAGAAGAAAAAAAGAAAAAACAGCTCACCCATCACCACTGAATTTTTAATATAGTAATATTATTTTTTTCTAATACATTTCTACAAATTATAGAAGCTGGATTTTTTTTCCTGTCACCCAGTACATAGCTGGTTTCCCTAGGTTCACCAGTTCATAATTGACCATCTACAAACCTGGTGATTCTATAATTTTTTTTGTATATCAAATTGAGGCCCAAGATCATTTGCACTGACCGATCATTTTAGTTAATGGTCATTGTTTTCATTTTCACTTGATGACTGAGTTATGACACCTTGTTTGCACTTTGATTAAAGCAACCTTAAATTATACTATACATTTGCTATATCTGTTTGGTGCTCTCTGTTCTGCAGCCACTGGCAGTTTGGCTGACCATTCTCCTCTGCTTCTCCTGCCTCTGTGGCAGCCATTCTGGACACATGTGGAAAATTTCTACCTTGCTTTTCCTTCTTTTCTATTTGTGTGTGATGAACCAGTACTGTGTTGAGTCTCACATTATTGGTCCACAGGCTATGGATTTAGAATATAAGGTCATAAAGGCTCCTGCAAGTGTAATGGGTTGGTGTCTCAATACTTTTTTCCATATAGTTTTGATTATACAGAAGGTAAAAAAAACTGTGTATTGCTCATATACCAGGGCAGGACTCTCTAGGAGTCCTGTTAGGTTTGGCTTTGGTCTCCTTCACATGTCCGTGTTTGCAATACTTGTGGCATTAATTTTTTTCACAGATGCCACTTGTACCCATTATAATCTATGCTGCTGTGCACATGTCCATGTTTTTACACAGACCGTGAATCCATGTAAGCCATAAGGAAACATGTCTATTTTGTACTGGCAGCATGGCTAACAAAGGCCAACACAAGTCTATGTGTTCATGTAAAACACGTGTGCCATCCATGTTCAAACTGATGGCACAAGGATGGCACACTAATAACACACTGATGTCACAAAACTGACATCAACCCCACAAATATTACTCCACTTTCCACCGCTACTGGGCAGGTGGAAAGAACTTGGCAATGTGCCAGAATTGGTGCATCTAAGGCCGGCGTCACACTAAAGAGGAATACGGACGAGTGAGAGGCGTTAAAAAAACGCATTGCACACGGACCAATAATTCTCAATGGGGTAGCTCCCATCAGCCGTATTTTTCTTGTGTATATTTTACGGTCCGTGCCAATCGCAGCATGCTGGGATTGTCAGCGTACTATGGCCGTAGTACGCCAATGCAAGTCTATGGGTGCACTAAAAATACGTATTACACACGGACCACACGTGTGACTTGCGAGAAATACGCACCAGGTGTCTTTTAGAAAAGCCGGCAATTCAGTGCGCTATACAGTAAACTCACACTGACAGGTTTAATAAAGAAACGAAAGAATAGATCTAGACACATAGAATACATATATATATATTTACATGTCATTGAGACATATATATATATATATATATGTATACTGTAAATATTTCACAGAGTTCTCCATAGCAGAATAGCTGCTAATTCAATTGCCGGCTTCTGTCAAATCATTCCCCAACCCGACATGAAATGACACATGGTTTACATACAGTAAACCATTTCATTTCATGTTTTTCTTATATGTCCCTGACTAATAATTAGATGAGGGTTTGTGTGCAAAATTTGGGAGGTGTAGGTGTTAATTTAAGGGGTTAATTCGTTGTAAAAAAATGCGTGGGCTCCCGCTGTAATTTCTCAACCAGAGAGGTAAAGCAGGTGAGTGAGGGCAGATTTTAATAGCCATAAGAAGGACCATTGTTTTTGCCCCCCCCCCCCTGCTACAAAAAATTTGCCCCCATACACCCCAGAAATGGCGCATCTATAAGATGTGCCAATTCTGGCACTTATCCTCTCTATTCCCATTGCCCTGCAGCAGTGGCGAATTGGTTAATATAACAAAGGGTTAATGTCACCATTCGATTGTAAGGTGACATTAAGCCGATTAATAATGGAGAGGTGTCAATAAGACACCGATCCATTATTAACCCTATACTAAGAAAGGGTTAAAAACCACACACAGACGTTAATTAGAAAGTCTTTTAATGAAATAAATACACCAAGTTTTTGACAAATTTTTATTAGTAATCCCAAAAAAACCATGACCTGCAACAAAAATAACATAAAAAAGCACCAATATCCTTACCTCTCCACTGTTCAGTCATGTCCCACGCTGCAATCCATCAGAAGGGGTTAAATAGTTTACAATGATGACCCGTGCTAATGCGACCAGCCTCACTGTAATCTACTACAAAATGAATTGATTCAGCTCTGCGCAGCCTCAATGGCTGCCTGCAGATGATCTAATTACCGTGGGAAAGTTTCTGACTTTTTTCCCACAGTCATTAGTTCATTCACAGATCAGCAGGGGACTCCCCGCAGCCTCAGTGACGTCAGCGGGAGTGTCGGGTTGGGGAATGCTTTGACGGAAGCCGGCAATTGAATTAGCGGCTATTCTGCTATGAAGAACTCTGTGAAATATAAATATATATATATATATATATATATATATGTGTGTCTCAATGACATGTGTGTATATATATATATATATATTCTATGTGTCTAAATCTATTCTTTTGTTTGGATTTGAAAACCTGTCATTGGGCTCCATTATATGTCCGTTTTGCAAGCCTGCGAGAAAAAAAATGGTATACGGATGCCATACAGATTACATACGGATGCTTACATGAGAAAATTACGCAGCCACACCCTGGCAACGGATGACATACGGAGCACTATTTAGGGACCATTTATGCGTATTACGGCTGTAAAATACGGTCCGTATTTCTCTACGTTGTGTGTGACTCCAGCCTAATAGATGTGCCTTTTCTGGGTGGCTGCGGTGAACTCACTGAGCCCAAAGCTGTCAGTTTTGCCTGGCTAGCTATCAAAAATACAGTGGAACCCACCCTTTTTTATCTCTTTATTTATAGCGCAGGCGGCGACTGATGAATACTCCCATCAGCCACTGCCTGATTTCACTGTTTTTAGCAGTAGCACGTGTAGGCTGATGTGAGTAGTAGTCCCATCAGCCATTGCTTGCTCACACTGTTATCAGTAGAATATATGATGTCATCCGTGTGCACGTGTGCGGTACGAATTGTGGCCCATGTTGCTGTGAAAAAACGGACATATCAGTGTATTTTGCCCATGGACACATGGTCTGTGGAAACACACTGACATATGCACAGACCCACTCACTTGAATGGGTCTACATGTGCAAGTGTGTTTGGTAAGTGTGACAACTGTCATCACACGTACCGGAGACACTGACGTGTGAAAGAGCCCTTAGCTTCCACTTCCTTATAAATTGGATTAGTACAATCCGATAAAAAAATCTTATTGCACTCGGACCAATATTATTTAATGAGGCCGTGCAGATCTACGTATTTTTTCTCAGCTGTGTTCAGCATGAGAAAAAAATCACAACATGCTGCAATTTCACTCTGTAATCGGACAGTGCAAGAAAAATTGCAGTATAACATCTGATTTTTACAGATACATTACAATTCTGTAGCATAGGAAACTATAAATGGTCCTGTAAAAGATTAATAGCTGCTGAGTAAAAAAACGGATTTCATACGGGTGACAAGTGAGAAAAAAATCGCCCCACCCTACTGGATGAGAATGGAACAGATTTTTACACGCTAGTGGGAGTGACCCGTAATTGCAATCATTCAGTGAAAATAAACTGGGGGCTCAGTACTTTAGCAGTAGGACCCCCAGTATGAAACATTTGTAAAACACCATAAAATATCTGTGATTTTAATGAAGATGTGTCATTTTGTATAAGGTCGTAATGCAGAATATGTTGTGTGTTTTATTCTTATTGCATATCTTTTAAGAATTCAATCTGTAATTGAACACTAATAGGGACAAAACAATTTCACAAATTTTACAAATATTAAGCTTGCCCTAATCAAAATGTGTATGCATTAGATTCCATAATTATATGAATCTGACAACGTTCACCTTATGGCATTGTTGCTCATAGCAAACTGTCTGAGTTTTAAAAAAGATGTGATACATGAAACTCAATCTTGATCAAATCCAAAAACTGTAGTACTCAACTTCTGTGAATACTGTATGTTGTTTTTGCCTTGAATTCTTGAAGAAAATTTGAAGAAAATGCAATTAAATTAGAAGCTGAAGATCGCCCCCTGCTGACCTAGGATATTGTGCGTCATCTAGTAAAGTGACTGAAACATACACGTGGTGTTAGTCCACAGTTCTAGTGGGTTTACTGCAATAGTAATCCAGTAATATAATCGTGCATCATAACTGGATGCAATATACATTTATCATGCACATGCTATACAGTTGTGGCCAAAAGTATTGACACCCCTGCAATTTTGTCAGATAATACTCAGTTTCTTCCTGAAAATGATTGCAAACACAAATTCTTTGGTATTATCTTCATTTAACTTGTCTTAAATGAAAAAACACAAAAGAGAATGAAGCAAAAAGCAAAACATTGATCATTTCACACAAAACTCCAAAAATGGGCCAGACAAAAGTATTGGCACCCTCAGCCTAATACTTGGTTGCACAACCTTTAGCCAAAATAACTGCGACCAACTGCTTCCGGTAACCATCAATGAGTTTCTTACAATGCTCTGCTGGAATTTTAGACCATTCTTCTTTGGCAAACTGCTCCAGGTCCCTGATATTTGAAGGGTGCCTTCTCCAAACTGCCATTTTTAGATCTCTCCACAGGTGTTCTATGGGATTCAGGTCTGGACTCATTGCTGGCCAACTTAGAAGTCTCCAGTGCTTTCTCTTAAACCATTTTCTAGTGCCTTTTGAAGTGTGTTTTGGGTCATTGTCCTGCTGGAAGACCCATGACCTCTGAGGGAGACCCAGCTATCTCACATTGGGCCCTACATTATGCTGCAAAATTTGTTGGTAGTCTTCAGACTTCGTAATGCCATGCACACGGTCAAGCAGTCCAGTGCCAGAGGCAGCAAAGCAACCCCAAAACATCAGGGAACTTCTGCCATGTTTGACTGTAGGGACCGTGTTTTTTTCTTTGAATGCCTCTTTTTTTCTCCTGTAAACTCCATGTTGATGCCTTTGCCCAAAAATCTCTACTTTTGTCTCATCTGACCAGAGAACATTCTTCCAAAACGTTTTAGGCTTTTTCAGGTAAGTTTTGGCAAACTCCAGCCTGGCTTTTTTATGTCTCGGGGTAAGAAGTGGGGTCTTCCTGGGTCTCCTACCATACAGTCCCTTTTCATTCAGATAGTACGGGTTGACACTGTTGTACCCTCGGACTGCAGGGCAGCTTGAACTTGTTTGGATGTTAGTTGAGGTTCTTTATCCAACATCCGCACAATCTTGCGTTGAAATCTCTTGTCAATTTTTCTTTTCTGTCCACATCTAAGGAGGTTAGCCACAGTGCCATGGGCTTTAAACTTCTTGATGACACTGCGCACGGTAGACACAGTAACATTCAGGTCTTTGGAGATGGACTTGTAGCCTTGAGATTGCTCATGCTTCCTCACAATTTGGTTTCTCAAGTCCTCAGACAGTTCTTTGGTCTTCTTTCTTTTCTCCATGCTCAATGTGGTACACACAAGGACACAGGACAGAGGTTGAGTCTACTTTAATCCATGTCAACTGGCTGCAAGTGTGATCTAGTTATTGGCAACACCTGTTAGGTGCCACAGGTAAGTTACAGGTGCTGTTAATTACACAACTTAGAGAAGCATCACATGATTTTTCGAACAGTGCCAGTACTTTTGTCCCCCCACTTTTTTATGTTTGGTGTGGAATTATATCCAATTTGGCTTTAGGACAATTCCTTTTGTGTTTTTTCATTTAAGACAAATTAAATGAAGATAATAATACCAAGGAATTTGTGTTTGCAATCATTTTCAGGAAGAAACTGAGTATTATCTGACAAAATTGCAGGGGTGTCAATACTTTTGGCCACAACTGTATATCTGTTATCTATACAGCGCCAACATACTATGTAGCGTTGTGCAGACATGGTCGTCACTCACTCAACCATTGTCCATAGGACAGTCCTGTGATTGTTGCCTTAGATGATTTTGCAAGGAGCCAAGAACAGTTAGTAGGTGGCACACAAAATTCCAATTTTTTGCACAAAGCTTGTTCTTTATTAACTCCTTTTGCACTTACATCACAACCATGTGTAAGACTAGATTCACCCCTAATAAGCACTAGTTCTGTACCAAGTATGGGAAAAAGCTTAATTAATGAAGACGAATAAATGGCAAAGTACGACCAGTGACTATAAGGAGGTTTGATGAATTTCCGGTGTTGTATCAGTAATTTTAGTGGAAAAAAATCGTATACTGCAAAGTGTCGGTAATGTAGAAGAAAATAGTGCAGCATTTGTCATTGACCACATTTTTATGATGCCATGATGGCAGGGGATGTGCTGTTTACAATAAGGCTATGTTCTCACGTAGTGTTTATGATGCTCCTTTTCTTGGTATGAAAATGCAGGTCATGGCCCAAAAAATCACAGTGGAAATTGTGCGCATTACTGGTGCGTTTGTGATTTGTATTTTGATGCAGGTTTTGGTGCATTTTGCTATTAGTGGGCATAAACTGCTGAAAGCACTGACAAAGAGAGAAAAAAAAACACAAGAAAAAATGCCCCACATTTTACTTTAAGGGTATGTTTCCACGGACAGAAACCAGCAGCGCTTTGAAAGCAGCACATGTCCGCACCGTTAACGGCGCTGCCGGCTTTTGAACGACGGTGATTCCGCATGTGTTCATTGAACCATGCGGAATCACCGCGTACAATACATTGTATGGGTGACTTTATCTTGCGGAGACGGAGTGTCTTCGCATGATAAATAGATATGCTGCAGTCTGGAAAGATGCGCCGCATGTCCGGTTACGCAGGGCCGGAGGCGTCCCTACATGCATAGTGAAGATGGGATGTCATGAAATACCCTGCACTATGCTGTAACATTTGGACTCTGCGAGTTTGACGCTGTGGCTATACGCTGCGTCCAACCCACAGTGTTCACTGACCATGGAAACATACCCTAAGGGTGTGTGCACACACAGTGGATATTTCTGTAACAAAATCAGAGTTTGGGCAGGAGAATATATACCCATTTGAATGGTTGAATAGCACTGCTAAAATGGTAAAAGAACTGACTTGTTGCAGATTTGAGAGATTTCAGAATTTTGTTTTACTTTGCCTGTCCTGTAAAATACTACGTTTTTCATGCAGCAAAAATGTGCAGAAAAAATGCATTTACCTTTTTCTGAATGGAAAAAAAATGTGTAAAATTGCATCCAAATTACATGTCTAGAAGTAATAATGTGGGCAAAACAAACAGTTGCTTGCGTTAAAAGGTGAAGATTGTAATGTGAGAATGTAGTCTAGTATTAATCAACTTGATATATTGCCGGGTCTGTGTTCATTACTGGCAATCTTCCTGCTGGAGCTGCACGGGTCATACATCTTCAGACACCAAACTGCATGTAAGCCAACACTGCATATGTATAAATATATACACTGCTCAAAAAATAAAGGGAACACTTAAACAACAGAATATAACTCCAAGTAAATCAAACTTCTGTGAAATCAAGCTGTCCACTTAGGAAACAGCACTGATTGACAATCAATTTCATATGCTGTTGTGCAAATGGAATAGAAAGCAGTTGGAAATTTTTGGCAATTATCAAGACACCCTCAATAAAGGAGTAGTTCTGCAGGTGGGGACCACAGACCACATCTCAGTACCATTGCTTTCTGGCTGATGTTTTTGTCACTTTTGAATGTTGGTTCTGCTTTCACACTCATATAGCATGAGACGGACACTACAACCCACACAAGTGTCTCAGGTAGTGCAGCTCATCCAGGATGGCACATCAATGCAAGCTGTGGCAATTGCCAATAATTTCCATCTGCTGTCTATTCCATTTGCACAACAGCATGTGAAATTGATTGTCAATCAGTGTTGCTTACTAAGTGGACAGTTTGATTTCACAGAAGTTTGATTTACTTGGAGTTATATTCTGTTGTTTAAGTGTTCCCTTTATTTTTTTGTGCAGTGTATAACTGGCACTCCTGTTCAGTGGTGCACACGGAGGGAATCAGCATTACAAATCAAGGAATTCCAGGTATTATTTTATTTAGAGAAGCTTAACCCTTAAAAGCATTCACAGAGCTATCTTTGATATGTAACAAATTGGCTTACATTAAAGAGAATCTGTAAGCAGGAATTCACCTCCAAACTAATTATATGGGCAAATGGCTCATGAAAAGACAAGTCCAGCAATATCTTTACATGGCCAGTCCATTCCTCCTTTACTAAGGCTAAGTTCACACTTGCATTTGGCTGATCTGCGTATGGTGGTGTACATCCTCCCTTAAGCTCTGCCTATGCTCTGCCTACTTCCACATGCGTCCTGTGTTGTCCTGCGTACCTGTCTTTAACATTGGGTACTCGGGGACATGCATTGTATGCGGATGCGTAACCAATGTTAAAGATAGGTACGCAGGACAACACAGGACGCATGTGGAAGAAGGCGGTTCTTAGGCGGAGCTTAACGGAGGACGTATGCAGCCATACGTAGACCAGCCATATGCAAGGGTGAACTTAGCCTAAGAAATCAGCTTGTGAGACGTTATGCAAATGAGGCTTCTTTTTTTTGGATGTGTGGAAGCACTTCCCAAGTTTCTGTCACTCTGGCTATATTCTCTACCCAGCATTACCTTTTCTTGCTTGAAGTTACACAACAAAGGAAGAGGCAGCACTGGGTGGGGAATAGAGCCGGACTGACAGAGGCTTGGAAAGTGCTCTAAAAGCACTTTAGCCTCATTAGCATTTCAAGTAATACTCTGATTTCTTGGTAACAGAGGAATGACTTAAGCCCCCTTTACACATAGCGATATCGCTAGCAATATTGCTAAAGCGTCACCGATTTTGTGACGCAGCAGCGATATTGCTAGCGATATCGCTACATGTGATACTTACCTCCGACCGGCTCCCCCGCTGGTTATCGGTGATGACATGAGAACGTCCTGGGCCATTTCTCGTCGGTGGCTTCCTGCTGGCCTTCCTGTTGGCGCCGACGAGCGACGCGTGGACGCGGGTGGAGGATGTCATCATCACCGCATCTGACAGGTAAGTAACGACCGCTGCTGCGTTCCTGCATCGCTGGAGATATCTGCCTGTTTGGCAGCTCACTAGCGACCATTTAGCGATGCATCAGCGATCCTGACCGGGTCATATCGTGGTTGGGATCGCTGGTGCGTCGCTAAATGTAACGGGACCTTTAGCTATGTAGTTATGTTCACACTTTCAGTATTTGGAGTTGGACAATAGGAGGAAAAATACAATAGAAACACGTCACCACTTCTGCATTTATCACCCACCCCTAGTTTTGGCTTACAAATACTGAGGTAAAATTCTGACCAAATACTGAGCGTGTTAACGTGGCCTAAAGGTATAGCTGGACTTGTCTTTGCAAGAGCTACAAGTACTTTCACATATAAATAAATTGGGGGAAATCAAATTCTGCTGACAGGTTCTCTTTAAAGACAATTTAGAACAGTGCTATGTAAAAGTTTGGGCTCCTCACCAGTCCAAATTACTGTCATTGTGAACAGTTAAGCAAGTTGAAGATTAAATGATCTCTAAAAGGGCTAAACTTAAAGATGACATAGTTCCTTTGTATTTTAGGCAAAAATATACCATACATATTTTTGTCATCTTTTAGATTTAAAAAATTATAAAACTGAAAATGGTCTGATGCAAACGTTTGGACACCCTGCATAGTTACTATGTTAGTAGGAATGCTCGGACCTGACACCCATAATGTGGGGGTGCACCATCTTGCCGAGCATTCCTACATGAACAGTTTCCTGGAAAGTGGGTTGGTCGTTGTGGGCCAGTTGAATGGCCACCAAGGTCTCCCATTCTGACCCCCTTAGACTTTTATCTTTTGGGTCATCAGAAGGCAATTGTCTATGCTGTGAAGATACAAGATGTGCAGCATCTGAAACAACGGATACTGAAAGCCTGTGCTAGCATTTCTTCTTGGGTGCTCCTATCAGTGTGTCAAGAGTGGGAGAAGAGGGTTGCATTGACAATCTAACACAATGGGCAGCACTTAGAACACATTTTATAAGTGGTCATAAACTTGTAAATAACTCACGAAAGAATAAAGTTACGTTAAACCAAGCACACCATTGTTTTTATTGTGAAATCTAATATATAAAGCTCAAAGTGTGTATGTATGTATGTGTGTATGTGTGTGTGTGTGTGTGTGTGTGTGTGTGCGTGCGTGTGTGTGTGTGTGTGTATGTCCGGGATAGGCATCCGCACCGTCGCAGCTACAGCCACAAAATTTGGCACAGTCACACGTCTGGGCCCCGAGAGCATCCTAAGCTATGTTGTGAGGCGAAATTTTAACCCCGCGTGTTCCAATTCATCAAACAATTTTGCCGCTATCTACATACTGGGGAAAAAGTGTGTGCGCGTCAAGCCCCGCCCCTCATTATGATGTCATAATGCCCCTATCTACATAATGGGGAAACAGTGTGTGCGTATCAAGCCCCACCCCTCATTATGATGTCACAATTGTTGCCATGGCGACGCTGATGTCATCATAGGTTGCAAGCCCCGCTGCTCATTATGATGTCATAATGGTTGACTGTGGGATGGAGGATATGTGATGGGTATATGGGCACTGGACTATGGGATAGAGGATATGTATATGGGCACGGGACTATGGGATGGAGGATATGTGGTGGGTATATGGGCACTGGACTATAGGATGGAGGATATGTATGACGGGTATATGGGCACGGGACTATGGGATGGCGGATATGTATGATGGGTATATGGGCACAGGACTATGGGATGGAGGATATGTATGATGGGTATATGGGCATGGGACTATGAGATGAAGGATGTGTGATGGGTATATGGGCACTCGACTATGGGATGACGAATATGTATGATGGGTATATGGGCATGGGACTATGGGATGGAGGGTGTGTGATGGGTATATGGGCATGGGACTATAGGATGGAGGATGTGTGATGGGTATATGGGCACTCGACTATGGCATGGAGGATATGTATGATGGGTATATGGGCACAGGCCTATGGGATGGAGAATGTGTGATGGGTATATGGGCACGGGCCTATGGGATGGAGGATATGCATGATGGGTATATGGGCACGGGCCTATGGGATGGTGGATATGTATGATGGGTATATGGGCACGGGACTATGGGATGGAGGATAATTATAATTTGTTATAACTAACCACAGTTAGTTGCTATGACCGGGCAGCGCCAGGCTCTTCAGCTAGTTCTCAATAAGTTTGATGTGTCACATGACCCTCTTCCCATTGAAAAAAATAAAGTTGGATCCAAAATGGCTGACTTCAAAATGGCCACCATGGTCACCACCCATCTTGAAAAGTTTTACCCCTCCCATATACTAATGTGCCACAAACAAGAAGATGATATCACTAAAAATTCCCATTTTATTTAGGTGTATACATATACAGTGGGGAAAAAAAGTATTTAGTCAGTCAGCAATAGTGCAAGTTCCACCACTTAAAAAGATGAGAGGCGTCTGTAATTGACATCATAGGTAGACCTCAACTATGGGAGACAAACTGAGAAAAAAAAATCCAGAAAATCACATTGTCTGTTTTTTTTTCATTTTATTTGTATATTATGGTGGAAAATAAGTATTTGGTCAGAAACAAGCAATCAAGATTTCTGGCTCTCACAGACCTGTAACTTCTTCTTTAAGAGTCTCCTCTTTCCTCCACTCATTACCTGTAGTAATGGCACCTGTTTAAACTTGTTATCAGTATAAAAAGACACCTGTGCACACCCTCAAACAGTCTGACTCCAAACTCCACTATGGTGAAGACCAAAGAGCTGTCAAAGGACACCAGAAACAAAATTATAGCCCTGCACCAGGCTGGGAAGACTGAATCTGCAATAGCCAACCAGCTTGGAGTGAAGAAATCAACTGTGGGAGCAATAATTAGAAAATGGAAGACATACAAGACCACTGATAATCTCCCTCGATCTGGTGCTCCACGCAAAATCCCACCCCGTGGGGTCAGAATGATCACAAGAACGGTGAGCAAAAATCCCAGAACCACGCGGGGGGACCTAGTGAATGAACTGCAGAGAGCTGGGACCAATGTAACCAGGCCTACCATAAGTAACACACTATGCCACCATGGACTCAGAACCTGCAGTGCCAGACGTGTCCCACTGCTTAAGCCTGTACATGTCCGGGCCCGTCTGAAGTTTGCTAGAGAGCATTTGGATGATCCAGAGGAGTTTTGGGAGAATGTCCTATGGTCTGATGAAACCAAACTGGAACTGTTTGGTAGAAACACAACTTGTCGTGTTTGGAGGAAAAAGAATACTGAGTTGCATCCATCAAACACCATACCTACTGTAAAGCATGGTGGTGGAAACATCATGCTTTGGGGCTGTTTCTCTGCAAAGGGGCCAGGACGACTGATCCGGGTACATGAAAGAATGAATGGGGCCATGTATCGTGAGATTTTGAGTGCAAACCTCCTTCCATCAGCAAGGGCATTGAAGATGAAACGTGGCTGGGTCTTTCAACATGACAATGATCCAAAGCACACCGCCAGGGCAACGAAGGAGTGGCTTCGTAAGAAGCATTTCAAGGTCCTGGAGTGGCCTAGCCAGTCTCCAGATCTCAACCCTATAGAAAACCTTTGGAGGGAGTTGAAAGTCCGTGTTGCCAAGCGAAAAGCCAAAAACATCACTGCTCTAGAGGAGATCTGCATGGAGGAATGGGCCAACATACCAACAACAGTGTGTGGCAACCTTGTGAAGACTTACAGAAAACGTTTGACCTCCGTCATTGCCAACAAAGGATATATCACAAAGTATTGAGATGAAATTTTGTTTCTGACCAAATACTTATTTTCCACCATAATATGCAAATAAAATGAAAAAAAAACAGACAATGTGATTTTCTGGATTTTTTTTTCTCAGTTTGTCTCCCATAGTTGAGGTCTACCTATGATGTAAATTACAGACGCCTCTCATCTTTTTAAGTGGTGGAACTTGCACTATTGCTGACTGACTAAATACTTTTTTTCCCCACTGTATATGGCCCAGCCTGTAGTCATAAGACAAATACACCATTGGTTGTGGTTTTTTATTGCTACCTTTACTTTATTATATTAAGGAGAGAAGGAGGGGACTCATTCCATCTCAGCTCAAATGCCAAATAACTTAGCAGATACAAAGGGAAAATGAAATAATCAATGTACTTCTTCACAGAGAGGTGTATTGGATCCATATGCTTCAAGCGATGGATCCAAATGTATTGAACACAGAGTAAAAGACCAATCATTTATTGTAGGTTTTATGCAGTTACAGGCTCTTCTCACAAAATTAGAATATCACCAAAAAGTTAGTTTATTTCAGTTCTTCAATACAAAAAGTGAAACTCATATATTATATTATATAGAGTCATTACAGAGTGATGTATTTCAAGTGTTTATTTCTGCTAATGTTGTTGATTATGACTTATAGTCAAAGAAAACCCAAAAGTCATTATCTCAGTAAATTAGAATACTTTATAACATCACCTTGAAAAATGATTTTAAAATCCGAAATGTTGGTCTAATGAAGTGTGTGTTCAGTAAATGCACTTAATACTTGGTCGGGGCTCCTTATGTATCAATTATTGCATCAATGCGGCGTGGCATGGTGGCGATCAGCCTGTGGCACTACTGAGGTGTTATGTAATCCCAGGTTGCTTTAATAGAAGCCTTCAGCTCATCTGCATTGTTAGGTCTAGTGTCTCTTATCCTCCTCTTGACTATACCCCATAGATTCTCTATGGGGTTAAGGTCAGGCGAGTTTGCTGGCCAGTGATACTGTTGTTGCCAAGTCCTGCTGGAGAATGAAATTTCCTTCTCCAAAAAGCTTGTCGGCAGAGAGAAGCATGAAGTGTTCTAAAATTTCCTGGTAAACGGCTGCGCTGAGTTTGGTCTTGATAAAACACAGTGGACGTACACCAGCAGATGACATGGCTCCCCAAACCATCACTGATTGTGGAAACATCACATTAGACCTCAAGCAGCTTGGATTGTGTGCCTCTCCACTCTTTCTCCAGACTCTGGGACCTTGATTTCCAAATGAAATGCAAAATTCACTTTTATCTGAAAGCAACACCTTGGACCACTGAGCAACAGTCCAGTTCTTTTTCACCTTGGCCCAGGTAAGATGCTTCTTGCGTTGTCTATTGGTCATGAGTGGCTTGACACATGGAATGCGACACTTGTAGCCTATATCGTGTATATGTCTGTGTGTGGTGGCTTGCAAGAGTGTCAGGGCCTAGCCCTTTAATTGTTGATGCTACTGTTTACATGTACATAATTGCTAACAGTATTTACGTATCTTTGTATTATATGTAAGCTGTATATACATTTTTACAGCCATATTGTATGTAAATTAGGGACAGTGCAGTTATGGAAAAGGCCACTAGATGGGGGCACTGAGTACACTGCATAGGAAAGCATAGTTGCAGAACACTTAGAGGTTAATTGTAGGAGTGGCAGCTGGGGAATAAGCTAGAGAGATTTCCTTGTTATAGTCAGTTGGGAGTGGTGCTGCTCAAATGATCTTGTGCCTGAGCTGCATAGTGCTGCTCTGATGGTCTTGTGCCTGAGCTGCATAGCTGCCACACAACGTGTGAAGTGGAACCCCCAGCCTTCCACAGTAGACAGTGAGAGAATTGAGCAGAAAAGAGAAGAGTAAAGTGTATGGTATCTGCAGTAACGTAGTGAAGAAGTCAGTGAAGAAGCTACTGATGAAGTGTTAGCAGAAGTCTGGGTGCTGAAAAAGTAGAAGAGTGGGCCAACAGTGAGTGCACGGGCAGGATAATCAAAAGGGGTGGACAACCTAGTAGATGATTATTTCTGAGTCTGGGCTGAAGTCGGTTCCAGGGAGATAGGTTGAAGTGAAGTGCCGTTCTCACCGGGCTCCTTGTCCCGTTGTAACTTTTTGGTCCATTCTGGTGAAGCAGAAGAAGCTAGGGAAAGCTGAAGAAAATGTATTGCTGGTACCGTATTACCGTATCAAGTGTGCTAAAGTTGTATTGGATGTGCTGTGTCCTGAAGAGAATAAATCTTTATTGTTTGAAGTTATCCTGGGCTCTGCCTTCAGTCCTTTGAACTTCAGGAAGAATGTAGGTCGCACCAGGGAAGAAGCAGCAGACAGCACAGTGAGTACTGAATGTGCTGATGTGTTTACCCCCTGACCGTATTATTACAGTATCTTGAAGCAATTACTCCAGTAGCAGTCTACTCATTGTGAATCTTCCTCAAATTTTTGAATGGCCTTTTCTTAACAATCCTTTCAGGCTGCGGTTATCCCAGTTGCTTGTGCACCTTTTTATACCACACTTTTCCCTTCCACTCAACTTTCCGTTAATGTACTTGGACACATCACTCTGTGAACAGCCAGCTTGTTTAGCAATGACCTTTTGTGGCTTACACTCTGTCATGATCCAGGACGGGGTTTCGCTTTGGCCTGTCCTGGTCTGATTGTGGGTTAATTATTCCACTTCTCCCTGGCAGAGGGAGGCTCTTTAATGCTCACTGGACCTAGGTCCGGTGTCAGTTATACTCCTGCCCTCGGCTGAGTTAGTTGATCTTGTGCGTACGTGTGCCTTGTGCCTGATATCTTGCTTGCTTGTTTGGTTTTGATTCGGTTCTGTCCCTGTTACGAGTTCTGCCTGTCCCTCTTGTACTGCGCTACCTCTCGTGTATGACTCTCTGCTTGTGACCTGACTTCTCTCTGCTCGTCCCCTTGGTACCGCGTCGCCCTCTTGTGTATGACCTTTGGCTTTGTCTGACCTCCCGTCTGTTTACCCCTTCGGTACCTCGTTGTCCGTACTGTGAATGACCTCCGTTTTGCCTGACTCTGAGTTTGCTGTCTTCTGTGAAAGCAGGACGCTAAGCCCCGCCCCCTTGTAGTCACATGACCGTAGGTCCCGTGCCGGCTTGCTAAACTTCATCATTAAGGTCCTGTGCACCTATACTTTCTGGCTATTCTGGTCCCCAGGGGTCCCTACAGTGCGGGTGAGTCCCTGCTCAGCGGAGGCTGTACGCCGGCGCTGTCAGGATCCTGATATTATAACTGACTGATACCATTTTTTTCTCTGCTTCCATTCACCTGTGTGTGTGATGGATCCTATGCACGCTCTTTCTGAGCAGGTTAAACACCTAACCCAGATGTCTCAGAAACTCCTTGGAGAACAATGAGTCCTGTGTTGTGAGTTCATTTTCCCCTTCACTACTGAGGCCCGAGGAACTCCCTCTTCTGGTGAAGAAAGGTAGTGAGCCTGATTGTCAAACACCTGGGGCTGATGATGATGACTGGCTGAGTGGAGTTGATGACTGGATATAAGGCTGCTGATGCCCTTCTGGCCTACGGGTGATTTCTCTGTGGACTTCTAGGAAACCAGTCTGATTCCTGCTCATCTAAAGCTAAGATTTCTGCTTTGCCTTTTTGCATTAGTGTTTTGTTTTCCTTGCTTTTCTGGATTCTGCCATTCCCTGCTGGGGTTAGCTGAATCTCCTTTTGCCTGTTGCTCTGTCTTCAGAATATTCCTGAGTACTGACATAGCTTTTTTGAAGCCTAGCGTCTTCAGGGCCTTTTTTACTGTCAGTTTGTTGGCTCTTATTTTCATAGAGCTTTTTACGGATTGCAGACAGCAGCCTTCCTGTCCTTTCCTATCTAAGCTAGCGTGGGCCCCATCTTTGCTCAGTCTATCTTTCTGTCTGTATTTTGTTCTTTCTTCTTGCTTCACTGTCATTATATGTTGGGGGCTGCCTTTTACTTTGGGGTCTGCTCTGGCGCAGTTTAGATTTCCCCTTTCTGTCTTTAGGCTATGTAGTCCTCCGGCTGTGATCGAGGGGCCTAGGGCATCGTAGGAGCCCCCCACGGCTACTGCTAGTTGTGTTGATAGGTTCAGGGGTCTGCAATCCGATAGCTGCCAACTTCTCTGGTTTTCTGGACTTAGCTAGCATTACTATTAGAGTTGAGCGATACCAGCCGATACTTGAAAATATCGGATCGGAATGGATCGGCAGATCTTAAAAAAAAGTATCGGTATAGCCGATTACGATACCGGGAACCAATGCAAGTCAATGGGGCCAAAATATCGGAATTAAAAAAAACCCTTTCTTTCCTTGTAGGTTAATTCTACATGAAGAAAAACAACTAAGAATAATGTAGAATGTATTGTGGGAGGTGGAGGAGACATTAAAGCCATAGAGGTTTAGCCCAATCAAATGGAATAGCAGGAATTAAACTTTTTTTTTAAAGACGTTAGGAGTTACAAAGATATTGACTATGTTAGCCTCATTTATATTTTGCCAGACATGTATGTCTTCTTCTTCTTTCTTCTTTCTTCTTCTTTCTTATTCTTCTTCCTTTTTTTACCTTCTTCTTCTTCTTCTTATTCCTTTTTTACATTCTTCTTCTTCTTCTTCCTTTTTTACATTCTTCTACTTCCTTTTTTTACATTCTTCTTCTTATTCCTTTTTTTACATTCTTCTTCTTCTTCCTTTTTTTAAATTCTTCTACTTCCTTTTTTTACATTCTTCTTCTTCTTCTTCCTTTTCTTACATTCTTCATATTCTTCTTATTCATCAATTATTATTCTACATATTCAACTTCTTCATCTTCTTCCTATTCTTCTTCATCATATTCTTGTTTGTGTCAGGCATTCCTGTAGTTGTTATCTAGAAAAATTAGAAGTTTACACCTTCCGTTCTGCCTGTCACAAAAGATTTACAACAGGATTTGTCCGCGTTCAGTTTGGCCTGCAGCAGCAGGCCTTTTCCAGGGGCACCACGAGGAGGAACGGACTCACCCCCATACACTGCTTAGTCTTCTTCTGATTATAAATAAGATAATATCATTTGCTCAGAGTATTAGTCTTATGCTTAATGTTCTTCTGCTTTGTTTTTTTATGCTTCTTTGTCTTCTCTCTCTTGTTGTTCTGCATCTTGGTGGTTGTCTTCCTGTTCTTTGTCCTCTTGAACCAGCTGACGGTACTGGCACCCGGAGGGGCAGCAGAAGGAACAAGAGCCAATGGCACTACCGAGGACCAGCTGATGGTGCTGGAACCTGGTTACTGAGCAGGAGGTACCTGTGCTACAAAGCACTACCAAGGACCAGCAGACGTTGCCGGAACTCGGATACCGAGATGGAGGCACCTAGGCCAAAGGCTCTGACGAGAACCAGCTGACGGTGCTGGAACCCGGAGGGGTAGCATAAGCTGCAAGAGCAAATGGAAATAGCGAGGACCAGCTGACAGTGCTGGCACCCGGAGGGGCAGCAGAAGGAATAAGAGCCAATGGCACAACCGAGGACCAGCTGACGGTGCTGGAACCTGGTTACTGAGCAGGAGGTACCTGTGCTACAAAGCACTACCAAGGACCAGCAGACGTTGCCGGAACTCGGATACCGAGATGGAGGCACCTAGGCCAAAGGCTCTGACGAGAACCAGCTGACGGTGCTGGAACCTGGAGGGGTAGCATAAGCTGCAAGAGCAAATGGAAATAGCGAGGACCAGCTGACAGTGCTGGCACCCGGAGGGGCAGCAGAAGGAATAAGAGCCAATGGCACAACCGAGGACCAGCTGACGGTGCTGGAACCCGGTTACTAAGCAGGAGGTACCTGTGCTACAAAGCACTACCAAGGACCAGCAAATGTTGCTGGAACTCGGATACCGAGATGGAGGCACCTAGGCCAAAGGCTCTGACGAGAACCAGCTGACGGTGCTGGAACCCGGAGGGGTAGCATAAGCTGCAAGAGCAAATGGAAATAGCGAGGACCAGCTGACAGTGCTGGCACCCGGAGGGGCAGCAGAAGGAATAAGAGCCAATGGCACAACCGAGGACCAGCTGACGGTGCTGGAACCCGGTTACTAAGCAGGAGGTACCTGTGCTACAAAGCACTACCAAGGACCAGCAGACGTTGCCGGAACTCGGATACCGAGATGGAGGCACCTAGGCCAAAGGCTCTGACGAGAACCAGCTGACGGTGCTGGAACCAGGAGGGGCAGCTGAAGTTACCCCTGAAAAGCAAAGTTGGCATGCCGCAAGCTGGCCGCAGTTACCGAATCACACAGTCCTACAGGGGGTGCTTGTCCTACTGGCACTACGGAACAAGCCTTTCTTACCAGAACCCGCAGTCCACATAGGAAGCACCTAAACTGCTGGCACCCTAGCCTCGGCTAACCCATCCGCAACACGACATGGCAACTTGGGGTGGCAAACTGACATTGACACTTCCCGGAAACAGCAGGCAGGGCTGGAACCAAGCTGGGCAGGAGGGAGTACCCGTGCCAAAGTCAGTTATGAGCAGCAACTGGCGATGTTGGAGCCCAGGGACAAGCACTTAGCAGGCTGAGGCCTGATGTGCTGTCAATTGGGAGGCAGCAGGACAGATTGCCATCAAAACAGCAGGGGAACAGCTGACGTTACTGAACCCCACAAACACAGGAGCTAGTGTTTTACTCTGTGAAGACGGCACTTCCGAGCAACAACTGGCTGTGTTGAAGCCCAGGGACAAGCACGGAGCAGGCTGAGGCTGCACTGAAGAAATTTTAAGATCGGTTGTAGACTTCTACTAATTTTAACCAAGCTCCACTTAGGCCTGTGGCTTCACTGATATTCGTATTTCCCCTGTTCTCCAACCCCGCCAGTTACAGCTCCAAAGTGGCGTCTGCACAATCCACACTTGTTCCTGTGTTACAGGTGTTCAGTCCGGTCAGTTAATCCCCTGATGTGTGTCACTGACCGGACTGAACACCTGTAACACAGGAACAAGTGTGGATTGTGCAGACGCCACTTTGGAGCTGTAACTGGCAGGGTTGGAGGACAGGGGAAATACGAGAGACAGTGGAGCCACAGGCCTAATTGGAGCACGGTTAAAAATCAGTAGTAGTACGACTGTGTAGGCAGCAGGAGACTTTGCCATCCACACAGCAGGGGATCAGCTGACGTTACTGAACCCCACTGAGACACGGGAGCAAGTGTCTCTTTCCGTGTGGACGGCACTTCCGAGCTACAACTGGCTGTGTTGAAGCCCAGGAAATAGGAGGGTGTAGGCAGAGGCCTACTGTATTTGGAATGTGGAGACAGCAGGAGAGACTGCCATCCACACAGCAGGGGATCAGCTGACGTTACTGAACCCCACTGAGACACGGGAGCAAGTGTCTCTTTCCGTGTGGACGGCACTTCCGAGCTACAACTGGCTGTGTTGAAGCCCAGGAAATAGGAGGGTGTAGGCAGAGGCCTACTGTATTTGGAATGTGGAGACAGCAGGAGAGACTGCCATCCACACAGCAGGGGATCAGCTGACGTTACTGAACCCCACTGAGACACGGGAGCAAGTGTCTCTTTCCGTGTGGACAGCACTTCCGAGCTACAACTGGCTGTGTTGAAGCCCAGGAAATAGGAGGGTGTAGGCAGAGGCCTACTGTCTTTGGAATGCGGAGACAGCAGGAGAGACTGCCATCTCCACAGCAGGGGAACAGCTGGCAGTGCTGAACCCCACTAACACTCGAACGAATGTGTTTGGCTCTGTGGAGACGACACTTCTGAACACCAACTGACGCTGTTGGAGCCCAGGATTAGGCGAGGAGCAGGCTGGGGCCTGTTGCTTTTGGCAGGTGAAGGCAGCAGGAGACTTGCCATCTCCACAGCAGGGGAACAGCTGGCAGTGCTGAACCCCACTAACACTTGAACGAATGTATTTGGCTCTGTGGAGACGACACTTCTGAACACCAACTGACGCTGTTGGAGCCCAGGATTAGGCGAGGAGCAGGCTGGGGCCTGTTGCTTTTGGCAGGTGAAGGCAGCAGGAGACTTGCCATCTCCACAGCAGGGGGACAGCTGGCAGTGCTGAACCCCACTAACACTTGAACGAATGTGTTTGGCTCTGTGGAGACGACACTTCTGAACACCAACTGACGCTGTTGGAGCCCAGGATTAGGCGAGGAGCAGGCTGGGGCCTGTTGCTTTTGGCAGGTGAAGGCAGCAGGAGACTTGCCATCTCCACAGCAGGGGAACAGCTGGCAGTGCTGAACCCCACTAACACTCGAACAAATGTGTTTGGCTCTGTGGAGATGACACTTCTGAACACCAACTGACGCTGTTGGAGCCCAGGATTAGGCGAGGAGCAGGCTGGGGTCTGTTGCTTTTGGCAGGTGAAGGCAGCAGGAGACTTGCCATCTCCACAGCAGGGGAACAGCTGGCAGTGCTGAACCCCACTAACACTTGAACGAATGTGTTTGGCTCTGTGGAGACGACACTTCTGAACTCCAACTGACGCTGTTGGAGCCCAGGATTAGGCGAGGAGCAGGCTGGGGCCTGTTGCTTTTGGCAGGTGAAGGCAGCAGGAGACTTGCCATCTCCACAGCAGGGGAACAGCTGGCAGTGCTGAACCCCACTAACAATCGAACGAATGTGTTTGGCTCTGTGGAGACGACACTTCTGAACACCAACTGACGCTGTTGGAGCCCAGGATTAGGCGAGGAGCAGGCTGGGGCCTGTTGCTTTTGGCAGGTGAAGGCAGCAGGAGACTTGCCATCTCCACAGCAGGGGAACAGCTGGCAGTGCTGAACCCCACTAACACTTGAACGAATGTGTTTGGCTCTGTGGAGACGACACTTCTGAACACCAACTGATGCTGTTGGAGCCCAGGATTAGGCGAGGAGCAGGCTGGGGCCTGTTGCTTTTGGCAGGTGAAGGCAGCAGGAGACTTGCCATCTCCACAGCAGGGGAACAGCTGGCAGTGCTGAACCCCACTAACACTCGAACGAATGTGTTTGGCTCTGTGGAGATGACACTTCTGAACACCAACTGACGCTGTTGGAGCCCAGGATTACGCATGCCGCATGCAGAGGCCAATGGGCAGCGGTTTTTATGGAGGTTGTTGACTACTACTGATTCTAACCATGCTCCACTTAGGCCTCTGGATCCACTGTCTCTACTATTTACCCTGGCCTCCAACCCCGCCAGCTACATCTCTGAAGTGGCGTCAGCACAATCTACACTTGTTCCTGTGTTACTGGTGCTCAGTCCCGTCAGCTGATCCCCTGATGTTTGTCCGGCAAGTTCGCCAGCTCTGTCCTCATTCCCACTACTGGTTATGGGAATGTGGACAGAGCAGGAGACCTTGCCAGACACACATCAGGGGATAAACTGATGGGACTGAGCCACAGGAACAAGTGTAGATTGTGCTGACGCCACTTCAGAGATGTAGATGGCGGGGTTGGAGGTCAGGGGAAATAGTAGAGACAGTGGAGCCAGAGACCTAAGTTGGGCACGGTTAAAAATCTGTAGTGGTTTGAATGTTGATGGAGCTGGTGACTTTGCCGTCCACACAGCAGGGGATCAGCTGGCGTTACTGAACCCCACTAACACAGGAGCTAGTGTGTTTCTCTGTGCAGACGACACATCTGAGCAACAACTGGCTGTGTTGAAGCACAGGGATTATAGTTCAGGTGGTAGAAAAATGAACACACCAGCAGACCTGGATACAGTTGCCAACCACTAATTTAGTGTGTAAGAGGAATGGCAAAGTCTTTGGAGATCCAGGCCTTGTTCATTTTCAGAAAAGTCAGCCGGTCAACATTATCGGAAGATAGTCGCGTGCGACGGTCTGTTAGTACACCACCTGCGGCACTAAAGACACGTTCCGATAATACACTTGCAGCAGGGCAAGCCAGCACCTCCAATGCATACTGGCTAAGCTCTGGCCATGTATCCAGCTTAGAGACCCAAAACTTGAAGGGGGAAGAGCCATCTGGGAGTACAGTGACAGGGCAAGACATGTAGTCTGACACCATCTGACGGAAGCGTTGCCTCCTGCTGACTCGAGGCGTCGCTGATGGTGTAGACAATTGTGGTGGACACACAAAACTTTGCCACATTTGGGCCATAGTGGTCTTGCCTTGTGCTGCGGCGCTGCCTCTGCTCCCTCTTTGTGCAGAGTTTCCTCCACTGCCTCGACGCACAGAGCTGCTTTGTAAAGCACTAGCAACAATGCTGTCGGGTGGAATGGAAAACATTATGGACTGCACCAGTGACTCTTCGTACTCCCGCAGTTTACGCTCCCGGTTCAACGTTGGTATGAGCCTTTGTACGCTGTCCCGGTAGCGAGGATCTAGGAGGGTGTACACCCAATAATCAGCCGAGACGAGAATGTGGGCGATGCGGCGGTCGTTTCTCAGGCACTGCAGTATGAAATCAACCATGTGCTGCAGACTCCCAACTGCCAAAGAACCGCTGTCTCCTGTTTGAGGCGTGACCTCGGCCTGCTCTGCATCACCCCACCCTCGCTGTACATACTGAGTAGAGGTTTGTGTACCTCCCTCCTCTGGAGAGATGTCTTCCTCCTCCATCGACTCCTCCTTATCCTCCTCACAAAGTGTCCCCTGCCTAGGCCTTTGTGAGGAAACACGTAGCGCAGACTGTCCAGAAGCAGATGGCATTTGGGACTCCTCATCCTCCACCTCTTCCGAAACCTCATCCCTTAGTGCTTGCAGTGTTTGTTGAAGCAGGCAGATAAGGGGGACAGTCATGCTGACTAGTGCATCATCTGCACTCGCCATCCGCGTGGATTCATCGAAGGCACGCAAAACGAGGCAGATGTCCTTCATAGAGGCCCACTCAATGGTGCTGAAGTGTGAACGGCGCACAGTGCGACTTGTTTGCGCCTGATGCAGCTGGTACTCCATGACTGCTGCCTGCTGCTCACACAACCGCTCCAACATATGTAACGTTGAATTCCACCGGGTGAGTAGGTCACATATGATGCGATGTTCCGGAAGGCCAAATCGTCACTGCAGAGCAGCGAGGCGCGATCTTGCCCTGCTGGAACGCCGCAAGTGAGCGCACTCTATGCGGACCTTGTGCAACAGTGCATCAAGATCCGGATAGTCCCTCAGAAAGCTCTGCACGACCAAGTTAAGCACATGTGCCAGACATGGGATGTGTGTGAGGTTGCCTAGGCCAAGAGCTGCCACCAGATTTCGGCCATTGTCACACACTACCAAGCCCGGCTGGAAATTCGCTGGCCCAAACCACACATCGCTCTCCAGCTTGATAGCATTCCAGAGCTCCTGCGCTGTGTGGCTTCGATTCCCCAAAGAAATTAATTTGAGTACAGCCTGTTGACGTTTGGCCACGGCTGTGCTCATATCGGTCGTAACAGGCTCCTGCTCTGCTGTTTCTGGGGAACTTGAGTAGGAGGAGGAGTCTATGTGTACAGACTGGAGTCCTGCAATCCGTGGCGTTGGAAGAACACGTACAGCGCCACTCTCCAGATCTGTACCCGGCTCCACAACATTGACCCAGTGGGCAGTGAGGGAAAGGTATCGTCCCTGTCCATGGTTACTGGTACACGCATCGGTGGTCAGGTGGACCTTGCTACTAACGGTGTTTAGTAGCGCATGTTTTATTTTGCCCTCAACATGTTTCTGCAGGGCAGGGACGGCTCGCCTGCTGAAATAAAAGCGGCTGGGCACGTTGTATTGGGGGACTGCCAATGCCATTAAGTCCCGGAAGGTGTCAGTGTCCACCAGCCTGAATGACAGCATTTCAACTGCCAGAAGTTTGGCAATGCCAGCATTCAGAGACTGTGCTCGGGGATGGTTTGCCGAGTAAGGGCGCCTTTTATCCCATGCCTGTGCTACCGATGGCTGTGATGGATGGGAACGTGCTGCTATGGGTGGAATCTGACAGGGTCTCCGGACAACAGTGGCAGAGGTTCTTCCTTGGCGATCCTGTGAGGAAGCCGAACCAGCAGTGTGTGAGCTGGAGGAAGAGGCCCCAACACGAACTGAAGAGGTGGTAGGTGGTGCTGTACGTTGGCCTACGTCTTCAGGGTGTCTCTGCAACTCCAACTCGTGCTTGGTGCGCACATGTTTCCACATATTTGTGGTATTGAGGTTGCTGACATTTCTCCCTCTTTTGACTATCTGATGACACAGCTTGCATTTGACAAAGCAAATGTCATCTGCAACTGTGTCAAAAAAGGACCACGCACTGCAACTCTTGGGAGCGCCCGTTTTGCCTTTGGAAAGAGGAATGCTCCTAACTAGAGTTGAGCGACTTTTGCTTTTTTTGGGTCGCGTTTCGTTTCGTGAAACCCGACTTTTCCAAAAGTCGGGTCGAGCAAGATCGTCCGATTATAGGGAAAAGTCGGGGTCGTCCCGAAACACGAAACCCAATGTAAGTCAATGGGGAATAAAAGTCGGCAGTGAGAGGAGGACAGGAAACACACCTACAGTGCCCATTTGAATGCCAAAAGCATCAATTCTTCTTACTTAAGCTTGTCAACCTTAATTAACTTCATAATACAAGTTACGCACTGAAAAATGGGGGTTATTTGGCTAAATTTGTGGGTGGGGAGGGCTGGCTGCAGGTTTTCATGTGCCCTGGGCGAAAGAGCGCCCCTTTAACACATACCACAACTCATCATGCTCCGATACGGCAGAGAAATAGCGGTATAGTACAATGAAAAATACCTCACTTTTTACATCTCATGACGAGGCCCATCTATTTCTCCATACAAAATCATTGGTCCCATATAATGTTTGAAACAGTATATGATGAGCTCCACATAATGCTACAGTATATGTTGGTCCCCATGGATGAAGCTCCACTGTCTTATGGGCCCAAATAATGCTCCAAACATAATGGGCCCCATTTCTACTGCTCTAGTGTATAATGGGCCCTGTAAATGCTGCTCCAGTGTCTGATGTCCACCTTTGGAATGTTCCAGTGTATGGTGGGCCCCATCTATCATTCTCCAGAGTATAGTGCTCCCCAAAAATTGCTGTCCCAACATAGAAAACAATCAAATAAGTCTCCTCGCTAGGGAATCCCTGTACTTGTCTGGACAGGTGCTGTAGCTTGCTTAACAGCTCGCCAGCCGTTCTCACGCCCAGTATGGATTGCACGTGATTACACAAAGGTTAGAAAGGGTACCGTATCCCTGGATAACATGTATGGATAGCGTACACATTCAAAATATATGTCTATACAGCATGAGGCAGGCTCAGACGGTGTTAGGCCCAGTATGGATTGCACGTCATTGCACAAAGGTTAGAAGGGGTACCGTATCCCCGGATAACATGTATGGATAGCGTACACATTCAAAATATATGTCTATACAGCATGAGGCAGGCTCAGACGGTGTTAGGCCCAGTATGGATTGCACGTCATTGCACAAAGGTTAGAAGGGGTACCGTATCCCCGGATAACATGTATGGATAGTGTACACATTCAAAATATATGTCTATACAGCATGAGGCAGGCTCAGACGGTGTTAGGCCCAGTATGGATTGCACGTCATTGCACAAAGGTCAGAAGGGGTACCGTATCCCCGGATAACATGTATGGATAGCGTACACATTCAAAATATATGTCTATACAGCATGAGGCAGGCTCAGACGGTGTTAGGCCCAGTATGGATTGCACGTCATTGCACAAAGGTTAGAAAGGGTACCGTATCCCTGGATAACATGTATGGATAGCGTACACATTCAAAATATATGTCTATACAGCATGAGGCAGGCTCAGACGGTGTTAGGCCCAGTATGGAATGCACGTCATTGCACAAAGGTTAGAAGGGGTACCGTATCCCCGGATAACATGTATGAATAGTGTACACATTCAAAATATATGTCTATACAGCATGAGGCAGGCTCAGACGGTGTTAGGCCCAGTATGGATTGCACGTCATTGCACAAAGGTTAGAAGGGGTACCGTATCCCCGGATAACATGTATGGATAGCGTACACATTCAAAATATATGTCTATACAGCATGAGGCAGGCTCAGACGGTGTTAGGCCCAGTATGGATTGCACGTCATTGCACAAAGGTTAGAAAGGGTACCGTATCCCTGGATAACATGTATGGATAGCGTACACATTCAAAATATATGTCTATACAGCATGAGGCAGGCTCAGACGGTGTTAGGCCCAGTATGGATTGCACGTCATTGCACAAAGGTTAGAAGGGGTACCGTATCCCCGGATAACATGTATGGATAGCGTACACATTCAAAATATATGTCTATACAGCATGAGGCAGGTTCAGATGGTGTTAGGCCCAGTATGGATTGCACGTCATTGCACAAAGGTTAGAAGGGGTACCGTATCCCCGGATAACATGTATGGATAGTGTACACATTCAAAATATATGTCTATACAGCATGAGGCAGGCTCAGACGGTGTTAGGCCCAGTATGGATTGCACGTCATTGCACAAAGGTTAGAAGGGGTACCGTATCCCCGGATAACATGTATGGATAGCGTACACATTCAAAATATATGTCTATACAGCATGAGGCAGGCTCAGACGGTGTTAGGCCCAGTATGGATTGCACGTCATTGCACAAAGGTTAGAAAGGGTACCGTATCCCTGGATAACATGTATGGATAGCGTACACATTCAAAATATATGTCTATACAGCATGAGGCAGGCTCAGACGGTGTTAGGCCCAGTATGGATTGCACGTCATTGCACAAAGGTTAGAAGGGGTACCGTATCCCCGGATAACATGTATGGATAGCGTACACATTCAAAATATATGTCTATACAGCATGAGGCAGGCTCAGACGGTGTTAAGCCCAGTATGGATTGCACGTCATTGCACAAAGGTTAGAAGGGGTACCGTATCCCCGGATAACATGTATGGATAGTGTACACATTCAAAATATATGTCTATACAGCATGAGGCAGGCTCAGACGGTGTTAGGCCCAGTATGGATTGCACGTCATTGCACAAAGGTTAGAAAGGGTACCGTATCCCTGGATAACATGTATGGATAGCGTACACATTCAAAATATATGTCTGTACAGCATGAGGCAGGCTCAGACGGTGTTAGGCCCAGTATGGATTGCACGTCATTGCACAAAGGTTAGAAGGGGTACCGTATCCCCGGATAACATGTATGGATAGCGTACACATTCAAAATATATGTCTATACAGCATGAGGCAGGCTCAGACGGCGTTAGGCCCAGTATGGATTGCACGTCATTGCACAAAGGTTAGAAGGGGTACCGTATCCCCGGATAACATGTATGGATAGCGTACACATTCAAAATATATGTCTATACAGCATGAGGCAGGCTCAGACGGTGTCAGGCACAGTATGGATTTGACGGCCCAGATTACACAGCGGAGGAGCAGGGAGAGGTAAAGATTGCAAATGCTGGGGCCCTGCCCAAGCAAGGGGGGCCCACTCGTGGGCGTCGGTACTGGCACTGGGCCCCTCATAGTACAGCGGTGTGTCTGACGGCGGGTGTGCACCACCGCCGTCAGAGACACTTGATTGCACTATGAGGGACCCTGTGCCAGTGCCCGCGCCCAAGAGTCGGCCTACCCACCTGTCCAGGGCAACGGCACTCGCACGGTGTCGTGCGCTAGGTGGTGACCCCGGCCATGGGGGGGGAGGCAGCACAGTTAGGGAGTTTTAGAAAGTGGCATATGTTGATGTTGGACATTCAACTGATGCAAAAGGCGAAATAGGTGAAGTACCAGGAAGAGGTGGACCAAAGCAAGCCATTTTTCTGTCACCCTATGTGTCATCAGGGGAAGGTGGGACAAAATCCTTGGAAACCCATGCGTGGTTCATTTTAATGAAGGTTAGATCATCCACATTTTGGGTTGACAGACGGGTCCTTTTTTCTGTCAGGATTGATCCAGCTGCACTGAAGACTCTTTCCGATAGCACACTTGCAGCTGGGCAAGCGAGCTCCTGTAAGGCATATTGGGCCAATTCAGGCCAGGTGTCCAGTTTAGCGGCCCAATAGTCAAAGGGGAATGACCTGTGTGGGAGAACATCGATATGGGAGGAAAAGTAGTTTGTAACCATAGTTGACAACTGCTGTCTCCTGTCACTTTCCATCGATGCAGTATTACCAGTTGTGTGAGCGGTATTTGAAAAATCAGTCCACAACATTGTCATGAAACCCCTGTCTCCAACGCCACTTCTGCTGTGTGCACCACGAACACCTCTGCCAAGCTGCCCCCGGCCCGTACGGCTCGTGTGAGAACCATCACCGCTGCTGTGTGCTGGGAATGCCTCAAGCAACCGATTTACCAGAGTTGCTTGTTTATTAGCCAATATTAGGTCAAGGTTCTCCTATGGCATGATGTTTTGTAATTTGCCTTTATAGCGTGGATCCAGGATGCTGGCCAACCAGTAGTCGTCATCGTTCATCATTTTGGCAATGCGGGGGTCCCTTTTTAGGATCCGCAAGGCATAATTTGACATGTGGGCCAATGTTCCCGGTGTCAATGATACACTGCGAGTGCTGGGTGGAGGAGCACTTTCTGGCAAATCCACATCCCTCCAGTCACGCACAAACCCTGTACCAGACCTTGCCACGCCAACATTTTCACTTGCCCCACGAGATGCATCCTCCTCCCCTAAGTAATCATCCCCATCATCCTCCTCCTCCTCCTCTTCTTCCTCCACCTCGTCCAGGAGAGGTCCCTGAGCAGACAATGGCTGAATGTCATCAAGGATTCCCTCCTACTCTTCCTCCTCATCAACATTGGCTGCAGACGCCTGCTCCTTAAGGTGCGTCAAAGTTTGCATGAGCAGACGCATAAGTGGGATGCTCATGCTTAGGATCGCGTCGTCTGCGCTTACCAGCCGTGTGCATTCCTCAAAACACTGAAGGACTTTACAAAGGTCTTTCAGCTTCGACCACTGCACGCCTGTCAACTCCATGTCTGCTCTCAAAGTGCCTGGCCGTGTATCCTCCCACAAATGCATTATGGCCTGCCTCTGCTCGCACAGCCGCTCCACCATGTGCAGGGTGGAGTTCCACCTTGTTGCAATGTCGATAATGAGGCGGTGGTTGGGAAGGTGGAGCAATCGCTGCAGCTTCTGCATACGAACGGAGTGTACAGGCGACCGGCGGATGTGCGTGCACAGTCTTCGCACCTTCTGGAGCAGGGCTGTTAACTCCGGATAATTTTTGAGGAAGCACTGCACCACCAGGTTCAAGGTGTGAGCCAAGCAAGGTATGTGGCTGAGTTTTGAAAGGGCTATGGCTGCCACAAAATTACGGCCGTTATCACTAACTACCTTGCCTGCCTCAAGATGTACACTGCCCAGCCATGACTCAGTTTGTCGCTTCAAGTACTCGGCCAGCACCTCGGCGGTGTGTCTGTCGCCCAAACACATCATCTGCAACACAGCCTGCTGACGCTTTCCACTAGCTGCTCGATAGGGGGACACATCATGTGCAACAGTGGCAGCTGCAGATGGAGTGCTCGTACGACTGCGCTCTGTGGACGAGCTGTCGCTTCTGGAGGAGGAGGAGGAGGAGGAGGGTCAAACGCCTACAGCCAACTGTTTCCTATACCGTGGGCTAGGCAGCACTGTCCCACCACCGCTGTCCCCTGTGGACCCTGCATCCACCACATTAACCCAGCGCGCAGTGATGGACACGTAACGGCCCTGGCCATGCCGACTGGACCATGCATCAGTTGTGAGGTGCACCTTTCCGCTCACTGACTGCTTGAGTGCATGGACAATGCGGTCTTTCACATGATGGTGGAGGGCTGGGATGGCTTTGCGAGAGAAGAAGTGGCAACTAGGTAGGTCATAGCGTGGTACTGCATAGGCCATGAGTTCGCGGAAAGCTGTGCTTTCCACCAACCGAAAGGGCATCATCTCAAACGAGATTAGTTTGGCAATGTGGGCGTTCAAACCCACTGTACGCGGATGAGAGACTGAGTACTTTTTTGACCTACTCATAGTGTCTGGGAGGGTGAGCTGGACTTGAGAGCTGCATATGGTGGAAGTAGCGGTGGACAGGGCGGACTGAGAGAGGGTTGATGATGGTGATGGAGTTGGTGTTCTTTCTGATGGCCTAGAATCAGTCTTTCGTTGATATAACAGTGGGATTCCCTGACTGCTGTGGCCTTGCAACGACACCTCAACATTTGCTGCTGTGCTAACCGGTGGGCTTACAGTGGGGGAAACAATGTAGCGTTGCTGACTACCTTCGTTGTGATCAGTTGCACATGTGGCACTTGAGGTTTGGTGTTGTGTCCACGCTTGCAAGTGCATGCTGGTTAAATGTCTAACCATGCAACTGGTATTCAAATTTTTCAGATTTTTCCCTCGGCTAAAGGTCTTTGCGCACTTCTTACAGATAACCTTGGCCTGATCATGAGGATTTTGTTCAAAAAAGTGCCACACTCCACTCTTCCTACTTTGGCAGACATTTTGCGGCCTAGCACGCTGTGATCTTTTGACCCTCTGGACAAGCTGTCCAGCAACTCTTTTGATGTTTGGAACCTGTCTTTGGAGTGCTCCGGGCCTGCCAGATAACAGCTGTTGCGATGTCGATGTCTGCTGTGGATGCTCCTCATCTGAGCTATTGGAAGCAGCACCCTCTTCCCCCAATGGATGCCAATCTGGGTCAACAACTGGGTCATCCATCACCTCCTCTTCTATGTCATGTGCACCTTTCTCTGTGTCACCGTGTATGGTGGTATAGTGTGCGGGAAGGGGCACCTGAGTCTCATCAGGGTCAAAATCTGGCTCTGTACACTGCGAGGACAATGTAGTGCTCTGAGTGAATGTACCAGCAGAATCATCCATCAGCGGCTGTGCATCAGTGCACTCCATGTCAGATTCATCTTGGCCTGGGTAATTCACCATTTGACTTGATAATCCAGGCATGGTATGTGAAAACAGCTCCATGGAGTAATCAGTAGTATGGCCTGCGTCATCCTTCAATCTTGGTTGGGGTGAAGGACACAAGGAAAGGTGTGGTTCATGAACATGAGCCTCCAATGACGACTCAGTGCTTTTACTTTTTACAACTGAAGAAGAGGAGGCGATAGAGCTGGAGGCTGAGTCAGCAATGTAAGACAAAACTTTTTCCTGATGCTCTGCCTTTAAAAGCGGTTTGCCAACTCCTAGAAAACTAAGCGTTCGAGGCCTTATGTAGCCAGACGATGACGCAGGGTCAGCATCTCCTGCATTCGGTCCTATTTTGCTCTTGCCACTACCATCAGATCCACCACCAACACCATCATTACCAGCTGCCAACCCCCGCCCAATTCCACGGCCTCTTCCACCAGCCTTCCTCATTTTTGGTAGAAATGTAGACAAAATCCAACAAACTATATAGTAATGTAAAACAAGGTACAAGGTGTCTATAGGACAGGGGAGTTTTAGAATTTCTGCACACACTTGTGGACAGTGGACACTTGTGGATTGTGTGCGGCCCACTGATATCTGAGTGCTATGTGACACGCTCGATGGCACAGCTGCCTGTGACCAAAGTGACGAGAGGATAATGGAGATTTTGAATCTCTGCGTACACTTGTGGACAGTGGACACTTGTGGATTGTGTGCGGCCCACTGATATCTGAGCGCTATGTGACATGCTCGATGGCACAGCTGCCTGTGACCAAAGTGACGAGAGGATAATGGAGATTTTGAATCTCTGCGTACACTTGTGGACAGTGGACACTTGTGGATTGTGTGCGGCCCACTGATATCTGAGCGCTATGTGACACGCTCGATGGCACAGCTGCCTGTGACCAAAGTGACGAGAGGATAATGGAGATTTTGAATCTCTGCGTACACTTTTGGACACTGGACACTTGTGGATTTTGTGCGGCCCACTGATATCTGAGCGCTATGTGACACGCTCGATGGCACAGCTGCCTGTGACCAAAGTGACGAGAGGATAATGGAGATTTTGAATCTCTGCGTACACTTTTGGACAGTGGACACTTGTGGATTGTGTGCGGCCCACTGATATCTGAGCGCTATGTGACACGCTCGATGGCACAGCTGCCTGTGACCAAAGTGACGAGAGGATAATGGAGATTTTGAATCTCTGCGTACACTTTTGGACACTGGACACTTGTGGATTGTGTGCGGCCCACTGATATCTGAGCGCTATGTGACACGCTCGATGGCACAGCTGCCTGTGACCAAAGTGACGAGAGGATAATGGAGATTTTGAATCTCTGCGTACACTTTTGGACACTGGACACTTGTGGATTGTGTGCGGCCCACTGATATCTGAGCGCTATGTGACACGCTCGATGGCACAGCTGCCTGTGACCAAAGTGACGAGAGGATAATGGAGATTTTGAATCTCTGCGTACACTTGTGGACAGTGGACACTTGTGGATTGTGTGCGGCCCACTGATATCTGAGCGCTATGTGACACGCTCGATGGCACAGCTGCCTGTGACCAAAGTGACGAGAGGATAATGGAGATTTTGAATCTCTGCGTACACTTGTGGACAGTGGACACTTGTGGATTGTGTGCGGCCCACTGATATCTGAGCGCTATGTGACATGCTCGATGGCACAGCTGCCTGTGACCAAAGTGACGAGAGGATAATGGAGATTTTGAATCTCTGCGTACACTTTTGGACAGTGGACACTTGTGGATTGTGTGCGGCCCACTGATATCTGAGCGCTATGTGACACGCTCGATGGCACAGCTGCCTGTGACCAAAGTGACGAGAGGATAATGGAGATTTTGAATCTCTGCGTACACTTTTGGACACTGGACACTTGTGGATTGTGTGCGGCCCACTGATATCTGAGCGCTATGTGACACGCTCGATGGCACAGCTGCCTGTGACCAAAGTGACGAGAGGATAATGGAGATTTTGAATTTCTGCGTACACTTGTGGACAGTGGACACTTGTGGATTGTGTGCGGCCCACTGATATCTGAGCGCTATGTGACACGCTCGATGGCACAGCTGCCTGTGACCAAAGTGACGAGAGGATAATGGAGATTTTGAATCTCTGCGTACACTTTTGGACACTGGACACTTGTGGATTGTGTGCGGCCCACTGATATCTGAGCGCTATGTGACACGCTCGATGGCACAGCTGCCTGTGACCAAAGTGACGAGAGGATAATGGAGATTTTGAATCTCTGCGTACACTTTTGGACAGTGGACACTTGTGGATTGTGTGCGGCCCACTGATATCTGAGCGCTATGTGACACGCTCGATGGCACAGCTGCCTGTGACCAAAGTGACGAGAGGATAATGGAGATTTTGAATCTCTGCGTACACTTGTGGACAGTGGACACTTGTGGATTGTGTGCGGCCCACTGATATCTGAGCGCTATGTGACACGCTCGATGGCACAGCTGCCTGTGACCAAAGTGACGAGAGGATAATGGAGATTTTGAATCTCTGCGTACACTTTTGGACAGTGGACACTTGTGGATTGTGTGCGGCCCACTGATATCTGAGCGCTATGTGACACGCTCGATGGCACAGCTGCCTGTGACCAAAGTGACGAGAGGATAATGGAGATTTTGAATCTCTGCGTACACTTTTGGACACTGGACACTTGTGGATTGTGTGCGGCCCACTGATATCTGAGCGCTATGTGACACGCTCGATGGCACAGCTGCCTGTGACCAAAGTGACGAGAGGGTAATGGAGATTTTGAATCTCTGCGTACACTTTTGGACAGTGGACACTTGTGGATTGTGTGCGGCCCACTGATATCTGAGCGCTATGTGACACGCTCGATGGCACAGCTGCCTGTGACCAAAGTGACGAGAGGATAATGGAGATTTTGAATCTCTGCGTACACTTTTGGACACTGGACACTTGTGGATTGTGTGCGGCCCACTGATATCTGAGCGCTATGTGACACGCTCGATGGCACAGCTGCCTGTGACCAAAGTGACGAGAGGATAATGGAGATTTTGAATCTCTGCGTACACTTTTGGACAGTGGACACTTGTGGATTGTGTGCGGCCCACTGATATCTGAGCACTATGTGACACGCTCGATGGCACAGCTGCCTGTGACCAAAGTGACGAGAGGATAATGGAGATTTTGAATCTCTGCGTACACTTTTGGACACTGGACACTTGTGGATTGTGTGCGGCCCACTGATATCTGAGCGCTATGTGACACGCTCGATGGCACAGCTGCCTGTGACCAAAGTGACGAGAGGATAATGGAGATTTTGAATCTCTGCGTACACTTTTGGACAGTGGACACTTGTGGATTGTGTGCGGCCCACTGATATCTGAGCGCTATGTGACACGCTCGATGGCACAGCTGCCTGTGACCAAAGTGACGAGAGGATAATGGAGATTTTGAATCTCTGCGTACACTTGTGGACAGTGGACACTTGTGGATTGTGTGCGGCCCACTGATATCTGAGCGCTATGTGACACGCTCGATGGCACAGCTGCCTGTGACCAAAGTGACGAGAGGATAATGGAGATTTTGAATCTCTGCGTACACTTTTGGACACTGGACACTTGTGGATTGTGTGTGGCCCACTGATATCTGAGCGCTATGTGACACGCTCGATGGCACAGCTGCCTGTGACCAAAGTGACGAGAGGATAATGGAGATTTTGAATCTCTGCGTACACTTTTGGACACTGGACACTTGTGGATTGTGTGCGGCCCACTGATATCTGAGCGCTATGTGACACGCTCGATGGCACAGCTGCCTGTGACCAAAGTGACGAGAGGATAATGGAGATTTTGAATCTCTGCGTACACTTGTGGACAGTGGACACTTGTGGATTGTGTGCGGCCCACTGATATCTGAGCGCTATGTGACACGCTCGATGGCACAGCTGCCTGTGACCAAAGTGACGAGAGGATAATGGAGATTTTGAATCTCTGCGTACACTTTTGGACAGTGGACACTTGTGGATTGTGTGCGGCCCACTGATATCTGAGCGCTATGTGACACGCTCGATGGCACAGCTGCCTGTGACCAAAGTGACGAGAGGATAATGGAGATTTTGAATCTCTGCGTACACTTGTGGACAGTGGACACTTGTGGATTGTGTGCGGCCCACTGATATCTGAGCGCTATGTGACACGCTCGATGGCACAGCTGCCTGTGACCAAAGTGACGAGAGGATAATGGAGATTTTGAATCTCTGCATACACTTTTGGACACTGGACACTTGTGGATTGTGTGCGGCCCACTGATATCTGAGCGCTATGTGACACGCTCGATGGCACAGCTGCCTGTGACCAAAGTGACGAGAGGATAATGGAGATTTTGAATCTCTGCGTACACTTTTGGACACTGGACACTTGTGGATTGTGTGCGGCCCACTGATATCTGAGCGCTATGTGACACGCTCGATGGCACAGCTGCCTGTGACCAAAGTGACGAGAGGATAATGGAGATTTTGAATCTCTGCGTACACTTTTGGACACTGGACACTTGTGGATTGTGTGCGGCCCACTGATATCTGAGCGCTATGTGACACGCTCGATGGCACAGCTGCCTGTGACCAAAGTGACGAGAGGATAAGGGAGATTGGATTGCTTTTAAAAAAGCAGTTTGCGGAGCAGTGGGTAAACAGCAATGCCAGCGTGTCAGGAAGCCTTAAAAGGCAGCCCAACAACCAACACCACTGATACACCACAATATAGCCTCCCCTTGCACTGCACACACAGTGACTGGTGTGTTGTGCAGGCCAAATCGCTAGCAGCAGAAGCAGTTTTTTTGTCATCTTCCCTGCCTAACGCTCTCCCTACAGAATCAGCAGCAACCTCTCCCTATACTAAGATCGGCAGAAGTAAGATGGCGGTCGGCGTGCACGCCCTTTTATACCCCCTGTGACGCCCACCAAAGCAAGCCAATCAATTGCATGCCCTTCTGAAAGATGGTGGTGACCCGTGCCTATGTCATCACGTTGCCCACAGTGTCCGTGGATCCTGATTGGCTGAAAAAGAGCGCAAAACAAACTTTTGAAACGCGACTTTGGCGCGTAAGTCGCCGACCTCGTGGCCGACCTCATCCTAGGGTCGGGTTTCGTTTCATGAAACCCGACTTTGCCAAAAGTCGGCGACTTTTGAATTTTTTCGACCCGTTTCGCTCAACTCTACTCCTAACGGGTGCCGAAGTGGAGGGTACAGGCAACCAAGTCTTCCCCCTCCCTCTGCCTCCTGTTTTGGCCGGTAGGGGAATCTCTTCCTCCGAGCTGCTCCCACCACCTTCCTGTTACTCACGCCATGATGGGTCAAGGACCTCATCATCTTCCCTCCCCTCTTCAAACAGCTGCTTCTCCGGGGTTGTCTCGCCAGCACCGTACGCACCAGAATGTGGCAACTGAGTCTCGTCATCATCTGATGCGTACTGGGGTGTGCTGACCATAGGCACTGGCCCACTCGCCTCTTCAGATTCAGAGGGACAAAGAAGTTGCGCATCACTGCATACTCCCTCTTCTTCACATTCAGGAATGCTGCTTGGCTGGCCCCCTTTTTCCAAGCCAACAGATTCTGAGAACAGAAGTAGAGACTGTGATGGCTCCTGTCCATGTCTCTCTGACTGCCTGGGCACTTTGGCAGGTGGTGAAGAGACAGATGGTTGCTCTTCGGTGCTCTGGTCCTGAGAGGCTGTGGAAGTAATTGAAGTCGATGCGTTAGCTGCCATCCATCCGACAACGGCTTCAATTTGTTCCTCCTGCAGCAGTGGGGTACGTTGAGGTCCTACAAAGCTGCGCATAAAGGACTGTTGCCTGCTAAAACTGGGGGATGCTGATCCACTGGTGCCCGCAGCAGGCCCAGAATCCCCACGTCCTCTACCTGCAGAATCCCCACGTCCTCTCCCTGCAGAATCCCCACGTCCTCTCCCTGCTGAAACTCCACGCCCACGCCCACGCGCCTTACTCCCTGCCTTCTTCATCTTGCCAGACTGCTTAAGATAGGCAGAAAAGTACAAAGGGGGGCCTTAGTGTGCTTATTCCTGAACAGCTGGTTACAGGTACAAGAAACACTAATTTTATGAAGTGTGTGTGTGTGTGGACTACACTTTAATAGGAGCTGATGTGGCCTACACAAGTTCCAAATGTAGTGTTTGGTGAACTTTTTTTGTGGTTTCTTTGTTGGAAACAAACTCAAAGTATGTGAACAAAGAATTGAAACTGATAGTATCACCAACTTTTTGGAGCTATTACAATGCAGGCAGGTAACCTACAATGCAAAAGATGAGGCTCCAAAAAAATTGGGTAATACTAATCTGGCTGCGCCGGCAGGGCACAAGCCAGAAAAAAAGGCTCCTCTATCTACTCCTATATAGTGTTTGCAACCAACCAATGTTGATGGATACGGATGGATGCACACTAATAGGAGAAGAAAAAATGAGCTGCACTCAAAGACAAATATGTGTGAGGCAGTGACGCACGTTGAGCGTCCTACAACCAGACGTAGCTGCAGGACACTCTACTCTGCGTGAGCTGCACTCACACACAGTCAGAGACCTCTCAGACAGCCGTGAACAGTGCAGCTAAGTGGGCACTGGCACTGACAGGCTGCAGAAAGGCTCCGCTGTGTACTCCTATATAGTGTTTGCAACCACCGTAGATGGAGACGGATGGATGCACACTAATAGAAGAAAAAATGAGCTGCAATAAAAGAAAAATGCGTGAGGCAGTGACACGCTGAGCGTCCTACAACCAGACGTAGCTGCAGGACACACTACTCAGCGTGAGCTGCACTCACACACAGTCAGAGACCTCTCAGACAGCCGTGAACAGTGCAGCAAAGTGGACACTAGCACTGAAAGGCTGCAGAAAGGCTCCGCTGTCTACTACTAGTGTTTGCAACCAACGTATATGGATACGGATGGAAGCACACTAGATTGAAATTATGTAAAAAATGCAGCTCAAAAATGAAAAGATGTATGAGGCAGCAGTGAGGCACGCTGGGCAGCCTACAACCTGACGTGGCTGCAGGACCCACTCCACAGCGTGAGCTGCACTCACACAGCCCTTGCAGACAGCTGTGAACACTGCTGCTAGGGCAAAGAAGGCTACAGTGGTGGTTTATGTAGCCTGGGTAAAGCACTAGATGTTTGGTGGAATCGCTATTTCTAACTGTCCCTCACAGTCTTCTACAGCAGCCTGTCCCTAACTGAATTCACAGCAGAGTGAACCAGAAATGGCGGCTGCGGTGGCTTTTATAGTGCATCATGACATCATTTCGGCAGCCAATCACAGCCATGCCAATAGTTAACATGCCTACATGCCTAACAGGATGTGCCCACACTTCGGAGGATTCCCATTGGCTTAATCAAAGCAAGCAGGCTCATAGCATGATGGGAACTTCCGATTCCGATTCCGGAATCCGATATGACAAAAGTATCGGAAGTCAGTATCGGAATTCCGATACCGCTAATATCGGCCGATACCCGATACTTGCGGTATCGGAATGCTCAACACTAATTACTATTTTTGCCTCCTACGGTGACTCAATCATAACAGTCCTGGCTCAGTCTCAGCAGCTGATCGCTGACAATGTGCAGGGGGTTTTTTCATCGGGGGCTCGGGATATTACATTAGTTTCCCCCTGAGTCTCCAGTGAAGTTACCAGATACCTTTTCTGGAAATAAAAAGAGTTCAGAGTTTTCAAGGAGGGCTGTAAGCTTTTTTTTTCCTTAAGACCACACTCTTCTGGGGATGAAAGTCAGAGAGTGGGGGTCATTATGTCTCTGTTAAGGGGAGCCCCCAAGCTTGGGCTTTCTCCCTTCCGACCACGGCCCCTGAGCGTATGACGGTAGATGCATTTTTTAAGGCCCTGGTGCATATTTATGATGAGCCTGATCGCATGCGTATGGCTGAGGACATGGTGATAAGTGTGTGCCAGGGAAAGCACTCAGCCGAGTGGTTTTGTACAGAATTCAGATGCTGGGCAGCGGAGGTCTGTTGGAATGATGCCGCCCTTCGGGGTTTGTTCCGTAGAGGCCTGTCTGAATATCTGAAAGATGCCTTGGCTCTCCATCCTCCGCCTGATTCTCTGGAGGAGGCCATGACACAAGCCGTCCGAATGGATCGCCGGCTATGGGCGAGGGGAGTGATGCAAAGTGAAAGTCCGTTATTCTTCCAAGGAAGGGGACCCAGTCCTATTTTGGAGTTCGCGGAGATGGGAACCATCGACCTCAAGGAAAATGAAAGGAGACCACGGCGCGTGGGAAAAGACTGTTTTCACTGTGGCGATTCTGGACATTGGAGAAAGGTGTGCCCCTCCCATCCACTAACCAAGCGACTGAGCCCGGGTGATTGTCGTGGAGGTCACCCAGGCTCTCAGGTACCTTTTTCTGCCTTCTCTAAAATGTTGTCGCAAGTGGAACTTTGTTGTGGGAGTGTCTCCACATCCACTTCTGCCTTCGTGGATTGCAGATCAACATTTAACTTTATTGACTCTGATTTGGTATCCAGGTGTAAGTTAGTGACAGATAGGTTGGAGACTCCTATTCACCTTGTGGCCATTGACAAAACACCACTGGTAAAAAATGACATTATGTTTCATACTGAAGAGTTTCTCCTTAAAGTGAGTTCCTTGCACTAGGAACGTATTTCATGTTTTGTGATGGACAACCTGCCAGCGGGACTGGTGCTGGGGTTCCCCTGGTTACAATTGCATAATCCTGTAATTAATTGGGAATGTCGGGACATTGTTAAATGGGGTCCTTATTGTTCTGAGAAATGTCTTGATACTGTGTCTGTGTCGTCCGTGGGTCTGGAAGGTATTCCAGAGTGCCTCATAGACTATATGGATGTTTTCTCCGAAAAAGAGGCTGAGGTTTTACCACCACACCGCCCATTTGATTGTGCCATTGACCTGGTTCCAGGTGCTAAATTGCCCAAGGCCCGCTTGTATAACCTTTCGGGTCCAGAACGGGCTGCGATGAAGAAGTATATTTCCGAGAGTCTCCGTAAGGGTCACATTCGTCCTTCTGTTTCTCCTATGGCGGCGGGGTTCTTTTTTGTAAAGAAAAAAGACGGTGGTTTACACCCATGCCTCGATTTTTGTGAGTTAAATAAGATAACTGTGAGGAATACGTATCCCCTTCCACTTATTCCTGATTTATACAACCAATTGTCCGTAGCTAAGTGGTTTTCAAAATTAGATCTACGGGGAGCGTATAACCTTATCCGAGTCAGAGACGGAGATGAATGGAAAACCGCTTTTCTCACTACTGAAGGGTTGTTTGAAAATCTGGTCATGCCTTTTGGCTTGACAAATGCTCCAGCGGTCTTCCAAAACTTCATAAATCACGTGTTCTCTGATTTTATTGGACGTTTTTTGGTGGTATATTTGGATGACATAGTGATCTATTCTCCTGATAAACAGACTCACATTGGTCATGTTCGGGCAGTTCTCCAAAGGCTCTTTGCTAAACTGGAAAAATGTTTGTTTTTTGTTCAGGAACTGTTGTTTCTGGGGTTCATCGTGTCTGCTGAAGGGTATCGCATGGATCCTAATAAGGTGCAGGCCATTGTTGCGTGGGTTCAACCTTGTGATTTGAAGGCTCTGCAGCGTTTCCTGGGATTTGCCAATTACTATCGCAAATTCATAAAGGGGTTCTCACAGGTGGTTAAACCCCTCACAGACATGACTCAAAAGGGGGCCGATATCAAGAATTGGTCAACCGCAGCGGTAGCGGCATTTCAGTTTTTGAAAACATGTTTCATGTCGGCCCCGGTTCTTGTTCAACCGGACCCGTCTGAACCATTTATTGTTGAGGTAGATGCCTCAGAGGTGGGGGTGGGGGTGGTATTGTCCCAAGGACCCGCCACTTTGACCAATTTAAGACCTTGCGCCTTTTTCTCAAAGAAATTCTCTCCTGCGGAGAGAAACTATGATGTGGGAAATCGAGATCTTCTGGCCGTTAAGTTGGCCTTTGAAGAATGGAGGCATCTTTTGGAGGGGGCTGTCCATCCTATAACCATAATTGCGGACCACAAAAAACCTAGCTTATATTGAGTCAGCTAAGAGGTTGACTCCTAGACAGGCTAGATGGTCACTTTTTTTTCCAGATTCAACTTCTCGATCACTTTTCTGCCAGGATCTAAAAATGTCAGAGCAGATGCCTTGTCACACAGTTTAGATCCGGTGTCTCCCCCGGAACCTCCATCCTCCATTCTTCAGCCTGGGGTGGTGGTGGCAGGTATTTTGAATATGTTGGAACGAGAGATTCGGGAAGCCCAGTCTCTTGCACCGCCGGCTAAGCCGGTGGACAAACTTTTTGTGCCAGCTCAGCTTCACCTTAAGGTCCTCCGGGAGTTCCATGACTCAGTTCTGGGTGGACATCTAGGGATCTCGGCTACCCGGAAGGCCATTGCTAGAGTATTCTGGTGGTCTGCTTTAGCCTCTGATGTTGGGGAATATGTTTCTGCTTGTGATGTTTGTGCCCGTGCAAAAACCCCCCATAACCGGCCGGCGAATTGGTACCACTGCCAATTCCTGAGAGACCATGGACGCATTTGTCCATGGATTTCATCACCAACCTTCCCCCCTCCAAGGGTAATACCGTCGTCTGGGTTGTGGTGGACAGGTTTAGTAAGCAGGCACATTTTGTACCTTTGGCAGCTCTATCTAATGCGGAAACATTGTCCAGATTGTTTGTTGAGCATGTGGTGCGGTTGCATGGGGGTACCCTTGAATGTGGTGTCTGATAGAGGAGTGCAATTTGTTTCCAGATTTTGGAGGGCTTTTTGTAAAAGGTTGGGTATTGGTCTGTTCTTTTCATCCGCTTATCATCCAGAGACTAATGGGCAGACCGAGCGGACCAATCAGTCTCTGGAGCAAATTCTGCGTTGCTTGATTCCAGACCGATAAGAAGATTGGTGTTCTGTGTTACCGGTGGCTGAGCTTGCATTTAACAACCGTGTTAACCAGTCTACGGGTACATCTCCTTTTTTTTGCAATTATGGGTTTCATCCTCATTTTGGAGAATTTTCCCGTTTGAATTCTGGGTGTCCTGGGGCGGATGAGACGATCCAGCGGTTGGGGGAGGTATGGCGAGAGGTCCAGAGTAATATTACGAAGGCCCAGGACAAGTTTAAATTTTTTGCGGACAAAACACGATCCGTGGGACCGGTATTGCAGATTGGGGATAAGGTATGGTTGTCCACCAAGAATATAAGACTCAAGGTCCCCTCTGCGAAGCTTGGACCCAAGTTTATCGGTCCTTATGAAATTACCGAGGCAGTTAACCCGGTGGCTTTTCGGTTGCGTCTCCCGCCATCTCTGCGGATCCCAAATGTTTTTCATAAGGCCCTTTTGAAACCTGTGAGGTCCGCTGGGGAGGGATCATCAGCTTCCCCAACACCGGTTTTGGTAGACGGGCAGTCGGAGTACGAGGTGGAACGAATTGTCGACTCCAGGTTGGTCCGTCGTGCCCTTCAATATCTGGTACATTGGAAAGGCTACGTTCCTATAGAACGCTCGTGGGTTCCTGCTCAATCGGTTCATGCAGATCGGTTGGTCTGGGCCTTTCACGCCAAGTACCCTGAGAGACCTGGGGGTCCGGTGGCCCCCCATTGAGAGGAGGGTACTGTCATGATCCAGGACGGGGTTTCGCTTTGGCCCGTCCTGGTCTGATTGGGGGTTAATTATTCCGCCTCTCCCTGGCAGAGGGCGGCTATTTAATGCTCACTGGACCTAGGTCCGGTGTCAGTTATACTCCTACCCTCGGCTGAGTTAGTTGACCTTGTGCGTAAGTGTGCCTTGTGCCTGATATCTTGCTTGCTTGTTTGGTTTTGATTTGGTTCTGTCCCTGTTACGAGTTCTGCCTGTCCCTCTTGTACTGCGCTACCTCTCGTGTATGACTCTCTGCTTGTGACCCGACTTCTCTCTGCTCGCCCCCTTGGTACCGCGTCGCCCTCTTGTGTATGACCTTTGGCTTTGTCTGACCTCCCGTCTGTTTACCCCTTCTGTACCTCGTTGTCCGTACTGTGAATGACCTCCGTTTTGCCTGACTCTGAGTTTGCTGTCTTCTGTGAAAGCAGGACGCTAAGCCCCACCCCCTTGCAGTCACATGACCGTAGGTCCCGTGCCGTCTTGCTAAACTTCATCACTAAGGTCCTGTGCACCTATACTTTCTGGCTATTCTGGTCCCCAGGGGTCCCTACAGTGCGGGTGAGTCCCTGCTCAGCGGAGGCTGCACGCCGGCGCTGTCAGGATCCTGATACCCTCCTTGTGGAGTGTGTCAATGACTGCCTTCTGGACATCTGTCAAGTCAGCAGTGTTCCCCATGATTGTGGAGCTTACTGAAACAGACTAAGGGACCTTTTTAAACACTTAAGAAGCCTTTCCAGGTGTTTTTTGTTAATTATTCTAATTTACTGAGATAATGACTTTTGGGTTTTCATTGGCTGTACGCCAGAATCATCAACATTAACAGAAATAAACACTTGAAATAGATCACTGTGTTTGTAATGATTCTATATATGAGATTCACTTTTTGTATTGAAGAACTGAAATAAATTAACATTTTTTCTGCTTTTCTTTTCACAGACACAGCAGATTTGCTGAAAGCACAGAAGGAAATGTAGGCAGAAGTCTGACATACATTTAGCAGGCTTCTGCCTATACTTACTCCTGTAGATATTTCTTCCTGTATGTTTGATTTATGTATAGCTTTATTTAGAACTGTTTTGTTACATGTATGACACTATTTATATAACTTGCATATCAAATGGCTTATTAGGTCAGATAAAAAGTAGTCTCTTTATTTGGGTTGCAATGACAATTGCTTGTGATGTCCAGGGCTGATATTAGACAAAGTGGGGCCCTCGACAAAAGTTTTAAATGGGGACCAAAATGCTCACATATTGCATCATTACAAAGAATAATTAAGCTTGCATTTACATGCGCTGAGTTCAGACCCTTAAACGAGCGTGATCTACAATATTGGACTTGTTTGGCGCTTGTTTACCGGCCTCTTTACACCGGCTAACAAGGAATGATGGGTACAGAAAAATCACTAATAGATCAATCTGAACCATGATGAAGAAAGGGTGCACTACTATCATGTCATTAACCAATAGAGTGCCATACCTAGCCTATGACAATGAAGCAACAAAGGGGGAAGAAAAAGACTAAGCTAATAATGGTATGCACATCTCAATAATTAAATAGAAACCTTTATTTCATATCGGAAACAATAAATTTAAAAACATTTAAAATATACAAAAAAACAAAAACCTAAACACCCCCAAAACCCAGGTGAGATGAACCTGAAATATTTTGGACCAAACTGGACTATAAAGCTGCCCATAAGCAAGTAAAAAGCAAGCACATGTCATATAATACAGCAGAAAATTGTAACATACAAACATCATAAGATGGTAGAACAGAGCTGATACCAAGCATGTAGTTAATCAATATGGAGAGAAAATATACCTCCTGATTGCCCAAGCACATGTGGAGCTGCCTATCACCCCCTCTTCTTAACCCCTCTGAGACCTTTGCTGCTCTGATATGGTTTGGTGACTCTTACATACCTATTTATGCATTTATTGCAACTTTGCACCTTTAGCCATGACTTTATCACCTTTGGCCGCTTATTGCATTAGGCAATTCCTTTCTTGTGGTCAGCTCCACATGAGGCCAATCTAATAAAGGACAAAAAGGCAAATTGGCAAATACAGACAAATAAGAGTGGAAATTCAGCACAGCCCAGCCGGGCTGGCTGACCACACAAAAACTGAGTTGACCAACAAGAGCAAGTGTGAACATTAGCAAAAAACAAACTTAACTTGAGATGACTGGAGCAGAGCTGAAGTCCAAGACCTGAGAAACAGACTGAATCACCAGCAACAGGATAGGACGTTGGCTGTCTTATATCCAGTCTGATACTCCAGAAATCCAATCACTATCCTCCTCGTCAGGTGGCAGACCATTACCAATTAAACTAACCTCACTACCTCCTGTCACTACCAGAGGGAGAACGGAAGGAGAACTCCCAGCTGGTGGAGCAGAAAATGAGCTCATAACAGGCCCAATTTTAATGAACCCAGGCATGGTATGTGAAAAGAGCTCCATGGAGTAATCTGAAGTGTGTGCTGCCACATCCTTTACTTTTGGTGTGGGTGAAGGACTCAAGGAAAGGGGTTGCTCCTGACCAGAAGCCTGCACTGACTCTGTGCTTGCATTTTTTGAAACTTCAGAAGAGGAGGCGATAGAGCTGAAGGCGGTTTCAGCAATGTAAGTCAAAAACAGTTCCTGATGCTCCGGCTTTAAAAGCAGTCTACCTACTCCCAGAAAAGGGAGCCTTACAGGCCTTCCGGAGCTAAACCATGATGCAGGCTCAACACCTCCTGCTTTAGCTGCTATTGTGTTTTTGGCACTACCAGCAGATGCACCACCACCATCAGTAACAGGTGGCCCCCCACGCCCACATCCTCTTCCACCATACTTCCTCATGTTTTGGAAAATGGACCCAAAATACCAGCAGATACATGGTACTGTATCAGAAGCGTACAGCTCTATACAGTCTAGGAATAACAGTAAATCTCCGTATATATTTCATGAGTCATATACAGACGCTCACAGGCTCAGTATGGATTACACAATAAAATAAAAAGTTGCAAAAGGGTACAGTATCACCAGATACAAGGTATATATAGTATAGTGTAAATATTCTGAATCTCCGTATATATTTCAGGAGGCAGACACAAACGCTCTCATGCCCAGTATGGATTACACAAGAATATGAAAAGCTGTAAATGGGTAATGTAACACAAGCATACAGCTGTATACAGTGTTGGGGTAATCTTAAATCTCCAAATATATTTCCGGAGTAACAGACAGACGTTCACAGGCTCATTATGGATTACACCAGAATCTAAATAGCAAAAAAGATTACTGTATCAGAAGCATACAGCTGTATACAGTGTTGGCCAAATTTGAAATCTCGGTATATATTTCCGGAGTCACCCTCAGACGCTCACTCAGTCTGGGTTTGACCATAAAAAATGTTGTAAAAAAGGTACTGGATAACAAGATAGCAAGTATATATATTATAGGGTACAATTGAAATCTCCGTATACATCGTCCCGTAGTTACTATCAGATGCTTACTCAGTATGGATTTGACTGTAATTCTAAATGTCGAACAAAGGTACTGTATAACAAGATACAAGCTGTATCGAGTATAGGGTAAAAATTGTTATCTCCAATTCACCGTATATATAGAAGGCGTAAACCATACACGCTCACTCACTATGGATGATACCGTAATAAAAAATTTTGAACAAAGGTACTGTATCAGCACATACCAGGTGTATCTAGTCTAGGGGTAATTGTAAATTTCCATCTATACTTCCGGAGTCAGACACTCACAGGCTCAGTATGTATTACACCAGAATTTAAAAAGTAGAAAAAGGGAAAGGTATTCGAAGCGTACACCAGTATACAGTGTTGTGGTACTTTTAAATCTTCGTATATATTTCAATCTCAGTAAGCCAGTCTAGACTCTCCGCTACTGGAAACTGCATGGATACAAGTACAGACAGAAAATCGAGTGTTTGCAGAAATTTGGGAATTACTCATCGTGGGATAACCTCCCGGTAGATGTTGCAGAGGCGATGCAGACCCTCACTTACTGTGTCTGTGGAGACAGCGAAAACAGTTCTTTGTGAAGAAAGGATTGCTTTATCGCAGTAGCGTGGATCACATCACCATTACTCGTCTCCATCAAAATGTGATCACAGGGAGAGATGTAGACATGGTCCTCACTGCCTATCATGAAGTGTCTTGTCATTTTGGAGTGCAAAAGACAGAAGCCACAGGCCGTAGGCTATTCTATTGGATTGGCATGAGAGGAGACATTGAAAAATGGTGGCAGGAATGTCACACGTCTGTGACTATCACAACTGTGAAAGGTGATCATAAAGCACCACTGCATCTGCTTGTAAGTTGACGTCCATTACAAATGGTAGCCATTGATCATCTGAAGGTAGAGGCCAGCAGGATAGGCCTTAGCTACATCTTAACTGTCATCGATCAATACACCGAATTTCTAGTGGCCATCCCTGTGAAGGATTTAACTGCCCAGACTACACAGCGGTGGAGCACGGAGAGGTAAGTATTGGAACTTGCAATTGCTGTGGCCATGACCAAGCAGGGGGGGCACACTCGTGGGCAACGGTACTGGCACAGGGCCCCTCTTAGTACGCTGGTGTGTCTGACGGCGAGTGGGCCCCCCCACCATCAGGGACACTGTATTGTACTATGAGGGGCCCTGTGCCGTAGGCCATCAGTGGGCCCATCCACCTGTTCAGAGCAACGGCACTTGCCCGGGTGCACCAGGTGTTGACCCCAGCCCTTGGGGGGGGGGGGGCAGCCCAGTTAGGGAGATTTAAAAAAATGACATATGTTGATGTGTAGGCTGGACATTCAGCAGCTGCAAATGGCGGAATTGGGCAAGTCCGAGGAAGAGGAGGACAAAAGCGAGGCAGTTTTCTGGCAACCTATGTGTCATCAGGGGAAGGTGGGACAAAATCCTTTGAAACCCATGCATGGTTCATTTTAATGAAGGTTAGATCATCAACATTTTGGGTCGACAGACGGGTTCCTTTTTTCTGTCAGGATTGATCCAGCATCACTGAAGACTCTTTCAGATAACACACTAGCATTAGGGCAAGCAAGCTCCTGTAAGGCATATTGTGCCAATTCAGGCCAGGTGTCCAGTTTAGAGGCCCAATAGTCAAAGGGAAATGACCTGAGAGGGAGAACATCGATATGGGAGGAGAAGTAGTTTGTAACCATATTTGACAACTGCTGTCTCCTGTCACTTTTAATCGATGCAGTATTAGCAGTCGTGTGAGCGGTACTTGAGAAATCAGTCCACAACATGGTCATGAAACCCCTGTCTCCAACGCCACTTCGGCTGTGTGCACCACGAACACCTCTTCCATTGTGCCCACTACGGCTCGTGGGAGAACCAGCACCGCTGCTGTGTGCCGGGAAAGCCTCAAACAAACGGTTTACCAGAGTTGCTTGTTTGTTAGCCAGTATTATCTCTAGGTTCTCCTGTTGCATGATGTTGTGTAATTTGCCTTTGTAGCGTGGATCGAGGATGCTGGCCAGCCAGTAGTCATCATCCTTCATCATTTTGGCAATGCGGGGGTCCCTTTTTAGGATCCGCAAGGCATAATCGCACATGTGGGCCAATGTTCCAGGTGTCAATGCACTGCCACTGCTGGGTGGAGGAGCACTTTCTGGCAAATCCACATCCCTACAGTCACGCACAAACCCTGTACCTGACCTTGGAACGCCAACATTTTCTCTTGCCCCCTGAGAAGCATCCTCCTACCCAAAATAATCATCCCCCTCATCCTCCTCCTCTTCCTCCTCCACCTCGTCCAGGACAGTTCCCTGACCAGACAATGGCTGACTGTCACCAAGGCTTCCCTCCTCCTCCTCCACCTCCTGTTCCTCCTCCTCTGCTGCGGACGCCAGATCCTTAATGTGCATCAAAGTTAGCATGAGCAGACACATAAGTGGGATGCTCATGCTTATGATGGCGTCGTCTGCGCTTACCAGCCGTGTGCATTTCTCAAAACACTGAAGGACTTTACAGAGGTCTTTCAGCTTTGACCACTGCACGTCCGACAATTCTATGTCTTCCCTCAAACTGCCTGCCCGTGTATCCTCCCACAAATGCATTACAGCCTGCCTCTGTTCGCACAGCCTCTCAACCATGTACAGGGTGGAGTTCCACCTTGTTGCAACGTCTATGATTATGCGGTGCTTGGGGAGGTGGAGCAATCGCTGCAGCTTCTGCATATGACTGGAGTGTATGGCCGAGTGACGGATGTGCGAGCAGTCTTCGCACCTTATGGAGCCGGGATGTTAACTCCGGATAATTATTAAGGAAGCACTGCACCACCAGGTTCAAAGTGTGAGCCAGGCAAGGTATGTGTGTGAGTTTTGCAAGGGCTATGGCTGCCACAAAATTACGGCCGTTATCACTGACTACCTTGCCTGGCTCAAGATGTAGACTGCCCAGCCATGACTCAGTTTGTCGCTGCAAGTAGTCGGCCAGTACCTCCGCGGTGTGTCTGTTGTCGCCCAAAGACATCATCTTTAACAGAAACTCCCTTACGAAGCAAGAGCGAAACGTGCATTGGAGTGTGGTGTGTGCAGGGGGCAGGAGGAGACTCAGGTCAGTAACCACATGAAGTGATATTATTCCATTCACTTAATTATACCGCAACATTTGTGTTGGTAGGCAGCAGTGATCCAGCAGTGTTAAGTCATTCTTTTTGCACTTAAATATTTTATTTTATTGTTCATTTCTTATTTATATGCAATGAAGGCTATATAGCCCCTTATATATTTTCTGCACTGAGCACTTTTTTTAAGGTGGTTGAATATTGAAATAAACATTTTCACACCATTTTATGGGATATAATTAATAAATTGTTTATTTGTGCACAGGACACTTTATATTTTATATATTTTCACATATTTTCTGCATATTTGGGTGAATATACAGTATATGTACTTTATTTTTATTTTTATGTTCTATATTGATTTGGATCATATCACTGACTTTCCAACATTTACTGAATGCTATGTGTGTTATGTTGTTGGCCATATTGTGTCTCTTCGTGCCCCCCTGCACACCATTTGTGCATTGGTTTTTAATTTTATTTTTATATAAAAAATTGTGAGATACAAATAAAATTCTTGTGACAATGTATTGTCTTTAGTATCTTTTATTTGGATGTGTACTATAATAATAAAAATAGTCAGCACTCTGAATATCTTTGGCTTTATATCTTTTTGATATTTTGAGTTTTTTGATTATATATTTTTCTATTGTTGGTATCGTTTTCCATATAGGTATTTATCATCTTTAACACAGCCTGCTGACGCTTACCACTAGCTGTTCAATAGTGGGACACCTCGTGTGCAACATTGCCTGCTGCGGATGGAGTGCTCGTGCGACTGCGCTCTGTGGACGAGCTTTCGCTTATGGAGGAGGAGGAGGGTTGAAAGCCTACATCCAACTGTTTCCTATACCGTGGGCTAGGCAGTACTGTTCCACCTCCACTGTCCCCTGTGGAGCCTGCATCCACCACATTAACCCAGTGCGCAGTGATGGACACGTAACGGCCATGGCCATGCCTACTGGACTATGCATCTGTTGTGAGGTGCACCTTTCCACTCACTGATTGCTTGAGTGCATGGACAATGCAGTCTTTCACATGCAGGTGGAGGGCTGGGATGGCTTTTCGAGAAAAGAAGTGCCAACTGGGTATGTCATAGCGTGGGACTGTGTAGACAATGAGCTCGCGGAAAGCTTCGCTTTCAACCAAACGGTAAGGCATCATCTCTAATGAGATTAGTTTGGCAATGTAGGCGTTCAAACACAGTGTACGTGGATGAGAGGATGAGTAATTTCTTGTCCTACTCAGAGTGTCTGGTAGGGTGAGTTGGACTGGAGAGCTGCATATGGGGGAAGTAGCGATGGATCGGACGGAGTTAGGGGGTTGGTGATGGTATTGGTGGTGATGGCCTAGATTCAGTGTTGTGTTGCAAAACCATTGTGATTCCCTGAGTGCTTTGGCCTTGCGACGACACCTCAACATTTAGTGCTGGTGGTGTGCTTAACGGTGGCGGTGGTCTTACAGTTGGGGAATCGATGGAGCGTTGCTGGCTACCTTCAGTCGGAGCAGGTGCACATGTGCTACCTGAGGTTTTGTAGTCCGTCCACGCTTGCAAATGCATGTTGGTTAAATGTCTAAGCATGCAACTGGTATTCAAATTTCTGAGTTGTTTACCTCGGCAAAAGGTCCTTCCACACTTCTTACAGGTAACCTTTGCCTCATCAGTAGGATTTTGGACAAAGAAGTGCCACACTGCACTCTTCCTACTATGGTATACATTTTCTAGCCTTGCACGCTGTGCTAAGTAGACCGTCTGGCCAAGCTGTCCTGCAACTCTTTTAGTTTTTTGTCCACGTTTTTGGACAGCTACGGGCCTGCCAGATAACCGCTGCTGCAATGTCAATGCCTCCTGCGGATCCTTCTCCTTATCTGAACTATTGCCAGCGCCATCTGCCTCCCCCAATGGATGCCAATCCGGGTCAATAACTGGGTCATCCATCACCTCCTATTCAAAGTCATCTGCACCTTCCTCTTTACCTTCCTCTGTGTCACCTTGTAAGGTGGTATAGTAGGTGGGAAGGGGCACCTGAGTTTCATCAGGGTCATATTCTGGCTCAGTAGACTGCGAGGGCAACGTAGTGCTCTGGGTCAATGTACCAGCAGAATCATCTAGCAGTGGCTGTGCATCAGTGCACTCCATGTCAGATTCATCTTGGACTGGGGAATTCAGGATTTGACTGGATACCCCAGGAATGGTATGTGAAAAGAGCTCCATAGAGTAATCTGAAGTGTGGGCTGCCGCATCCTTAACTTTTGGTGGAGGTGAAGGACACAAGGAAAGGTGTTTTTCCTGACCAGAACCCTGCACTGACGACTCTGTGCTTGCAGGTTTCGAACGTTCAGAAGAGGAGGCAATAGAGCTGGTGGCTGTTTTGACAATGTACGCCAAAACCTGTTCCTGATGCTCCGGCTTTAAAAGCAGTTTTCCTACTCCAAGAAAAGGGAACCTTAGAGGCCTTCTTGTGCCAGACGATGATGCAGGCTCAACACCTCCTGCCTTAGCTGCTATTGTGCTTTTGCCAGAACCAGCTGATGCACCACCACCATTAGTACCAGCCACGCCCCCCTGCCCACGTCCGCGGCCTCTTCCACCATACTTCCTCATGTTTGGGAAAATGTACCAAAAATACCAGCAGAGAGATGGTACTGTATGAGGAGCGTCCAGCTGTGTAAGGTGTACTAAAAAAATTAAATCTGGAATCTACGTACTGTATATATTTTGTTAGTCACAGACGCTCCACCAGTATGTATTTGACCGTAATCCAACAAGCAGATATACGGTACTGTATCAGAAGTGTACAGCTGTATACGTTTTTTGTGTAACTAACAATCTCCATATACGTAATTACGGAGTGTCACATACACACGCTGACTCTGTATAGATGTGACTGTAATGCGAACAGCAGATATACAATACTGTTTGAGAATCGGACAGCTCAATATGGTGTATGGAGAAATGGAAATGTCCGTATATGTATTTACGGAGTGTCACACACACACGCTGACTGTGTAGATGTGACTGTAATGCGAACAGCAGATATACAATACTGTTTGAGAATCGGACAGCTCAATATGGTGTATGGAGAAGTGGAAGTGTCCGTATATGTATTTACGGAGTGTCACACACACACGCTGACTCTGTATAGATGTGACCGTAATGCCAATGGCAGATATAAAATACTGTTTGAGAATCGGACAGCACTATACGGTGTATGAATGGAAAATGTTAAATCTCTGTCTATTTTTATAAGGAGTGACACACGCTGTCTCTGTATAGTTTTGACCGTAATCAAACAGCAGATATACGAAACTGTTTGAAAAGCGGACAGCTCTATATGGTGTAGGTCTGGAAAAATGGAAAATCTCCTCTGTTTGTTTTTCCAGAGTCACACAGATAGCTTGTATTTGTCCGTGATACCAGTCAGTACACGGTAGTGTGTGAGGAGCGTACACTGCTATACGGTGTGTGAAAAAAAATGATCGCTCGGGAACTGACCAGAACAAAATAATAAAAGTTGGAGTGCTTTTGAAAAAAGCAGTTTGAACAGCAGTGTGCACACAGCAATGCAGCTATCAGGTAGCCTTAAAAGGCAGCCAAGTCACCACCAGCCCTGCTGCACACAACAAAAATCCTCCACTTTCACTGCACACTAACTGTACAGTGAAAAGCGCTATCAGCAGAAGCAGTTTTTTTTCTTCTTCCCTGCCTAACGCTCTCCCTGTTCAGAATCAGCAGCAGCACCTCTCCCTATTCTAAGGCCGGTTTCACATTTGCGCTTTATGGCGCAGCGACGGCCTGCGCACGGCCGCTGCTAAGCCCCGCCCCATCCGGTCATCGCCGCCTACTAGCGCACATGGATGCTTGCGATCTGCGCACCCTATCTTTAGCATAAGGTGCGCAGATCATGCGCTGGCCGTGCGCTAGCAGGATTTTGCAGTGCGCTGCGCACTTTTGAAGGTGCGCCGTGCGTGCCGAAATGCAACATGATGCGTTCGGCGCACACGGGCGCACCTTCAAAAGTGCGCAGCGCACGGCAAAATTCTGCTAGTGCACAGCCAGCGCACGATCTGCGCACCCTATGCTAAAGATAGGGTGCACAGATCGCAAGCGTACATGTGCGCTAGTAGGCGGCGATGACCGGATGGGGCAGGCAGGGAGCTGGCAGGGGGCGGGGCTTAGCGGCGGCCGTGCGCAGGCCGTCGCTGCGCCATAAAGCGCAAATGTGAAACCGGCCTAAGATCGGCAGAAGTAAGATGGCGGTCGGCGGTCACGGCCTTTTATAGACACTGTGACGTCACACAAAGCCAGCCAATCACTTCAATGCCCTTCTCTAAGATGGTGGTGGCCGCTGCCCATGTCATCGCGTTGCCCACAGTGTGCGTCCTCCATCATTGGCTGAGAAAAGGCGCTGGAAGCATTATTTTAAACGCCACTTTGGCGTTCGGGTCGGCGACCTCATGGCCGACCTCACGCTATGGTTGGGTTTCGATCGGCGAAACCCGACTTTAGGTAAAGTCGGCGACTTTTGAATTTGACCGTCCCATTTCGCTCAACTCTATTGAGCAGCACTTTGCCAGTTAGTTGTGCAAATGCCAATGTGTACACCTATGAACTCTTGTTTGCGCTGTCAGTATATAAATGTGGATGTCACATGCCCACAAAGTATGTGACACCAATACTGTATATTACACACACATATTCATACACTGCATGTTACATACATATACAAATAGCACACACATGTATACACAAAGCACATAGACACACAGATTATATATATATATATATATATATATATATATAGATAGAGAGAGAGAGAGAGAGAGAGAGAGAGAGAGAAAGAGAGAAAGAAAGAAAGAGAGAGAGAGAGCACATGCATACGGATACAGGTACAAGCATAGACAGAGCAAATACATGTATACAGAGCACCTACAGTGGGGAGAATAAGTATTTGATACACTGCCGATCTTGCAAGTTTTCACACCTTCAAGGAATGGAGAGGTCTGTAATTTCTATCATAGGTACACTTCAACTGTGATAGATAGAATCTAAACAAAATACAGTAAATTACATTGTATGTTTTTTACATAATTAATTTGCATTTTATTGCATGACATAAGTATTTGATGCAATAGAAAAACAGAACATAATGTTTGCCTCAGAAACCTTTGTTTGCAATTACATGGGTCAGACATTTCCTGTAGTTCTTGACCAAATTTGCACACATTGCAGCAGGGTTTTGGCCCACTCTTCCATACAGATCTTCTCCAGATCTTTCGGGTTTCAATGCTGTCACTGGGCAACATTAAGTTTCAGCCTCCTCCAAAGATTTTCTATTGGGTTTAGGTATGAAGACTGGTTAGGCCACCAAAGTACTTTGAAATGCTTGTTACTGATCCTCTCCTTAGTTGCCCTGGCTGTGTTTTTCAGGTCATTGTCATACTGGAAGACCCAGCTACAACCCATCTTCAATACTCTTACTGAGGGAAGGAGGTTGTTGGAAAAAATCTTACGATACATGACCTCATCCATGTTCCCTTAAATACGGTAATTTTTTCTGTATGTACTAATCCTTCTTTTTCCTCCAAGCACAGCGAGTAGAGTTGATACTAAAAAGTTCTATTTTGGTCTCATCTGATCACATGAACTTCTCCCATGCCTTCTCTTGATCATTCAGATGGTCATTGTCGAACTTCAAACTGGCAAGAGGGAACTTGTGTGCCCTGCAGAATTTTAATCCAAGATGGCGTAGTGTGTTACTAACGTTATTGTTTTTGACTGTGGTCCCAGGTCTCTTCAGGTCATTGACCAGGTCCTACTGTGTATTTCTGGGCTGATTCCTGACCTTTCTCGGAATCATCCTTACCCCACGAGGCAAGATCCTGCATTGAGCCCAGACTGTGGAATACTGACAGTCATCTTGTGCTTATTCCACTTTCTAATAATTGTGCCAACAGTTGTCTTCTCATCAAGCTTTTTGACTATTGTCTTGTAGCCCATCCCTGTCTTGTGCAGTTCTACAATTTTGCCCCTGGCGTCCTTAGACAGCTGTTTGGTCTTGACCATGGTGGAAATGTTGTAGTGTGATTGACAGAATGTGTGGACAGGTGTCTTCTATATACATAAAGAATTCAAATAGGTGCAGTTATAACAGTTAATAAATGCACTGAAGGAGGGCCTGTTAAAGGAAAACTGTGAAAGACAGAATTCTTGCTGGTTGTTAGGTGATCAAATACTTGTTTCATGCAATAAAATGCAATTTAATTATTTAAAAATCATACAATGTGATTTTCTGTTTTTTATTTTTAGATTCTGACTCTCACAGTTTAAGAGTACCTACAATAAAAATTACAGACCTCTCCATTCTTTGTAGTTGGAAAAACTTGCTGCATATACTCAGCACATAAATAAGCAGATCACATACATCAACAGAATACATACATACAGAGACATGCTGCATACATACAGAGAGCACATACATACAGAGACAGTTTTTCTTCTTCAGTTCATCTAAACTTCCGCACAGTGCAAGACCTTTGGTGAAATCCCAGTCACATGACAATCATGTCACGAAAGGTCCTTAAAGGGAATCTGTCACCCCATTTTAGCCTTATAAGCTTCGGCCACCGCCATTAGAGGCTTATCTACAGCATTCTGATGGTGACGTCAGGCTTGTGCGGCAGGTAGCTACCAGGTACCACTCCAGGGCGGTGTCTGGCTGTAGCAGCTTATCCCACTGAGCGACTGAACACTGATAGCAGGTGTGGGTGTGGCACCCCCAGGAGTATGGTCGCCACAGTGGCATTGCCTTCCTCCTAGGGAGGGTGATGTCATGCTTGGAAGCAATAAAGGATCTCTCTAGCAGTTAACCACAACACAGTTTCCATTCTGGGTAAGCAGAGGGAGCTCTGAACCAAAACTGGGGGAGGAGCTACTCTCTGGGGGCCAGGAGGGAAAATTAGAGAGAGTTCGTGTGAGGAGGGGAACGTGTGTGGACGTGGAGGAGAAGAGCTGGGAGATTGAGCGGGGAGTTCAGGCTCATTCCCAGCTACAGCGCATGATCTGGAGCCCGGTCTCCAAGGCTGTACGGACACTGATGGTCCTGCAACAGAAACCGGAGGAATAGGAAGCTGTAAATGCTCTATTCTCACATAAGACTCGGAGGCGCAACAGCGACGTGTGAGCCAGAAGAGGAAGGCTACAGCTGTCTGCCATACGAGGGAGTTCTAAAGAGAATAAGCAAGTGGAACGTCAGTGTAACACAGTGCTGCAAGTACCTAAATATAAGCGCTAGGAAGGAGACTACACAACCCATCTGCATAGAGAGATTTCTGAGTTGCTTCCAGGCTAGCCAGCTCCTGTGCCATCTGTAATCTGGACCCTAGACTGCATTTGCCAAGCAAAGTAAAGGTAAAGAAACTGCACCCTGTTGTGTCCTTGCCTTCTTCCTGCAACACCCTCAGCACTGCTACATCTTTATGCCTGACACTGCACCATCTACATCTCTCCCCTATCTCTTTACCTACACTGCCCTGGGACTACTGCCCTACCTGTGGAGGGCCACAACATCATTGCTGCACCACACCATCTGTCCCAGAGGATCTGTCTGCAGCGTCGGCTTAACATCTTCATTGCCGAACACCACAGGTGGTGTCACGAATCATTCACTCATAAACTTTATTCCATCACTTAACCTCTTTTACATGGGCACCCAGGGCCATGGACCGGGTCACCGCTGCTGTGACATTCCCCTGTGAGAGACCAGCCCAGTACCGAGTACCCCACAGCCCTGGGAGGGCGACCCATTTTGGCGTCACAAACAGGATTAATGGAGCCCGGTGTCCCCGGGTCCTGTGTGCCACAGACTGTCGGCGCCATCGCCGCCATTACCCCGCTGCTTGACGCGCACGGGAAACCAAAGGGGCGGGCCGTAGTGGGCAGAGCCAGCCGAAGAGCGCGAGAAAATTAAGCGCCGCGCAGGAAGAGGCTAGCGCGCGAGAAGTGAGAAGCCGAGGCCTGCAGCCCCGGCGTCCCCCGATCGTCAAGCTGGTGGAAGGGTAACCGGTAAGCCAGCGCAACCCAGGGCCTGGCCAGCGTTAACTAGGGGGGGGAAGTGAATGTCTGAAGCAAGAGCAGATGCAGCGGCGGATGCCACTGCAAACCCCAAAGCGCCACAAGCTGCGCTGCCTCCAGGGCACCGCAAGAATCAGCGCCCACCGCAGCAGTCCCCATAATGCCGCTGTCCATGCCCTATATACCGGGAGCAGCCTGGCTACTGCAGTACTCAGGTGAGTCACATACCCTGAGTGAATTCAAAGAGAGACTGTGCAGTCTGTTTGAGGTGTATCCTCTGTCTGAAAACCAAAAAGTGAACATCCTTATTGGGCAGCTAACGGGTGCAGCAAAGAGGGAAGTAAAAGCCTGGCAGGACACTGATAAAGAGACTGTTAAAAAGATTCTGGCCAAGCTAAAAAGCGCCATTGAAAACCCACACTGCAGCTGATATAAAGATGAGATTCTTTGGGTGTAAGCAGAGAATGCAGGACAGTATATGGGACTATGCAATTAACCTGCAGGAGGCGCTGCGAGCCATAAAGCAGATTGACCCAGACAGTGTGAAAGATATAGACAGACTGTTAAAGGAGCAATTTATTGAGGGACTCCTATCCAGTACCCACAGAGCACAGCTACACATCAGCAGACAACGATCGCTATGACCTGGACGGACATCCCATGTGTCGTCGCTGCTGCAAGGCAGGCCACATCGCAAGATTCTGTTATTTAAACGAACAACCCCTGGGGCAGAGGGCCAACCCCCAGGAGTAGGACCACAAGGCCCAAAGAACTGGCAAGCCAAGTATGCTGGAGGGCGACCGGTCCTCCCAGTGGTGATTGACGGAATCCCCATGAACGCTTTGCTGGACACTAGCTCTCAGGTGACAACTATGCCATATATCCGTTACAAGCGGTATTGGGCTGACTCTGAACTTACTCGTGGCCCAAGTGATGACAGTAGTTGCCAGCAATGGTCAGTGCTTGCCGCAAGTAGGATGTAAAGAGATTACTATTAAAGTGGGGCGAGTAGAGTTAAAATCTCAAGGTCTGATAGTTGTAGACATTGATCGACGAGAATGTAATCCCATGATGACCCTAGGTACTAATGTGATTGAAAATTGTCTTGCAGAGGTTATTGTTTTGTTGCAACAGGTGGCTGAGACTGCTGGTTCCAGTGAACAACGAGTCCTGCAGAAGGAGATCAAGGCCCTGATGCAAAGACAGCAGGTAGAACTGTCTGGCGGAGAAATTGGCAGCGTCAGAGTGAGTGATTCTTTCCCCATTGCGATACCCCCTAGACGTGAAATGTTAATTTGGTGTCGGGCAGCCATCGGCCTCAGAGGAAAAGATTACCAAGCATTGGTAGAGCCAGTGTACTCTGAAAGCCGGCCCACTGTTCTGACAGCCAGAGGGGTAGTTGATGTTCGCAAAGGAAGAGTACCTGTACGCCTCTTGAATTGTGGGGAGGAGGAGGCCACAATACCTTGGTATGCCACAGTTGCTAAGCTGCTTACTGTCAGTAACAATGCAATACGGGCAGCAGAGCCCTTGGTCTCATCCGACCAGGTGGAGGACGATGGCTCTGTAAAGCAGCAGGAGGAGTGGTGTCAGCAGCTGCATGTGGGAACTGACTCCACCCCTTCATACCAAAAGAGTGGGGTTTACCGAGTGACTCAGGAGTATGAGCGGGTATTCAGCAAACACCCTCTAGACTTTGAGAAGGCAAAAGGGGTTCAACACCATATCCGCACTGGAGATCATCCCCCCATTAAAGAAAGGTACCGGCCTATACCCCCAACACAATACCAATGTGTCAAAAGTATGTTGCGGGAAATGAAGGAGGCTGGGGTGATCAGAGACAGTTGTAGCCCCTGGGCAGCTCTAATAGTCTTTGTGAAAAAGAAAGATGGTAACATGAGAATGTGTGTTGATTACCGAAAAATTAACAGCATTACACATAAGGATGCCTACCCATTACCCAGAATTGAGGAGTCATTAGCCACACTTAAAACTGCTAACTATTTTTCTATCTTAGATCTCACTAGTGGGTATTGGCAGGTTCCCGTGGCAGAGGCAGACAAGTAGAAAACAGCGTTTACTAACCCAATGGGTCTCTGCGACTTCAGCTACATGCCGTTTGGGCTCTGCACCGCCCCTGGGACATTTCAACGGCTAATGGAGTGCTGTCTTGGACACAAGAACTTCGAGACAGTCCTGTTATACCTTGACGATGTCATTGTTTTCTCCAAGACTTATGAAGACCATCTGAAGCACCTGGCTGAGGTGTTTGAAGCCTTGTCCAACTTTGGCCTGAAAGTGAAGCCATCCAAATGCCACCTCCTGAAGCCCAAGGTACAGTACCTCGGTCATGTAGTGAGTGCAGAAGGTGTGGCACCGGATCCTGACAAAGTCACTGCCATCCAGGACTGGCAGAAGCCCAGCAACCTCCATGAGGTACGTCAATTCCTCGGGTTGGTAGGCTACTACCGAAGGTTCATCAAAGGCTTCACTGAGATAGCCACCCCTATGCAAAATCTTCTGGTTGGCCAGCCCAAGAAAGCCAAGAAGAAGAGTACTACATTTGAATGGAATGAGGAACTGGAGAGGTCCTTCACTCGACTGAAAATGGCTCTCACAGGAGATGAAGTTCTGGCCTACCCAGATTATGACCAACCATTTGTGTTGTATACTGATGCCAGCAACGTGGTACTGTCACAGGTACATTATGGCAAAGAAAGAGTGATCTTCTACGCCAGCAGGAGGCTTCGTCCCACTGAAAGGAACCCTGACAACTACAGTTCCTTCAAACTGGAGTTCCTCGCCATAGTCTGGGCTGTGACTGAACGATTCAAGCATTACCTAGCTTCAGCCAAGTTTACCATCTTCACGGACAACAACCCGTTGACTCACTTGGAAACTGCCAAACTAGGTGCACTGGAGCAGCGATGGATGGCCCGGCTGTCTAACTACGAATTTGCCATCAAGTACCGAGCAGGGCACAAGAATGCCAATGCTGATGCGCTGTCCAGAATGCCTAATCTCCCAGATACAGGAGAAGACCCTTAGGCACTCGAAGAAATAGAGTTACCTGCCTTTCACCTGCCAATTGCGGCCCAACGTGCCCAAGGAGAGAGAAACGGACGGTCTATCATGAAAGAGGCCACCCTAAATCCATTGCCTCATCATGACTGGGCTGAAACGCAGGATAGCGATCCCGCAGTCCACCTGGTAAAGGAGCTACTTTCACAAGCTGACTCACACCCAGATCCAGATGCTCCGGAAGAAACCCAGCAGTTGTGGAAGGAAAGAGGCAGGCTGTTCATTTATGAAGGAAAGCTGTGTTGAAGGAGTATCAATGCCCGCACTCATGAGTTGGTCTGGCAAGTGGTAGTCCCAAAGAGGGAGGCATCAATGGTCTTAGAAGCATACCACAATGGAGCTGGACACTTTGGATGGAAGAAGTTGGAGGCCTTGCTCTGGGAGAGATTCTACTGGGCTGGTATGAGGAAGGCCATTGAAAATTGGTGCCAGGAGTGTGGACAATGCAATCTGCGCAGAAAGGACCGTAACAGCCAGTGAGCTCCTTTGCAGCCAATAATAACCAAACAACCACTCGAGTTGGTAGCCCTGGACTATGTGAACCTGGTTCCAAGCCGTTCAGGCTACATTTATGCTCTTACCACCGTTGACCACTACTCGAGATTCCTGGTAGTCATGCCTGTCAAGGATCAAACAGCCAGGACAGCAGCCAGAGCATTCCAACAGCACTTTTGTAGACCACACGGATATCCCGAGCGAGTGCTTACAGATCAAGGTCCAGCCTTTGAGGCAGAAGTGTTCCAGGAATTCTGTAACTTGTACGGTTGCAAGAAGATCAGGACAACACCGTACCATCCACAGACCAATGGCATGTGTGAAAAGATGAATCAGGTGGTGATCGACCTACTGAAGACCTTGCCTTTGGAAGAAAGGAATCTGTGGCCAGAGAAGTTGCCAGATCTGGTTGATCGCTACAATCACATACCTGTGAATTCCACCAATTGCACTCCAGCCTACCTAATGAGAGCGAGGCCTGGCAAGTTGCCTATTGATTTGGATATGGAAGTCCTTACACCCGAGGTAACATCACCAGATGCTGACTGGGATACAGAGCGGCAGCAGCAATATCGAAGAGTACAAGAGTGTGTAGAAAAGAGTCTAGCTCAGGCGAGACAAAAGCAGGAGAAGAACTACAATCAACATGCACCTGCAGTTCCCTTGTCACCAGGAGAACAAGTCCTAAAGAGGAAAAGAAGGATGCATAAATTGGATGACCAATGGGAAGCTGAACCCTACACCATCTTACCATCAAGCTTTGACAACACCAAAGTGTGCTTTATCAGTAAGGATGGAGGAGAAACATCATCAGCAGTATCGAGGGATCATCTGAAACTGTGCCCTGACCAGCAAAAGGAAAGTATGGGAGAACAAAACAACCTTCAACCCATAGAAGAAGAAGAAAAGGTCAACACTGTGCTCGGAGAATTTCCTGCAAACTGGACATGAATGGATCAAGCCATCGTAGTACCTGTCCTAATCTTTCCCCAGCCTACTACAACTGAAGTAGCAGAGACTCAAGAGAACTCTGAAAATCAGGAAGTTCAGGCAGAGGATGCTACACCAGCAGTGGAGTCAGAGAATCTTCTCCCTGCCAGTGGTGAATCTGTCATGCCCACAGTGAGTCTAAGAGTTCACAGACAGCTACTACCCAGTTTACCCATACCAGTGCTACGTAGGTCTGTCCGTAGTACCCAAGGTATTTCACCCCTAAGGTTCTGCATATAGATAAGTTTTTTAAATGTTAACCTGTAAATATGCAATGTTTCAAGTTTTGTGCCTACAGAGACTCTGTAAGACTTTTTGGATATTTTATTTTGTTTCAATGGACAATTGGACCGCAGGACTATGTGTGGTCAAAACTCTACTTGTAAATAGTTTACCAACTTGCTCAGGAATTGGACCATGGACATTGACGCTTTGACTAGTCGTCATCAAGGCTATTTTTGAGCTTTGGGTTTTTCTTTTTGTGTTTTTCGTATTTTTCACTTTTGGAAATCTTGTTATATTTATAATTGTTTATATGTTTTTACATGTTTTCTCTTCAGTCTGGGAGTACTAAATTGCACTAGGGGGAATGTGGCGCCCCCAGGAGTATGGTCGCCACAGTGGCATTACCTTCCTCCTAGGGAGTGTGATGTCATGCTTGGAAGCAATAAAGGGTCTCTCTATCAGTTAAACACAACACACAGCACAGTTCCCACTCCAGGCCAGTAGAGGGAGCTCTGAACCAAAACTGGGGGAGGAACTGCTCTCTGGGGGCCAGGAAGGGGAAATTAGCTCGTGAGAGGAGGGAAACGTGTGTGGATGTGAGGAGACGAGCTGGAGGATTGAGCAGAGTTCAGGCTCACTTCTAGCTGTAGCGCATGGTCTGGAGTCCGGTCTCCAATGTTGTATGGATACTGATGTTCCTGCAGCAGAAACCGGAGGAATAGGAAGCTGTTAATGCTTTGTTCCCACATAAGACTCGGAGGCACAACAGCAACGTGTGAGCCAGAAGAAGGAGGCTACAGTTGTCTGCCATACGAGGGAGTTCTAAAAGAGAACAAGCAAGTGGAACTTCAGTGTAACACAGTACTGCAAGTACCTCAGAAAGTGCTAGAAAGGAGACTACCCAACCCATCTGCATAGAGATTCCTAAGTTGCTTCCAAGCTGGCCAGCCTCTATTCCATCTGTAATCTGGACACTGGACTGCACTTACAAAGCACAGTAAAGGTAACAGAAACTGCACCCTGTTGTGTCATTGCATTCTTCCTGCAAACCCTCCAGCACTGCTACATCTCTATGCCAGACACTACACCCTCTTCCTCAACACCTATTACCACTACCCTGGGACTACAGCTTTACCTGTGGGGAGCTATTACATCTTGCTGCCTTATACCAACTGTCCCAGAGGACTTCATTGCCAAGCACCACAGGTGGCGTCACGTATCATCCACTTATAAACTTTAACCAGCCACTCTTAATCCCTTTTACATGGACGCCCAGGGCCACGGACCGGGTCACCGCTACTGTGACACTTCCCTCTGAGATACCGGCCCGGTACCGAGTACCCCACTGCCCTGGAGGGCGATACAGAAGCACAGGACCATTTGTCCATAGGCACCTTGCCTAGCACCAAGATCATGGATTTCACATCTGGTGTCTGTTTGGCTGGTGTGCACAGTGTTGGTGGGAGCGCAGCTGGTGCCACTGCTGCTATGGACATGGAGGCTGCGGTGACTGTTGGGACAGGTGGGGACCCAATGGGGCCTGACAGGGCTTCCCAGGACATAGGGGCGACGGCAGTACCTTTTTCCTCATGGCCGCTCAGGTCCTCCGCAGGCATCGGCAGCAGGTCAGGTGGAGCATCCTCCACAGCGGTGTCGGTCCCTGGACCCGAGGATGACACCTCCTGGCAGGCGGTGTCCGGCAGCGGTGCCAGGGTGGAGGCAGCAGCAAATGCTGGCGGTGATGTTATGGGTGCCGTGGGGGTAGCAGATGCTGCCAGTGATGAGGCTGGTGCAGCGGTGATGGGTACCTCTTCAGCAGGCCCCTCCTGGGCGCACTGCCTCCACTGCTTCAGCAAGGTCTGCCTCAGCTGCAGGCTGTCATTCAGCTGGGCAATCTCTTCCACCAACTGCTCCAGGTCCATGGTTTCCAGCGGGCCAGTGCCTGTGACTATTGCGCCTGTGGAGAGGTGTTCTTCTCCACTGCGCTCTCCTGGCCTCCGTCCTCCTTCCAACATGGTGTCCTGGTGTTCCCTCTCCTTCCTGGGCTTCTTTCCCGCCACAGGGCTTTGCTCCTCCTTCCTGGGGCGGCGTCTTCTTCCTCTGCCTCCTTACCAAGCCAGTATACGAACCCCTCTGGGGGTGGGCCATGTTGCTGTTGCATAGAAGCTCAGGCAGGGGAGGCCCAGGACAGTTCATGCTCTTTTCTTAATGCCACCCATGTTGTCACGCCCTTCTTCACCGCGCCGGCGGCCATTTTGAGAGTCCATTTTACAGTCTATCATTTTGGTTATTTTGAACATTTTCAGCAATTTTAAGTCCAATAAATCTTCAGCAACCAGGACCCGGTGGTACCGGGCTTCGTCATCCTGTTCGTGACGCCAAGATTGACTCACCCCCAGAGGCCGTGGGGTACTCGGTGCCGGGCCCGTTGATTACAATGGGAGATGTCACAGTGGCAGTGACATGGTCCGTGACCTCAGGCGGTCAATGTAAAAGGGGTAGAGTGATGGGGATAAAGTCATTGAGATGATTTGTGATGCCACCTGTGGTTTCTGGTCAGTTTGACCAGCGCTGCAGGGTT